>NW_027518714.1:26480000-27680000 GCF_043159265.1 Tasmannia lanceolata | reverse complement strand
TGACATCACATATGTCACCCAGAAGTTGACATCACATATGTCACCCAGAAGTCTGTCAAAGGAAGAATTGTCACAAAACAGTTAGCTGATGCACCTACTGAAGATACAGAGCTGAATTGTGAATTTTTGGATGAAGGGATCATGATGATCAGAGATGCACCCAGTGGCACTACATGGACCATGTACTTTGACGGAGTGTCAAATTCAAGAGGCAGAGGAGTTGGCATTGTTCTTGTCTCACCTCGGGATGAGCACATACCAATTTTTATCAAACTAGAATTCAATTTCACCAAAAACTTGGCTGAGTACGAAGCTTGCATAGCTAGTCTGGAAGTAGCCCTGTCATTAGAGATACAAGACCTCGATGTGTACAGAGACTCTCTGTTGATCATTTGTCAAATAAACGGGAAATGGCTCACTAAAGAAGATAGGTTGATTCCGTTTCACATTTACCTTACGAGCCTGATGAAAAGTTTCCACAATATCAGCTTTACTTACATCTCTAGATTAAGAAACAGGTTCGTTGATGCTTTGGCCACACTTGTATCCACAGTTGACATTCCAGTAGGGGTAAAGGTACGTCCTTTGGCAATAAAGAGACATTTCATCCCAGCACATGTACAAGCGGTTCAGATAGCAGCCAGATGTCCAAATGAGAAACCTTGGTATTTCGATATCAAAAATCTTATCTCCGGCAGGAGACACCCCCCAGAGGCTTCCTTAAGAGAGAAAAGAGTATTGCGCAAATTGGCATCCAGGTGTGTCATTTGTGGAGGAGACTTCTACCGCAGATCATTTGACGGAGTCCAACTCCTCTGTGTTAATGAAGATAGAGCCGCAAAAATCATGGAAGATGTTCACTCAAGTCTTTGTGGTCCTCATATGAACGGCAAAATGTTAGCTCGAAAGATCCTTCGTCTTGGTTACTTCTGGACTACTCTCTAAGTAGAGTACTTCACATTCGTTAAGAAGTGTCACTTATGTCAGATTCATGCTAATCTGATACACATGCCGCCTTCAGAGCTTCACTCGCTCACATCACCGTGGCCTTTCTCAATTTTGGGTATTGACATTATCGGCAAGATTTCTCTGAAGTCCTCCAGCGAACACGAGTATATACTTGTCACAATCGATTACTTCACGAAATGGATCGAAGCTCAGTCATATGCTTCGATTTCATCAGCGTCAGTTGCCAAGTTTATCAGGGCCAACATCATCTCCAGATATGGAGTCCCGCACGAATTGATATCAGACAACGGTTGTCACTTCAAGAAAGAGGTAGCTTTGTTGTATGAAGAATTCAGAATCAAGCATCATAAGTCGTCTCCGTACCGGCCTCAGACTAATGGCGTTGTCGAAACAGCTAACAAGAATATCAAAAATATTCTTCGAAAGATGACTCGGTCCTATAGGGATTGGTCAAATAAGCTTCCATTTGCAGTATGGACATATAGAACGTCTTGTCCGTACATCCACGGAGCCACTCCATACTCACTTACGTATTGTATGGAAGTTGTCCTACCAATCGAATTGAAAATCCCATCACTCAGAATCCTGACCAGAATCTAAATGGGCGTGTATTCATCATCAAGAGTTATGCATGATGGATGAGAAAAAGCTGAAAGCAGCGTACCACGTACAAGGCTATCAGTGCAGAATAGAAAGAGCTTTCAACAAGAAGGTTTGAGTCAGAAAACTTAAAGAGGGCAATATGGTGCTTTGAGAATGTCGAGCTCCTGTCTTCGATCCTAGGAAAATTTAGACCTAACTGGTCTAGTCCCTACATCGTTGATAAAATCCTATTCGGAAAAGCCGTCAGACATCTTGACCAAAATGGAGATAGAATATCAGAACCTACTGTAAGCCCAAGGGTTCCCATGGGTTACTCATTCACCTTACCTTCTTGTTTTGAAGCTAGCAAATCAAATTGATTAGCTTTTATGGACTAATGTGTTGCTTTGAGGTGTTGTGTCATATACAAGAATTTCATGTCATAATCGCCATTACACAACTCTTCACAACACATAGCTTGTGGATCAAGAGACAAAGGAACAAAGAGCGTGCACCTTCATTGGAGTCATCACCATTTGGAGATGATCAAGTCAATGAGCTCAACATGAACATCCCACAAGTTCCCCAGCAAGTGTCTGTAGACACCCCATTTTGACCGTGCCCTAAACCTTCCAATTTTGTGAAAGACCCCATCAAATCAATGGTTTAGGGTCCCAATCTTCACCCTAGGCTATCTTTGGGTCCCACCAAGGTCCCTGCGAAATTTCGTCGAAATCCGAGTGCGTTTGCCTAGCGAACGAGTCAAGCAATGTCGTGGTGCAAGTTCGCAGCAGGGGGGTGGATTATCCTGGAGGAGGCCGACCCAGAGCCGAATAGGACACGATCCGAAGGTGCGCCCATCAATTTTTCACGTAATCGTGCGCTTATCAAACTAGTTGTGCCGATATCCCTCCCTTCTTCATTCTATAAAATACGGACAAAACCCATTTCTGCAAAAAAAAGAGGGTTTTTTCTCATTTTCCAGATCTGAGAAAGAGGGAGATAGAGAGAGAGAAAATTACAAGTGACCTTCTCCGGCTATATCCCGGCCGAGTTTCTTCTTCTCCGGCAAGGCTCCGGTAGGCATCATCTTTCTATTCATCTTCTTTATTCTTCTGTAGAACCTTAGATTTTTCTCCATACCTTTGTGTCAAACCCTAAATCTCAGATTTCTAACTTTAAACCCTAATCTCTTTTGCTCATCTTTGCTTTTCCGATCTTCTCTGGTTTGCTCCGGCAAGCTCCGATCAACTTGTCCTCTTCATTTTATTCATAATTTCTCATTTAGACTAAAGATCCTTCTCTGTAAACTCTAATATTGTTGAAACCCTAAACTTCCTAGCTTTCTCTTCATGAAATCATATTCCCATCTTCTTATTCATTTGATTTTTTTTTCTAATTTTGATCCTTTAGATTTGTTAAAAAAAAAAAATTCGCAGTGAGAGAGAGAGAGAGAGAGCTAGGGTTTCATCTCCTCCTTTTTCTTCTCCGGCAAGGCTTCGATCCTCTTGTCCGCTCCTCCTACTCCGATCATCTTCTCTGATTGCCTCTCCGGCAACTTGCCAAAGCTCCGATCAGCTCCGATCAGGGAAGAAATTTCAAAAAAAAGATCTGTGGAAAGCAAGCTCAGATCCAAGCAGGAGATTTCATTTTTGTGAAAAAATTCCAGAAAGAGAGAGAGGGGGAGAAAACCAAACCCTAACAACTTCATCTCTTCTTCTCCGATCGTAACTCCGGCCGGATTCTGGCAAAGTTCCGGCCGCTCTCTAAAGTGATTTCAGAGTTCGAAAAAAAGAAGAACTAAAGTTTCGGTTTGAGGCTCAGAGCTTTCAAAGCATTGTAAATTGATTTTTTCTTATCAGGTAAGTATTTAATTACTGCAAAATATTTCAGAAATTCATACTTATGTGTGTTTTCTTCTTGTTATGGCTGAGATTGTTCATTTCTATACTAATGCTATTTCATGAATTTAAACCATTCAACTTGCATATTACTCCTTAAGAATGCATCATCTCTAAGAAAAAGGGGTTTCTTGGTTCAGTTTGTCATAAAGCTGAGTTCAAGCATATGAAGGTTGATTTTAAATTGCATTTTTGAAATGTGTACGCCTAAATGGTAATATGTCAGTAGTATTCATGAAGATATGTCTGGTGAGTTATGCCTTAATATGTAAATAACTTGCTTGCTTAAATATCATATTAGTTCATTATTTATTTTTCAAAAGATGATTATCAGGGCACTTCACATGTAAAACAATAATATTCATAAGGTAAAATCAATTCACTTGCACATGCTACCCTTGATTATGTGGCACATGCTACCCTTGCTCTTGTAGAATGAGTTATCAACCCTGTTGTGATATTTGTTAACCCCACTTTAATATGTGAATTTCAATGAAATGGTAAACCTGGTAACAGTAGCCACTTCTTTATTTAGGCGCTGACAGCCCTCACTACATTCGATAGTAGCAGCCCTTCATTTCACTTGATAATAGCCACCACTTCGCTGTGATACTTGTGGTCATTCTTACTTAAGTGTTCGGATGTGTAATTTTCAGGAGAAGATATTGTCTACTTGCATTTAAGTTCTTTTAGATTTGAATATAATTGCCATCTGCTTTATTTGATACCCCTGGTTGTAGCTTTGAGAATGTTTTGAATCTCACTCAAAGCTATTTGATGAAGTACATGAGATGTTCTGGTCATATTCACATCCCAAGTCCAGCCAAACCTTTAAAAATAAACATTTCAAATCTTTCAAAATTATAAAAATATTCAAACCCTTTTCAAAAAGATTTTCCTCTAGAGTTAGGAGTCTGTCCTAGTTATTTGGGATGTTTTAGAGTTAGGAGTCTGTCCTGATTTGTATTGATATGGTGTGTCCTGTCGTGTGAGTGTCCCTAGAGTTAGGAGGCATCGAGTCGATCGGTTAGACATTTAGTGGAACCGATGGCTAGACTAGGAAGCATATAGTCAGCCCATGGTTTTCATTAGGTTGCACAGCCTAGATACACATAGGATGTAGGGCCCACCTGCATTAGCTTAAGGCTAAACAACTTGCATTAGTTAGGGCATATAGAGAGTCCTAAAAATTAAAATTCACTTGAACTTAAGCAATCGTACAAAAATCTTTAAAAATCAGTCGAGTCTAGTGGAATCGAGTCTAGTATAGCGGTTCTAGATGGTTAGGCATCGTAGTTTAGAATAGGTCATCGAACTATGTTGACTCCGATTCTTCCCGAGGCCGGGATACGTAGAGCAGTTGGGATGGACTGCCATCTTGGTCCGAGTCATGCCCTGCATTAGAGTTTTAGGAATTGTCTTGTCCAGTCATGTATATAATTGATTTGTGTTGTATGTTTTGCTGTGTTTTCTTACTTTCACGTACAGATCCTATACCTTTAGTTGTAGCATGCATGTGTTTGCACACCAGAACTCAGACACCAATTAGGTATGACACTCATAATTTAGATATTCTTAGGCGACACTTCTTTCATTTATTTTGTGTGTGTTTATTATTCATCTCTGAGACACGTATGATTAGGTAGACATCTTCTCGGAGATATATGTTCCCATTTCACATAACTTTCGCTCAAAACTCTTCAAAATCAATAATAAATGGCATAAGAGACCAGGTGTTTGCACTTGGGCGGACGAGGTGCTCTTCGGACCTTCCAAATTCGTAACCAGGCACGAACCTTCTTTTTATATCTCTGGTTATCCGTTGCAACAGAGCATAGTATGGGATCTTTGGCCCACTTTCTTGGATGACGACTCTTCTTTGTTTAAGGTACGCCTCGAATCTGGGCTAGTCCCCGAATCGAGAGGTATCTCACCTTATATCGCCACTCATGCTGTGAGAGGCACATTCTTTCGAGAGTTCCTTGGTAGAGCTCTCCATTCATGTAGATGATCCTGAGACTGTTCGTGTGGGGCTCGTCCCCCGCCTCTCTCGGATCGGGGTCCACAGGCTGGCGACTCTGCTGGGGAGTTCTTGGAACATTGCCTAACTCTGTTAAAATGTCATTTATTACTAACTTTGAAGAATTTTGGGCTAAAATCATTATAAATGGGAATCTAATCGCTTAGAATCCAGGGGCACCAAGTAGGTGTTTAAAACAAGGGATTCACACACTACACAGCATACGTCATTTTGTTCTTTATTTTCTTTTATTGATTTTATTATTATTGGCTCCACGGGATAGATACAATGGGTGCCACATGGGAAGTCATTACCTTGATGGTGTTGTTGTCTCTATTTCCAAGCTATACGCCAGTGCTACAGTCGTAAACACTCGGTGTACTTGTGTTTACAGCAGCCGGTGAGCAATGAAGCATACTGTATATAACACTAGGTGTACTTGTGTTATATACTTAAAGTATGGATCATATGCATAGTGCCCGATATATTGAGTCCGGAGCTCTACTTTCATTTTAGATATATTATGTACATGAATATACTTGTTGATTTAGTAAAACCCAATTAGGATCTGCATATGCTTATATATATATTGCATTCATATAAGGACGAACATGTGTTGCTGACACATGTTGAAGCCTAGATTTAGGAACCATGTCCTATCCATAGATTATTGTAGTTCACCTTATGTGGCTACAGCGCACTCCTAGTACACTCACATGTCTGTCATGAGTCGAGACTCTCTCGACTCCACTAGATTAGAATTAGGGCTGGTGCCCCTGGTTAGGGTGTATATATGTATATACACCTATTTATTGATTATTAGATTAGGACTTACTCCTTTGTAATGTTTCCTATCTAATCCAATCAGTCATATTCTTTGAGATTTAGATTTGGTCGGTGACTTCTACTTGTCATCGTTATGACCATGGTCTTTTTTCTGATTTTCTTATCATAGATCTGATTCATACCTTGTATCATTGATCCATATTCCATATATTTAGATTAGGGCCTATTTCTTAGTTAGGTTTTTCTTCTTAATCTAATTAATTCTTTCTATTTATCCATTATGTGGATAATCATTAGATTATTGGCTCTTTATCAATAATCTATCCCGTGATCTATTGTTCATAAAATTGATCCATGTTTTTCATTGTGGATTTACATTATTAGATTAGGGTTTACCTCTTAGTTAGGTTTTCATTCCTAATCCAATCAATTATCCCTATCTATTCATTCTTTTAGATTATGATCAGATCGATGGCTTCTAATTATCATTCTTATGGTCACGATCTATCCTTCGATCTTTTGGTTGCAAATTCAACCCATCTCTAAATGTCGTCATTCATAGTCAGTCCCTCACATCCCTCTGATGACCATATTCTATTTTCCACTCATGAGCCTATCTTGCCGCCATCATTTGAGTGCAAGTATCCTTGCTGGGAGTCCTATATTACCGAGTTTCAATTCATTTACCCTATTGTTGAATTATGGGGATCTCCTTATATAGTTGTCATGCTGTCGAATTTTACCCAACACATTTTCAGTGTGATCGCTATCTTTTGGGATTGTTGATGAGTCATGTGTTTATCTTACCATAACCCTTCTTCCAATTATTATGTTGTTGGTTCTTACCCAAGGGAGAGATGTGTTTGTATTATCTCTTGTTTCAACTTGTGTATAACATTTAACGAGATTGCCTCACACTAAAATTAGTGTTTATCATTTCCATGACAGGAGTCATGACCTAACTAACTTCACCTATTTGTTGAACCAGTTTCCTTTCATTTCACCCAGCCAGGTCAACAGAACCTATACCAGGATTGGACTCCCCAGTCATACATCATGGAGGAAGGAGTGCTACTTGCGAACTTCAGTGCCTAGTCCTTGTCCATGTCCAAGTGTCAAGTTTCAAGTGAGGTGTTCCAAATGTCATGTTTCAAGATTTGACTTCTATCAAGTGTATACCAACTCTTGTGTTGAAAGTTGGTGAGTGACAGTGTCAATGTAAAAAAAGAAAGATTAAAGAGTCATGTTTGTCAGTCTTGTTCTTTCAAAGTCAATGTGTTGTCTTCTGTCAAATCCAATGTAGAACCCATTGAGGTGCGTCAAAAGAAAAGAAAAGAAAGTCATCAATCAATGTACTTGAAATTTCTGTTGAAATAAAGATTTGATTCTAACATTATCAGTATTCTTGTGATTCACTCTTAGATCTAATGTTTAAATGATTAAACACACCCTTCTCGAATGAGAATGCAGATGAAATTCCACTCGAGATCTGAAACACGATCAAACGAGAGGAAGAGCGTCGAGCATAGCCACTCAAAGAAGAAATCAAAGCTGTTGATAGTGGTTTTGAAATCCGAAACTCGGGAAAGATGAATTGGCAAAACTTTATCTCCCGAGGAGAGCGAGGAATTGATAAACCTATTTATAAGGGTTTGAGGTAGTCTTGCTGATCCTATGAGGATAAACCAGGTAAATGCCTTGTTGTTGTGAAAAGCAAGACTCCATCAGCTTTAGATATCAGTCAAAAAGTAAAATCCAAGAGAGTGGAGCATCAGACATCCAGTTGAGCTGATGAGCAGTTTAGAGAAGACTTTCAAAAAATGAAGTCATCAATTCGAGCCCGAAAAGAGCACTTGGGCTACATGTTTTCTATGAGGTTCTGAAGTGGAATACTTCAAGAGTAAGGACATTCCTAATGTCTAAAAAAAAATATATTAAAGAAAGACAAGAAGGAGAAGGGAATGTGTCCCTAAGACAACTCCTTAGAAAAATCAAAGACCCAAGTGATGGAGTCTATGAGATAGATTGAATATCAGAATTGTCTCCAACATTTGGAGACTATCGAGAGTTGTATAACCTTGAGCATAAATTCAAGATATTCGAGAATCGCATAAGTTCAAATGGAGCACCGTGGTTGAAGTCTTACTTGTAAATACCGCCAGACTCTTTGACAAAAATATTCAAAGCCGTTGAACCTTATTCCTCAAGAGCTTATACATCAAAACACCAGGAGGCCATCATTGGACGTTTGAGCCTTTATAGCCAAAATCCCAATGTTTAAAAAAAATCCTTTTGTGAGCCCTTTGAGCCAACATTTTAAAACCAAGCAATTCTTTCAACCACATTATAAACCAGGGGCATATTATGCACCCGAACTACGCGAACCTGATCCCCACCTCTTCAGGGGTACGTAGGCAACCTGATCAACTCAGGTTCGGTCAACCTTTGGGATAAAAGTTAAATCATCCCCCTTTCAAAATTTTGAAGCTAAAAAGCTAAACCATTCTTTGTAAACCCCAAAGCGAACTACACGGATCTGATCCTCCATTTTGGGGTACGTAGGTAGTCTGGCAAGACCAGATTCGGTCCAAATCGTTTGAACTTTTGATATCTAACCCTTTTGAACCCGAGCCTACCTATAAAGTTCTTCTGGTGAAACGAGCAAAGGTTCAAGGCAATTGAAAAACAAAAACAGAAATAAATGAAAAGAACGAGAGTCTGAAGACCCACTAGGTTGAAAACCCGAAAGGGCGGCCTAGAGTCATGCGTTTGCTAAGTCAACAACCAAAAGGGTTGGCTTATGCGAAAGTGAGGGTAGCGGTCTGATGGGTTGAAAATTGAAGAGGCAATCTAGTCAGAGGCAAAGACTTCTTACAAAAAGTGAGCTGATAAGACATGGAAAGAGTTCATCGGTTATGAAGAACTCTGGCGTTTGAATAGTGTGAGAATTCCAGGCAAAAGCTGAGGCAAATGGTTTGCTAGACCAGAAACCTGGAATGCAATAATCATGAGCTCCCACCAGAGGAAATTCGAAGATATGGAGAAACAATCACTACACAAGGCAGGATCTTGGAATCCAAGTAGTGTCAGTAAGATTTACTTTGACACCTTTCTAAACTAGGGGCATTGAAACCGAGCAATCCAAAGGGGCAATAACCACGACAAAAATCCTGATGGAGGAAATTAGTGCCTCTTGACATGGTTTTCGAAATTATTTTGAGAGCGGCTAGCCTTACCATTTAAAAATACACATTAGGTTTAAGGGTGAATCAAAAGTGAGTAGAGTCCCTCGAACAATGTACCTCTTCTTTGATAAGAGTCCTTCAAAGTCTGTTCCTCATTCATATTTGTTTTCCTTAAGGTTTTCCACTATTGCGAGACCTCCACGATGCCTGGCTCCGAGGCGGTTACACTTCCAAGGGATATTAAATAAGGATGCCTTTACACCTTTACAATGACTCTCCTTCTCCGCCGAGTTCTAAGCGCTTGCTCTTTAGGGAATTAAGATAGGTTGCCCTTGCACCTTTACAAGAAATAGAAGATAAATAGCTTGGCTTCTTCTTGAAAGCTTGATACACTTCGTAGTCCCTTGATTGCTCTTGAATAGTGGTTGCAAGTGAAAGCTCTAAATCCCAACTCAATAGATTTGCAAGTTGCAAGGCAAGTTGTGGGAATAAAAAATAAAATCTTAAGCTCAAATGGGTTGCAAGTATTCTTGAAAGCTTAAGGAGGTTTTTCAAAATGTTCAAGAGAGGAAAATAATCCTCTTGAAGGTGTATATATAACCTCTTGCTAAAATATGACCGTTTGTGATTAAGAAAATCAAAAAATAATTTTTAAATCAAAGCCCAACGGCTATTTTTTGATCCGTCGCGAGGTTCTCGGAGCTCCGAGAAATTCTCAGAGTTCCGAGAAATATTCTCGGAGTTCCGAGAGAACGGCCAGAAGATGAAAATTTCTACTGGACCATTTCTCGGAATTCCGAGAAAATGGCCAGAAGCTACTGGATCATTTCTCGAAGTTCCGAGCTCGGAGCTCCGAGCAAAATCTCGGAGTTCCGAGAAGCCTAAAAATCACTAGATTTTTTGTTTTTATTGCTTGTTTGATTTTTGGCTTTTGGAACTCAACTCCTATGATAATTTTGGAATGTTTATGAGGGTCCCAACATGTTGGTCCACCACACAACCATTTACTAAACCATTTTAAGTTCTTAAGTGTTTTTGAAAAACTCTTTTGAAAAACCTTGCCTTGAACTAATAAATCTAAAGAGAAAGGATGTACAATGATACCTATGTAACTTTCAACTTCTCTTTAGTCTTGGTCTTCAATTGATCTTCCATCTTTTGTATGCTTGCTTGAAAGATGATGTGAGCTCCACTTAGCTCTTTTAACTCTTGTGTTGGAACGTCTTCAAGCATGACCATGTAGTGTGTTGGTTTCTTCAATGATCAATCCTATCTTAAACACAACACTTCAAGGCAAATTGATTAGTATTCAATAACACAATCAATTATGTTTAGAATCATCAAAACAAGATAGGAGAGTAGACCCTTGGGCTTACAATTTTCACATGGCATTCAAGTCCGTTTTCACATGGCATTCAGGTCAATCTTTTGAGAATTTGTTACATCGTACCACCGAGAGTCTGTCTCATTATCCCATTGAGAGTTTGTCTCACCATTTCATTGAGCCTTAGACTCATTCGCAGTTTCGCTCATATCCTTGACCTTTCGGTTCATACTCTACCAGGTCAATCCTTGGAGCCTTTTGACTCATTCGCAGTCTCGCTCATATCCTCGACCTTCCGGTTCATTCGCAACCAGGTCAATCCTTTGAGCTTTTGACTCATTCGCAGTCAAGCTTTTATCTTCAACTTTCTGGTTAGTCTGTAACCAAGTCAATCCTTTAGTATTTGACTCATTCGCAGTCAAGCTTCTATCCCCGACTTTTTGGTTAATCTGTAACCGAGTTAATCCTTCAACTTCTGATTCTGTCAGGTTATTATATTTTTGGTTCATTCGCAACCAAGTCATCATTTCGACCTTTTCGGTTCATTCGCTACCGGGTCAATCCTCAACTTTCTGGTTCATTCGCAACCGAGTCGATCCCTGAGCTTTTTGACTTTTGCAGTCAAGTTTTTCGGTTAATCTGTGACCGAATTAATCCTTTAACTTCTGACTTTGTCAGGTTATTACCTTTCTGGTTCATTCGCAACCAAGTCATCATCTCGGCCTTTTGGGTTCATTCGCAACCAAGCCAAAATCTTAGGCTTCCGACTCATTCGCAGTCAGGTCTATTTTTCTAATTTCTTGACTCATTCGCAGTCAAGTTAATCTCTTTGACTCCGGTTCGTTCGCAACCAAGTCATCATTCCGGCCTTTTTGGTTCATTCGCAACCGGGTCAAAATCTTAGACTCTTCGGCACGTTCGCTGTCGAGTTTCTCACTGATTTCTTGATTCATTCGCAATCAAGCTAATCTCTTTGACTCCAGTTCGTTCGCAACCAAGTCATCATTCCGGCCTTTTTGGTTCATTCGCAACCGGGTCAAAATCTTAGACTCTTCGGCACGTTCGCTGCCGAGTTTCTCACTGATTTCTTGATTCATTCGTAATCAAGCTAATCTCCCCGACTTCGACTCACTCGCAGTCGAGTCAATCTTCCAATTCTTAGCTCATTCGCAGCTAAAATCAAATTCCAGCCTTTTGGTTCATTCGCTCTAAGCGTAGAACTCAGTTTTTCCTGAAAAACATTCGCTCCAAGCGTAAAATCAATTTTGTCTCGTTGAAAGCATTCGCTCCAAGCGTAGAATCCAAATTATTTCTGAAAGCATTCGCTCCAAGCGTAAAATCATTTTGTATCTTTAAAAGTTTTCGCTCTAAGCGTAAAATCATTTTGTATCTCTAAAATCTTTCGCTCCAAGCGTAAAATCATTTTGTATCTTTAAAAGCTTTCGCTCCAAGCGTAGAACTTAATTTTTCCCTGAAAGCATTTCCCCCCGAGCGTAGAACCAAAGTTTCTTCTTTGGGAGCATTCGCCCCGAGCGTAGGAACTATTTTCTTGAAGAGCATTCACCCCGAGTCTAAAGCCAAAAATTTTCTTGAAAGCATCCGCTCCAAGCGTAGAACCAATTTTTCTTTGAAAGCATTCGCTCCAAGCGTAGAACTCAAATTTCTCCCTGAGAGCATTTGCTCCAAGCGTAAAGTCAAATTCTTCTTGAAAGTTTTTGCTCCAAGCGTAAAATCATTTTTTTCTCTTTGAGAGCATCCGTCCTGAGCGTAGAAATCTGAGAAATACCAAAACCTTTCCAAATGAAGACCCCTGAGGCATCCCTTCCATTTAAAGACCCCTGAGGCATCCCTTCCATTTAAGACCCCTAAGGCATCCATTCCATTTAAGACCCCCGAGGCATCCATTCTGTATAAAGACCCCTGAGACATCCAATCCGAGTGAGACCCCTGAGGCATCTTTCCCTTCCAAAAGTCCAATATTCACAAAATCATCTTCTTCATTCTTCTTTCTCTTCAATCAATTTTGGGCCAGTCAAAATGTGCGGTCTGTTCAGCTCTGACATTCGCACGACAAGCACGCTCTAACGCTCTGCCAAAGACGGGCATCTGTAGACACCCCATTTTGATCGTGCCCTAAACCTTCGAATTTTATGAAAGACCCCATCAAATCAATGATTTAGGGTCCCAAAATTCACCCTAGGCTAGCTTTGGCTCCCACCAAGGTCCCTACGAAATTTCGTCGAAATCCGAGCGCGTTTGCCTAGCGAACGAGTCAAGCAATGTCGTGGTGCAAGTTCGCAGAAGGGGGGTGGATTATCCTGGAGGAGGCCGACCCAGAACCGAATAGGACACGATCCGAAGGTGCGCCATCAATTTTTCGCGCAATCGTGCGCTTATCAAACTAGTTGTGCCGATATCCCTCCCTTCTTCATTCTATCAAAAATGGAAAAAACCCATTTCTGCAAAAAAAAAAGAGGGTTTTTTCTCATTTTCCAGATCTGAGAAAGTGGGAGAGAGAGAGAGAGAGAGAAAATTTCCAGTCACCTTCTCCAGCTATATCCCTGGCCGAGTTTCTTCTTCTCCGGCAAGGCTCCGGTAGGCATCCTCTTTCTATTCATCTTCTTTATTCTTCTGTAGAACCTTAGATTTTTCTCCATACCTTTGTATCAAACCCTAAATCTCAGATTTCTAACTTTAAACCCTAATCTCTTTTGCTCATCTTTGCTTTTCCAATCTTCTCTGGTTTGCTCCGGCAAGCTCCGATCAACTTGTCCTCTTCATTTTATTCCTAATTTCTCATTTAGACTAAAGATCCTTCTCTGTAAACTCTAATATTGTTGAAACCCTAAACTTCCTAGCTTTCTCTTCATGAAATCATATTTTCATCTTCTTATTCGTTTGATTTTTTTTTTCTAATTTTGATCCTTTAGATTTGTTAAAAAAAAAAAAAAAGAACGCAGAGAGAGAGAGAGAGCTAGGGTTTCATCTCCCCCTTTTTCTTCTCCGGCAAGGCTTCAATCCTCTTCTCCGCTCCTCCCACTCCGATCATCTTCTCTGATTGTCTCTCCGGCAACTTGCCAAAGCTCCGATCAGGGAAGAAATTTCAAAAAAAAGATCTGTGGAAAGCAAGCTCAGATCCAAGCAGGAGATTTCATTTTTGTGAAAAAATTCCAGAAAGAGAGAGAGGGGGAGAAAACCAAACCCTAATAGCTTCATCTCTTCTTCTCCGATCGTAATTCCGGCCGGATTCTGGCAAAGCTCCGGCCTCTCTCTAAAGTGATTTCAGAGTTCGAAAAAAAGAAGAACTAAAGTTTCGATTTGAGGCTCAGAGCTTTCAAAGCATTGTAAATTGATTTTTTCTTATCAGGTAAGTATTTAATTACTGCAGAATATTTCATAAATTCATACTTATGTGTGTTTTCTTCTTGTTATGGCTGAGATTGTTCATTTCTATACTAATGCTATTTCATGAATTTAAACCATTCAACTTGCATATTACTCCTTAAGAATGCATCATCTCTAAGAAAAAGGGGTTTCTTGGTTCAGTTTGTCATAAAGCTGAGTTCAAGCATATGAAGGTTGATTTTAAATTGCATTTTTGAAATGTGTACGCCTAAATGGTAATATGTCAGTAGTATTCATGAAGATATGTCTGGTGAGTTATGCCTTAATATGTAAATAACTTGCTTGCTTAAATATCATATTAGTTCATTATTTATTTTTCAAAAGATGATTATCAGGGCACTTCACATGTAAAACAATAATATTCATAAGGTAAAATCAATTCACTTGCATTTGCTACCCTTGATTATGTGGCACATGCTACCCTTGCTCTTGTAGAATGAGTTATCAACCCTGTTGTGATATTTGTTAACCCCACTTTAATATGTGAATTTCAATGAAATGGTAAACCTGGTAACAGTAGCCACTTCTTTATTTAGGCGCTGACAGCCCTCACTACATTCGATAGTAGCAGCCCTTCATTTCACTTGATAATAGCCACCACTTCGCTGTGATACTTGTGGTCATTCTTACTTAAGTGTTCGGATGTGTAATTTTCAGGAGAAGATATTGTCTACTTGCATTTAAGTTCTTTTAGATTTGAATATAATTGCCATCTGCTTTATTTGATACCCCTGGTTGTAGCTTTGAGAATGTTTTGAATCTCACTCAAAGCTATTTGATGAAGTACATGAGATGTTCTGGTCATATGCACATAAATGAGAAAATGTTATTCATAATATCCATGTTGCTATATGTAGTTGGGTTTCAGTATGATCTTGTATACATAATCAATGAAGAATGAGATAAGAGAAATTCTTTGATACTAGTTTTCTTGTATTTATAGCAATCTGAAGGGAATACTTAGTTGTTTTTATGCTTGTCTCCCAGTTTTAAACATTAAAACAGGGTAATAAAAAAAAAGTCAACCTGTTTGTGGTATATTAGTTCAGGGATTAAAACTCTACTGAAAGCTATGAGCATATGTATTTGTGTCTTTATGAGACTATATGTTTATGTAGGTGTGTGTATGTGAGAGTGAAGTGTCCAGGTACCTAATACATTCAAGTAGAGTCTATTCAATTTTTTTTATTATTCTATGTCTCATGTAGAAAAGTCAAACCTTTTTTAGACAGGCTTTGTCTCATTGGTCATAATGTTTTCAGAGTTGAGGAGACTATCCAAGTCTCACAAGTCGCAATCCTCATTATTGGAAGACCGATTTGGTCTGGTAGATACTCTATCCTTTCATCATTACAAGAGCAATGATAGCATTTAGTTGGAGTCGTATTTTTTTTAAGGAGATAAGCTATGTCTCACGAAAACAGAATCAAATCCTTTGGAGACAAGCTTTGTCTCATTAGCGAGTCATGCATAGGAGACTATCCAAGTCTCAAATAGAATACCTCCTTTAGATTAAAGACCGACTTGGTCTATTAAAAACCATACCCTTCTTATCATTGCAAGGGCAATGGAGCCCATCTCTGTGTTTAGGAGACTTGCCTAGTCTCACTAGCACCCTTCTTATCTCCTCTTCTTTTAGGAGACTAGCCTAGTCTCATTGGCACTCCTCTCTTAGGGTTGTGCACTAGGAGTCAGTCCTTTCGTATATGAGTCAGTTCTTTAGCATAGGATGTCTATCCTTAGCTAGGGAGTCAATCTTCCAGGAGTCTGTCCTATCATCATAGGGGTTAGGGTTCTATCCAGCCTCTCATCAAATCATGTATTTTTTATCCGCTCTTGCAAGGTATAGGATGCTGTCCAACCCTTGCAGAGTTGTGTTTCCGTCCATTCCCCCGCAAAGCATAGGATGCTGTCCAACCTTTGCGGCATATCAGGAGTCTGTCCTCCCCTTATGATGATATGATTCTGTTCTTTTGTGTCAAAAACATTTCAAAAACTAAAAATCATAAAAGTCTTCAGTCATTAAGAGTAGTTAGGAAAGTCTGTTTTCGAACTACGTTGGCTTGATCCCTTTCAACAGGGGACGTAGTACAGCTTGGGATTCACATCCCAAGTCCAGCCAAACCTTTAAAAATAAACATTTCAAATCTTTCAAAATTATAAAAATATTCAAACCCTTTTCAAAAAGATCTTCCTCTAGAGTTAGGAGTCTGTCCTAGCTATTTGGGATGTTTTAGAGTTAGGAGTCTGTCCTGATTTGTATTGATATGGTGTGTCCTGTCGTGTGAGTGTCCCTAGAGTTAGGAGGCATCGAGTCGATCGGTTAGACATTTAGTGGAACCGATGGCTAGACTAGGAAGCATATAGTCAGCCCATGGTTTTCATTAGGTTGCACAGCCTAGATACACATAGGATGTAGGGCCCACCTGCATTAGCTTAAGGCTAAACAACTTGCATTAGTTAGGGCATATAGAGAGTCCTAAAAATTACAATTCACTTGAACTTAAGCAAGCGTACAAAAAGCTTTAAAAATCAGTCGAGTCTAGTGGAATCGAGTCTAGTATAGCGGTTCTAGATGGTTAGGCATCGTAGTTTAGAATAGGTCATCGAACTACGTTGACTCCGATTCTTCCCGAGGTCGGGATACGTAGAGCAGTTGGGATGGACGGCCATCTTGGTCCGAGTCAAGTCCTGCATTAGAGTTTTAGGAATTGTCTTGTCCAGTCATGTATATAATTGATTTGTGTTGTGTGTTTTGCTGTGTTTTCTTACTTTCACGTACAGATCCTATACCTTTAGCTGTAGCATGCATGTGTTTGCACACCAGAACTCAGACACCAATTAGGTATGACACTCATAATTTAGATATTCTTAGGCGACACTTCTTTCATTTATTTTGTGTGTGTTTATTATTCATCTCTGAGACATGTATGATTAGGTAGACGTCTTCTCAGAGATATATGTTCCCATTTCACATAAGTTTCGATCAAAACTCTTCAAAATCAATAATAAATGGCATAAGAGACCAGGTGTTTGCACTTAGGCGGACGAGGTGCTCTTCGGACCTTCCAAATTCGTAACCAGACACGAACCTTCTTTTTATATCTCTGGTTATCCGTTGCAACAGAGCATAGTATGGGATCCTTGGCCCACTTCCTTGGATGGCGACTCTTCTTTGTTTAAGGTACGCCTCGAATCTGGGCTAGTCCCCGAATCGAGAGGTATCTCACCTTATATCGCCACTCATGCTGTGAGAGGCACATTCTTTCGAGAGTTCCTTGGTAGAGCTCTCCATTCGTGTGGATGATCCTGAGACTGTTCGTGTGGGGCTCGTCCCCCACCTCTCTCGGATCGGGGTCCACTGTGTCAAGAAGGAGCTAGGAGTTGAATATGCCCTGATGACACCCCATGCACCCCACAACATGTAGTGAAGATTGGAGGATGTCACAAGAGCAAGACAAGTTGAAGATGTTCAACTCAAGTTAAAGAAGTCCAAGGAAGTGCAAAGGAGCAAAGACATTCCAAGAAGACTCAAGGTTCTTATTTTTAGAATGTATTTGGAATCCTCTTGATTTTATGTTTAAATGCACTTTCAATAGGTTTTCAAATGGTTTTCATACTTAACTTTTTATATCTTTGAAAATCATTTCACACACCCAAATATGTGTTTGAAAACCTAGGACTTAAGCCCAATGACCAAAGCCCGAAGCCCTTGGATTTTAAAGTTAAAAATGAAATTTTACTAAGGTCCGGTCGACCAAGCTATGCCGGGCGACCAAGGGATGCTACCTGGAATTCCAGGGAATCTCGAAATTTATCGGGCTGGTCAACTAGGGTAAGTTGGGCAACCGCGAATATGTTTTTCGAAAATCCAGAAAACATCCAGGTTAGGCTTGGAGGTTAACCGCCATAGGTCCGGTCGACCGCGATAGTGTTTTTGAGCCGAATTTTTATTCAAGCAGATTGCCTTCGCCGGGCGACTGCGCCGGTATGAATTTTAAAATTCAAATAGAGAGCCCGATAAGGGCGAGCGACCGCCGCGACCTGAAAATAGAGCCGTTGGAGCTTGCGCAAGTTGACTTTTTTAACCCTGTATTTTACTGTTTTACCCCCAAGCGGTCATATTTCCTTGTGGGTTATATATACACTATCAAAACCTTTCTAAATAACCTTTTGCAAGATCAAATCCTATCTTCTTGAAGTTAAACTTTTACATGAAAGGTTAAACCTCTTTGAACTTGTATTTTTACATTCTTTCAAGAGGAACTCCATGGGCTTTACATTTTATCTTCCTTGGAGTGTTTGTGAGCTATCAAATTTGTAATCCGCCTAATCTAGAGGCATTGAGATTTCTTATCTTTTAATTCTTCATTTGTAATTGAGGGTCTTCTCTTCGGCCCGTTAAGAAAGGTGAAGATGTTGTGAGGGTCTACTCTTCGGCCCGTTAAGAAATGTGAAGACGTTGTAAGAGGGAGTGATCCCTCGCCAAGGCTTTGTGCAAAAAGGGTTTGTACCCTTTGAAGTTGAAGAAGTTGATGTACGGCTTTGAGATTCGCCCATTGAAGAATCTCAAGGAGGAAAACTTAGAAGAGTGGAGTAGGTCAAGTTGTGACCGAACCACTATAAAACTTGTGCTTGTGGATGCTTTCTCTTCTCCTTCTCTTTGCACTTTGGTGTTTGGTAATCTCTACCCTTTACTTTTGTTTATGTTCCATTGAGCAAATGTTGGAGTATATAAGCATAAAGTAATATCTAATCCCTAGCCTACATTATATTTATTGATTGATCAAGGGTTAGACTTGTTAAGGCTTAATTGGTAAACTGATTTTATTAATCCACATAATTAAGCCTAAAAATTTTAATTAGCCAATTCACCCCCCCTTCTTGGGTTGTCACCTTGTATTTCACCTACCAACCTCGATCAAATCAAATGATATTATTCATAAATATCAAAGGCCTCCTTGCGCCAATCAGAGCCTAAAATGACTCACCCACAAATTCCAAACCCTTTCAAAGATGCCTTCAAGCTTTGAACTACCCGGACCTAATCCCAACCTCTTTAGAGTATGTAGGCAGCCTGACAAACTCAGGTTTGGTCTCCCTTTGGCAATGCCAACAAAACCCTTCATATTACCCCTTTCGATCATTTTTCCCATAGAAAAGCCTCGAACTATGCGGACCTGATCCCACCATTCCTTGGGGTAAGTAGGCAACCTGATAAATTCAGGTTCGATCACCTTTTCCAAAACCAACGAAACCCTTTGTTTCAGGATGCGGAATGCGGCAAAGAAAAATCCTTGTTGACTCGGCGTGAACGTAGCCAAGAAAAATCCTTGTTGACGCGGTCATAACTCAGGAGAGTCAAAGGAGTTTATATTGACTTCGTAGGGCAAAAGCAGAATGCAGATGTGGTGTAACGCGGAACGCGGCCAATAAAAATCCTTGTCGACTCAAGTGAGTTCCTTGTCACGTCAAAGAGTTTTTAAACACTGCTTTTGTGCAAGAGCATGTAGCATGTGTTTATTTATTAACTTAAGTTTATGCATGATAACCCACATTCTATTGACAGTTGTGCCTTCTTAAAAGCTGTTTGAAACACTTTTAGGCCACTTTCGATATAAGGGGGAATGAAGCCAAAAAAGTCAACAGTCCTCCCTTTTTCCAAATACCAATTATAAAGGGGTCATAAAACCATATTAGAAACCCTCTTTGTTAAGGACTATCTATTATTATCTCTAACATTGATTTAAAACCAATGGCTTTGATAAAGAAAGTTTTTTAGGTTTTACCAAATCTAATTTTTGTCAAGTCTTTGATATTACTATACGCGCATGCGGTGGGCCACATAAAAAAATTTTACAGCTTAATAAGAATTCCAGAGCCTACCATCAAGTAGATTGTTGCGGACTTCCGGGCACACAGCAACAAAGCCAAGGATGAGATAAAAAGCTCTAGGCCGACCTTGAAAGCTTCGCCAAGGATAAAGTATAAAGCTCTAGGCCAGCCTTAAAAGCTCCTCCAAAATCCAACCAAGATCTAAAGAGTCTCCTCCAAGGCCGAGCTTCCTCACCAAGATCCGGTCGAGCTAATGTTCCCCACCGAGGCCGAGCTTTGCCAATATGATCAGGCCGAGCTAAAGAAAGTCCCTTCCGAGGATGAAGCTTCACCCATCAAAATCGGGGACCTCATTCGGGACCACGATACCACCTTGTTTTTTCATTTTGTTGAACTTTCTTTTTGTAGGATTTAATATTTATACACCCTCTCCTTCTAATAGAAAGACTCATCTTTTATCTTATTAAAAGCTTGGTGGTTAGTTTGAATGTGAAAGCTTAATCCATTTGAAGTGCATTTTTTGTGTAAAAGATTTTTCAGCTTGCAGATCCGTATTCTCCAAATTCAGGGAAACGATATCTTCATTTGTTAGGGTGTCTAAAAAGCTCCGTCGCTAAGCAAAAAAGCACTCGCCGACCATCTTTGTACCTTGGGCGACCCGAGTAAGGGCAGATCGTCAGGATCGACCATACACCCAAGAGGTAAAAGGTCGTCGACCCCATCTCCACTGCTTCTCCGGGTATCTCAAGGACTAATCCATGGGCGGATCGACCAGACAAGAGGAATAGGATTTAGGGTTAGGGATTTTCCTCTTTCTCTCCCTCTCTCGCTGATTTTTTTTGTACGAAAATGAAAGCCGTTGATCGGTATTTATAGGTGTTTGCGATAATTTTTGGACCCAAAATCTCATGGGAAAACCCCCCCTCTATATGTGTGGTCCTAGTTTTGGTTGAATGGGGGGTGGCCTATGGGAAAAGTTTTAATGAAATAATAGGCTGACATAACCTACCCCTCCTTAATTTCTTGGACAAGCCTTGCTGCTATTTAGATAACAAATTATTTTGACAAGACAGCCTCAGATTGGATAAACTACCCCCTTCTACTACACTATGTTTACACTAGGCTACCTACCTTGCTTGTTTGCTAAGCAAACCTCTACAGATTTCAACGAAATTTTAAAGGGACCTTCCCGGGATCCTAAACTACTCTAGGGTACAATTTGGGACTCTGGTTCACCTATTTGAATGGTTTTTTCTCAAATTAAACTATTAGGGGTTCGGTCAAAATGGGGTGTCTACAGATGCCCCTCTTTGGCAGAGCGTGCTTGTCACACGAATGCCAAAGTTGAACAGACAACACATTTTGATCTACCCGAAAATAAAGGAAAAGCAAATTTTTGGGTTTTCAATTCTAAAAATAGTATTCACAAGGGTAAATCCACAAAATGGCTCTTAACAAAACAACTTATGACATCTCAAAGAGATAGCATCTCTCTAACGCTCATGACTCAACTATCTAAACTAGTCCACAAGGACTATTATTCAAAACACACAATTGCAAGACACAGATACTTTTTAAACCAAAATTTTGCTGAAGCAAACACAACACAAACACTCAAAGAGTACAAACCAAATCAATAAAAATCAGTCATTGGAACAGGCGAAAACCAAACACTCCACGATTTTTATCGAGACCTGTTCAAAATAAGTACAAACCGCAAACACTCAAAGAGTTTTTTTTTCATGTATGAAATGTCGAAACTTTTTCAAAATCAAATATGGCGCTGTACAAACCACTTTCATGTAAATCTAGATTCATATGATTCTATATAAACCAGATCCATATGAACAAGCATAAAACCAAACACTCAAAGAGTTTTTTTTATATGAGATAACCAAACTTTTTCCAAAACATATATGGCGCCACACAAACTAGCTCCATGTAAATCCAGATTCGTATGGTTCTGCATAAACCAGCTCCATATGAACCCTTCACAGATATACCGAAGCAAGCATAAAACTAAACACTCAAAGAATTATTTTTTTATATCTTTGTTTTTTCACTCATGCCAGAATTTACTTGGCCAATTATTAGGGTACTCGAATATTTGAGCTAAACTCAAACATCTAATATCAGGGCGATAGCTATACAGACCATTACTGAAAATCCATCTGTTTAACTATCCGGATAACTCTGACTCCTCTCTTTCAAGGGAGCGAATCACCCAAGATTTATATGGTGTCGCATAAACCAGCTCCATGTAAATCCATATCCGTATGGTTCTGCATAAATCAGCTCCATATGAACCTTTCACAGATATACCGAAGCAAGTATAAAACTAAACACTCAATGAGTTTTTTTTTATATCTTTATTTTTTTTTCACTCATGCCAGAATTTACTTGGCCAATTATTAAGGTACTTGAATATTTGAGCTAAACTCAAACATCTAATACCAGGGTGATAGCTATACAGACCATTACTGAAAATCCATCTGTTTAACTATCCGGGTAACTCTGACTCATCTCTTTCAAGGTAGCGAATCACCCAAGATTCATATGGTGCCGCATAAACCAGCTCTATGTAAATCCAGATTTGTATGGTTCCGCATAAACCAGCTCCATATGAACCCTTCACAAATATACCGAAGCAAGCATAAAACTAAACACTCAAAGAGTTTTTTTTATATCTTTGTTTTTTTTCACTCATGCTAGAATTTATTTGGCCAATTATTAGGGTACTTGAATATTTGAGCTAAACTCAAACATCTAATACCAGGGCGATAGCTATACAGACCATTACTAAAAATCCATCTGTTTAACTATCCGGGTAACTCTGACTCCTCTCTTTCAAGGTAGCGAATCACCCAAGTTTTATATGGTGCCACACAAACCAGCTCCATGTAAATCTAGATTCGTATGGTTCTGCATAAACCAGCTCTATATGAACTTCTTCACAGATACACCTGACTCCTAACTTCATTAGGTAGCCGCACAATGCGGAACGAAGGAAAAAAAAGACCAGTCCGTAAAATATAGAATCCGGTGATTTCTTGCTTCTTAAAAACACTCAAAGAGTTTTTTTTATATCATTTTTAAAAAACTTCGCCAAAGCAAACGAAAACCAAACACTCATAGAGTTCTTTTTTTTTAGATTGATGCAAACACAAATCAAACACCCAAAGAGTATAAATCCAACAAGTACACACAAATCAAACACTCAAAGAGTACAAATCAAACAAGGGCACATTAGTCACTCAAAGATTTTTTGCTTTTATAGATTGAAATTTTGTCAAAACAAATGTGAACCAAAGGAATTTTTTTTTAGAAGATGGAAGAAAAGGACCAGGCCACGAATCACGGGATCTAATAATCTCTTCCCTTATTAAAAATAACTCAAAAAGATTACCTCATATCGACTTCACCGATGAAAGAATCATCTCTCAAAGAGAAAAATGAAAATGTATGATCTTTGCCGAAAACTAAACTGAAGTGACTTGAAGAAATTTTCAGGCTGCAACTCTTTTCAGGTGGATAGCATCCTGCTGAAGTTTGAAAATGGCAGGAGTGAATTTTAGACTTTGCTGGGGATAAGATTTTTCAAAGAAACTTGACTTGAAAGGAAAACAACTTGACTGAGGAGTTCATCTCAAAAAGTGTTCAAACTACTCTAATCTCTATTTGAGGAGAATATCCATCTCAAATATCATTGTTTGCTTGACATCTTTTATGACGCAAGTCATAAAAGATGCCCCTAGTATGATTACTTCCATGACAAAATTCCTTGGAGAGCAACACAAAAGAATAGGCCAAAGGCTTTCATTATCAAACACTTGGGATTTACAAAGTTTTCTCAAAAAAAACACTTGAGTTTACAAAAACTTTTCTCATGAACATTTGGACTTGCATGACTTTTCTCAAGTACTAGAAACTGGTTTTGCTCAGAATTTCTTTCATCTCTGCCCTCTGTTGATGCTGTAAAGGTGCTTAAGAGCCTGTCACTTTCTGAACTCTGCTCGGTTTCACATCGTCCACGGGAGTCACAAACTCTCTGCTTCTCTGAGGTTTTTTTTATCCGCCTCGGCTTTGGGAGAACTCTGACTAACAAGACCTCGAAACTTGAACTTGACTCAACAAAAGAAAGACTTCGACAAGTAACAAACGAGGACTCTGACAAACACATGACTTTACACTAAGAGAGACTAAATCTGCTTCTTAGACTGATAAGTGTTTTAAAGATGGTAAAAGTCAACCATTCTTAGAGTCTTTTGAATACCGCGTTTAAAGGTGATTCATTCCCCTTTTCGATATTTCTATCATGGTTATTATCCCTTTAGATTGCTTAGTTTCAACCTCCCTAACTCAACGAGTATCAAAGGAAGCCTTGCTGGTGCTTACTTTTATATTCAAGTGATGCCAAAGAAAAATGAAAGTCTAGCTGAAGCTCTATCCTCTCTGCATGAAATCACTGCCATGACCAAATCGCCTTCCTAGGTTTTCGATTTGGCGGATCATATGCCTTATATTTTGCCTAGACTGTCTGCCCTTGCAAATTTTCCATCCAGTGAGCTCTGCACCCCGATTTTTGCCTAAGCTGCCCTTTCGAGTTTTCAGCTTAGCGGGTGAATGACCCTAACTTTTGCCTAGACCGCCCTTTCAGGTTTTCAGTCTAGCAGGTCTAAGACTCCATCATTTTTCTTTCTCTCTATTTCACTACAAATCTGAGTCGAAATACACCAAAAGGACTTTCAGGTAGGCTTGGGTTGAAAAAGGCTAAACCTTGGTTTGTTTGCATATGTATTTAGATCGAATCTAGACCCTCCAGATTACCAATGTATCCCGGAAGAAAATGGGAATCAGGTCTGTGTAGTTCGCCCATTTTGGGTTCAAAGAATTATTATTTTTTTATTTTTCTAAAAGGTTGCGACCGAACCTGAATTGATCAGGTTGCCTACGTACCCTGTAGAAAGGGATCAAGTCATGGCCTAGTTCAAAACAAAAAATAAAAAATAAAATTCCCCTAGTTTGTGTTTATCAAAGAAAACAAGTTTTTTTTTAAGTGGCCCAAAAGGGTTTGCAAACGATTTTAAACATGTGGGTTGTTGGCTCAAGGCTCAAATCGATCAAGGATAGCCTCCTGGTGTATTTAAGCAAAGTACTTCTTGAGTTGATCTAGGTTTGTAGGTTCATTTAATTTTTTTCCATTTTCAACGAGGAGTCTTACGGCTTTTTCAGGCAGAACTTCACCAACAATGTTAGGACCAGACCAGTTTGACCTGAATTTTCCTCTGGGATCAAACACCGGTGCCCTGTAGGACTTCAAGACGAGATCTCCTGCCTTCAGGTTACGGACTCGAACTTTCTTGTTGAAAGCTCTCTCAATCCGCCTCTGATATGCTTGAATATGATATAAAGCTCTCAGCCTCTTCTCATTTATTATCTGCAATTCATCGTGCCTGGCTTTTGCCCATTCAGACTCTGGTAAATCAGCCTCTATCATCACTCTCAAAGAGAGAATTCTCAGCTCAACTGGCAAAACCGCTTCCATTCCGTACACCGAAGAATACGGAGTCACACCTGTCGAAGACCTGATCGATGTCTGATATGCCCACAAGGTATATGGCAGCTTGTTCGACCAGTCTTTATAAGTCTTAGTCATCTTACTTATAATGACTTTGATATTCTTGTCCGCTGCCTCTACAGCACCATTTGTCTGAGGTCTGTAGGGAGATGACTTATGATGCTTTATCTTAAATTCTTGACACAGGTGTACTACCTCTTTCTTAAAATGTGATCTATTATCAGAAATCAGCTCATGAGGTACTCCGTATCTGCAAATAATGTTGGTACGGATAAACTTCGCAACTGTGTTCGAAGTTTTGGAAGCATAAGATGCAGCCTCGATCCACTTTGTAAAATAGTCGATAGCTACCAAAATGTAGTCATGACCACTCGAGGATCTTGGATAAATCTTTCCAATGATGTCTATCCCCCATACTGAGAATGGCCATGGCGAAGTCAAAGAGTGCAACTCCGAAGGAGGAATATGAATGAGATTCGCATAAACTTGACACTTGTAGCACTTCTTCACAAAAGCAAAGCAGTCTGTCTCCATTGTAGGCCAATAAAAACTAAGTCTTAAAATCTTTCTAGATAGCATCTTACCATTCATATGAGGGCCACAAATTCCTTCATGAGTCTGCTCAATAAGCTCTGCAGCTTTGTCCTCATCACAACATAAGAGTTGTATCCCGTCAAAAGATCACCTGCAGAGCTCTTCGCCAGTAATGATGAAATTGGCAGCTAATCTCTAATGAGCCTTCCTCTCTTTACTTGAAGCTTCAAGAGGATGCCCTTTACCAGAAATGAGGTTCTTTATGTCTGTATACCATGGCTTACCATCTGGACACCTGGCTGATATCTCAATTGTGTTCACATGAGTTGGAGCCCACGTAATCTCACAGCTAAGGATTGGACCTCCATTGTAGCAGAAATATCTAACATCGAAGCAAGAGTAGCTAAAGCATCTGCAAAATGATTCCTGGTCCTCGACAAATGAGTGAAAGTAATACTCCTGAACTTCTTGACCAGAAATTCCAAATAGGTGTTATAAGGGATCAATCTGTCTTCTCAAGTTTTTCATTGCCCATTAACCTGGCAAATGATCAAGAGTGAGTCCCCAAACACATCTATGTCTTGAACTCGGAGAGCTGAGGCTGCTTCTAAACCAGCAATACATGCTTCATATTCTGCCATATTATTTGTGCACTCAAACTGCAACTTAATAGAAATAGGAATGTACTCGTTCCGAGGGGATACAAGTATTGTTCCTACTCCTTGTCCCTGATTATTTACTGCACTGTCGAAGTACATAAGCCACTTAGTACTGAGAGTCTCTTCTTTTATATCCATAATCTCTTCATCAGGAAATTTTGCCTTCAGAAAAGCATTCTCTTCAACAAGAGCATCAGCCAACTGCTCAGCTATAACCCGCCCCTTAACTGATTTCTGAGTGACATAAGTGATGTCAAACTCAGACAATAACAATAACCACCTTGCAGTTCTTCCTGTAAGGGCGGATTTCTCAAATAATTACTTTAACGGATCCATCCGTGAAAGTAAAAGTACCTTGTTCGACAACAGATAATGTCTAAGCCTTTGGGTCGTCCAAACTAATGCTAGACAAGTCTTTTCCAAAATGGAGTACTTTATCTCATATTCTAGCATCTTCTTACTGATGTAATAAATAGGCTTTACCCACTTAGACTCTGGATCTTTCTGAGCAAGCATACAACCCATTGCCGTGTCTGTAATCGACAAATACAACAACAAGGGCTGGCCTAGAATGAGGGGTGATAGGACAGGAGGTAAAGATAAACACTGTTTAACTTTTTCAAACGTTTCCTGACATTCATCATTCCACTTCTTTGGAGAATTCTTCTTCAATAGCTTGAAAATTGGTTCACATGTCATTGTCAGCTGAGATATGAACCTTCTCAAGTATTGAACTTTTCCAAGGAAACCTCTGATTTGCTTTTCTATCTTAGGCAGTTCCATTTCCTAGATTGCCTTCATCTTTTGAGGATCAACCTCAATTTCTCTTTCACTGACCATAAATCCTAGGAGTTTTCCTGATGTAACTCCGAATAAACACATGTTTAGATTCAGGCGAAGCTGATATTTTTTGATTCTCTCAAAGAATTTTCTCAAGGCAACTATATGCTCTGGTCTAGTCTTTGCCTTTACAATCATATCATCTACATAAACCTCGACCTCTTTGTGAACCATATCATGAAGAAGAGTAGTTGCAGCTCTCTGATATGTAGCACCAGCATTCTTTAGCCCAAATGGCATTACTCTGTAGCAATATGTACCCCACTGAGTAATAAATGTTGTCTTTATCATGTCTTCGGGTGCCATCTTAATCTGATTGTACCCGAAAAATCCATCCATAAAGGATAACAGTGCATGTCCAGCCGTATTATCCACCAGGAGGTCAATGTTCGGCAATGGAAAATCATCTTTTGGACTTGCATTGTTCAGGTCCCGAAAATCAACACACATTCGAGCCTTCCCATCCTTTTTGGGCACCGGTACTATGTTAGCGAGCCATTCAGGGTATTCGACGACTTGGATGAATTTCACTTCTAAAAGTTTCTTGGCTTCTTCATAAACTTTCAACTCCCATTCAGTTTTGAGTTTTCAGAGTTTTTGTTTCTTTGGCTTAATGCCAGGGATTAAGGGTAATCTGTGCTAAACAATCTCCTCACTCAATCCCGGCATGTCATCGTAAGACCAAGCAAAAACTTCCATGAATTCCTTAAGCACGGTGATTAATTCTTCGCCCTCCTCAGGAAATAAAGTTTTACCAATCCTTATTTCACAAATCAAGGATTCACCACCAATATTCACGGTTTCAACTTCCTCTTCAAGCAGTTTTGCTCAGCGACTCTCCTCATGTTAACTCATATGTTTGATTTCAGGGGGAGTTTCGTCAGCATCCTCATCAGAGGGGGAGTCTTGATTATTATTATTAACATTATCAGCCTTTAAAGCAGATTCAGTAGATGAAATAGAAATAGAAATGCACACAGAAGAAGAGCCCTTTATTTCATTGAAAGTAGAATTGAATACATCAGATGATGAATAGCCCACATCAGGCTTTACAATTGACTCATGACTCGTATTTACAGACTCGATTGACAAATTGACATCAGTGTCAACTGACTCAAACACATGCAAAGAAGAAACATCATATCCATCAACAGAAACAGCCTCCAACTCGACCTCACTACGAGAAGCAAACCCGTCACCGACCTCAGAAATAGACTTGACCTCTAGGGTACCTGCATCAAAAGAATCATTAGAAGAAATAGACTCTGAATCAGACTCAGAGACTGACACATACCTATGAACAACTGACTCTTTTAAAGAAAAATGACAGGACTGAAAAGTAACCTGAGGTAGGACCTGAGAGGTCCAGTTAGTCAAAGGTTCCTCGGCCGGGGTGATAGGGTGAGTGGGGTTCAGTACAAGCGGGCTCTTGCTGATCACGGCCACAGTGTGTGACCTCTCCTGAAAAAGTGAGTTCAGTGCGTCAGGCTCCATTGCATTTGCCCAGTCTATTTCAACCTCTTCAGTTCTTGTGCCCTGCAGACTCATCAACTCATCATCAAGCTCTAAGTCAAAGAAAATCTTGAATCCCGGTAGCCACTACCCGTTCGATTCATCTTTCCATGTCTCAGCAAAACCAAAGAATGGGATATCAGATCCTTCTTTGCGGAATCTCCCATTCATAGTCAAATCGAGCGGTGCCATTGAAAGGTCTAAACCCCTTCGTCGGCACTCTGCCCATTTCAACATATATTATTTCATCTCTTTGACCTCTGCTTTGGTTGGCTTGCACCCAAGCCCAAACAAACCATTAAAGGTGTGAACAAACGGCCATTCGGTTAAACCTTAACGGTTCTTGCTAAGTCCTGCACCTAGGATGTAACCTTGTAGACGTATCATCCTGACTACGTTCGAATCGGTACTGCTTAAGAAAACAATTTATTTATTCATTGCTTCCTCCAGAATAATAGATGTCACCTCCAAGGAAACGTTTAACTTTTTCAAACGTTTCCTGACATTCATCATTCCACTTCTTTGGAGAATTCTTCTTCAATAGCTTGAAAATTGGTTCACATGTCATTGTCAGCTGAGATATGAACCTTCTCAAGTATTGAACTTTTCCAAGGAAACCTCTGATTTGCTTTTCTATCTTAGGCAGTTCCATTTCCTAGATTGCCTTCATCTTTTGAGGATCAACCTCAATTTCTCTTTCACTGACCATAAATCCTAGGAGTTTTCCTGATGTAACTCCGAATAAACACATGTTTAGATTCAGGCGAAGCTGATATTTTTTGATTCTCTCAAAGAATTTTCTCAAGGCAACTATATGCTCTGGTCTAGTCTTTGCCTTTACAATCATATCATCTACATAAACCTCGACCTCTTTGTGAACCATATCATGAAGAAGAGTAGTTGCAGCTCTCTAATATGTAGCACCAGCATTCTTTAGCCCAAATGGCATTACTCTGTAGCAATATGTACCCCACTGAGTAATAAATGTTGTCTTTATCATGTCTTCGGGTGCCATCTTAATCTGATTGTACCCGAAAAATCCATCCATAAAGGATAACAGTGCATGTCCAGCCGTATTATCCACCAGGAGGTCAATGTTCGGCAATGGAAAATCATCTTTTGGACTTGCATTGTTCAGGTCCCGAAAATCAACACACATTCGAGCCTTCCCATCCTTTTTGGGCACCGGTACTATGTTAGCGAGCCATTCAGGGTATTCGACGACTTGGATGAATTTCACTTCTAAAAGTTTCTTGGCTTCTTCATAAACTTTCAACTCCCATTCAGTTTTGAGTTTTCAGAGTTTTTGTTTCTTTGGCTTAATGCCAGGGATTAAGGGTAATCTGTGCTAAACAATCTCCTCACTCAATCCCGGCATGTCATCGTAAGACCAAGCAAAAACTTCCATGAATTCCTTAAGCACGGTGATTAATTCTTCGCCCTCCTCAGGAAATAAAGTTTTACCAATCCTTATTTCACAAATCAAGGATTCACCACCAATATTCACGGTTTCAACTTCCTCTTCAAGCAGTTTTGCTCAGCGACTCTCCTCATGTTAACTCATATGTTTGATTTCAGGGGGAGTTTCGTCAGCATCCTCATCAGAGGGGGAGTCTTGATTATTATTATTAACATTATCAGCCTTTAAAGCAGATTCAGTAGATGAAATAGAAATAGAAATGCACACAGAAGAAGAGCCCTTTATTTCATTGAAAGTAGAATTGAATACATCAGATGATGAATAGCCCACATCAGGCTTTACAATTGACTCATGACTCGTATTTACAGACTCGATTGACAAATTGACATCAGTGTCAACTGACTCAAACACATGCAAAGAAGAAACATCATATCCATCAACAGAAACAGCCTCCAACTCGACCTCACTACGAGAAGCAAACCCGTCACCGACCTCAGAAATAGACTTGACCTCTAGGGTACCTGCATCAAAAGAATCATTAGAAGAAATAGACTCTGAATCAGACTCAGAGACTGACACATACCTATGAACAACTGACTCTTTTAAAGAAAAATGACAGGACTGAAAAGTAACCTGAGGTAGGACCTGAGAGGTCCAGTTAGTCAAAGGTTCCTCGGCCGGGGTGATAGGGTGAGTGGGGTTCAGTACAAGCGGGCTCTTGCTGATCACGGCCACAGTGTGTGACCTCTCCTGAAAAAATGAGTTCAGTGCGTCAGGCTCCATTGCATTTGCCCAGTCTATTTCAACCTCTTCAGTTCTTGTGCCCTGCAGACTCATCAACTCATCATCAAGCTCTAAGTCAAAGAAAATCTTGAATCCCGGTAGCCACTACCCGTTCGATTCATCTTTCCATGTCTCAGCAAAACCAAAGAATGGGATATCAGATCCTTCTTTGCGGAATCTCCCATTCATAGTCAAATCGAGCGGTGCCATTGAAAGGTCTAAACCCCTTCGTCGGCACTCTGCCCATTTCAACATATATTATTTCATCTCTTTGACCTCTGCTTTGGTTGGCTTGCACCCAAGCCCAAACAAACCATTAAAGGTGTGAACAAACGGCCATTCGGTTAAACCTTAACGGTTCTTGCTAAGTCCTGCACCTAGGATGTAACCTTGTAGACGTATCATCCTGACTACGTTCGAATTGGTACTGCTTAAGAAAACAATTTATTTATTCATTGCTTCCTCCAGAATAATAGATGTCACCTCCAAGGAAAATCCGGTCAGACTAACATCCCTGAAGTTATCAACAAAGAGTCCTAAGAGATTTGTCCCACTTCTAGGTCAGGGTCCCCTTTAACAGTTATCACCTTATTTTTCGAGATGAACTTCAATTTCTGATGTAACATGGATGGGACAACCCCAACCTTATGTAACCAAGGGCAGCCTTAATGTCCTTAATGTCAACAGCAGAAAGGAGGCCTTAATGTCCAAAACTTGGAACTCAAGATCGAATTCCTCTCCACATATTTGCACTTCAGTTACTAAGGTCTCTATTACATCACGCCTAGTCCCATCATAGGCCAAAATACCCTGATCTGAAGGAATGAAGCTCTCGGGTCCAAAACCCAGGGTAGTTGTTGTGCTTAGTGGGCATACGTTCAGTGCAGACCCATTATCAACAAGTACTTCGGGTACTTTCTTTTTGTTGCAAATAACAGTTATTCTGAGGGGTTTCGTATGGTCTCTCCCTTCTGGTGGCAAATCATCACCTGTAAACGATAAAGTTTTGTTGCCCTGGCCATAGCGACTAGATTGACAAGCTCATCAGGAGTTAAGTTAACAGACACCTGAGCTGCGTTCAGTTCTTTTAGCATAACCTTCCGATGTTTGGAGGATGACATCAAGATACCCCAAATAGACAAATTGGCTTGGGTTTTCTTTAACTGCTTCAAAATATTGTCATCTTCTTCTTCTATTACAAGTCTGTTCTACCTCTGATTCTCACTGGCCCTTGCAACTTCTGCTGGATTTTCAACACTCAGCTCAGAAGGTTTAAAGACTCGCCCTCCCCTGGTCATGTGATGCATCTCGTCACACTGATTATCTAACAACAGCAGTTTGTCTTCCTCCATTCTTAAAACATAAGAAGTCCCACTGACCTTTTCCTCTTCAAAGTCTTCTATCCTCAAGACATACGAAGCTTTCTTTTCTTTTTCCATGTTATTACTTTGAAGCACATAAGACCGAGATGAAGAGGACTCGGTAAGTTCGGTGTCGCTAAACGACAACACATACAGCTGTTTCTTTTTCTCATCTTTGAGTTCTTCATCGTCAAACTTCAAAACATATGTTTTATCTGATGTGATATCGCAAATAAGAGTAGAGGGATCAAGGACGGGCTCATCTAAAATGATGGCATTAGTAGCAGGAGGAGGAATAGCTCGATGGTTTGGAAGAGGATTCTAGGTAATATTCGGCCCTTCGACAGCAAGTTCTTTTTTATCAATCATATTCTGGACCGCATGCTTCAAGGCTAGACAATTTTCAGTCAAATGACCTGAATTTCTGTGATATTCATAATATTGATCTAGTCTCTAGTATGGTGGTAATGGATTTGGCACAGGTTTGATATCCGAAAGTTTTATCTTTTTGTCCTTTATCAGCCTTTTCAATATCATGGGTAAAGGGTAAGGGAGTGGATCGAATTGCCTAAAAACATTTTTCCTTGTTGGCATGGCCACCTCAGTAACAACCTTGACCTCTGGTCTGAAAGCTGGTTTAACATGGTTGACTGCATGTACCTCCTTAGGTGGGACCATAGGCGTCTTACCCTCTCGAACGTCAGTCAAAGTCTTGGCTCTAAGGCCCTTAGCAATAGCATCCTCTGTCTGGGTACCAGTTTTTATCAAATGATCGAAACTCGGGTAAGTTGTGGTGCTATGAAATGAAAATATTGGGAGGATAGGCTCTTGATTACTAACTTAATCTGATCTTCCTCAGAAAGCCTCTGACTCAACTGTGCAGACTTGCGCCTTCAGCGCCTGATGAATGAGGTGAAGGTCTCCTGAGGACCTTGCTTCAACTGCTTTAGATCTCTCTTAGTAACCTCTATCCCTTCTTCCATAGAAAATTGTTCAACAAATCGGTTAGAGATCTCTTCCAGAGTCCTATCTTCTTCGGGTTTCAGTCTTAAAAACCATCTTTTAGCCACTCTTGTAAGGGACATAGGAAACAATTGGGCCATCTTATCCCGATTCAGACCATGCTGCTGAGAAAGAGTAATAAACCACCTGATGTAGTTTCTTGGACACCCAGTTCCATCATACTTATCGTAGTCAGGTGCCTTGAACTTAGGTGGGAATATACCACCGGGGGATATCAGAAATTCAGAAATATCGAACCTCTTGGGCCCTTGAAATTTCATGCTTTCAATGTCACGAGCCATTTTCTCGCACATATCAAATAATTCTTTTTCCTTATTCATCTGTGGGGCACAATACTCCTCTGCATATTACTCCTCTTCTAAATCAATTTCCACAGGAGGTATAGCAGGTCTAGCAGGGTTAGGAAATGTGGTAGGGGGAGTTTGAATGACAGGCCCTCTAGAAGTAGAGGCTTTGTCAGTATTCTGGGCTTTCACCTAAGTGACTTCCTCTTTTAACCCTGCTATATCCCGAGTCATGTTTTTCATCATCTCTTGGATGCTCACTAGAATATCAGTAGGATCAGCCACTGAACAAGATTCAGGTGAATTGGGTAATTCCAAGGTAGGGGATAAAGACTCTCTCTCTCTAGATATTACAGGTAAGTCGAAGTGACAGACAAGTCTAAAGACAGAGGAAGGTCTAGACCAGGTAGGTTTGGATTGTTATCTTTTGTTGGAGCGATGGTTGCTCTTTTTCAGAATCCTGGATATAAATGAACATATTAGATTAAATGAATGATAAGTGGACTAAGACATTCTGATCAAATAAAGATAAGAGAAAACAAACACACTTTCATTGATAAAACTTGATCTGATTACAAAGATAAACTGGTAACATAAAGGATAACATAGTCAAAATAATGAAATTCTGAACAACAAGATGCTTAGGACATAAGATAGATGAACATTCTCAATCGTCTTTTTCCTCCAGTCTGGCCCTCTTAGGCTTGCGATTTTCAATATCCTCCGTCAACCATTGATAATAATTCGGAGTCACTCCTGCTTGAACTCCTCCTCCAGGTGTTGTTGCTCCAATTATCCCTCCAGGAGTTCTATCTCGCATACAATGCAAAAGATCCTCAAATTTACGCACCCAATCTTCACAAATGCTTTAGGCAAGATGATGATTAGATTTTTCAAGGGGATGAACTGGTGTTGGACGGTAATACTCTGTTTCAAAACCCAAACATGGACATTCGGTCTGGAGTCCTCCGTACTGACGGAAGATACGGTTTGTGATATAGAAAGAAATTTTCTCTAAACCAAGAAACTGAATACCCCTACTGGCTCGGGTTTTGATTATTCCTCAGTGACCAAGGAAGAACCTCCAGGTAATCTGGTCGTCTTGTCGGGAACTTAAACAATCTGTCCATTCCGATTTGGTAAAATTGAAGGTCTTATGTTCCCACAACCTACGCTAGGATAGAATTTATTTCATGGTATATTGGAGGTATGAAGATTCAAAGTTTCAAACAGAGCCAGACATATAAAAGGATTGGAGAACCTTTGAAAGAAGTAGAAACATTATTAGCAATATCGTCCAATCCATTAAGGGTTTCGGCGAGAATAGTTGGCACTGGATTACTTCCTCGAGAGATTTAGTCAACAAAATCTAAGAGTGCAAGGGAAGTTGTAAGCCCAATGGCTCTCACCTTGGCAATCTTCTATGTTTTAATGATTCCAAACACAAGTTGAAATGTCTTGTATTTCTAACGTGTTTGATGTTTAAGTGCATGTATTGAAGATTCAAGCATTTCAAACACTTAGATCAAGGAAAACGGCATGGATCGAGGCTTGTACATCCTTGAACACCATTTGAAGCCAAAGGATGATGAAGGCTTGGAGCATTCAAGGAGAGATCTTGAAGAGCCAAAGAAATGGAGGTGATCCATGCAAGAGTTCAAGACTTGAAAATGTGCTTCAAAAGTAGAAGATTAAAAGGCTCAAGTCTTGTGTTAGATTGCACATCTAATCCCTATTAAGAACCCCACCTTGAGGCATAATGGAGTCACCAAACAACTGACCCTAATTGGAATAACAATCCCATCTATGTGGAATTTGGAAGCCCTTGAAGCCCAAAAATTATCAGCATAAAAAATCTGGAAAATCTGCTGATTTAGGCTTCTCGGAGCTCCGAGCTCGGAACTCTGAAAAAGTTCTCGGAGCTCCGAGATTTGGTCCAGTAACTTTTTTCCAAATTCTGTTTGTATTCCCGGAACTCCGAGAGAAATTCTCGGAACTCCGAGACCACTATGTCGGGAACAAAATTATGACCGTTGGAAAATTTCACAGAATTACGACTATGCCCCTGTAACGGTCATATTTGGGTTTTCTCTATACATATGTGTTCTCTATGCCTTAGAAGAAAATCTCTCTCATTCCTAAACATGTTCTAAACATATTAGAGAGTGGTAATCACCCTTGTGCCTCAATTGGGATATCTAAAGGGATTAGACCTAGGCTTGAATTTGTACATCATTTCAAGAGTGGATTTTGTGTGAGCTTGAGAGCTATCTACCCTAGAAGAGGGAAGTTGTATTTTTCTATTTTTCCTTCATTGTATTTGGGCGAGTGTTCGGAGAAGCGGAGCCCTCTCTCCGTGGTGAGGATTGCCACCAAGGTTAAAGCGATTGTAATCAGCACCGATCTTCGCCGAAGTTAAGAAGATCAACATAGTGAAGCCATCAACGGGTTTGGTTGGTGGAGTGGAGTAGGCCTTGTGTGTTTGAGGACCGAACCACTTTAAATCTCGGGTGCAGTATTTCTTGTCTCTTGCTCCTTTCTTGCATTGCACTTTAGATTTAACTCACATGCTTAAATTGTTTTATTTTTTGATCTCTTAAATCCCTCATTGGAGAGTTTAAATAATTGGGTTAAAATTTTAAAAGGTAAATTTTATTTTTATAAACCTAATCTCCTTTTAGGTTGCCGCTTGGGCCTACCCTTGGAATTTCACTTGGTATCAAAGCTAGGGCTCTTGTTTTAAAAGCCTTAACCGGTAAGAGTTAAAGGTCTTTTTTGGCAAGACCCATGGATTTTAAAACTGGTCATGACATCTCTATCCCTCCATCCTTTGATGGAACCAACTATGGGAAATGGAAAACCCGTATGAGGTTCTTTTTAGGATCTTTGGATTTAGAGATCTTAAATCTTGTAGAAAATGGTATTTCTAAAAAGGGGAAAATAGGATCCAAATTCATGCATTAAAAAATAGAGCCTTGATTGCAATTTGTTGCTCGTTGTCACCTCATGTTTTTGAGAAAATTTCAACATGTAAAGATGTACATGAGATTTGGATTAAACTTGATGAAATCTCTAAAAACCATACTTGTCATCTTTCATTAGAAGATTCTAAGGTTTCTCATTTACATGGTAGTGTTGTGAATCCTTGTTTAAACACTTTTGATATTAAAAATGATTTCAACTCCTCAATTTCCAAACTACAAAATGAGATTGATTCCTTGCACTTGGAAATTGATAATTTCTCGCTCAAGAATGAAGCTTTGAATCAAATAAACAATGATTTGATTAATGTAAACAAAGACTTGATTCAAAGATGTAAGTCATTTGCAAAAGAAAATGAAAAATTGGTTTTTGAAAACCAAAATTTGCAAGAAGAGAAGAAAAATGTTGAAAATCTTAAATCTTCTTGTATTGTTACATGTCCATTTACTTGTTGCACAAAATGTCATTTTGGTGGTAGATTAGGACATTTTAAATATGAATGTGTGCTTAAATCTTTACCTAAGACTAAGATGATTTGGGTTGAAAAGAACACTTTAGGTAAATCTAAGCCATTTGGAACCAAATGGATGTGGGTTCCAAAGGCCCCAACCTAGTTTTCTATGCTTTTGCATTAGATTAGGGGCAAATGCTTAATTTGAATATCTTTATGAATCTTGGTTCTTTGTGCCCAAGACGTTTACTTAGATTATTATATCTTTATCTTGGGAACTTGATTTGGATGATCCCCATTTATTGATGATTGTATTTTGTTTAAAGGGGACATTTGATTTAGGGGGAGCTAGAAAATGAGTTATCTTTCAAAACCCCATATGAGTTTTCAAATCCCTCCTTGTTTTGAATTTTGTTTTTATTAAAGGGGAGTTTTGATTTGATTTATTCCTTGACAAAGGGGGAGCTACACATTGCATATTTTTTCCCTAATGTTTAAAACTTTCATCCCTTCTTTTTGTGATGACAAAGGGGGAGAAGTTTTATGTTTTAGTGTGCTTAAATGTGGCAATCACCTTGTGTGTTGTCATCATCAAAAAGGGGGAGATTGTAAGCCCAATGGCTCTCACCTTAGCAATCTTCTATGTTTTGATGATTCCAAACACAAGTTGAAATGTGTTGTCTTTCTAACGTGTTTGATGTTTAAGTGCATGTATTGAAGATTCAAGCATTTCAAACACTTAGGTCAAGGAAAACAGCATGGATCGAGGCTTGTACATCCTTGAACACCATTTGAAGCCAAAGAATGATGAAGGCTTGGAGCATTCAATGAGAGATCTTGAAGAGCCAAAGAAATGGAGGTGATCCATGCAAGAGTTCAAGACTTGAAAATGTGCTTCAAAAGTAGAAGATTTAAAGGCTTAAGTCTTGTGTTAGATTGTACATCTAATCCCTATTAAGAACCCCACCTTGAGGCATAATGGAGTCACCAAACAACTGACCCTAATTGGAATAACAATCCCATGTATGTGGAATTTGAAAGCCCTTGAAGCCCAAAAATTATCAGCATAAAAAATCTAGAAAATCTGCTGATTTAAGCTTCTCGGAACTCCGAGAAAGTAGAATATTACGACTCCGAGAAAGTAGAATATTATGACCGTTGGGAAAATTCACAGAATTACGACTATGCCCCTGTAACGGTCATATTTGGGTTTTCTCTATATATATGTGTTCTCTATGCCTTAGAAGAAAATCTCTCTCATTCCTAAACATGTTCTAAACATATTAGAGAGTGGTAATCACCCTTGTGCCTCAATTTGGGATATCTCAAGGGATTAGACCTAGGCTTGAATTTGTACATCATTTCAAATAGTGGAATTTGTGTGAGCTTGAGAGCTATCTACCCTTGAAGAGGGAAGTTGTATTTTTCTATTTTCTTTTATTGTATTTCGGCGAGTGCGAAGGGACTCGGAGCCAACCCAAGGGCGAGTGTTTGGAGACGCGGAGCCAACCCAAGGGCGAGTGTTTGGAGAAGCGGAGCCCTCTCTCCGTGGTGAGGATTGCCACCAAGGTTAAAGCAATTGTAATCGGCACCGAGCTTCGCCGAAGTTAACAAGATCAAATAGTGAAGCCATCAACGGGTTTGGTTGATGGAGTGGAGTAGGCCTTGTGTGTTTGAGGACCGAACCACTTTAAATCTCGGGTGCACTCTTTCTTGTCTCTTGGTCTTTTCTTGCATTACACTTTAGATTTAACTCACTTGCTTAAATTATTTTATTCTTTGATCTCTTAATCCTTCATTGGAGAGTTTAAATAATTGGGTTAAAATTTCAAAAGGTAAATTTTATTTTTATAAACCTAAACTCCTTTTTAACTCACTTGCTTAAAGTTTATAAACCTAATTAGATTTAACTCCTTTTTAACCTAATTAGAGGTATGAAGATTCGAAGTTTCAAACAGAGCCAGACATATAAAAGGATTGGAGAACCTTTGAAAGAAGTAGAAACTTTATTAGCAATATCGTCCAATCCATTAAGGGTTTCGGCGAGGATAGTTGGCACTGGATTACTTCCTCGAGAGATTTAGTCAACAAAATCTAAGAGCACAAGGGAAGTATTGTCACCCTGGTGAAAAAAGAGCCACCTGGCATAAACTCAAAGAACTAGGGCATGAATGCGACTGGTTTGATGCTCTCGAGTGCACTTCCCCAAATAAAAAAAGACTTTGACCAATTGGAGAACTGACAACCCTTATCATTTAAAAAGAAACTGACGGGCTCAGGCGATGTGGAAAACTGTTTCTCGAAACTAATATTATAACCCAATTTAGATTCAAGTCTGACCAGGGGACCCTTGCAATCATAGCCCAAAAAATGACACTAATCTTCAATGATTGGACACATTTCTTGCATGCCAAAGCGAAATACGTGAAGATCGGGTTGCCAAAATTCGACGACCGCATTGAGGAAATTCCAATCTACTTTGATGTAGGGTAAGCTTTAGAGTGCATTAAGGTTATGACCAGCATGGTTTTCTACAAGGCGATACCCTCTTTCATCATCATCAACTTCTTCAATTTATCATTAGACATGATGGTTCACCTGATAATCAAAGGAGGTAAATAGGATAAGAATATGGTCAACCCTAAATATTGAGTTACAAAAGGAAAGGTATTGACAATAAATCATACACTCAAAGGATACAGGTAGGATACAAGCAAGATCAAACTTTTCCATCAATGATCTCGATATGAGCCAAGGGTAAAAAAGATAAATGATAAACACTAATCTAATGGATAATCAATGGATGATAGACCATGGCCATAATAATGACAAAGTAGGGTCAAGGACCAAATCTACAATCTACATGTTGGATGAATATATTTGATCAACTTAGACAAGAAGTTCCTACTAAGAAGTAGGTCCTAGTCTAAAAATCAAGAAATACAAAGATTGAATTTATCATCAACGAAACAAAATATAGACCATGGCCATAAGAGTGTCAAAATAGAAGCCACTGACCAGGTCCAAATCTTGAGAAATGAACTGATATCAAAGGTAAACTTAGACAAAGAAGCCTCACACAATGAGTAGGTCCGAGTCTAAGGATCGAATTTACCATCAATGGATCAAAAGATAAACCATAGCCACAAGAGCGGCAAAGAAAGAGCCACAAGCTAGGTCTAAATCTGAAAAATGGATTGATATAATTGATTTGAATTAGACAAGGAAGCCTCATTAAATATGAAGGCCCTAAACTAATAATCAATATAAATGGGTATATATACATATATACACCCTAACTAGGGGTACCATCTATAGTCTAATCTAGCGGAGTCAATGAGGTCTTGACTCATGACAGACTGGTGAGTGTACTAGGACTGCATCTGTAGCCACATAAAGTGAGGTACCCTAGTCTAAAAATAGGACAAGGCTCCTAACTCTAGGCTCCACATGTGTAAGCAACACATGTTCGTCCCTAAATGCAAATAAAAAGACAATGCAATATATAGAAGGGGTAACGTTGTGAGGTCCACCTGGCCGGGTGCATAGTTACTTGTATGCTGTGACTATCGCCCAGCATCGAACTATGTCCGTTTTACACACATGGTGTCCAAGTGCTGAGTATACTACTGGTGCGGTAGCTCTAGAAGGTGGGTATAGCCCTCACGGCTCCTACTCATAGTAACCCACCAAAATAGGTAATCTGATAGCACATCCACATCAAACCATAGCAGAAAGTAACCACAAAACAGATAATATATGCAGAGATGAGAGTGGTGTGTGAGCCCTTGTTTTATTACGCACTTATTTGGTGCCCCTGGTTTCTAACGATAAGGTTCCCATTTATAAATGATTTTAGCCCAAATTTCTTCAAAATTAGTAAAAATGGCATTTTACAGAGTTAGGCACTAATCGAAATATCCCCAGCAGAGTCGCCAGTGTGGACCCCGATCCGAGAGAGGCGGAGGGACGAGCCCCCCAGAGAATCTCTAGATCATCCACGTGAAGGAGAGCCCCACCAAGGAACTCTCGAAAGAGTGCCCCTCACAGCATGAGCGGCGATGTAAAGTGAGATACCTCTCGATTCGGGGACTAGCCCAGATTCGAGACGCACCTTAAACAAAGAAAGAGTCGTCATCCAAGGAAGTAGGCCCTGGATCCCATGCTGTGCTCTATCGCAACAGATAACCAGAGATACAAAAGGTCTGTGCCTGATGACGAATGGGGAAGGGGTTAGGCGCCCCCAATTCGCCCAAGTGCAAGCACCTGGTCTCTTATGCCATTTATTATTAACTTTGAAGAGTTTTGGGCAAAAATCATGTGAAATGGGAACAATCATCCCCGAGAAAACGTCTATCTAAGCATGCATGACCCGGGGATGGGTAAAGAAAGTGAACATCCAAATCCTAACTCATCGCATCTAATCCTAACTCATCACATCTAAGAAAGCAATAAACAATCGCATGCATAGCTACAGCTAAGCAGATAATGACAGATATAATGAGATAAGGAAAGCAAATATCTAAGTTTAGACAGATGATCAAGCTAAGACGAATGGATAAACGCTATAGCTAAGCAATCAAAGCAGTAAAGTAAACACACTAGCATGCGAGCCTATGCAACAGATAAGACTAAGAAAATGGCAATCGATCGCACACTAGAAGAACAAACAAACTAGAATGCATGAGAAATCTAAGATAAGCACACAGCAAGCTAAAAGGTGTAAGAAAAGAAAGAAATTGAAAAATCAACGGCATGTGAGAACCAAAAATGCTAGGGGAAAGAAGATGGAACACACGATAGGCTCAGAAGGCGATTCAAAAGGAATCAAGCCCAGCGATCCTAATCTGCTGAAGATCGGACAAGTCTCGCGATCGTCATGACCTATCGTTGGGCTCAGCGAGGACAATCCATGTAAAGGGGCCACACTACGTCATCGCCCGTCCCAAAACCCGATAAAATGTCAGAAAACCGATGGAAACCGAAAATCACGATGAAAACCGGAAATGGAATGAAAAGAGGGCTCCGAGTGACCTGGCAATCACCATCCTTGCCCATTTTTGCTTTTGTTTTGAAATGTTTGAAAATATTTATTAAAAAGGTTTGACTGAACTTGGGTGGACCCAAGCTACCTACGTACCCTGCGGAGAGGGATCAAGCCAACGTAGTTTGAACGAAATAGTGAGAAATATTTGTAAAAATGGTGTAAAAAATGGTGTGTAAAAATGGTGACTGGACTCAGGATGCCAGCTACACGCCTGAGCTGCCTACGTACCCCTCAGCTAGGGATCAAGCCATCTATAGTTCGGACTAAATTTCCTAACTACTCCTAATGACTCTTGATTTTTGAGATTTTTGGTTTTTAGATGTTTTTGAATTTTCAACTATTTTTGACTCAAGATGACAAATTCCTATCATCATAAGAGTATGACAGACTCCTGATATCCTGCAAAGGTTTGACAGCATCATATGCTTTGCGGGGGAACTGGACAGAATCACGACTCTGCAAGGGTTGGACAGCATCCTATACCTTGCAAGAGCGGATAAAAATCACATGACTGGATGAGAGGATGGACCGAATCCTAACCCCTATGATGATAGGACAGACTCCTGAAAGACTGAAGGACTGACTCCTATGCTGAAGACTGACTCTGAAAGATGGAAGGACGGAATCCTAAACTTTATGAAAGGATAGGACAGAATCCTAAACCCGACAAGGGTTGGACAGACTCCTAAACCCTAGGATAGTAGGACAGACTCCTAAACTCTCTATTACTGACTCTATAGAGGAAGAAATCCCTTAACCTGCGAAGACTCTAAGGCAGGAAGGGAAGGGGTTGGCTCAAGAAGCATTCCGTCATAGCTTGAACCTGGCAAAGGCGCTTCCAAAATCGATGGAATCTTAAAACACATGAAGAATCCTAAGGAACTATGAAGAGAATAAACCTGATAAAAAGGAGGGGACTTCTAAACCCTATAGGAAAGGATAACCTTGAAAAGAAAGGATCACCTAGCCCCGAATGAAACGACGATCCACACAAAGGGAAAGAACTTTTAATATAACACGTCCAACTTGGGCAGTCAAAGTTTGTAACGTATTTAAAGAAATCCACACAAAGAAACTGCGATAAAGAAACCAAATCATTCCAAAATCAAGATAATGAACTCATATTTTTCAAGAGAAACAATGAAGACTGATGAGTAACCTCCAAAGAAGATAATCAATAGATACATGGAAACACCAATTTTGAGAAAACTACAGGTACTTTGGAAATATTCAAAGGAAATGAGATCAAGCAATTCACACGATCAGACCCTCGTCATGGGGTCTCCTGTGAAATCAGATGATACTCGTGCCCACGATATGGAGCAGAGTAATCATCTGATTTCCTACATCAGTTAAACATATACAACTCCACCATCCATTCGTCACAGAAAATTCGATTGCCACCTTGCACTCGAGGATCGAATTAAAATCCAAAATCCATGAATCAATTCTATAATCAGAAAGCTGGCAAATAACCATATGAATTTCAGCAAGATAAAAGGGGTCAGAGATGTTACCCGGGTGAAGAGCAGATGGTGGAGATGGGGTGTCAACGAAATGGGGGAGATGGGGCCTCGGTGGATGAAACGGGGTTGATCGGAGAGCGCCCGGAAAGTGGAGCTCGAGCTCCCCTTCTGATTTTTTCTATATAAAAACAAATGAGAAACCCCTCATCTGCTCACAGAAATGGGGCTCCTCTCTCTCTCTCTCTCTCTCTCTCTCACTCTCTCTCTCTCTCTCTCTCTCTCTCTCTGTTTTTCTAAAAAAGAGAAGTCCCAAATCTGAGATGTAACAGAGATGGAGGCTCGGATTTGTGCCCGGATTGAGGAAAAATGGATTAGAAATGGAAACGGCAGTGGTAATGAGGAGATGAAGTTGTTGGTGGAATGGGTTTAGGAGGTGACAAAAAAGGTGGGAAACTGTTTATGGGGTTGGATTCAATGGAGGTAGTCTGATTTTTCAGAGGGTGTGAAGAAATCAAAAATGGGGAAATGGGTTTGAATCTTGTCGTAGTGGCAGAAGAGGAAGAAAGTGGAGGTGGTTCGGCCGGAATCCGGCAAGGTTGCCGCAGAAGGAGGCCGGCGCTTGGGAGTTGCAGATGATGGGTTTTGAAGAAAAGGGTGGTGGTGGATGATGGCGGTGGAGATAAGGGAGGAGATGCAGAGGTTGTGGTGGCTGGTGGAGCCAAAGTGGAGGCACGGCGGTGGTGGGTGGGGATCGGCTCCAATGGAAGTTGCAGAAGGCCGGCCGGAGAAGATGGGTGACTTGGTTTTTGCAATGGGTTTTGAGGTGGTTTTTTTTTGGAACAAGCTCAGGGAAAAATGATGTGGGTTTGACGGGGAGGTGGAGTTCGGATGAGGTGGTCGAAGATGGTAATCGGAAAAGAGGGAAATGGGTTTGGGTCTTGTCGTAGGGACGATGGAGTAGGGTCTGATGAAATGGGTTTGCAGAGATGATGGCTGAGGTGGCGGCAGGGCAAAAATGGGGGAAATGGGGTATGATGGCTGTGGGAGAGGCTTGCCGGATTCCGGCCGGAGGTCAGAAATTGCAGAGGAGGGTTTAAGGTTGGGGAAAAATGGTGGAGAAATGAAGGTGGTGGATTTGGGGGTGGAGAAAAATGAGGAGGTGGCTTTAGTAGTGTTGCCGGATTCCGGAGGCTTGCCGGAGAAGGAGGTGGGTGAAAGAGAGGGTGGAGATGGGTTTGGCCTTGCCGGATTCCGGCTGGATGCCCGAAGAAGACGAAGGCTTGGGTTTAGATGTTAGGGATGCTGCTTCTCCTCTTCTCTCTCTCTCTCTTTCTTTGTTAGCAAAAAAAATGACCCTCCTCTGTTCTCTCTGTCTCTCTCTCGATCCTTTTCTCCCAAACGAAAATGCTGCCTCTTCTTCTCTTTTTTTGTTTTTTATAACTAGGGTTAGGGACCTAGTTCTAATCCTCACCATCCATCTCCTTTGATGGCCTAGATCACTTCTCCTTGTGCTAAAATCTGAAACCCTAAACATGTGCTATCCATCATGGCCCTACACTTGTCCTTCTTTTGATCTTAGGGTCCTTGCTCATTGCTTATAGAGGAAGCAATGAGAACATCCAAGAATACCCTTAAAGATGGGTTGATTTCCTTCTTGCCCAAACCCCTATTTTGGTTTTTATTAAAGAAGAAAGATATACCTAACCCCCCCTTTTTGCTCTAGACAGCCCCATCTAGAGTATTTTAACTACTCTTATCTTTACATGGGGTGGCTCGGGTAGGAAATGGGGGTTGAATAAATTTTCTTCTTCTTTGATCTGCCTATGGTAAGCTAGTATTGGCACACCCATGCCCTGCTAATTCACCCTCCCTTTTCATATTTCTTTATACTATACCCAGCTCAAGCTCGAGACATGGGTTGGGATGCGACTTGGGTCGATTCATGAAATTCGGGTTGAGATTTTCAACTTGCGGTTGGGTTAAGTTCGGATTGATTCCATTCATTTTCCGCCTGACCTTGGCCTGACTCGACCCAATCTATAGACCTGAGCGTCAGATATTAATACCAACAATTCAGGGGTCAAATAAAAGGGGGGCCGATCTCAGAGGTGAAGGTTACATTGATAACTTTACCAATTCCGAGGACATGAGAGTGGGGATCAAGGCTTCAAATTAAAGGGGGTTTCTCGGGTTATGAACATCGATCAAAGGGCTTGGCGACAACCGTATTTCTCAAAATTTTCGGGTTCATTTCGCATTTCCGGACCTTTTCCATGTAGACACCCTCATTTTGCTACACTTTAACCAATAATAACCTAATATATTGATCCGTGGAATTTCATTGGTAAAGTATGCATCCTCAAATTTTCTGAAAACCGAAATGATAAAGAGATGTACCTGGTGAGATGATTAGATCCGAAAAACTGACAAATACCCTGATTGGTGAATTTAGTGTGTTAAATCCATGTGAGAGCCCCTCTATCATTGATTTATATGTTTTAGGTCATTAATATCTCGATCTGACTTTACGGATCATCAATCGGGACAAAATAAGCTAGGGTCACTTCACAGCCCGGGACCTAATTCCATTCCGAGACCCGATTTCCGTAAATCGTTAGATCAAGGTCAGATCTTAACCTGGGTGTCTTTCCTTACTAAGAATTTGTGATCATTTAGTCAAAATAGGATCGATCAAGGTTAATCTCAAATTCAGATTAAACATTGTGTCACTTAATTGAGCAAAAACCCAGTGAAAAATCACGGATCAATGTGGGTGAACGAGAGCCGTCGAAATAATTTAACCAAATTATCAACAACAGTGCTTTCAGTACTTTAATTGTTGTCAAAATTCATATTTCAAAGGTTAGGATCATTCATCAAAAATTGATTAAGTTGGTTGGATCAATCGAATCGTCAATTTGATCAACGGTTGGAAAAACGATTCGCTGTTAAAAACCGACGGCTCGCATTGGTCAAAAATTCTGAAAATAATATTTCTATGGCAACATTGGGCTTAAATGAAAGAGGAAAAATCAACGATTTTAATGGTGAAAGAATTATCGAAATCGGACTTCAAAATCTCCTGAAAACCGCATTTTTCGATTTTTACATTCAAAATATTTGAAAAATCTTTTACAAGATTCTAGGAGATTTGGAGGCATCATCTCGTCCATTCTTTCGATCGAAATTGATCTCAACCACCCAATCTTATTCCATATCATTGCAAAGATTTCAGGATATTTGGAGACCCGATCTCGCCCGTTCTTTCCATCACATTGAGATTGCAGTTAATCGCAACCATCCAAATCGTTGCCATTCTCTACAAAGGCAACGAAATTGGACATTTCCCTTACCTTGAAATTTGCTTCCAAAATCTACAAAGATTCCAAGGACAAATGGCATCATCTTGGACCTTGAATTGTTCCTAAATCTTTAGTACTTGATCTTAGCCGCATAAGTGCCTGCCATTTTTAACATAGCCATGGCTTAAATGGAAGATGCCAAAGAAGAGTGAGAATATTCTAGAAAAATCCGATCTTCGCCATTCTTTCTCCTTCCTTTTTCCATCACTCAATCTCCACCCTACACCTCTAGGCCCTAAAGATGGCAACCTGGCTCATCCCTCACCTATAAATACCCATGCTCTCTTCTTTCAAGAAAGGAGAAAAAAAAGAGGAAGAAGACTCAAAGAAAACTACTAGAGAAATCCTCCATATCCCCGCCTTCAAATCTTGTCCTATTCAAAGGATACCCAAAATCTCTATCACAGGTAGGTGCACTATTCTCAGATTTTTCCAGGATTATTTGATATTTTTTTATGTATTTTTGCACGATTTTTAGCATTTAATTGAATTTAATTCAATATTATATGTGTGTGCTCAAAATCACGATCTACATGAGTGTTTCAATTCCGATTCGTCCCGAAATTTAATACACTGATCTATTTAAATAGACTAAAATACCCATCGGATTGGATCGGACATTGAATCAAAGGATTTCGAAAATTTGAGTGATGAGTGGAATTTTATTTAAAATAATGGCTGACAAATTACAAAATTCGAAAGAATAGCCATCTCAGGATGATCTATTTTTTAGAATTTAAAATTTTTCTTGTGTTCATCATATCAGAACAAGATTAAAGGATGTTTTCCGGAGTCGTAATTTCCTCGACAATCGTGTTTTAAAAATGGAAAACTCTTCAAAAATATCTTTTCGACGAAGAAAAGTAAAATATATACTAAATAGATTCCAAAATTGATGAAAATTCGTGGAAAAATAATATGGTACTGATACATTCTACCATGAATTTTTTAGAATTTTTGGATTCTGTTTGATATATTATTTAATGCTTTTTTTGAAACTTATCAAATTTTGTGAGAGTTTTTACTGACATCAGATCACTATTCAAATTCACAGAATTTTTACAGTAGTCTTATATTTCATATTTCTTACTTCTGTAAAATTTTCAATTTATTTGGATCTTGTTTCCTATGGGATGTAGTGTTAATTCATAATCTGGTCTGAAAATTGAAAAATCCGAAATTGATAGTAAATAGTTTCTAAAATTCATGAAAATCTCACAGCATGCTATTTTTACTTATATCTTACTACTGTAGAAATTTCAATGAATTTAGATTTCTATTTCTAGTAGTTTCTGTGTTATTTTTGCAATATGGTCTCGTTATTGTTAAATCAAAATTAAATATGAACTGAATGTAAAAATCTGCAAAAATCTTCCAGTAAGCTACATCCCATCATTTCTTGCTGCTGTAGAAGTTTCAATTCATTTCGAATTCATTTGCAATAATTTCACTTGTAAAATCACTCATTTGGTTTAAAATTGATAAAATCCATTGAAAATTCGAAATTCATTAAAAATCATCATAAAGTTTCTAAAGAACCTTGAATTTTTGTCACATATTAATTCCTAAATCCATTGCAACAGAAATTTTAGGATCATTAGATTTTCCTGGAAAAATGGCCAGTGCATCCATAATCGTATCCCTATTGCACTCGATCTTTGACAATTTGAACATTTAACCTATAGCATGTTGTTGGCTCCGAGGTTACTGTCCACGGAAATCCTGAGATATGCCAGGCAATAAGATGCTATAACTTAAGTATTAAATTGCACAAGGAAAGAGCGCACGATTCCCTTCCTTGGATGTTATTCTAGGCCGAAATTGGTGAATCCTAGAGCCATTGGTAATCCTTAAATGTCCAGAAACCAAAAATCCTTAAAATCTAAAATTCATTAACTTCAAGAACTTGAATCGATTTGTCTCGAGTCTTTCGGAACCATTGGATTATGGTTTTCGATATAAGAACCATTAGAGCCCAATTTAGGAACACTGGTGTCAGGTCGTGTCCTAGGTTTTAGGGAGTCCTAGAGTTAGGAGTCCAGCCTCATCACGGACGCTTGCTATGGATAGCAACCGTACCATAGGTCTAGTTACACTAGTCGCCCAATCTTTCCCTAGGACAAGCCTAGTAAACTAGGATGTAGGCTAACCTGCATTAGTCTAAGGAATAACTTGCATTTAGATAAGAATCATATAGCATCTTAGATGAAATCCTAGGATAATAAAATCCTCAATTTGAATTAAATAACTTCTCCTAAAACTGTTGAAACAGTCAATCCCGTCTAGGTCGGTGTCTTAGTCGAGTTAGGCATAAGTAGCTTAGCTTAAGTGCACCGAACTACGTCGACTCTGATCCCAGTGAGGCTTGGGTACGTAGGCAGCTTGGATGTCTGATGGCATACCAACCGCGAGTCGGCACTACAACAAATTGTGGTGTTTTGTATATTAATTTTCTTGTAAATACTTAATTAAATCACTTAGGACTTTCCATGAAATTAGAATTTTAGGAGAACTTTCACTTAGATTGAATCCAGACAAATTAAGAAATCAAGATACACATTTAGGATTCACATTGAAATTAGATCATAGGATGCATGTCACATAGCTAGCACATTAATAAAGAGTTGAATGAGCCATTTAAAATGAATTTAAAAGAGTTAGCTTTTGGAATTGAAGACCGATTATCGGGCAGGAATGGTGCATGTGGTGGATAACTCCCCATACCTTCCATTCTTGTAACCAGGTAGCGAGTCTAGATTTCTGGTTAATCATGGGTCCTAGATCCCACATCTAGGTGGCGACTCTGTCAGTCTCTTTTGTGTGGAATTCGGATTGTCTCAGTGATCCCAAGTTCACATAAAAGACGAATTAAAGTCAATATTAAAAATGCACACGCCATTCGCGTGGGTACGAGAGACCAAGAGAGAGCGTGGCAGCTCACGCCCCACCCCTCTCACGGGATCGGGTCCCACAGTCCAACCTCGGGATTTCATTCGAATATGCGGGTTTAGGGCCTTGTCAAAATGGGGTGTCTACAGCCAGCTGTGGACCCCGATCCTAAGGAGGCGGCGAGGAACGGGTTCCCCATTGGTCATTTGGATCATCCACGTGAAGGAGAGCTCTACCAAGGAACTCTCGAAATGATGCAACCCTTATAGCATAGCACGAGTGGCGATAAACGAATGAGAAACCTCTTGATCCAGAGCCAAGGCTCAAAACCAAGACGTACCTAAAATAATTCAGAATCGCCATCCATGGATAGGCCATGTAACCCCAAAAACAAATCCCCTATGCAATGGATAACCAGAAATATATATATATATGGGTCTGTGCCTGATTACGGATGAGGAAGGTCATAAGAGCATCTCAATCCGCCTAAGTGCAAGCACTTGGTCTTTTATGCCATTTATTTATTAACTTTGAAGAATTTTGGGCGAAAATCATGTGAAATAGGAACGGGCATCCCCGAGAAAACGTCTACATAAACACGCATGACCCGGGGATGGGCAAAAGAAAATAAACATTCAAATCCTAAAAAGAATTGATATCAGTATCACCTGACATGGGAATAGATACTAGAATCCACCATCTCTCAAAGAGGTGAAGAAAATTATAGTTAATCCCATATCAGATAACCCTGTTATCTATCTCAGCACATCCATCGAACATCCATGCCTAAAGAGAGCTAGAACTAGTATCATCTGTCATTATAATGATCACTAGAATCCACCGAAGAAAACTAGAGTCAATCCAATAACAGATAACCTTATTTCCGGTCTCTATACATCTCATATAATCATAACTCATCACATCTAATAAAGCAATAAACAAACACATGCACATCTATAGCTAATGAGATAAACCTGCACAGTGAACAAACGTCCGTAGGTAATAACAAGAATATTAATTAGCAAAGATAAAGAGCAACAACTAAGCATATCATCAGGAGATAATGAACAAATAAACAGTAAAGAACTATAGCTAAATATGTGAACAAGCAAAGTGATATCGACATAAACACTCTACAACTAAGCATGTAAGTAAACAAATAAAGAAATCATCTAAGTCAGAAAGAAAACTCACTATCATACATATAAGCAAGAAATAATGATAATCATAAACACAAACCCTAAAATACTAACAACAAACCCTAAAACTCTAGACGATTCGCCCGATTCTTTGGATGGTCCGATGTTCATCCAAAGCCGCCTACGTATCCCCGCCTCCACAAGAATCAAGGCAACGTAGTTCTTCGCACCTATTCTAAACTATGATGCCTAAGACATCTAGACCACTAAACTAGATTCAACCTAAAAAACCAGACTGGTTTTTTAAACTTCTTGAACGTTTATTTAAATTCAAGTGGATTATAGATTTTAAGACACCCTATATGCCCTAACTAAATGCAAGTTAGCCCTAAACTAATGCAGGTGGTTCCTATATCCTATGTGTAACTAAGCTGTGTCTTAAGAAAAATAATGGGCTATCTAACGCATCCTATTCTAGTCATCAGTTAGCGATGTGAATCGCCAACTGACCGGACAGAGGCATTCCTAGCTAGGACAAACTTCTAACTCTAACACAAACACACAACAACCAAAACACTCTATCTAGGACAAACTCTTAACTCTAGAGGAAAATCTTTTCAAAAACATTTTGTATTAAAGACTTTTGTATTTTTAAAAGGGTTAAATGATTTATTTACAAAATTTGACTGGACTTGGGATGTGGATCCCAAGCTGCCTACGAAACCTCGTGGAAGAGGATCAAGCCAACGTAGTTCGAAAACAAACTCTCCTACTACACTCATAAAACTTTTAATTTTTCCAATGTTTTTGAATATTTTAAAGTTTTCAAATGTTTTTGAGTTTTTGAGAGTTTCTGATGTTTTTAAGTTTTAAATGTTTCAAAGTGTTTTTTATGCTTTCAAAGGTTTCTCAATGTTTTTAAGTTTTAAATTTCTGTTGTTTTTTAATTTTAAAGTTTTTAAGTGTTTTTGAATTTTAAATTGATTGCAAGTGTTTTTGGATTTTAAAAAAAGTTTTAACCTTTAAAAAGGGAACACACAAACAACACACTAGGGCCAAACCCTAGGGTTAAAGGGGAAACCCCGAAACAAACAAACTCACTAAAAGTGAAATGATTCCAAAATGAATAAACTAGTGTCCCAAGAAAATTAAAAGATACGATCCCAAATAAGTAAACTCTAATAATACTGATATAGTTTCTAATGAAGGAGAGTGATGACAATACTAAGGGTAAACTCCTATATAAGAGGATAAACTCCTAAACAAGTAACTCTAAAATAGGGGCAAATAGGTCCAAATATGTCTAACAACTGTAAGAGGAGGTGCCAATAAGTCAAAGACTCTCTAATAATGCTACCAAAAATGAAGGAAAATAAGTCAAAAACTCTAATAACGCTACCAAAAAATGAAGGAAAATAAGTCAAAGACTCTCTAATAAAGCTGTAAAAAATGAGTGCTAGTGAGACTGGGCAAATCTCCTAGACACAAAAGTGGGTTCCAAGTATCTTTATCATTGCCCTTGCAATGATAAATAAGGGTACATGTGACTAACAAACCAAGTTGGTCTCCAACTAGTAGGGGGTACAAGTTGGGGTACAACTTAGAGAGGGTTCTATAAATGAGGCCAAGCATGCCTCCTATGAGTAAACTCCTTAACATGACCAAGGTAACCTCTCTAAAGGTAGGCTCTAGACAACAAGGCTTGTCTCCGAAGGAGATCCGCCTTACAAGACAGAGTCTGTCTTCTAGTGGGGGCTCTAGATGACTCTTTCATTGCCCTAGCAATGATAAAATAGGGTAAGGTAGCTAAAAGACTTAGTTAGTCTACTAAATAAAGAGGAAAAACACTACTAGGACCGAGCAAGTCCCCTAAAGATGGGCTTGGGCTAACACCTTCATCGCCTTTGCAATGAAGGATCTATGATTTAAGGGTGTCTAAAAGACTAAAAACTCTACGAACTACACACTCTCTATCTAAAGAAGAGGGAAGAAGATGAGAGAGGGTACTACCCTGACCTAATAATTCCCTCTAATAATGGGCTTGGGCTAACGCTTTTATCGCCCTTGCAACGATTAGGGACTAAGTCTAAACGTGTGTAAAGAAACTTAGCAAGTAGGTATGGTGAAGGTTGAGCATAATGTTATTATAATATCATCATGTTGTAAGAAAAATCAATAGATTCTCATAACTAAGGAGAACTCAACCAGTTTCTCATCATGGAACAATGCGTTATGACTCCTAATAATAATGTATCTGGACTACTATCAATCAATGAAGTGCTAAAAATAGTACTATTCCAACTACAACTGAATACTTGCCAGTGGAGATGAACGAACCTTACCAAGAAAACAAATACAAATACATTACTTTTAATAACTTGAAGCCCATATCCAATAACATATAACTAACATTCTTATCACATCATTCCAATGACAGTTCTTCATATTTTACTACATATTTATACTGGCATACATGGTTTATGACATATAGCTCTTCGTATATATGAAACAATCCTTCAACTCTTTAGCAATAAAAAAACAAAACAAAGATAAGGTCTGTCATGACATCATTATTACACTAATTGTAAAGGCTTGTATAATGACAACAGATTCCTTGTATGCAACAAAAGAACATGAGTTCCATTATGAAACTATGCCAATTAAGAAAGTGTATGTACAGGGAGGATGAGCATATATATCTATATACTATATAGCAGAAGAGAAAATGGGGAATTTTTTGAATTTCTTCCTAAATTCTGTGAATTTAACACGTCAGGCCATTCCCCTCTATCCATCTATTACATTTCCACCCCTCAAAAAATTTAAACTTCCTTATTTACCACGCTGCTGCTGCATCCATCAATAAATTTATGGAAGGGCAAAATAGGGCTCTTTGTTTAGTTATCTCCGACTCTCTCTCTCTCTCTCTCTCTCTCTCTCTCTCTCTCTCTCTCGTCAGAGATATTTTCTCCTCTCTCACCAACTACTCTGCTTAACCAAACACGTATCCTTCTCTCTCTTCCATCTATGATCCATATTTTTTGCAAGGACTTGGCTGTTGGGACGAGGCCAATCTCTTCTCCTGCATTGTGATGAGCCGTGGAACAATAGAGGGTTTTTTTTGGGTTTGCTTTCTTCAGGTTGTTTAGTAGTTACCTTCAGGCAAGCTTTGATAGGGCAAAGTGGATAGCAGCACAACCGAAGGTTCTCAGGATAAAAGAGGTTCTTAGCAATAATCAAGATCAGGCTTATCTCTATTTCTTTTTTTCCCATTTGCATTTGTGTTTATTTCTCTTCATTAGGGTTTGGGATTAGTTTTTTGTGCTGATTCTGTTTGTAGCTCTTTTCTGACCAATGCGTTAGAAACATGCAATAGACTCTGGAGTCTCTGATTTATTTGCTTGGTCATAGTTGATTAGATGTGAAGAAATTTACTCTAAAATCTCCGAGTTGCCGGGTTATATTTTTATTGTGTCTCTTATGTTTTAGTTTCATAGGGTTTTATTTGGGATGCAACTTCTGTCAACAGTTGCCACCTGTTCGAAAAAATGTCCAACAGTAGAGTGTGAGAGCATAGATCCATTACACATGACCTTATAATAGAATTGTTTCTTAATCATTTGGTTTTATATCCTGTGCAATGTTTGATGTTTACATGATGTTAGGTTCTCATTCAGTGGCGATTTGTGTGAATTTTTTATCAATTACACACTCTTTACCTGCTATGCCAATCTTAGAATCCCGGTGGTGTTCCATGCTTCTCTTTTTTATGTCTCCAAATAACAGGAATCATCCGGTGCTGATCTATTGCAAACGAGGAAAAGGCATTGATCAACTTCTACAACTACTATGAATTGAACTGCCATAACTTTTATGTTCATTAAAGCCCTGTTTGTTTTGAATTTTGAGAACCGATTGCAAGTGCAAAGCTGATTTTTTGACTTCAAATATACGTTAAATTTTAAGTCCAATAATCAATTTTAGACCCACAATTGGTTATCAAAATCCAAAACAGAGGGTATAAAGTTTACCGAATTAGTTGTGTTTTAATTTTTCTTTTTTCTTTTCGGCTTGAGATAGTTGTCATTTAGTTATTGGAAAATCATAGAATATGGGTATTTTGGTTATGTGAATACCACATAGTTTGCATGTATATCTATATTTAAAAATCCAAGGTAGAAATTTATTTAAGCTTACCATTTCTTTTCATTCCTTCTCACTTGAGCTTTGATCTCAGTAGGAAATATATTTTATATTTGATTATGGACTAATGCTTCTGATTAGATTAGAATTTCTGCTTTTCCATTGCTTTTCAGTTTTTTAAAATTTCTTTTCTTCTATTTTAAACCTTAAAATGCTTTCGTTTTGTAAAATACCGTTTCTTTCCATTGATTTTCAGTTTTTTTATTTCTTTGTGTTTGACTAAATTCTTTTTGCATTAGTTTCACCAATTCTTCTTTAGTGTTGAGATACAGTACTTCAATATAGGTTATTCCAATGTAGTTTCTGACAGATTAAATTAACCAAACTTATCATTTCATTTCTCTCTTGCCTTTTGAACCCTCATATCCAATACTTTGAAACTACGACTACACTTTACACCTGGGTAATCAAATATATCAGCAATTTATACTATACTTTTCAAATCATCTTAGGGCATCTTTTTATTATTCATTTAATTTTTCTTCGCCACCCCGTGCATCGCACGGGTTGTTTTACTACTATATATATATATATATATATATATATATAGTATATTGGGAAAGATGTGACCTTTCATCAGATAATAAACATAACACAACACTCTAATGGAAGGCCCAAAGTACACCATAAAACTTTGGAATCTAAAGGTTTTTTTCTTCTTCTTTTTTGTGACATTCTTTGGGTAAAAAGCATCGAACCAAACGCCACAAACTAAGAGATTATTTTTGAAACTGAAAACTTAAACTCATCATGGTCTAAAGGTCAAGAGCACTAGTTATAGGAGTAAGGAAAACTGAAACAAACAATGCAAACGGGATAAAAACACTCCAACCAAGAGCAAGCGAATTGAATGCATATTCAAATACAGAGCAATGGTGACATTACTGGCTAAGAAGTCTTTATAAACATTACTTATAAACGTTATCCTATTTTAATAATCACAATCCACTCTCCAAGTCAGGCCACAAGATGCATATCTAGATCCCTGTTTCTAAAAAAATGCCTCCGAACACAAAACTTATCCCCGACTCCAAAGAGATATTAATTCACCCACTCAGGATCCACTTTTCAATAAAAATGAGCGAAGGAATAATGTGAAAACCTACAAAAACATTCTCAAGTGTACGTAATAACAATCAAATAAGCACCACTTTTTGCTACTTCTAGAATTCCAAGTATTCACCCGATGATCAAAACCAGCCCAAGGTCTTATTTTGATCTAAAATAAAGCCAAGATGGAAGATTTTGCAACAATACCATACATGATTAAAACAAAACTTTATTCCCAACATCTATTTGAGCTTAGTGATCAGGCTCATGCCTTGTTAGACTAAGAAAATCTTTTAAACATGCATGCAAGATAAGAGGCCTATGGAACAAACCTCCTTTCTTTCTTTTTTAAAGTAATGAACTTTAAGATTGGAGACCTGAAGAGACGTACGGATGTATCCAAGTCTGTAGAACAAGACATATACAAGTTACAAATCTAATAGATGAGAATTAAAAAAACACAGGAATAATGAGCACCTGACCCAAAGCAAAGCAAATCAATGTGTTATACTCATCAGAATAGGGTGTTGCTAATGTCAAGGAGGTAAGGGCTGCCATTATCAAGAAAGTAAGGGCTGCCATTATAAAGGAAGTAAGGGCTGCCATTATTAAAACGTGTGTGAGGGCTGCCAATATAAAGGAAGTAAGGGCTGCCATTATCAAAATGTGTGTGAGGGCTACCAAGATAAAGGAAGTCAGGGATGCATTATCAAAACATGTGTGAGGGCTGCTGAGATCATAATCAAAAGAGGGCTGCAAATATCAAAATGAGTGGTGGCTGTAGTGTTGAAGGCTTTAATGGAAGACAACATCTGATAGGGATTCTAATGGATGTGATGCTGTAAACTTCAGTCTAGGTAATGAACATGACATCTTGTTTTAAGCATCCCAAAAAGTTTCAACTGACTACCTCATGAAAAATTTGTCTAAGCAAACACTTGCAAAATAAATTTTTTTAACTATTCAAGAAAAATAGAGTCACATTTCAGAACCTTCCTTACTTGTACATTGAATATCCATAAAGAAAATCTGATCAGAGCTATTTTATTACTATAGTTGACATAATTCAACTGCTAGATCACTTCAATTTTCTTTTAATCTCAAATATTACAATCACCGAATCCTAAATATTTCTCCAATAATTACTATAACGATTCTCCAGAAATGAAAGAGGATACATCTAACTATCAAGTGCCTAAGGTTGAACATGAATAACCTCTGATTCAAAGAATTCTCCAAATCAGTGCAGCTACAAAACCATTTCTCGCCTCTTTCTAAATACCTACATTGTGAATTGGCACAACACCACAAAAAAACTCTAAAAAAAATCTAATCGAAGTTAAGCCAACAAAAGCACAGATCATATAACCGTAACTAAACTAATATCATTTCATATACAAAACAACCTGGATCTTAATATATTTTTGAACAAATGACATTTTTATAAATAACAGAGCAAAATAATGAAGCTATGTACTAATAAAAATGGGGCTTAACTATATAAATCTTAGTGTATCAAGATATGATAATGAAGAATCCATCTTACCGACTCTACCTCTATATGATAGATAAAGCATGCTTTGAGAACAGCGTATACACAAGAAACGATGATTTTCTGACTAGTACAAGTTGCATAACCTGAGCATATGTGAATACAAAAGCATGACACAACCATGAGCGCTGCTTTGCCTCGATACTTGTACCCAACCTATTTTATCTTTCTCTAAAGAAGAGGATTTCTAGAACTCTGTTTGTAAATTCTCAAAAGAAAAACTCAACCTAAATGAGGAAATGATAGCCACTCACTTGCTGTTGAAAATCCAACATAGAATGTAAAATAAAATCCAACTTTGTATGGCCATATGAACCAGTTTGCACACCCTATAAAACTAACAAGACTCAAAAGAATGACATAGAGTGCATGGATGACTGGTTATCCAAAGGGGAGCTTAATAAATTCATATGGACTTAGATTCCAAGATGATAACCCAAAATAAATGACAATCATATCAATCAGGAAAAATCTCAAAACGAAACAGGTCTATTGATTACACCTATGTTTAGAAAATTGATTCAAACATAGTGCACTGTTAAGAGAACAGAGGGTGAAATTCTCTTATGAAAATAGGGTCAAACCATACTACAGAGCATTCCATGTATCCACACACTATTCGAACATATATACTTCAAGAAATAAACCTTTAAATGCTCACAGGTTAAGTAGGAACAAGAATGCCTAATTTCCTACTATGCGATAGAAAAGAAGTGAACTCACCCTCAAATGATCCCTCTATTTTATATATATAAATCAAGACGTGATCTAAGAGCACACTCCATCATTTAATTGTAGTTTATTCATTCTTGTGCAATTTAATTTGAGGAAATAAGTGCTTATTACTTAAGACTAAGAAAGATCTGTGTAAACTAAATGAAAAGAGCTAAAATCATAAATCGAAATAACAACATACATCAAAGCCATAAATGTAATTCCAACTCTGATCTTTTCGAAGTGAAAATTTAACATTGAAATCAAATACACAGAGAATTAAGAAATCATGTTATAATAAAGATCACTTCAAGTTAAATGTCATATTAATCATAAAAGAAACATAACGGAAAAGAATGATACTTACCTTCTATTGAAATCACTTTAGAGAGCTGATTTCACAAAATGTTCCAAAGAAATTGCGGATCTTGCTGAGTTTCAAGGGATCTTTCCAGAATAAACGTAAATGTTCAGATCTTGGTCAAGATAACTCCTGATTATCAATTTCAAGCCACACCAACGGATTTCATGCACAAAAATTCCTAATCTAAGATTTACAAAGTCTGATTTAAGGTTTCAATGACAGAAGAGGTTTTTTAGGGTTTCTAGCTTGAGTAGAAAGGTGAAAAAGAAGATAAAAATGAAGGATCACAAAAGCTAGAAGAGCACACCGGAGCATAGCCGAAGTTTTGGCCGGAGCTCAGGTGAATCGGCCGGAGAAGACAAGAGGAATATGATTTAGGATTAGGGATTTTTCTCTTTCTCTCCCTCTTTTGCTGATTTTTTTTTTTTACGAAAATGAAAGCTCTTGATAGGTATTTATACGTGTTTGCGATAATTTTTGGACCCAAAATCTCATGGGACAACCACCCCCCCCCCCCCCCCCCCCCTCTATATGTGTGGTCTTAGTTTTGGTTGAATGGGGAGTGGCCTATGGGAAACGTTTTAATGAAATATTAGGCTGACATAACCTACCCCTCCTTAAGTTCTTGGACAACCCCCTGCTGCTATTTAGACAACAAATTATTTTGACAAGACAGCCCTCAGACTGGATAAACTACCCCCCTTCTACTACACTATGCTTACACTAGGCTACCTACCTTGCTCGTTTGCTAAACAAACCTCGACAGATTTCAACGAAATTTTAAAGGGACCTTCCCGGGATCCTAAACTACTCTAGGGTACAATTTGGGACTCTAGTTCACCTATTTGAAGGGTTTTTGCTCAAATCAAGCTATTAGGGGTTCGGTCAAACTGGGGTGTCTATACGCATGGTTTCATCACGTACAAAATTATAAAAATTTGTATGAAAATTACATTATGTAAATCTGGGAAGATGTTTGAAAATTGTTAAAAATCCAAAAAAATTGGAAAATTAGAAAACACTTAAATGTTCAAAGTGGAAACTATATAGATAACCTTTTTGCTTGCAGGTTGCTTGAGCCAATGTTAAAAAATTGCTAGAATAACCCAATGGTTATAGCCACTTGCTTTGCACCGAAAACGCCTCGGGAGGCACTAGGGAGCCAAAGTTGAACACACTTCACTATCATGTATATAAATTCATTATTTGTTTACCTATTTACCCTCGGAGTTAGCAGCACACAGGACTGTCTAGGTGCTTGCATGAGTGATGACGTGCTTGCATTTGGATTTAACACCGTGGCTGTATAAGCTCAACCTCTTCGCTTGGCACGGTTTAGTACCTAAAACGAGTTCCGATTCGTGTCTATGTACCTTCACCTGGGACTCTCGATGGGTATATCAGGCCACGGTCTTGCGCTAAGGGAAAAATTTGTCCTGTCTTATTGCATACCCCAGCATACTAACGCATAATGGTTCATGCCTATTTAAGGTATGTTGAGCCTAGACTAGGGTGCCTTTGACCCATACTATGAGATGTGAGTTACCACATGATTTGGACATACCTAAGCCTTTGCTCCATATAGGACACATCCATTGAGTCTAGAGAGGTGTCCCTAGGTTGCCAAAAGTCTTTGCTAGGGATTTCATCACCCGAGTCCGATGCGCATTCGCAATTTAGATTCTTCCTAAGTCCAATAATCAAGTCTATGCCCTACATAGCACGTGGTTGTAGGTCTTAGGGAGGGGTGTGAGATGTCTAATTAGGACGTCTCACTTCATGCCTAATTAAATTTCATCTATACATTGGTTAGGATTCCCTTCCCTAGTTTAAGGCCTTCCTTCATCTACCCTAGGATAGGATCTCCTTCATTTATGAGTGGACATTTTAAGCTTCAAAGACCCTCACCTTAGGTTCTACTTCCTTTTTAGCTTAAAAACCCTTAACCTCTCCTAGGGTTAATACCTTAGGAATCTTTGTCCTACCCAAGGTTTCAAACATTAACTGCAAATCCTAGTTTAGTATTCCAATTCCTAGATTAGGATCAACCTAAATCCTAGATTAGGATCAATCTCCAAATCCTAGTTTAGCATTCCAATTCCTAGATGAGGACCTACCTTCAAATTCTAGTTTAGGATTCCAGTTCCTAGATTATATCAATCCCCAAATCCTAGTTTAAGATTTCAACCCCCAGATTAGGATCAATCTCCAAATCCTAATTTAGGAATCCAATCCCTAGATTGAGATCAATCTTCAAATTCTAGTTTAGAATTTCAATCCCTAGATTAGGATTTCCAAATCTTAGTGTAGAATCCCAATTCCTAGCATAGAGCCTATTTTCAACCTTAGCTTACGATTTTTCCTTTTTTTACTTCGATCTAGGATTCTATTCCATAGATAGAGGTTTATTTCCTTCCTTTCTGATATAGGACCTTATTTCCTTAACACAAGATAATTCATTAGGTGCCTTAGCTTAGGTTCCTTTTTAATCTTTTTGAAAGTTTTTCAAAAATGTTCAAAACAAAAACAGCAAAAACACAAAACATAATCAGGTTCCTTTTTAATCTTTATGAAAGATATTAAAAAATGTTCAAAACAAAAATAGCAAAAACACAAAACATAAACAAAGAATTTTTTTTACAAAAAGTTTCCTTTGGAATAATTGAGATTATCATTCCTCCTGTCACTTTGTCTTGTGTATCAGGATCTCACCTCATGGCATCAAAGGGATTACTAGATTGGATCAAGCATTCTAAGCCACACGAGCAGCCCAATCTTAGACTCTTTCCTTTCTTAGCCCCTATTCCAGTAGACCGGAAACTCCTTCGTGCTGCTGCCCAATGTTGGGATTCGTACTATCATTTCTTCCAGTTTGGTACGGAAGAAGCCTGCCCTATTCATGAGGAGGGGTGTACTCTTTTGGACTTCCCATATGATTGACCCATGATAAAGCCTTCACTCAAAGATGAGTACCACACTATGTTCAACGAATTGATTTGTGATAAGCAACACGATGCTAAGGCTTTTGTGAAAGACAAAAGCATATTAACTAATCGACTTATCCGAGTTTATGGTCCAGATGGAAACCCCGATAAAGTCAGTTTCCAATTTTGTTGATATAGGGCACTTAGACCTAGGAAACGGGGGGATTAGGTTGGGTTACCCGCGGGTCATGCGGGTGCGGGTCAAACGGGTTGGGTAAAAAATGACCTGCATCCCTACGGGTTATCACTTAGGTGACCTGCACCCACTGCAAGTGGGTTGGGTCAACCCGCAATTTTTTGCCAAAGAGTTTTTTTTGGATGAATAAGGAAATTATAGCAACAAAAACAAAAGAAGAGACTTAGAAAAAATGCCTGGAGTACCCCCATTACAAACAAACCCGTGTCCCTTTTATACTAGGTTGTGTTTCCTCTTAATCTAGACCATCCATTTATCTTTTTATTTGATCTCACGGTTCGTATGGATTGCTTCTCAATGAAGTAACACAAAATGCCTGGAGTACCCTCCAAAAGAGAGAAATCCCCTCTTTTATGTGAAAGCTGCCCTTTGTTGCGAGTTAGGAAATGCGGCCGGTATCTACTCGAATCGAAAAAAACAAAATGCGGGTACCAACGGGTTCACCTGACCCAACCCACGTTTTGGTGGGTTGGGTGACCCGTTGGTCAATTTTGATGGGTCACTCAAATGCCAACCCGTATCCGCAAATTTGTGGGTGGGTTGGGTCGATCTGCGGGCATGGGTTAATTTTGCCAGGTCTAAGGGTACTCATCTTCTGTGTCTATGCTAGATTTCTCATGTGTCAGAGTTCCAATATTGCATCCTCGACCATCCTCGATGTGATTGAGTAGAGCAAGGCTAACCCAGTTCCCACTATCATTGTGGAGACTCTAAATGGTTTGGATAATCCTTTGCATCCTCTCAGGCTCCTTTTGCAGGTAGTCTGGACCTCTTGTATGTTTGGCTGTGCCATAGACTTTTTGTTGCTCGAACATGAAAAAAATGAGTACATATATCAAATATGGAGAGAGTTGTATCATGATAAGGCATGGAGGAATCGACAATGACAGGAACACACACGATGCAGGAAATAGGGTGGAGATATGAGTGCCGACAAAGCCAGCGGCATCTGTGACAAGAACAAAGATATTGCAGTGAGAGTGAACGAGGGCGGAGAAGTGGATGTGTCTCTCTGAAACTGTCTAAGATGATGGTACGGAGAGAACGGCAGAAGACTTCAGAGGATTGTGGCATAAGGCACAGACTAAAGACAACCAATGGTCGTTGGATCTGGATTTGTAGTGATGAGCTATGATTGGAGTTGACGGCATCTCAAAGGTCGGGTAGATTGGCCATCCGCAGGATAATGGAATTGTGTGTGTTGTGGTCAACACAATGTTTGGATCTGATCGACCCACTCTGATCCCACCTCTTAATTTGGATTGCAGGGAAAATATTTCTTAAGATTTTTTCCTTTAGAAATTCTGTTGTTTCTGTAAGATGGAAACGATATATTTTAGGAAGGGATTTGCTAGTGTCCATCGCAGAAGCCATTTTGCGGATGATCTGCTGCATCTAACAGTAGCCACCTCGTGAATGAAGACAAAATCTGCTGAAAAGTGGGCCTCTGTGGCTGCTATAAGATGCAACAGACCATCCGTGAAATGCCTTCTGCGATGGACGCTAGCAAATCCCTTTTAGGAATACTATAATAAACTGGCTGTTTGGATACATGGATTTTATAATCTAGAATTATATAAGCTAAAACCGGCATGATACTTTTTTAGGATTGTAATCAAACAATGGTAAAGCATGAAATTTTGGAAAAGTGTTTTATCGCCAAACTCTTCCATAAAATTACGGCATGAAATTCATGCAGTCCAAACTTGTCCTAACTAGACCCAGCAAATGGGTAACCCGTGCGGGTAGGGGTACAGCCCGCGCGAGTACGTACCCAGCTGTTACGGGTAAAAAATACCCGCAGTTCTATGGGTAGCTTTTCAGTAACCCAGACCCAACCCGTGCGAGTTGGGTAAACCGGCGGGTAACTCAACAAATATATATTTAATTTTTTTTAAAAAAAACACCTTTTACGGCAACGACGATTTCATTTTCTATGGACCATAATCAAATAGAAAATGCAGTCAAGTGCAGTGATTAATTCAGTAATTTCCATAGATACCCTTACAAACTCCTTGAATATCTAAACTTCTCAATCAACAATCCTGAACGTGGAAATAATAGTCTCTGCTTTGCTATTTCCTAGCAGCCCATGGTTTTCAATGCCACCACCAAAAATGTTAGTACTTGCTAAGGAGCAAATGATCCCGAAAAGAGCATCAAATAACCATGGAGACTTCGTGATAGATATCACTCAATTATTACATTATCAAACATGCAGATCTTGAATTATAAAGAAACCTGACTATATTTCTACTAAAAATTCCATAAACACATTCTAGTAAACTTAGCCCCAATCAAGGACGGCATGTAATAGAAGGATTCTACTCATGGATGCAGAAAGGCAAGATATCACTTGTGGGAGCCAAGTCCAACCAATTTTCTAGCTACAATTGTCTGCATAAACTGTTCCAGACCACCCTAAATCTTGCACCAGACTTGTCCACAAAACAATTGGAGATGAGAGCTTGAAATTCAACATGTAGCAAAATCTGCTTGAAATTACAACTGGGCTTTGTGCCAAATCTGCTTGAATCGATATTACTGTTTAGTCTTTAGTGAATGAAAACCAAGAAAAAACCTAACCAGTTTTGACGGGTAACCTGCGGGCACGAGGGTTCGACCCAGACCCATCCGCTGGTCACGGGTGTAGGTCTTTTTTTTGGCGGGTAACAAAATTGGTACCCGTACCTGCAAATTTTGCTACGGGCCGGGTGTACCCGCGGGTACGGTTGCCATTTTGCCGGGTCTAGTCCTAACCGACCAACTTTTTGCCAAACATTTCTAGTTGGAGGAATCCTATGCACACTAACTTTAGTCTCAAGGTGGTGTCTTGTTAGAAATAGTTACCTCTTTGATTACAAATAGGTCGCCCATTTTAGAGGCTACATACCAGTCATGATGCGACTAGAATATCGTGCGATTAAGTCTAGCAGTCTAAATTTGTTATTCTCAAATTGGTTTTAGAAAGTAAATAAATACGTGGAGGAGAGGCGTCAGGTTCAAAGTTAAAACTCATGCGACCACTAAGTAGCTTCGTATGCGAGCGTGACTCGCGTCTTTTTGCTTTTTAGTTTTTTAATATTAATTATAAAAGGTTACTGATATTAGCACTACCGTGTTTTAATATTAAAAGGCTTGGTTGGGTTGAGTTGAGTTCAGTACAAATTCAGCTTGTCTTATTGTAATTAGCTTTTGAGATATTTTTTGGAACCATAATAACGTTTGACATCAATACCTTTAAATAATAAAAGTCAAGATAATTTAATGCACTTATCAAAACATGGTAGTGCAAATATCAATAGCCTCTCTTATTCTTACAAAGTTACAATGGACTCGGACTCTTATTATTGACAGAGGGACTCTCTCTCTCTCTCTCTTTAGAGAAATATAAAAGCTAGATTCGTCTCTTGGGACAAAAACAAACTTCAAAAAACCTATCTTTTCCTTTGATATTCATTAACGATGTTCCATTCTCTTTCGAATCTCTTCGAATTTCTTCGTTTTCTTCAATCGCATCCTTCCTTCCTTTCATCCGTTGAATTCCTTGCTTCGTTTTGATCTCTATTTCATCATATTCGGTGCGTATTTTTGTGCCCTAATTCGTGTTTTGGGGTTAATTTTGGAAGGGAATTCTAGGGTTTTTTTTTTCTCCTGGGGGAATGGATTCGGAGGACGATATGCACGATGCGAATGATGTGGAATCGGTGGAGGATTTCTACAGTGGGGAGACGGCCATGGCAAGCGATGATGATGCTGATGGGGATTATGAGTTTGATAATGACACAGATGGGTCTGATGACACCAACTCACACCGTCAACAGGTGATTTCTGAGCCCTAATTCGTGGAAAGATTTTGGTTTTTTATATATGATAGTCGGTTAAAAAGTTATTTTTTCTGTGTTGATTCTGCTAATTAGGGTTTTGTTTGTTTGGATGTGTCTTTGACAATTGATTGTGTTTTTGTTGGGTTTTAATGACTTTTTGTTGATTTTTGTCCAATCAATTGGAAGCTGAAAATTGGGCTTGACAGTTATGACAGTCGAAAAAACTGTTTTTTCGACTGTGTGTTGATTATGTTAATTAGGGTTTTGTTAGCTTGGATGTGTCATTGACAATGGGTTTTGTTTCTGTTGGGTTTCTTACATCTTTTTTGTTGATTTTTGTGCAATCAATTCGAAGCTGAAATCGGGGTGGATTGATATGTATATACTGAAAAGTCTGTTGTAATTTATCATCAGTTCAGGTTTTAAATTGCAAAAGCTTTCTAGGTTAATGATTAATTTGTTTGGGTTAATGTTCAATTTGTTCCATCAGACGTGGGTTTCAACGATTGGGGGTCATAGGATTGATAGAGGAAGGTTGGAATATATGTAGACAGTGGATTTTTTTTTTCTGATGGTATTTTAGCTGGTAATTCTCATGGATTTAGTTGTTGAACTTGAAAGTTTCTGGATTTTGAGCCGTGGAATTGTAGGGAACTATATTTTTGTTGGAGTTTTGTAGAGTTTCTTACAGAATATCTGCATGTCTGTCTGTCTCTCTCTCTTCGTAACTCATAACTGTAATGTGATCCTCTGTCACAGTGGGATCATATGTTCCATAGTTTTTAAACACCCTGCATTATTGTGGACTGCCCTGTGTTGACTCCCTTTTACCTTTGCTGCGTTCAGTGTTACGTCGCCGCTTTCTGCGTTTTGTCCTACAAATCAATAAAAACTCCTTTGACTCTCCTGAGTTTTGACCGCTCCAACATAGTACTCAGCTGCGTCAGCCGAGTACTCAGCCGCGTCAACCGAGTACTTAGGATTTTCTTGACCCGCATAGGCGCATACGCATTATGAAACACTGGTTCCATATATCCCCTTTATATTAAAAGCACTCTGGCTGTCTGCCACTTTCTAGCTTATTATTCTGTATCATTTAGTCCAATTTGTTTGTCGATCAAGCTTGCTTGTTGTGGGCATTTCCACCAGTTAGTCTTCACGATTCTTCTTTCCATTTTTCTTCTATTAACGTGATACCATAAAGCACAATTTGGTTAGAGCATATCAGGTTTGACCCATATTGCAAGCCTAGCCTGAACCAAACATGTGCTTATGGTGAACCAAGAAAACTCTGGGAATTTTAAACAAGACTCCAGTTTCTAAATGTGTTTCTTTCGGCAATCCCCAATTTTGCATATTTTTTCTAACTTCATTTGCTTAGATTAAGTTCAAATTTTAAGAGAACATTAATTAATTCTTCACTCTTATTATTTTGAGGTACCTTAAAAATGTTTGCACTTATATGTATCTTGTTGGAAGAAAAATCAAAGTCCAAAACACCCTGACATCCGTTATACGGATTCCTAAAGCGTTGACTTATCATGTGTTATTGGGCAATTAGTATGCATCCATTGGACAATGGCTTTTTTTTTCGAATGGTAACTGAATATATTAAAAAGGGAGAGACCGAAAAAGTCCCCCCGCACACCCCACTAAAACAGAATTACACAAAAGAGAAAAGGAAAAAGAAAAACAATACAATAAGAAATTAAGGGGGCAGAAAGTCGTAAAGCTCCAGAGCCTGTTTGACAGCACCCGCTTTAGTCAACTTGTCAGCGACTTCATTAGCTGATCTCCTTACATTTTAGAACGACATAGAGCACCCAACCGTTATATCCTTTATTTCATCGAAAAAACGAAGAAATCTCCAAGGAGGAACCACCGAACCCTTAAGCGACCTAATGACATTTAACGACTCTCCTTCCACGATAGTGCTCGCCACCCTCTCACTCGCTAAAAGCAAAATGCCTTGATATGCGGCTCTAGCTTCAGCTTTGTTCGAATCTGCTACGCCGATAGGCCCGGAATTAGCCTGCAAAACTTCCCCATCGGAACTCCTCAAGACACCCTCGATCCTGGCTAGACCGGGGTTGCCCAAGCTTGATCCATCAAAGTTCAACTTGGAAAAACCAGCAGGTGGATTGACCCACTTCTGTACAATTACAGGATCGGGGACTTGACTGTTGCAAACCACTTTCCACCCCGCCCACAAGTCGAAAGTCGAGACAAATTTGAAAATTGGCAGCGCCCTCGCCCAGGAAATCGATAACGCGACTACCTTGATATATAGATAGTAAGAAGAATTTGCATGCCCAACGAAAATCCTATTATTTCTTTCCGTCCATAGAACCCACATCGTGGCCAATAAAGAAATCGACCACAATACTTTCCCTTTTTTCCTCCATGGAATAAAAGACCACCCTTCAAAAAGATCCTTCACATTAGAAGGGAACACCCATGCAATACCGAACCTCGACAGGACCCCTCCTCAAACCTCTCGAGCTACTTTGCTATGAATAAATAAATGATCCACCGACTCCCCTGCTTCTATACACAAAGCGCAATGATCGACTATAATCATATTCCTAGCCCTCAAAAAGTCCACCGTTTGTATACGACCTTGAATCGCCGCCCACCCAAAGAAGCAAATTCTTGGGGGAACCTTAATCTTCCACAATTTTGCAACAGAAAGATTTTCTTCAAACGGATTCAGGCCCTTGAAGAAGAATTTTACCGAAAAAAACCCGAAGAATACCAAACCCATAACCTTTTATCCACCCCTGAAGAGCTAATGTAATTACCTTCCAAGACCTGAAGTAACGAGACCATCGAGAGCAATTCCCTGTCAAAGAAGTTTCTGCGGAATAGCGGCTTCCATATCACTTTATTGTCTCGAAACTCGAAACAATCTTTAACTAAAGCTTGCTTGTCTGCGGCCACAACATATAGATTAGGGAATAAATCTTTTAAAGGAATGACGGAACACCATACCATATTCCAAAAAGAAATTCTATCCCCCCAATAAACTCTATATCTTACGCCGCGATCGAAACTTGAACTCAATCGCATAATATCCCTCCACAAAGTCACCCCCGTTTTATTGAAACGATTTAGAGATCTCCAATTTCCCACATCTGCACCATATTTACCACAAATAACTTTCGCCCACAACCGTGACTGTTCCTCGCTAAACCTCCACAACCATTTCCCCAAGAGAGCAACATTTACTTGTTTGATCTTTCTGATCCCCAAACCCGGGCTTACATACATCTTCCCAAGAGACCAAAGAGAGACTCCTCTTTTCCTTCGATCCTCCTCATGAAAACCTCCTCTAGATCAATTCGATACACTTTGCAATGCTAATAGGGCACATGAATAAAGATAATTGGTAAATAGGAATATTAGACAACACAACCTTATTCAATGTCAATCTTCCCCCTTTTGATACCAAATTCCTTTTCTAGGGATCTAGTCGCCTTTCAATTCTTTCCACAATGGGAGCCCAAGAACCTATTTTTGGTCTTCCCCCTCCCAAAGGGAACCCAAGATAAGAAGAAGGAAAACTATCTAAAAGGCACCCCATAAGATTTGCCAGATTCTTTGCTTCATCCTCTCCCACATTCACTGCATATAACCGAGACTTTAAAAAATTCGACCTTTGACCAGTAACGATTTCATAGCATCTCAACACCGCTTTAAGATTCAAAATTTGGGATATCTGGGGGATACTAAATAATAGGGTATCATCCGCAAATTGCAGATGCGACACCTCAATTCTATTCTGGCTACATTGTATCCCCTCAACTAGCCCCACAGATTTGCCTTTCTCCATTAAAAGACTCAGAGCTTCAGCAACAATAACGAACAGGAAAGGAGATAACGGATCCCCTTGCCGCAAACCTCGTGACGATCTAAAAAATCCTTTTGGAGAGCCATTTATAAGAATGGAAAACCAAGCCGACAATAAGCAACTTTTTATCCACCCACGCCACCTGTTCCCAAACCCGATTTTCCCAAGGAAATGATCCAAACAATGCCATTCTACTCTATCATAAGCTTTTTCCATGTCAAGTTTGCACACAACTTCTGCAATACCCGCCTTTACCATCCAATCCACCGTTTCATTGGCCACCAAAGAGCAATCCAAAATCTGCCGCTGGCTCACAAAAGCACACTGATTTAACGAAATAATATGAAGAAGAACCACTTTTATCCTGTCTGCCAATATCTTTGACAGGACTTTATAAAGGTAACCAACTAGACTGATAGGTCTAAAATCCGAGACCTTCACTGCACCTTTAATTTTTGGCAACAGAGCTATGAACGACGCGCCAGTGCCTCTATCCAACACCATACCTTCAAAAAAGTCCCTGAAAAATTTAAGGAGGTCTCCTTTCACAAACTCCCAGCAAGATTGAAAGAATGCCATACAAAAACCATCCGGCCCCGGAGCTTTATCGCGGTCCATCGAAAAAACCCCTCTCTCCACCTCCTTCCGAGAATGGCCTTTCCAACGCCACCCTACTGTTCTCATCTAGCACCTTAAAATGCACATCATCTAATACCGGTCGGACTATGTCTTCCGAAGAATATAAAGTCTTATAGAAATCCAGAATTTCCTTGGTGATAACTTCCTTATTGTATGATAATGCACCGTCGACCTCTAGAGTCGCTATACGATTGTTTTGCCTTTTCGCACTAGCTATCCCTGAAAAATTTAAGGAGGTCCCCTTTCACAAACTCCCAGCAAGATTGAAAGAATGCCATACAAAAACCATCCGGCCCCAGAGCTTTATCGCGGTCCATCGAAAAAACCCTTTTCTCCACCTCCTCTTCCGAGAACGGCCTTTCCAACTCCACCCTACTGTTCTCATCTAGCACCTTAAAATGCACATCATCTAATACCGGTCGCACTATGTCTTCCGAAGAATATAAAGTCCTATAGAAATCCAGAATTTCCTTGGTGATAACTTCCCTATTGTATGATAATGCATCGTCGACCTCTAGAGCCGCTATACGATTGTTTCGCCTTCTCGCACTAGCTATGCTGTGAAAGTAAGCAGTATTTTTGTCCCCCTCCTTCAACCACAAAGCTCTTGATTTCTGCCTCCACGATATTTCATCCTGCAATAAAAGACATCTGTGTTCTGCCTTGTATCGACCCAAATCATTCAGCTCTTCCTCTAAAGCAGTCCCCTCCTCATTCGCCAAAGAGATAGCTCGAATTCTGTCAACCACAACTTTCTTTAAGATCTTACCTCGATTCTATTAGAGTTCCATTCTTTGATTTTCTTCTTTAGAGCTCTGAGCTTTTCCCCTATGACAAAATCCGCCGCCCCTTCAACCTTATGCGATACCCACCAACCCCCATCAACTCTTCCATCTTTGGAATTTCAAGCCAAGCCAAGTCAAACCTAAACGGAGAGGGATCCCAAGAATCCAATCTTGGATCAAGCAATAGCGGGCACTGATTCGAGACTGAATGAATAAGAGCCTTTTGATATGAGTCCGGAAAGATGGATAACCACTCTGAGCAAAACAAAAACCGGCCAATTCGACTCTTCCTGGTGTTTCTAGACCAAGTAAATTTAGCCCCCGACAAAGGAATATCAATCAATTCATGACTAGCGATAAAATCAGAAAATTCACCCATATACTGATTGGATCTTCTACAACCCAGCCTCTCTTCAACCCATCTAATTTCGTTAAAATCCCCCCCTCCAAGCACCACGGATGTCCCCACTTATTTCTGACTACGACTAGTTCTTCCCATAAATAAACCTTTTCATTCCTCACTGTTGGACCATATATACCTGTGAAGGTTACCAAGATAGGTTCCCCACCTTCGTCGTCAAGACGATTGAAACTGAAAACCTACCTATCCATGAGTCTTGCATTTCCCACCTTGATTGATCCCACATAACTAGAATGCCCCCTGCGGCTCCAATCGCATCCAAGGATAGGAATTCCCAATTCGCATTCGCTCCTAAACTCTTAACTAAAGACCTATTCACCACCCCCATCTTTGTTTCTTGAAGACAAACTACCTCAGGTTTATTATGTTTTACAACTTCTTTAACTTGAGCCTTTTTTTCCAATGACCCCAACCCATTCACATTCCAAGAAATTATCTTCATGGGCAAACCGATTTGAGAGCTAGATGACCCCTGGGACCTCCTCTTTTACTACTTTTCCTATTTGAACATTTGGAGTGTCTACCATTAGACCCATCATAATTAACTTCGGATTTGAGTTTGGCTAATTCCCGCAGCATCTTCTTAATCCCCTCTAAACTGGAAGGGTTGGAAAATATTCTCTGATCTAATTCTCTTCCCTCCGCAACCCTGAACATATTTATTAACTGATCATCCGGTTCTGAATAAGTCAAGCCCAAAGCTCTGCTAGTAGAAATGATGTGGTTTACAAACACCTCCAAAATCTCATATTTAGGATCAACCCAGGAAATGGGTTTAGGATTTTCCTTCTGAGTAATAACCATAGCCAGATTATTGCACCTGTTATCGGACCAAGATGAGTAATCGTGGCCCCTACTGTCCTTCCCACCGATATCCTCCCACCTATACATCTGCACAAATCTGTCTAAAGATACATTGGATGAAGGGAGAACATCATTCACTTCCTCACTTTGCAAAAGAAACTGACCTTGACTCCCCCCTGTCAAAATAACATCTCCCACGAGACCCTCCTCACTGTTTCTGCAAACTCGTCCAACAGATTAATGATGAGATTAGATTCGCCCAAAAACCCTTCTGCCCCTTGGTTCCCCAGACTTGGTGTTTGAAGGATCGGATAACACTTGGCTCGCACAGACAAACAGACCGTAAGAGAAGAAAAATTCCCAGAGGCTTTCAACCTGATTTGGGAATCTACCGCACTACTAACCCCGCTTGGATAAGATATAGGAAGCCCAATAACCGAATTGTCCAAAAAGTCCACCAGATCACGTGGGCTATGGGCCTCCAAACAGCTCAGATTAAAAAGGTTCGTCGAACGTGATAATTCCATATAACCCAACGGAGAGGATTCGATTGAATGGCTAGATCCACAGATCCGAGGGATAGGAGAAAAAACAAACTGCGACAAAGGGCCCATCTGCAAATACTGACCATCCGACGGTTGAGAACCCACTAAACTTATCAGAGGGTTATGAGACTCCACCAACGTCGAGAAACCTACTACTGACGACCGCCTTACTGGAGACAAATGAGAGCACGCCACGTTGTCCCTCTGCATGGTAATCATCTCATCGTTCAAATCACCGTAAGCTACCCCCTTGTAGCTCATGCTACCACCACGTGAAGAGGACACGTCGTAGGGTAGACTAGAAGAAGAAGAGGCGTACGAAATTTTTTCTCCCCCTTGATTGCTATACTGCGCACCCCTCTTCTCCGGCACGACGCCGCTAGTAAACTCGATCGAACCAGACCAAGGTTGACAAAATAGTTCCGCCGTCTCCTCCGATTCACGAACTTCAGAAAGCCAAGGCCAAGAAAAACATCGTAATACCACCACCCAAAATACTGTTTCATCTATACACACCGGAAGTTTCATTACATCGGAAGCAGAATTGGACGCCATTAATAAGATCATAGCCGACTCATACCCATTACCCATTTCGCAAGACCCATCTGTCGCTAGCACTCTTCCGATTCTGCATCCTATCTTTCTAAAATTGACCACAGACCAAGCATGAGGAGGCAGACCTTTAATCGACCACCAAGAAGATAAGAAATTGCCTGAAAATCTATCTTTCCACTCAGATACCATTTCGAATGGACTAGCTTCACCGCTAGCCCATTGAACCTTATACGAGTCCAACAAGAGAATCTGTGAAGAGGCAATAGCAAACTCCTGAGGAGCCACCTGCGTAACCTTTAAACTTCCTGTGTTTCCTGACATCTTCTCCAACCACCTTGCAACTCCTCTGCATCAAGAGTTATTTCACCTTTATTTTTCCCTCATAGAGTGCTTTTAATACTGAACTGAGGAACTAATGCTATGGAGTCCGCCCAGATTTTTTCCTGACAAAAAACTGTATCCTCATTAAGTCCTGGTTCAGCATCATAGCCTTCTAACCCCTCATTACGAGCTACGTCAGTGAATACCCCTGTTTCTTTTTCCACTTCCCCAATTACAGCTACCTTAGGCAAAGGTTCTTTCAGCTTCTCCTTGGATGAGATAACTAAGGGGTTTTTGAAGAAATTGGCGGGAACGTTCATGTCACCCGACCAAACTTTCCCACACCTGTAACATTCCACCCTTCTTCTAAAGTTGATAAACTTGCACTTAGAGCATTTCCAATCCCCTAAATTACTCTTTCCTTCTTTTGGCCACCCTGAACAATCTCTCATCTCTTCTACTACGTTTTACTTTCCAAATCTCCTGTAATCTTTTTCTCCCATATTGGTACGCTTTAGCCAGAGAATCCCTGTTGTTATTCCAGATTCGGGGCTGAAAAGCAGTTCGATTCATAAACCTCTCATGCCCATTTGAGTTCATGTTCTTCACAAATTCCTCCATCAATATAAGCTGCAAGCCGAAACAGATTGTAGGCGTTGGTGATCTTTATTCCACCTACCTCCAGCAATTTCCAATCTGACAGTCTCACAATGTGTAGACAGAACTTCTCACCTCTCACCCCTAGATATGAGTCGGAAACAGATGAAGATAACGAGATGGAAATAGAATCAGAGACAGATAGTGAATATGATGAACCAGAAGTGTATACAGTGGAGGATTCTGACACAGAACCAGAGAGTTCTACCACAGAAATAGAAGAAGAAGAGGAAGAAGAAGATGAAGCAGCAGAAGAAGAAGAAGCAAACGGAGAAACAGAGACAACAGAAATAGGGGAGGATATTGCGAGAACAATCGGGAGACCCCTCCCCAGAACGACTGGGACTCGCCGGAGAAGACGATCCTCACCAGAAACACACAACCCAGAGGCTTTTCTATCAACCTATCAATCCCCACCTGCTCCCCACAGGATTAGCCCAAACCGTCGCAGTAGAAGTCCAAGCCCCATGTTCTACTTAGCTTCAGAGTCGGACGACGAGCCCCTCTCACCGGACTAAACCATATCGCCGGAGAAGAGGGTATCTTTTCCGAGCGTAGATATTTGCATGTTGATGTTGTTTCAAGAGCTCATTGTCCAATTGTTGTCCAATTGTCCATTGGACAATGGCTTTGTATCACTTAATTTATAAATTGCCTGAACTTTCTATGACTTTAGTGGTTAGGTCCAATATTTTCACGAAGCACTCAATGAACTTTCTAGGAGAATTTGTACCCTTCCTGCCTGAAACTATAAAACATGATAATGTTCAACAACATGCTTTTTGGTGATTAGGTGCATTGATATCTTGGCTAATGTTTTATTATTTCATGCATTATCGTGGTCATTGTCATTTCCCAGTACTAGAGCTTAATGCTTATTATGTTTGAACGTATTTTCATTTTGTAGCTATGAAATATGATTCTTTTCAGCTTAACGTTTATTTTAAATGCTTATCGTGTTGATATTCCATTTCCTCCTTTTTACATCACTAATTGTTTCAATGTGTGTTGGTTTTCTGATTCCAGCAAAATTACACCATTTTGAGTGAAACTGATATACGTCAGCGCCAGGAGGAACAAATCACAATGGTATCTACAGTACTTTCCATAACAAGAGTCTCAGCTAGCATCTTGCTGCGCCACTATCATTGGTAAGAGGCCCTCCCCATTGATAATAATGCAAATAAATTATCTCTTATTGCCTTGAGATAAAATTACTTGACGTTCATTTTCCTTGGCATTTTATGTAATCTTTGATGTACCTGTACACTGTAAAACATTGCAAGTGCACACCAACAAATGAGCTCTTTTGGTAGCTATCTCTGATCAAATAGAAAATTATTTAGGGATTGATTCTATGAGGTAAAGTGTCATAAATGTCAAAAAGATGAAAGTTCTTTGTTCTCTCTTTGTGATTTTTGATTGGCTATTCTTCATACATGCTGAATTAATTGGTACTTTCTATATTGTGGATAAATTATGAATATATTTTTACACGCAAAGATATTCCTACTTTCAAAGTTGTGGAGCATTTCTTAGCACTTATCTTCAACCCTCAAGTGCTCTTGCTATTTCTGTTCTCTCTCACACTGGACAAAATGCAAAGCCATATGTGCAACTTGTGCGCATGGGATATGAAAATGTGCAAACATCTCAGCTCTAATTAAATATATGGAAAAAAAGACACTCAAGATTCTTCTTCTTCTTCTCTCTCTCTCTCTCATACCTGCTATTGATTTTCTTTTTCATGGGTATATTCGTCTTCATTAGAGCTCCTTCAGTGGTAAACAGTTGTATCGAACCCTCCTTTAACTTTAGGTTTCCATGAACCAACTGATAAAACTAACACTCTGACACGCATCCTCCCCAAATGGTATGATATTTTTTTTTGGAAAATAAATTTCAATCCCAATTTGAACCCACTTTTCTTGAGATAGGCAAGCGGTCACCGCATGCAAAGTATCCTTTCCATAAGCTTACTAGGAATCAATTACCACACTTGAAAAGTTTGTGATCAGCCAGTTTGATGAACTCATCGGATTCACTCACAAAAATTCCAATATTCACCAATTCTAACCCTCAAAAAGAGGGGAAAAACAAACAAAAGAGAAAACTACAAATCTTTTGGTTTCTGTCAAAATATAATGGAAATGAAACCAGAATGGCTTTTGAAATTATTACAATTGCGATTACGAGGTGGAAAAAATGAGAATTCCAGTGGCTTATGTAGTGTTCTTAAGGAAGAGATGGTTTGATAGCTCCCTTTACGCTCTCCTTCTCTTCTTACCTGTTAGCTTCCATATTGATTTCCACCACATTGTTCTCTTTTCTTCCGTCGCAGACTTGACCTCCTCTTCTTCATCCCATCTGTATACCTTTTGTAAGTGTCCACCTGTGGTGTACTTTGGCGGTCCACCAAGGATGCACATCAGCTACAACAGGGTCGCCTTCCCTCATTAGTGTGGTATTTGCATGCCCCATCTGTTGAATTATCTTCTCTTTACCATTAGGAAGCTTGGAGGGGTTTTTCCGACAGGGCTTATGCTATCAGTGGTTTTAACGGCTTTGTTCGTCCTGATTAGTATGGCTAGGTTAGAGGGATTGTCCTCAACTTTTATATAGGTAAGAGCCGAAAATTGTTTCTTTCTGCCGCTTTCCTTTGTCCATATTGGGAGAGTTGAGAAAGAGGAGAGAGCAAGAGTCACACTTTTTATTTAAATATTTAATGTAGTTTACCAATGCAGTAGGTTGTGAGCTTGACCAAAAAAATAAAATAAAAGTCGTGCATCAATCGAGGAGAGAAAGACAGATTATTAGCTCACAACCGGTAAGAAGGGGCGGAAGAGAAGAAGAAAGGGGATGGATTTATCCTTCTCCAAATAAGTTGTGGTTCACACATAATTTAATCCTTGGACCACCTCCATTTTCTCTTAAAAATCCCACCCATTTTGAATTAATACATATCTAAAACCAAAACCTATCTGGACTAAATCCCCTCACATTTTGCTTATTGCCCCTCCACATGATCCATGCCAAGGCCATTAACATTAGCCGCCCCCTATGATGGATGTAGCCCAGATTAAGAGATATGCTGGATTCTGTTACCCTCTGAGCAGACTACTACCACCCCGCGCGCCCCCCCCCCCCCCCCCCCCCGGACTAGATCACTTTCTCCAATGATGAGATCTAAGCTCCCTCTTTACGGATGTTTGCATCCTTGGAACACAACATCAACAGCTCTGACACCGAGTTCAAGAAGAGCCCCGAGTTCAAATCCAAAGGGCTTGATCTCTTGGGGGATTAATTTACCCTAAATAGGGCAGAGAGGAGAAAGTGAAGATAAGGGAAGGGAATGGCAGAGTGGGTAGGGCAGAGAGGAAGGCATTTCAACCCAAATCATTAGATCTCACGAGTGATATGAGATTTCAATATTCCTAAAATTCAAGATTAAAGTGTTCAATATTTCTTCATCGTATGAGAAAGCGGAGAGAAGAAGAGAAGGGAAGGGCGGAGTGGATAGGATGGCGAGGAAGGCATTTTGATTAATTTAGGGATATTGAAATCCCAGGAGTGATCTGATTTTCCATTATCCCTACAAATCAAGATTTAATTGTTCAACATTTCTTCATCCTATTTCTTCTCTTCTTTTCTCTCTGCCCTATCACGGGTATGTTAATCCCCTAGGAGAATATGCCCAAAACGAGAAGGGCGATCAAGTGTGTCATCTAGGAACGTTGCATCAAAAAGATTGTCAAGCAACTCTTATTTCAGAAGGTGGAGGGAGAGAAGAAGGGACATTGCGTAGGGTATCCAATACTGATTGCGAATTGTTGGAGGAGATGCGATGAGGAGGGTTTGCAGGTTCAAGTTTTTTTGGCAGTTTTCGAGTTTGCAGGTTCCATAGATCGATACAAAGATAGTAAGAGATTGGGAGGTGGGTGGTTGGGAATGAACAATTGCCATATCGAGTACAAACATTGGTTTCAAGGTAATTGCCATATCGAGTACAAGCATTGCTCTCAGGTCTCAAGGTAATGTACAAGGGGAGCATGTACAGATTTCCAACTGAGTTTTGTGGTCAAAGTCAACTTTATAACATGGAACGATGTTTCAAATTCTATGAAATTTTTTGGGAGCATTTGATACGTAAAAGCTATTTTGTGAGTCTCAAAGGGTTAAAGATCTGTTTGTGATGGCATCAGTTATTCCTCGAGGGGAGTCTCATGGGTTTAAAGATCTTATGGTAAAATGGGTGATCCTTTGGTGAGATTTTGGGAGGTTTGTGCTGTGTGAAGGGAATATTTATCTGTTTATTTTTTTTCTTTTTTTGGTTAGTAATTGAAAGAAGGGCATAACAGAGTTTTATGAAGTGAAGACAGAAATATGTTTTTTAGACCCCCTTAATTTCAGAAAAGAATTGAGAGGGAACATTGCTACAGGATTCTTGGCTGGTTTGAGGTGTACCTTCTGTAGTGAGGGTCAGATAGGGGATTTTTAAAATGGAGCAGCCCGGAAAAGCTCTCCACTCAATCTTTCTTCTGAAGGGATCTTTCTTGGGTTGTGCTGGAGTGTGGAGATTTTTCTGTTACCTCTGCATGCTAATTTGCTGGGTATAGTGAACATCCTAACATGTGACTATTTTTATCATAGAATTTTTTTTTGAGGAAATGTATGATGTGTAGACGGTGCAGATCCTTTGTTCATTTATTTATTCATTGTGCACTGCGTATAGCTATATGAAATAAAGGTACGTTTGGAAAGTAAAAAAATTTCAATCGTTAGTACGACAATCTAGTTTCTTTGATCATGATGCCTCTTCAATTATCCTGATTTATCCATAATATATTATATGAACCTTTGTTTTAATTTTGCCTGCTGAACTTTTTATGATTAGAATGTTGGTTAAGAACTTTATCTAATGTTGCTGACTGTAATTTATCGTTTGTTGGTGTACAGGAGTGTCAGCAATGTTCACGATGAATGGTTTGCAGATGAAGAAAAAGTTCGCAAGACTGTGGGCTTGTTTGAAAAAGAAGTCGTTGATCTAATGCCTAATGCTGAGGAAGTAAGTCTTCTTTATTACTGTTATAGGAAAAAAATTAAGTTTGCCTTATGTTTTTTATATGTGGAGATATTTGACAATCACATTTTTGCATAAAACTCAAGAGTGGAATTTAGTCTTTCAATTTTGTGTTGTTTCTCATTGGTTCTTATATACCTTTTTGTTGTTGTCATGGTGGCAGTTGACTTGTGGGATTTGTTTTGAATCCTACCCTCATGATAGGATGAATACTGCCTCTTGTGGCCATCAGTTTTGTAGTGTTTGCTGGACAGGTTTGTTTCATTAAATAATCTCCGGGTTTATAATCATTTTCCCAAAGGAAATATAAAGTGCATGATCTGATTATTTGGCTCAATTTTTTTATATAAAACGATGCTATTTTTAGTATGATTAAAATATGATAAATCTGTGCATAGATGATGTGTTATTTTGTTTAGATCTTTCTGGATTTGCATATGTATGCTTGGTATTATTTCAAGCCAATGGATCTTGCTACATTTTTTTGAATGTCAATGGATCTTGCTACATTTATTTGACTTTTAAGTTGACCTACATGTATGAAAGTAACACTTGTACTTCAAAATCAACTTTTTCCATTTTCTGCATAGGCTTGTGATGGAGAACTTGCCAGCCTTGTCATGTGATAACCTTTTGCAGTGTCTTGATTCAAGTGACCTGATGCCTATGTGTGAGACCCCGATCTCGAGGCGCGGACGGCGGGATGAGACCCCGCGGGCCTCTCGATCTCCACATGAGTTGGAGAGCTTCACTGCGGCTCTCTGAAAGTAGTATCCTCACAGCATGCGATACTTCTTAATTCAGAGTAAGAACTCAGAACCAAGCCGTACCTAAATATAAAGAAGAGTCGCCATCAAGGAAGTAGGCCTGGAACCCATAAAGTGCTTTGTGCAATGGATAACCAGAGAAGAAAAGGTTCGCACTTGGTTATGAGTGGGGAAGGTGTTAGGCACCCCACTCGCCTGAGAAAACTCGGTCTCTTATGGCATTTTTATTATTTTTGAAGAATTTTGGGCAAAAATCATATGATATAAACAATCATCCCTGAGAAGACGATCTAACTAAGCATGCATGACTCGGGGATGTGCAAAAAAAAAAAACATCCATGCCTAAGGAGGGTTGATATCAGTATTATCTGACATTGGAATGAACACTAGAATCCGCCGTCTCCCCCTCTCAAAACATCCTCACATCACTCATGGGGAGGCGGTAAAGACTAGAGCCAATCCAATGTCAGATGACCCTGATACCTGTCTCCACTAATCCTAACGCATCACTTCTAATCCCAACTCATCACATCTAAGAAAGCGGTAAACAACCACATGCATGCTACAGCTAAGTAGATAATGTCAGATATATGAACAGATATGATAAGCAGGTAAATGCTACTGCTAAGCATGTGAGTAAGCAAGTAAATGCTACAGCTAAGCATATGTATGAATAATTAAAACTACTCAAGAGATGTATCTAAAGTATGAACACTCAAGACAGAGAAGTAAACACACTAACATGCCCCAATGCAAAAGATAATGATAGATAATAGACCACAAACCCCTAAAACTCTAATAACCCTATAACAAATGTGCATAGGGTGATCTGAACCTGGATGACTGTCCAAGCTGCCTACGTATCCAAGCCTTTTTGGAATCAAGATCAACGTAGTTCGGTGGCGCTATTCTAAGCTACAATGCCTATTGTACCTAGAACCACTAAACTTGATTCGACCAACTAGACTAGACTAGTGATTAAAGCTTATTGAAGATGTTTAATTAAGTTGAAGGTAGATTTTAAGACTTCCTATATGCTCCTAGTCTAAATGCAGTTGAACCCTGGACTAATGCAGGTCGACCCTACATCCTATTTGTAACTAGGCTTATCCTAGAGAAAAGATGGGCTATCTAAGTGAACCCTATTCTAGTCATCAGTTGACCATGTGTACAACTAACCTGACAGAGGCACTCCTAACTTTAGGACTCTCCAATACATCTAGGACAGACTCCTACTGCACAGAAAGAAAATTTTTGAAAATATTTGCAAAGTTTTGTTTAAAAAGTTTGACTGGATTTGGATGACGGTCCCAAACTGCCTACGTACCTCGTGGAAGAGGATTAAGCCAACGTAGTTCGGAAACAGCTTTTTCCAAAATGTTTCTAGTGTCTTTTAACTTTTCTGATTTTTTGTCTTTTAGATTTATGATGTTTTTATTATTTTATGTTATTTACACTCTTTTGGCCAAAGGGAACCTATAAGACTACACTCCGTGATCCACAGCCTGGCGGAGTGTCAACACTAAGGACAGAATCCCTCTAGCCTAAAGGATATCCCTAAATGAGTGAACTAGTGTCCCACTATGACTAACTGATGATTCCAAGAAGGTAAGGCTCTAACAAGTCTGAGCTAGTCTCTATGGAAAATGAGTGAACAATAAAGCTAAAGGACAAATTCCTATCTAAGGACAGACTCCTAGTCTAAAGGGTAGACTTCTAAAATAGTGACCTAATGATGGGGAGTTCTAATGAGATAAGACATGTCTCCCTAAGAAGATAAGACAACTAGACAAAGCATGTCTCGTATGGAAGAGATCCAAGTAACCTTATCATTGCAAGCAATGATAAATAAGGGTATTTATCTAAAATGCTAAGTTAGCCTCTAACTAGTAGGGGGTATCTTACTTTATGAGACTTGGAAAGTCTTCTAGGGGTGACTCTCTACTAAGACCAAGATGGTCTCCTAAATGATAACTTACTAATGAGACAAAGCATGCCCCTAAAGATATGACTTTTCTTATGAGACAAAGCTTGTCTCCTAAAGGGGACTACCTAATGAGACAAAGCATGTCTCCTAAAAGGGGTGTCTCCGGATAGCTCCATCATAGCCCTTAGCCTGCTAGTTAAGGTAAAGGAAATGAATTGATTATGTGCAATTACTAGACATATTGATGTTAATCAAATTTATACATTAATGTTCAGGCCACTTTCATGAATCAATTTTCTGTCTAAAGTTTGTAAGAATTATCATTTGTATCATTTTGGTTATCTAAAGAGTCTCACAAATAAAGAAATCAAACCATGGCAAACCCCTTGCTAAATATAAATCAATTTTCATTAGTCCAACAAGAGAGTTATGATCATATAATAATATATATCAGGTTTGTAACTCAGAAAATCAATGTTTGGAACTGATTCACGACACAAGTATCAAAGATGACTAAAGCCATTTTTCAATTATTATGCAGTGACATCAACTAAAAATGTGTAAACTAAAGTTATATATGTTATATACATGTAAATTCCTTTGACAACCAAGCTTTTATTATATTCAGTGAGTCATGAAACCAAGTAAATAGACAGACTGACAATGACCTTTTCAAAGTCTAAGCATCAACTTACCAACGTGACTGAACTGAATTCATTGAAGGCCAATAACAAGTGATCAGAGGTATCACATCTTTATCCAAGCAGAGTACATCATTGATAGTATGATTTTACCCCAACACTAATGAAAACTTAGCATATTTACACACACTAACTAAGAGATTAAAATTCTTCTTCTTCTATGACATACAAATATTCAACAACACTTTCAGCATTAAGAGCATGAATTTTCATATTTTATTCTGATACGTACTGGTATATACATTTTCTCATTTCAAAATAAGGCTATAAAATCAGGTTTCTGATAAACACATACTCCAAAGGCAATTGTCAACATGATCAGTAAAATCATGTGATCAGATATTCAGTAACCATTACTTTCAAAAGGCATTCAAAATTCCAAAATATTGAAACCAAATATCAGATATCTACTGCATTTTGAAAGAAATCTGCATCAAGGATATGCAATTAAATTTCTAAATACTACTATATTTTTGAAATAAAATTAACAGGAGAACCATCAACTTGTGGTATGAAAATGCAGTCATGGTTACTTTCTTAAAAGTCAACAAAGAATTAGTGTATTACTTATGCAAATTAGACTAAAATTTCATACTAGTACTTATTTCCAAAAGAAGTGTCATTTGGCCTCATTGGAAGTAAATTTCCTAACACTAAGAACAACCTAAATCACCATCAGAACAAGATAAATGAAAGAGAAATATTAGAGTAGACAGAAATTTTTTGCTGTTGTATGATCTCAGACAATGATTCCATCCACCTAGTAGCAATTCACTTCCCATAGGTACTTTGGCAAAACATTAGATAGAATTTATTTCCTTGAATCATAACTTTCTAGTGATAACAAAGAAAATAGGATGAATAAGGTCTCACAAAGAATGCAGATCTAATAGATTAAAAGTGAAACTTCAGCTTGAAGTCAAGTCAGACGAAGTGATTAGAATTTACTGTCTTCACCACATCAGGTTGGTTTATCAATTCCAATAAATAGCCTTTCTATTATGTGATAGAAAATCATTGAATACAAAAATCTGCTTAAGCAAACAACCTTTTTAAAAAAAAAATTAATAGCATGATACTATCAAAACATAATAGCGTGAATATCAGTAGCTTCTAATCTGCTTTGTTATCAAGCCTAACAGATAATTGGCTTATACAACTGATAAAACTACTGTACCATTATAAAAGCTCAACAACAATAGATTCATGAGCATTATCTTCCTTAGTTAGCCACACAAAACTCAACTTGTTATGCTTAGTAAGGGCCACTCCTAGCAAAGATTACTCTTGACAAGAGACTTAACACAAAACTATTATTATACCAAGCATTTCTCATTTCTCGAAATAAAGAGCAATTCAATTCCAATATAAAGGCAAACTAAATTGATTTAATGATTATTCTACATCTATCCTGCTCTTACACCACAAATTCAAAAAAATAACACATCTCTAAAATCACATTTACCAGAGTAAAGAAAAGAAGTCACAATGTGCAATAATGCATCTGGGAAAATATATCTGTACTGTATTGTTAATTAGAATGACTAAAAAAATGGATTGCAATATGATGTCGATTCAGCTATCACACTCAAGACACATATATAGAGAAAACAAGAGGAATTTGCCTAAAGATGAACCTCTATCTAAGGATAAGAGTTGAATTCAAATGAGATCATAACCCTCCCCTTTTAAATGCACAGACATGCACTCCTGATCTTCAAATAATAATTACCTGTGGCTAAAATATGAGTAGAATACCTCCAAAAAAAATAAAATAATAATAATACAATCCTAAATAAAGTGCCTTTTAGCCAAATTCTACTTTCTGGTTCAAACCATCTAATGTATTTTGTTTTGCTAGTGTAAACAGAACACAGTCATTACAGACCATTCTCAAAATTAAAGGAGAGTTATCATCAGACCTTGAAACTAATAACATTGGTCAACTTCATTTATATGCCCTATTACATATCATTCATGAAATAAATAATCATCAGTTCAATGTAGCTAATGGCATCATTCTATTTTAATTACATGCTTAGTAAAAATTATCCCCAATGACATTTGAACTGCAATTATAAGCGGGAACTACATTATAGCTCTTTTACTAAATTCTGAGTGAACAAACTAAACTAAATTAAAAATCAAGCTTAGCCATAAGTTTTTGACAATATTAAGGGAAAACTTGGTATTGAAAACAAAAATCATTTTAATACAATTACAAGTGATAATAAATCTATATGGTTATTAATGTCCAAAAGTACCAGTCAATTATAGAAAATTCGACATTAGCTAGGAAATTGAATTCAGTTTTCATTTTTGCTGTTAGCAATCATCAAGATCTAAAGCAGGCTCCACTTAGAATAATAAATCAAAAAACAACAAGAAATATTATCCTAGCCAACGCAGTAAAACATAGAATGATAAAATTCTTAACACATAACACTGCACTACATAAAATGGAGCCTAAATACAAAGGAAAACAAGTTGATTTTGGTCAGCCTATGAAACATGATAATACTAATTCTAAATATATACTTACTTCAGTATATGAAATCAGCATCCAGGTACAAGGTCAACTTTACTAATAATCGATCAATAAAGAAATGATTTTATCAAGTTATGGATACTACATTCATCGATGTCAACTGTATAACTATACCAGTTCAATTCAACAAATCATAATTAGCATTCAAGGAACTATAAAATAAAAGTCTATACTTACTCTTTCATCAAATTGACATTCCTTGTTTATACATGAAAATAATATTAAGCAATCTTTTATTTTATACAGAAAAAATAAACCAAGCTTTTTGTTAACATTAAATCTATACCATCAAATTTACATCGTGTGAGCAACAATCGAAGCCAGCAAACATTCTGTCACTAATGAATCACACAGCTCAAATTTTCGTAAGGAATAAATCACATAACTTTTTTATACTTTATTTAAAACCATATAAGTCTGGCTAGGACAGAAACAGAGCTTAAAAATAAATCATTCAATCTTTTTGTTATCACAAAACTTCAAAGGACTATAGTTTGAATTACACATTAAAAAAACAAATTTAATTGATGAACATAACAGATCATCCTAAAATTTCAGAGATTCATCTTGGAACAAAAAAATTAAATTATTAAGACCAAAATTCTAGAATTCAACACATAAACCATTCAATTTTGTAAATCATAGATCAAGATAAGATACAATCAGTAAATAAAAATGATATCAAACAACGAATTTAAAAGGAGCATTATCTACCTTACCTTGTAATCAAGCTGAAAGGATCCACTTCGTGATCTTCAAAGAACAAATCACTCACCAGAAATCATTGAAAGTTGCCGGAAATGATGAAGATTGCCGGAAAATGATAGGAACGATAAGATCTCTGACAGAATATGTAAATAAAATGATCTGAATTCAATTCTCTTTGCTTTCTCCTCCCAGAAACTTCACCCTATTTTTTCAGATCTACGAAATTATCTAATGATCCTATGGATTATAACAAGATCTAATGATTTTCCACGGGAAATCACAAGATTTCGAGGAAGATCAAATATAATCAGAGACAATAGACAATGCGAAGAAGGTAAAATCGGATCGAAGGTTTAAGGGGCAGAGATGTTGGAAAGGCCTCAAATTTAATGAAGATTTCATCAAATTCTACTCAATTTGAAATGTAATAGAGAACTTGGAGCTCGGATAGTAGATCTAGATTTCAAAAGAAGGAGATGTAAGATCTAGGGTTTCAAAGCTTTGAAGATGAATCTGATAGTGGCTGGGGGTTTTAGAGAGGCTATCAAACAAAGTAAAAATGGTTAGAGATTACAATCAATCGGAAATCATGGAGGTTTGGACTGAATCTGACCGGAAAATATGGTCGGGAAAGAGGATTTTGCTCCGGCCTCTCTCTCTTTCTCTCTGACTTTTTTTCCCAAATGAGAAGCCCCCTCCTAGCCCTAATTCAATGGGTTATATAAGAAGGGGATATATTTTACCCCCCTGTTTCATAATGGACAACCCACTCCATGTATTTATGACTATTCTTTTTACTCCAGGAGGTGGTCTTGGCAAATGATGGGGAATGATTTTTTTTTAACACTCAAGAACCTTAGAAGCACGAAGCGGGTGTGGGGGCGGGAGCGGAGGCGGGAGCGGGGGCGGAGAAGCGTGGGGTCTAGAAGAGTCCCAAGTTTGGAAGCGCCGTGGGAGCGTGCATGTAATATTTTCTTTATATATCTTTCAAAATTTAAGTACATAAAAAAATAATAGTTTCTAACCATTTTTCATTTGTATCTTTCAAAATTTAAGTACATCTAAAAGCTAATTTCTAACCATCTTCACCATCTTCATTTGTGTGCACTCGTTCCTTGTGCCTTCTGAAGATGTACAAGCCTTTGTGCTTGCTCAAATGAAGTACTTTGAAGAGTTGGAGGAGTTTGATATAAGGAAGTTGGTGATGGTGGGACTTATAGAGTAATAGAAGCAGACTGGGAGCGTCATTAGAGCGGCTCCCGTCTCTCTGGGGTCGCGTTCCCTGGAAGCTCCTTCTTAAGGAGCGCCGAATCAAGGTTCCGAGGTGGGAGCGGCACCCCGAGAGGAGGTTCCTGCTTCTAAGTCAAGAATTAGTATGGGTACACCCCTGTCTGAGTAGTTCACTCCCCTTTTGGTTTGTCCTTAACACATTTATGCTTTGATGAATGCACTTAATCAGCTTGTCTTATTTGAAATTTCTTATCCAAATTCTATGAAATTTTGTAGGGACCTATTTGGGATCCTAACCTACCCTAGGGTTAAATTCGGGACGCTAATTCACTTATTTGAGGAATTTTTTTTCACACGGACTTGTTTAGGGTTCGGTTAAAATGGGGTGTCTACACTATGTAACAAATATCTTTCTCGGGAATTTCTCGGGAAGGAAAAATCTCGGGATATATTGAATTTATTTTTATTTTTTGGGGTTTATATTGGGGTAAAATGATAAAAATGGGTATGCTCCCCATTGACACGAGTTTGAATCTCCCCGGCTTAACCGATGACGTGGTTTATGGGTGATTGCGCGCAGCTGCGCATCCGTAGGGAATAGTTCCGCCCTAAAAAATTGGGTAGGGGATACCATATGTGATAAAAAAAAGTTATTTAAAAAATATATAAATATATAAAATTTAAGAAAAAATATAAAATAAAAATATCGTAAAAATATTAGGAAACTTTTGTGATATTATCGCGTTATTTTATGATAAAAATGAAAATATCACTAGATTTTTAAAATCTCGGGATTATTTTGTGATTGTCTTTTTATCAAAATGTTGTGATAAAAACACGATAATTTGGAAATATCGGAGATATTTGTGACATAGCCTGATACATAAGGAAGCTGATGGTTCTGATAAAATTTTGATACATTTGCGAACTAGAACAAGATTATGGTCATTGGAACTGAAGTTAATAAGCTAGTTGTGTAGTTTTTAGTTTGTGGTCATGGCCAAATTTGATGAGCTTATCTTTTTAGAAAATTATGTGTTCATACCGCAGATCGAGTGGATCTTTAAGAGAACATGGGATACATATAATGCAGAAAATGGTCATCAGAACCAGCAGAAAAAGCTGCTAGTGGACGTGTATTGTTGATGTCAACGGAGGGTCCTACCGTAGTCTAAATAAACCTATGATCTGTGGTCATGGATTCATGTGTCGATTGTTGACACGGATACGAGATTTCCACCATAGTAACCCCTCAAAATCTAGAAATGGGGACACGCCCGTATACATACTTACATATTAAATGATTGATTAATAATCATAATTTGTTATAAAATAAATATTGTATTCATTTAACTAATACATTTTAGGATTAAGCAAGTATAAGTCTCAAAGAAACATGAGATATTCAAATAATAGTGCATTCATTAATCTAATTTAGTCATATTCAGTCTTCAATATACATTGAAAAAGAGTGACCAATAATAGTGCATTCATCAATCTAATTTAGTCACATTCAGTCTTTGATATACATTGAGAAAGAGTGACCAATAATAGGATATACTGAATATGATATTAGAAGAGTGTTTGCTTAGTGTTTTAGGTTTTAGGGGAGGGGATAACAACAAATATTAGTTAAAGAAGAGTTTATAATAAAATAAGAGTTAATGATAAAAGAGGAGTTAAACACAATATTCGAAAATAAATAGTATTTCACTTGACACGGTACAATAACGTCTCAATGTGTCTTCATTAAGTCTCACAGCTCTACTACTATGTTTACAAGTGTCGATACGTGTCTGTTGAACATTCAAAGTGTTGGCTAGATCATAGATATTGACTAACTTTTAGCTATCCTGCCACTTTTTTTACCTGTCATTTTTTATTTTTTTTGAAGACTTTTCTTGCGTAGTGTTGTAACAACCCAATTCCAGCATTAGGTCGCTATAGAAAAAGACAAGTAAAAATACCAATTTTTTTCACTACTAACATATACATTGCAGAAGCGATAAAATTGAAACCCATTTAAAACCTTAAATAATCTATATTCTCATTATTTATGAATTAAAGACAAACAAGACAAATAATACAATTCATTATTCAGAATTGAAATTTAGAACTACTACGTCTAAAATCTCAAACCAAATATGGTCTCTTGAAATAAAACTTAAATAAATGAATTGGATTAGACCCATAGGTCTATCCATAGGACTCCACACATTTCCCAATTTCCGTGATTTTAGGGGTGCAACTTGGGTTGGGTTCAACCCGAACCCGACGGGTTGAACCTGATTTTGGGTTAGGTTGGGTTGGGTTTTTTTTAAATCGGGTTGGGTTGGGTTGGGAAAAATCAACCCGAATTGGAAATCGGGTTGGGTCCAGCCGGGTTAGAAATCAGGTCGGGTTGGGAAAATGGGTTCCTTGGGTTGGGTCGGGTTGGCCTCAACCCGACCCAATCCGACCCGAGTTGCACCCCTACGTGATTTGTTTAGATGTCTTTATCGGCAACGCTCCTTCTTCCTCACCTACCACTCATATAAGGAAAAAGCAAGGATTAGCGCTAGATCATATGGAAGGGTTGAACAATAAGAGTAACTATGAATAACAGGTCATTATAATAATCTACCTTATAACAATTCATAATTTTTTTTAAGATGCCATAAGAACTAAATCAGAATTCATTTTCCCAAATATGTAAAGTAAAATGCGTGAATTATCATCACAAATGCAATCATTTAACCCAATGATCATACGGCAATGTCCCCTTTTCTTTCTCATCTTACGGTGGCCTCTGGCCTAGCGGTGGCTTTTTAGCCTGGCCGTCAGTCACTGACCATCAGGGATTCTCCACTTCCTAATGAAGTGTAATCCCTTCTAGGATTTTCCTTGGGTCACCCTATACAGGTCTACCCGAATATGCATCGCTAAGCAGTTGTCGTACGCTCTCGGCCTGGTTAGCTTTAGGCTCTCAACCCAAGGTTGGATCTAAGGGGTCTCCTCAGTCCTCCTACCCACTTCTATTAATTTCCTAATTTATTGCACACATTTATGAATGCATTGTTACGTACCTCTTCCCTCTTTGTTATAAGGGGAAACTTTTATCTGTAAAACAAAGTTAATTCATGTCCCATAACATTATTTTATTAATTTGCAATATACTTTATCTTCCTTTTTACATAAGCATTAAGAATCAATTTACATTTACCATCTATAACATAACCATAAGTAAAGACTACAACATTATAGGGAAGAGAGTTATAATCACTCAAGTTATTTATACCATCATTATTATTCGAGTCCACCATCACTTGCCTTCTTTTGTTTGAGTGATAATCGCTGACATTGTTTTGAAAATCTTACGATTTACCGATTTACGATTCAATTTACGATTCTTAGGCAAAACGATTTGAATCCCTTGATTCAATCTTACTTTGTATGAATCTTACGATTTTTTATTCAATATTATGATTTGATCGTAAACTGTACGATTTATGCGATATCCAAATTAAGTTTTGTATAAAAGAAAATATGTCTTTCTTTCAAAAGACCTCATTTCCTTTCTACATTACAAGAAGCCTTTGAAATCCCTCTCATTAGAAGAAAGAAGACAGAGGAGTAGGACTTCGAACGAATTGAACCAGTCGAGCACAAAGCATTTGTTGAGGGCATTACTCACATCGAGGTGGGAGTCGAGGTGGAGACTACCATAATAAGGACAACATCGATCCCGTCTTTTATGATTGATATTTGTCATTTGATGTTTGAGACTTTGAGAATTGATATGATCTTGTGTCTTTTTTTAAAGATTATTAACAAAGATGCATGGGTTTGGATGAGAATTAGATGATTAGTATGTGTCAAGTTTGTCAGTAAACAATTCGTATTACGATATTGAATATTAATCATGGTAGTTTCTGTTTGAATTAATGAATTTGGATGAAAAATGAATAATTGGCTCTTTTTGTTCTTTAATTTTTTTATAATTTTTTATTATACATATTTTTTTGTATTTTTAATGAATCTTACGATTTACAATCCGATACGATTCAACCCCAATTACGATTTACGATTCGATTCCGATTTTCAAAACATTGATCGCTGATGCGAAATAGCTCTAGGTGTCAACCAAAAAGTGACCTGTAAACGTAACACGTCAAAGGTGTCAATTGGTTTATTCTTCTATTTCCAATCCTATTTGTTCTCTTAAATTATTGTTCTATTTCGAACCTTCTTACTAAACTTTTCGCAACTACATTCCACTAGCCTTCTTTACCAAATTCTAACCGCTCTAAACCCTTAAAGGCTGAATTTACAAAAGAATCAAGAAACTTAATTTAGAATTTATTTTTTAGCCCTAAAAATATTAGAATTGTGATTTTTCTTTCAAATTCGATTTTGGATTTCGAGAAAGTTCCTAACTTTCAAGTTTTCGCAATTGTAACAAAAATCTCCTATGATGTTAGTATTCTTGCTTTGAAAATCTTTTAAGAATAAAGGAAAACATTCTTTGATGAAATATAGGGTTTCGAAGGAAATTTTAAGGTTTAGATATTGAAATATTACGAAGATTTTTAAAGAAACTATCTTAAATAGATTAAATTATTACCAAAATTTTTATTACGAAAATTTCTTTATTTTGGTTCAAAATCAACCAAGAAAGATTTCTGGAAATTCCAGAAATAACTGATTTTGGATCAATTCTGTTTTTGATATCAGCACAAAGTAACTTCGTGTTATCTAAAAATAATTAAATATATGATAAAAGGCTATTTATTAGTAATATAAATAAGTGTATTCTTGCTGAAATTAGAAAAAATTATTTCTTGATGAAATTCGTTTTTGATAATGGCACCAAATGGTGTCGTCTTATTTGAAAATAATCAAATCTGCTACAATTTTTTTATAATAGTATAAGAAAGGTTTATACTTGCTGGAACCAAAGAAATTATCGATTTTAGGACAAAATCCGTTTTTGATAGCCTTAAATTAGTTTGTCTTTTCTGAAAAACTTACGAGATAATTGATTTTGTACAGAAAATCTTTTTAATAACTTTATAAACTAAGTGAATCTCTTCTGGAAACTCAAATAGGAAATAGATCTATTTTTTATCATGGTACAAATTGTTTTCGTCTTTTCTGGAATTTTAAACGAAACAACTGATTTCGGCAACAAATAGGGTTGGAAAGATTTTGTAAATTCAGCGTTTAAGGGTTTAAAGCAGTTAGAATTTGGTAAAGAAGGCTAGTGGGATGTAGTTGCAAAAAGTTTAGTAAAAAGGTTCGAAATAGAACTATGGGAAGAACAAAAAATTTAAGGGAAACAAATAGGATTGGAAGTAGAAGAATAAACCGATTGACACCTTTGACGTGTTACGTTTACCGGTCATTTTTCGGTTGATACCTAGAGCTATCTCGCATCATCGTTTATCACTCAAACTAAATATGGAATTTGATGGTGGACTCGAATAATAATGGTGGTATAAATAGCTTGAGTGATTATATCTCTCTTCCTTATTATGTTGTAGTCTTTATTTATGGTTATGTTAGAGATGGTAAATGTAAATTGATTTTTATTGCTTATGTAAAACCGAAGATAAAGTATATTGCAAGTTAATAGAATAATACTATGGGACATGAATTAACTTTGTTTTGCAGATGAAAGTTTTTCCTCATAACAGAGGGGGAAGAGGTACATAACGATGCCTTCACGAATGTGTGCCATAAATTAGGAAATTAATAGAAGTGGGAGGGAGGACTGAGTAGACCTCTTAGAGCTAACCTTGGGTTGTGAGCCAAAAGCTAACCAGGCCGAGAGCGTACGACACCTGGTTACCGATGCATATTCGGGTGGGCACGTATTGGGTGACTTAAGGGAAATCCTAGAAGGGATTACACTTCATTAGGAAGTGGAGCATCCTTGATGGTCAGTGATTGACGGCCAGGCTAAAAAGCCACTGTAGGCCAAATGCCACCATAAAATAAGAAAGAAAAGGGGATATTGCCGTTGATTACCGGGTTAAGTAATTGCATTTATGATGTTAATTAATGCATTTTACTTTACATATTTGGGAGAATGAATTCTGATTTGTATATTGTTATAGTAGCCTGTTATTCATAGTTACTCTTATTGTTCGAGCCTTCTATAAGATCTTGCGCTAATCCTTGCTTTTCCCATACACGAGTGGTATGTGAGGAAGAAGGAGCGTTTGGCAATGAAGATCTCTAAACAAATCACAGGAATTGGGAAATATGTGGGGTCCTATGGATAGACCTATGGGTTTAATACAATTCATTTATTTAAGTTTTATTTCAAGAGACCATAGTTGGTTTGAGATTTTAGGAGTAGTAGTTCTATATTTCAAGTTTGAATAATGGATTTTATTATTGTCTTGTTTATGGCTGTAATTAATAAATAATGAGAATAGAGATTATTTAAGGTTTTAAATGTGTTTCAATTTATCGCTTCCGCAATGTATATGTTAGTAGTGAAAAGAAATTGGTATTTTTACTTGTCTTTTTCTGGAGTGTCCTAATGCTGAAATTGGGTCGTCGTTAGAAGTGTAAATAGGCTTTTTGAGAATCCCTGTCAAGCATGGCCATACAAGCAGCAATTCAGCAAGACAGGAATCAATTCAGCAAGTTTTGTTAGGAGTTTGGGTACTTTTAAATTAGTTCTAGGAGTTTTGTTTAGATATACAACTATGAAAAGGGGAGCTAATCTGTCTGTAAACATGAGCTCCTGTTACCAAAATCTCTTAGGGACTTTCTTGTCAAATCGATTAGTTGAAACGAATACACCAGCAGAATTCTGCTCCACTGAGAGGAAGAACCATCAATTGCTGATATTTTGTTCGATTTACTAAGCAATGCCTTTAATTGGTCCGTTGAGAGGAAGAAATACTATCTTCAGTACTTAACTAGGACATTCTCGTGGATAGAAGAACTAGAGGAAGGAGGAAGGTAAATTGGATCTCTCTCTCTCTCTCTCTCTCTCTCTCTCTCTCTCTCTCTGTCACCCACCCACCCTTCCGCTCAAGTTATCAATCATAACTTTGATGGTTCTTCTTTTGGAAACTTGAGCCTGTTCGAGATAGGTACTTTTTTTGAAATGATTAGGGGGAAGTGATAACAGCATTGCCCAACTCGATTAGAGTAGTAGATTTCTCCATAAAACAAATGCTAGGGATATTCATACCTGCGACCAATTTGTTTTGATATTGGTGTATTTTGTGGGTGGAGTGGGACTCATGCAACATGATCTTGTTTGCAAAGTATCTGCTTAAAATGTGGCTGGTTTACATCATTAACATCTGATATGACGTGTGGAGGGATTTTTTTAATTATTAGCATATTTCTTGTTGTTATAACGAAACTGTGCATATGACCGACAGCTTTAATAATTCTGTTGCTCAGTCTTTAGTCTTTTGTCTTACTTTGATGGAGGGATTTGCATGATTTTGCTTCTCACACTTGAGTTATCTAGAATTACATTGTATATGAGTTATGAATTTTGTTGCGATGATTTGATTTCTCTATTACTTGGCTACTCTTTAGCAATTGGTGTGTGTGTGTGTGTGTTTTGAATGGTTGCAATTGGTATATTTTTCTTCTCACTGACCTTTTTTTTTTCGTTGACTAAGTGAGTGCTGCAATGGCTACTTAACTTACGAACTGATCTGATTTTTTGTTGGCAGGTTATATTAGCACATCAATAAATGATGGGCCAGGATGCTTGATGTTGAGATGCCCTGATCCTTCTTGTGTTGCAGCTGTTGGTCAAGATATGATCAATATATTGGCTTCTGAAGAAGATAAAGAGAAGTATTCTCGTTACCTTCTTAGATCTTATATTGAAAATAATAAGAAGGTTCGCCCATGACTCCTAATCTTGGTCTCTACATTTTGCAATATTTTCCTGCTTCTCCTGTCTTTATGTTTTACTCAACAATGGAAGTGAGCAAATTTTAGGAACATGCATGTGTCATTGGCATCTTAATTTTCTAGAGAAAAATTGTATATAAATTGCGGGATTTTATGAATCGTATTCTTGATTATATTTTAATTTTACTTCAACTGTCATTTTTTCAATGGCTGGTAATGAATCTTCACTGGTTCTGTGATATATTGGTTCTCGTGTACACCTCCCTACATCTCTATGTTTCAAATAAATACTTTGCCCTACTTCTCATCCGTTCTTCATTTCCACATCTCAAACTTAATGAAAGGTTAATTATCTATGACTGAGATCCCCCCTCCTCCCCCTCTAGCGAAAGCAACCAAAACAGAATAACGAAACCCCAAGAGAAAACAAAACTCCTTGGGGAGGGGGCATGATCTTAGAAGTAGGAATCTTCCCTTGGGGTGCCGCTACTGACTCGGAACCTTGATTTGGTGCTCCTTAGGAAGGAGCTTCTGGGGGGCGCAATCCCGAAGAGATGGAAACCGCTCCCATGGCGCTCCCAACCCGCTCCTATTAATCCGTTAGTATCCCCTCACCAACTTACTTGCATCAAACTCCTTCAACTGTTCAAAGTACTTCATTGGAGCAAGCACGGAGGCAAATCTTCAGAAGCCATGAAAATGAAGACAGTTAGAAATTACTACTTTTGATGTACTTAAATTTTGAAAGATTTATATGAAGATAGTTAAAAATTACTATTTTTTATGTACTTGAATTGTAGAAGGCATGATGAAAATACTAAAGGAATGCTCCCAACCTTAGACTCTTCTATACCCCATGCTTCCCTGTGCCCGCACCCGCTTCGTGCTTCTATGGGCATGATTGCAAGTCAGAATTGTGTCTATATCAACCCAGGCTGAGCAAAGAGTTCAACATCACTATTAACAAAGCCCGAATCCAAATGGCACTTCCGCTATCTTATAGAGAATTTCCTCAATAACGTCCAAGAACCTCCAAGGATAGCAAACTCAGCCTCTCGCCAACCTAACGACATTGAGGGAGTCTCCCTCAACATTGAGATGATCCAGCTGAGGCTAATCAATAAGACGGATACTAGTAAGAAGCACCTTAACAATTGCCTTACAGAAGTACAACCATAAGATTCATATGGTTGTACTTAGTGATGCATGTATACTTCTGTTTATCGAATCAGATATCATGCTTTAAATATTTGACACTTGTCATGTACTGGTTAGTTTGGGGTCTTTCTAGGGGGTTGAGTGGTTGTTAGGAACTCATTCTATGCGTAGTAGCTCAGGTGCATGTTGACCCTTTGTTCATCTTTTGTCGATTTCTTCATTTAGAATAATTGCAAAATTGGCGAGCTATCTTTGTTATGTCGTTTAGAGCTTGTATACCTTAGTAGTCTATAGAGGGGTGAGCATCTATGAGTATTATAATATTGTGGGGAAGAGTGGTTTGGGGTTTATCTTTGAAGGAACCTTAAGAACACTGAGTATAGGGCATTCCACTTTACACCTCAGAACTTTAAAGAGTTTTATTGTGTGCCGTTTTGTACTAGATAGGACGATTCGGTCCTATGACCCTTGAAGGTCTCTTTTTGGTAGTCTTTTCCCCCTTCCCTTTCATCAATTGGTAGCCCCCCTATGACCCTTAAGGTCCTATGGCCCCTCAAAGAGGCATTTTGTTGGACTATGGTGGCTGGAAAATAGAGTACTTTTGGTTTTCTTAAGTATGCTGGTAGGTATTGTATGTAGGGAATCATCGGAAGATGCAAACTATCTCTTAAAACATTAGAAATGCATTGGATTTGATTGAACGTCATTCAGTCCTCAATCATCTCATCATGGGGGTTTCTGTGTGTTTTTGGTCTCTGTTTTCATAATTTGCTATATTTCCATTCAAAAAAGCTATCATGCTTTTGTTCAAAAAAAGAAGTAAAGCATCGCTCGGTGTTTTTACATATCTTGAGTGTCGTATGGTTCTTTTAAGAATGGCTACTAATACCAAAGGAAAGAAAATGTTCTCTTTGGTGAATGGTTCTTTTAAGAATGGCTACTAATAGCAAAGGAAAGAAAAGATCATCTTTGGTTTGTGAATAATGAAAGACAAATCTACGATTGTGTAATGTTCCTTTTTAGGGACGGTGATCAAGTGCCATAGACCGGATGTAAGTGTAAGGTTTGGGTCATAAGGGGTCCCTTTTTTGTACATTTGGGCATCATCCATGGGGCCGGTCGTATGGAGGTGGCCCACTTGCAGGACATATGGAGTGGGAGTCCCTCTTTAGGACGTGGGCCAAGGAGCCATGAGATGGCCATCTATTTGGATTGTCACTACCTTGGGGCAGAAATGATATCGACACCCTCTCCCGTTTGGTATATGCAATTGGTCATGAATAGGAATATCTAATCTCTTGGTGTTGTTTTGCCTTGGCGCTAGAATGATAGGAGCACCCCCTTTACATCTTTCCACCGTCGTCCAAACTCCAAAGGCCACCCTCTTTTGGTCATCTTTGCTAGGGTGCTCGAATGATATTGCCACTCATGTGTGTGAGTGGATGAGTATGGGCCATGAGTGCCGTTAATGCAAGGGCCTTTGGTTATTCTTACAAGGGTTCTAGAATGTTTTGGCACCCAAATTCTATTTGGGTGGGTACCTAGCAACTACTTATATTACATGGCAAGGAGGACAAGCACGAATCATGCTCTTTTCTCTATATGAAGTTTGTCTGTTTTGTGGGTTTGCTTTGGGCTAGTGTAGCCAGCCAAATAGTGGATAGTTGTAAAGACCGCTCTGTTATTTCCCTTGTTAATCTTAAAAATCTGATAATTTGACCACTTGTTCATAATTCAATGGTTGAGATCTATTTCTCTTGTTAATCTTAAAAATCTGATAATTTGACCACTCGATCGTAATTCAATGATCGAGATCATCGATCTACCTAAGATCGATTATCGATCTTGAATTGATTTCGTTATTTCTTCCTTGAATATCTCTGATCAAGTAATCTAGAAATCAAGGGTTCTTGTTTATTTAATACAAATATGTAAATGGCTAATCATTTTTTTCCTTGAAAACCAATTTTTCCTGGAAAGAACCAGATTAAGGAAAATGTATAAAATAAGGGGTTAATTGGAGTGACCCACGTTTTCCTTTCATGGGAAAACGTGTGCACATCTCCCCTCGCAAAAAATCGTGTGGGCCCCACTGTGTGGCTTAAAGAATTTAAAAAGGATTGCAAATCTTAAAACATAAGTATAAAAATATTGAGAATGGAAAATATCAATACATATGGAAGGAAATAACTAAACATAACATACATGGAAGGAGATTTTATAGATAATGGTTTCCTTGCTCACCAAGTCTTCTTCAATAAAGGAATTTTAAAGGAAATAAATCTTAAAAATATTAAGGAAACTTAACTAATCACTAAGATATGCTAGGAAGGAGAATTAATAAGAGTAGAAAGTTAGCAAGATTGAGATCTTTAAAAAAAAAGAGGGGAAAAGAATATATATTGGATTTCCAGCCTCTCTCTCAATCCCATGCCCAATTATCTCTCCCTCTTTCTCACGCCCACTTTGGGTGTGGTTAAAAAAATGGTTTTTATTGGAGATTTGAAAGAAAACTAATAGAAGGTGACAGAAGGTTAGGGTGGATCCGATTTTCATCTTTGCTATTCCATCAAAGTAAGAGCGTCACGTTTCTCATCTGTGATAGGATCTCTCTCCTTAATCCGGAACTTCCATAAGCCGAGGCAGGTATCATCAATTAATGTGATTGGGAATGTGATAAGTATCTTGTTATTTTTACTTCATTCCAAGTCTAATTCCATTTTGTTCTGAGACTTTAAGAGTTATCATTTTGTGCCATTATAAGGTTTAAAATAAAGTAGTGCTTTATTGGTTTCATGATATGAGATAGAAATTTTCAGCCACGAAAATACATGTGATTAGAACTGACATAAGAAGAATAAATAAAATCGTTAATACGTACGGGTGATGGGAGGCCAGGAGCTATCCCCAATAAATGACTTGACAACATGGGAGTTATGCGCAACCCCTGTTGATGATGGAATCCTCTGAAGACCATGAGTTTCTAGGCGGTAGGATCCACCGTAACAAGTCCGCACGGAACCGACCGTGTCGGCCAAGGTAACAGGCGAATGGGAGTTGGAGTACCTTGGGGTAACGTGGATACTTAAATGAAGAGATAATGAAACTTTTGGTAATCTATATTTAGTATCTCATGCTTTACAATTAATCATCCTTATTGGTTTCATCTTTATAATTAATTATCTTTGTTGTTTCATAAAGTTTTATTTCCAGCACTTGTTTGTCAATAGATATTTCTCATGAACCTGTCTCATTTCATTGATAATCAATACTTGTTGAGCATAGCCATATGATCCTGGTGTTCTCACTCAGTTTTCATCTCAGGGTCAGATAACGTAAGATGAGCGTTTGCTGATGAGGACATTTAGTTCATTGGACAGGGAAATGGAGTCAAATAATGATTTGGAGATGACGAACCCCGTCAATCTCTACAGTTTAAAGTTTTTATTTGGAGAAACGTTTATGAACTTCTAATTATGCTTTATTTTAGACATTGAATAATTGTAATGGGATTCTTTTTGAGTCATGGAATAAGATTTGTAGATGGTAGTATTTGAAGTTAGAATAATTACGTTTTTAAAAAAAAAATTCATGGTAAGTTGGACAGGTTTTGTTCTTGTTCGTAGCGACCTGTTGGATCGCGTTGTTGCAATTGTGGTATCAGAGCCAGGTTTGGTCAGTGAGGAACTTGGATTGAGTCTTGGGTAGGTATTAGGAATGGGTTACACATCATGATTGGATTTACGTCCCTTATACGTATGAAATCACAAACCAATGTATCACTAGGATAATATTAAATAGAATGTACCAACCCACCCTAATTTAATGTCTGTTGCATTAAGAAAGAGATCTTCCATAGTAGCGCATGATTGAAATTATTTATCAGATGTATCAGAGGAGGAGAGCGGCTAGCCAGCGTAATGCCCCTGAAAATGATGGACCTGATCCAGCTCCGGTCCCTAATCAGGATTGGTTGTAGATGCTTGCGACGATCCTGCAGCAGAATCATGCTACCAATCAGGCTTCCCTTCAGGCTATTACAGCTTGCCTTGCAGCTCGCCAGGAATCGAGGCCTCGTGACGATGCCTCTCAAGTGCATCGCCAGTTTCGAGACTATCAGCCATCTGAGTTCACTGGATCAGGCGATCCCTTGGCGACAGACCATTGGCTTATAGAAATAGAGGGGATCTTTGCCGTGTTGGAGTGCACCGACAATCAGAGGATACGTCTTGCTTCCTTCCTGCTCAAGGGAGAGGCGGGTGTCTGGTGGCGGAATGTGGTTCAGAACTATCCCGCATTCAGGACTGAGACTTGGGAGCAGTTCAAATCCCGCTTCAACAATCAGTTCTTTCCTGCGCGTGTCAGTGATCAGTTGCAGATTTAAAGCAGGGGGCGTTGTCAGTGGCTCAGTATGGGGCCAAGTGCAGGGAGCTCTCACGTTTTGCACCTTGGTATGCAGCGACTGAGGCAGATCGGGTTCGGAAATTTGTTAGCGGTCTTCGCCCTTCTATTAGGGCGAGTATCATTAACCTAGGTTCTCGGACTTTCACTGAAGTTTGTGAGAAGGCAGAAGTGGCTGAGGACAGCGAGAAATTAGTGCAGGTGGCCAGATCGCAATCGTTTGCTTGCAAGAAACAGGGACCCCTGCCAAAGAGGCCCAAGATTGAGGTTAGTTCGGGGCAGTCTAAGGTGTTGTGCCCTCATTGTGGGAAAGTTCATGTCGGGCAGTGCTGGAGAACGTTGAATGTATGTTACCATTGTGGAGATCCGAACCACAGGAGGAAGGACTGCCCAAAGTCCTCGCAGTATGCTCAGCCTCACCCATCACCTCAGAAAACCAAGGGAAGGGAAATCAGTACCGTCCTTTGACCCAAGGCAAAAATACGCCTCAGGGAGCTTAGAGGCGTTTCTTTGCACTCGTTAATGACAATGCTGAGGCATCAGATGCGGCGGCTGAAGGCTAGGATTTTTAATTAATGCTTTCCGTTGTAATTTTATTCTTGTTGTAATTATAAGCTATGTTTAGCGTTGGAGTAGTAGCGATAGGTCTTGATTCTGGGGGGATCATAAGAGTAGAGTATTGGCCTAGGGTAGGAATTCGTAGAGTTTTCGCGTCCGTGATTAGTACTTCGGAATTTTGGGTATGAGATAGTAGGATTCGTAAGGGAGAGAGATCTGTGGAGCTTAGGGAATTTAAAAATGATTTCATTAATGTCGGAAAAAAGGATTAAACCTTTTGCGCCTAAGATCACTTTATAATGGGATTTTGAGGATAACCCGAAGGAGTTGAAGATTTAAATGGATTTCATAGGCAGTCGATTGTTAATCATAATTAGAGCTGGCAAAGTAGAGGGAATGATTTTAATTTGTCATGCTATTGGATGGTTAATATTAATGTAACAAGAGGTGCGATCATATTAGAAAGATAATTTTTTATGTTTGATTTCTACGTGATTATAAGATTGTTGATGAAAATATACGAGTATGTTTATGAAATTTGATGATGATAAGAATGAAAATGCACCAAGATCTTATCAATGAAAGAATTTTTGACTTGTGAAGATTTCCTCTACATATGGTGGTATTTTTGGATATAGTATATTGCTATATTGCTATATCTGACGATCTTATCATGAAATTGTTGAAAATTCAGGATGGCTCGCACAGAGATTACCGTAAGAAAATCCACCAACAAGACACACCTATGGAATAGGCAAGCAAATAATGAAAGGAGAGCCTGGCAAAGAATGTTTGCAACCAGAGAATTCTGTTTCGAAGAGAGAGCTCGAGGAAGAAATGCCAATCCCAGTTAATGCTAAGTCCTTAAAAAGGAAATACGAGGATAATTCTTTTGATCCAGAAGAGGATCCGGAAGAAGAACCAGAAGTGGAATCAGAAAAAGAACCTGGGGAAGAAATTCCCAAACTTGAAAGAGAAGCGTCAATAGAAAGGATTGTCCATATTATCTCATCTAATTCCGAGAGTTCGTGGAGGAGGGAAGATTAAGTATCACTTCACCCGGATGAAGAAGTCACTAGTGCAATAAGTAAGCGATAACTATTCGAGCACTGAAGGTATCTTTGCGCTTGGGGCAATGACGCAATTAGTGAGGTTATAACCGAGGCGCGTCAACTGTAACGACCTGATCCAACAGGTCGCTACGAACAAGAACAAAACCTGTCCAACTTACCATGACTTTTGTTAAAATGTAATTATTCTAACTTCAAACTCTACCATCTACAAATCTTATTCCATGACTCAAAGAGAATCCCATTACAATTATTCAATGTCTAAAATAAAAGCATAATTAGAAGTTCTTAAACGTTTCTCCAAATAAAAACTTTAAACTGTAGAGATTGATGGGGCTCGTCATCTCAAAATCTTTAGTCAACTCCATTTCCTTGCCCAACGAACTAAATGTCCTCATCCGCAAACGCTCCTCTTACGTTCTCTGACCATGAGATGAAAACTGAGTGAGAACAGCAGGTTCATATGGCTATGCTCAATAAGTATTTATTATCAATGGAATGAGACGAGTTCATGAGAAATATCTATTGACAAACAAGTGCTGGAAATAAAACTTTATGAAACCGACGAAGATAATTAACTGTACAGCTGAAACCAACAAGGATGATTAATTGTAAAGCATGAGATACTAAATATAGATTACCAAAATTTTCATTATCTCTTCATTTAAGTATCCACGTTACCCCAAGGTACTGCAGCTCCCATTCGCCTGCTACCTTGGCCAACACGGTCTGTTCCATGCGGACTTGTTACGGTAGATCCTATCGCCTAGAGACTCATGGTCTGCAGAGGATTCCATCATCAACAGGGGTTGCGCATGACTCCCATGTTGTCTAGTCATTTATCGGGGATAGCTCATGGCCTCCCATCACCCGTACATATTAACGATTTTATTTGTTCTTCTTATGTCGGTTCTAATCACATGTATTTTCGTGGCTGAAAATTTCTATCTCACATCGTGAAACCAATAAAGCACTACTTTATTTTAAACCTCATGATGGCACAAAACGATAACTATTAAAGTCTCAGAACAAAATGGAATTAGACTTGAAATGAAGTAAAAATAACAAGATACTTATCACATTCCCAATCACATTAATTGATAATTATACAAGCCGAGTCTAGCTATCACCTGCCTCGGCTTATGGAAGTTCTGAATTAAGGAGAGAGATCCTGTCGTAGATGAGAAACGTGACGCTCTTGCTTTGATGGAATAGCAAAGACGAAAATTGGATCTACACTAACCTTCTATTAGTTTTCTTTCAAATCTCCAATAAAAACCAGTTTTTTAACCACACCCAAAGTGGGCGTGAGATAGAGGGAGAGAGAATTGGGCGTGGGATTAAGAGAGAGAGAGGTTGGGAATCCAATATATATTCTTTTCCACTCTTTTTTTTTTAAAAGATCTCAATGTTGCTAACCTTCCACTCTTATTAGTTCTCCTTCCTAGCATATCTTAGTGATTAGTTAAGTTTCCATAATATTTTTAGGATTTATTTCCTTTAAAATTCCTTTATTGAAGAAGACTTGGTGAGCAACAACTATTATCTATAAAATCTCCTTCCATGTATGTTATATTTAGTTATTTCCTTCCATTTGTATTGATATTTTTCCTTCTCAATATTTTTATACTTATCTTTTAAGATTTGCATTCCTTTTTAAATTCTTTAAGCCACATAGTGGGGCCCACACGATTTTTTTTTTTTTTTTTTGGGGGGGGGGGGAGATGTGCACACGTGGGTCACTCCCAATTAACTCCTTATTTTATACATTTTCCTTAATCTTGTTCTTTCCAGGAAAAATTGGTTTTCAAGGAAAAAAATGATTAGCCATTTACAGATTTGGATTAAATAAACAAGAGCCCTTGATTTCTAGATCACTTGATCCGTGATATTCAAGGAAGAAAATAACGAAATCAATTCAAGATCGATAATCGATCTTAGGTAGATCGATGATCTCGACCATTGAATTACGATCGAGTGATCAAATTATCAGATTTTTAAGATTAACAAGAGAGATAGATCTCGACCATTGAATTATGATCAAGTGGTCAAATTATCAAATTTTTAAGATTAACAAGGGAAATAACATAGTGGTCTTTACAATAGTGCATTTCTTACTTGGTGAAGATGCAGTGAGCATCCTCTATCTTCATCAACAAATTACTCCCAACAGCAGTGAGCCAGGATCATCTGTTCCCAATCAACCCAGGATTGTTACTTCTATATGTTGCTGCCAATAGGAATTGAACAATCAGTCCCCTCGTGATGTTTTGTGAAGCTTACATGTATCTCCTTGGCTGCTATTTTCTGAGTTAAATTTCAATTAAATCTCTGTAATGTTCCTTCAAATTCCAGTGAATGCATGATTTCTGTACATGAAACTAATGGGCATGGAACCTGTTGTTCAAGTTTGTGTTTTATCTTATATTGTGTGGATGCAATATTGAATATAAATAACACTTGGAAGTTTATAGACGTAAGGAAGAGAAGTTTGGTCCATTACAGATTGTTGCTCAGATACCAAATTATGATGGAAAGTATACTAAAACTATGAATCAAGAGTCGATGGGTGGCTCTTGATTTCAAACATCCACAATATTAAACTCTGAAATCAAATAGGGAATACATTGCTGCTAATGAATTATATAAACTAAACTTTAGTCGTATAAAGATTCCATAAGATGAAACTTGTAAGGAAAAAAACCTGATCTAGATTAATTACAATCATAGATCAAAGACCTTCAAGAAATCTGCAGAAAAATTCATTGCTAATAAAGAATTATATAAACTAAACTTTAGTCGTATAAAGATTCCATAAGATGAATCTTGTAGCGAAAAAAAACCTGATCTAGATTAATTACAACCATAGATCAAAGACCTTCAAGAAATCTGCAGAAAAACTTACAACAGAAATTTTCTAAGGTTTGGATTTTCTCTCTATAAAAACCCACGAATAGAAAAATTGCAAAAAATCAGGCGCACAATCCCCCTTCTTTTCTTATTCCAAGTCATAAACAAAAAATGTTTCCAAGAACCCTTCCAATTGCATATATACTTCCACTGTCACCCCCTTAAAATGTTGGCACACAGATTGGCTTGTGGTGGCACCTTGCACCCTTGCCAATGTGCACTTGGAACATCAAGGTGTGAAGAAGGCCATGGGACCAAGGCTTTGGTATGGCCTAGAGCATAGGTGTGGGCTATGCATAGCTTGCACGGGCAAGCATTAGTGGGAACCTAACCTAACTCAAGTATAGACGAGTTGGGCACGGGACTAGTTGGGCACTGGATCGGTGGACACTGGATCATTAGTGGGCACTGGATCATTGGGCACTGGACCAATGGTGGGCACTGGTTTGCGGGACACTGGCTAGTGGGCGTTGCATAACGTGCACTGGTTGGTGGGCACTGACTGGTGGGCAACAGATAGGCAAAACTAGGGCACCAATGTGCATGTGACAATTGGCAAGCGCCTGGGTGTGTTGGCACATGGAGGCAACAGTTGTAAACTTTTATGATTCAAACCAAGGCATTGCTTGGTTGTGTTCAAAGGTTTGGGCACAAGGAGGGCAAAGCAAAGGCAACTGGTGGGCGTTTCTGCACACATTGCAGCAAGGCATTGGCATGCACTTGCACAATGTGAAGACTTCCAAAGGCAATCATGGCTGGGTGGTTAGGCAACTGTTATGCCACATGGTGGCTTGTCATTTGTAAGTACTTAGGCACACGGATTGTGCAATTTGTATGTAATGGGCGTTTATGTGCAAAATGCCCAAGTCTGTTGATAGGCAACAGATAGGCAATATGTTGTGAGTTTCCTTTGTAATGGTTTTTGCCTAAAGAGTTTGAGAAAGATGATGGCAATGGATTTGCCCGTGGAGTAGGCATTGTTTGGCCGAACCACGTTAAAAAAGTCTTGTGTTTTTGTTGTGTGTGTGTTCTTGTGTTGTTGTGTGATCTTTGTGTGTGCAACGTGACATTTTGGTATCAAAGCAGAAAGTTCGAAGGAAATGGCGGGCGGATCTGCTATGGAGCAATTGAAGGAGAGGGTTCAAAGGTTGGTGGAATTGTTGGGTTTGCCGGATGGAGACTCGAACATGGTGTTGTTGCAACAAAGCAATGTTGGGCCATGTTGTTGGGAGTGAGAGTGGAAGCGAAAGGGCCAAAGTTCCAGAACCAAAACCTTTTTCTAGAGTTCGTTCTGCCAAAGAGTTGGAGAGTTTTCTATGGGACATGAACCACTATTTCAAGGCGGTCCGCACACCGGATGTGGACAAGGTGGAGTTCACATGTTTGTATCTTATGGGAGATGCAAAATTATGGTTGCACACAAGATCGGAGGACAAGAGTCGTCCTCTAATCACAACATGGGAGGTTCCTCTAAGGGTGGGGGAATGGAAAGGAGTTGCTGATTTCTTGGTGATTCCGTTGGATGACTTTGGAGTCATTCTTGGCTTGGATTTCTTTGTACAAGCCTATGTATGTTTGTTGCCTTACTTGAGTAGGATTTTTGTAATGGAGGTGCAAAGTCCATGTTTTGTGCCGGTTGTTGAAGTCAATAGGGAGGGGGTTGAAAGGTGCTTAGTTATCCGGGTGGAGGATGGGCTAATGAAGTAGGCCATTTCAACCACATTGACAAAGGACATGGGGCACAAAAAAAGAAAAAGAAACAAGTGTTGGCAAAGGCATTTGGTGAAGAGAGTACAAAATTGGGGTTAGAGGAGCGCCTCAATGAGAAGGGCCTACCAAGGGATCCAACGAGGGCGTTGGATGGTTTAGGTGGGGGAGGTTAGTCACCCCCTTAAAATGTTGGCACACAGATTGGCTTGTGGTGGCACCTTGCACCCTTGGCAATGTGCACTTGGAACATCAAGGTGGGAAGAAGGCCATGGGACCAAGGCTTTGGTATGGCCTAAAGCATAGGTGTGGGCTATGCATAGCTTGCACGGGCAAGCATTAGTGGGAACCTAACCTAACTCGAGTATGGACTAGTTGGGCACTAGATCAGTGGGCTATGGATTGGTTGGGCACTGGATTAGTTAGGCACTGTTTGGGTTGGGCACTGGATCATTAGTGGGCATTGGCTAGTGGGTGTTGGATAGTGTGCACTGGTTGGTGGGCACTAACTGGTGGGCAACAGACAGGCAAAACCAGGGCACCAGTGTGCATGTGACAATTGGCAAGCACCTGGGTGTGTTGGCACATGGAGGCAACGGTTGTAAACGGTTATGATTCAAATCAAGGCATTGCTTGGTCGTGTTCAAAGGTTTGGGCACAAGGAGGGTGAAGCAAAGGCAACTGGTGGGCGTTTTTGCACATATGGCAGCAAGGCATTGGCATGCACTTGCACATTGTGAAGACTTCCAAAGGCAATCATGGCTGGGTGGTTAGGCAACTGTTATGCCATATGGTGGCTTGTCATTTGTAAGTGCTTAGGCACATGGATTGTGCAATTTGTATGTAATGGGCGTCTATGTGCAAAATGCCCAAGTCTGTTGATAGGCAACAGATAGGCAACAAGAAGGAAGATAGGCTGTTGATAGGCAACAGATAGGCAATCTGTTGTGAGTTTCCTTTGTAATGGCTTTTTCCTAAAGAGTTTGAGAAAGAGGATGACATTGGAGTTGCCCGTGGAGTAGGCATTGTTTGGCCGAACCACGTTAAAAAAGTCTCTTGTGTTTTTGTTGTGTGTGTGTGTTCTTGTGTTGTTGTGTGATCTTTGTGTGTGCAAACTTGAGTGGCTGACTAGTGTAGTGCTAGGCAATCACGAACATCCTCTTTATCGAAGAAATTTTGATTTTGGTGAGTTGCCCCGTGACATTCCACCGTAGTGATTGTTCAATTAGTGTTCTAACCAGTCCGCACCTCTACTAAAAAAGAGATAAAAGAAACTTCAGACTTAAAAAACAAAGGATTCATGTTAAAGCACTATCTCTCCTAACAGTCAAACCTTCTAACTATTGATTTTAAACAACAATAAATCAACCTCACTTCCAAACTCCTACCCTGCGAATAGTAACATGAATAGTGTTCTAAACAGTCATTTGAATAGTGTTGTTCGAGTGCAGTGGCTCTCTTTTATTCTAATTCATTTGAGTAGTGTAATGCCTCTTGATTATTGTGAAGGATGTGTCTCATCTACTCACACTATCTACATTGAAGTGGACCACATCTGCATCAGAACTAGGCTCTAATCCTGGGCCACCAACCATGGTTTCCACTGTTCTTTAGCTCATGCTTTTGTTCATCAATGTGTGACTGTGAAGTTGAATATTGAACTCGAATTCGAGTTCAAGTCATCATCTTCCAAAGATATTTACTTTTCAATGAAAACTTCGTGACAACGATCTATGAACCTAAGGATTTTGTCCCTTTTCCAAACAATATATTTGGAAAGAAAATACCTGTGGTAACCCTGATGGTGTATCATTGGGAATGATATGAATAAACTCCTCTAAGATTGGATGACTGAAGAATGAAAGTTCAATACTCGTCTCGCCCAATCAATGGACTTTTTTTTTGCGCAGACCGATCATATATTTATCAATAGATCCATTCCAACATTGGTTGATCATACACCAATTTTCTTGGCACAATTTCTTTTGATGCAGTTCCCTTGAGCTCAATTATATCTCCATTAATTCTATTTGATTGTATTATTGAAAGAATCCCCGTCTGGATTAGTTTGTGGTATACGAAACGATTCACTTACCTCATATGATTCTTCACTCAAATCCTCATAGAATACCTCTTGCGGATCTAGAGAATGTGGCATGGCTTGGTTTCACAGAACATGAGAGAGAACAGTGTTGAGTTGCCGAGTGCTCCATCTCTTCCAACTCTTGATCATGCTTCTCCCCTTGTTGAATCAACTCCTATTGTTTTTGAATTAATTTCCTAACCTCCGCACGATTCTTGTTTTCTTGCACATCTTCACTAGAATCAAGGTCGGATGTCTTTTTTAAGTGGCATCTTGTCTTTGATACCAAATAATGAAGTTAAAATCTACGATTGATGCTCTAATACTGAATTATGATGGAAATTAAACTAAAAAACTATAAATTAAGAGTCGTTGTAGCTCTTGATTTGAAATATCTACAACATAATTCTGATCTGAAATCAAATGCAAGGAATAAATTACTGCGGAAAATGCACAGAAACCAACCTAAGTTGAATAAAGATCCCACAAGATGAAACTTGCAGCGAAACAAATCTGATCTAGGTCGATTACAATTGTACCTTTAAGAAATCTACGAAAAAATTTACGGATGAAATCTTCTAAGGTTTGAATGTTCTTCTCTAAGAAACCTATGAACAAACAAATTCTGGCGCATAATCTCCTTTTTCTTATTCCAAAAGTCAAAAAACTCTCCCATATACAAATATATTTGCCCCATAGCAATCGTCCCATTAGAGCTCTAATCAGACCACTTCTAATAATAAAAAGGTAAAAGAAACATAAAAGGCTAACTAAGCTAAGACTCTTTTTACGACACTGATAGTTCTAACACTTAATCCTTCAGACTATTGACTTTAAACAAAAATTAATCTACTTCGGTCCCAAACTCTAACCCTGGGAGCAGTGATGTGAACAGTGTCATGGGAGTATGGTGAGCCCTTTGTTATTCTAATGCACTTCAGTAATTTAGGTGTCTTTCTTGAGTAATTTAGGTGTCTTTCTTGATTCTTGTGAAGGATGGGCTCCATCAGCCTCACACTACCACATTGATGTGGACCCCATCTACGTCAATACTGGGCTCCAATCATGAGTCACGACCGATAGTTTTTCCACCCGTCTTTGTTTCGAGCTTTGGCATCAATCCTGGGTAACAGTAGGGTAAAATTTTGGGCTGCAATCATTCATCTTCTTGTGATAAAAATATGTCTGAAGTTGCACCACGTCAGTGACTCCATATGTCATGCCTTGGAGTTTATAAAAAATGAAAGAAATAGTGGATAATCGATGGCTATCTAGCACCACTTGGATACTAGCATTAGGCACACAACTATATGGACGGTTATTAGGGAAGATTTTCGAATAGCCATGGTCGAGAGGTGTTTTGAAATTGGAACTTTTGACGTCTAAGAACTGCTGTTGGATAGAGAATTGTGGATAGGCCGAGTCTCCCAACGGGTTCCATCCAGCTCAACTTCAATGAAGCTGTAAGGTAACCGTGGGTTAGTATGTACTTAGGGGGCGGGGGTGGTGTTGGACTACTTTGGTTGAGATTGTTCAGTTATGATTGTCCTTTGTTTTGGAAAATGATTTTTTTCCCTATAGCTGCTAAAGATTCCAAGGAAGTGGAGGCAAGAACCCTTTTAGCCATGCTACAAATTTTCATGGACGACTTATTGGTGTGTTATGGTAGAGGACGTCAATGTATTATTTGGGGAGGGGTGTAATAATTTGTAGGAGATTGCGAGATAGTTATCTTATTTCTATTTTTGCTAATGATTCAGATAAAGCAAAGGCAAAAGCTTTTTCGCGGGGTTCAAAATTTTGTGGAGTTCTTGGCCTGTTGTGGATAGAGGACATCTTTACGGATGTGATTGCTTAGGCAAAGTGAGCAAGTCCGGGTTTAAAAAGTTTGCCATATTTTATATTATAAATACTTCATCTAAGTAGAGAACTGATTGGTTTGCACCCTTGGGTTCCATGTTTATCGTAATATCAGGAAATGGAAGTCTTGTTTCTCACTCAATTGTAATTTTGGGCCAAAGGATGTGCTGAATTATATGCCCGAATTTGTAAAGTTTTGTTGGTGGCAATGTTACAGTAGATTATGCACAAACAGAAAATTCTTTAGCATCCATACTTCAGATTGAAGGTTCGTAGTAAAATAATTTTGAACTTTAACTGTTGGTGAGTGAGTGAAAGTAATTCCCATATGGATGACTGAATTTGATTGGGTTTCATATATTATTTTCCATTATACTTGTTTGTTCCATGATCTAAAAAGTCTAATGATATTTGACGATGACTAGTAGTAAAAACTTAGTATGAGGCTTGTTCATTATCCTGAATTTATTGTTTATCATACATCAATTGTCATTTAGCATGGATCTTCCTACATGGTTAGGCATTCTTATTGGAAATTGCGACCTGTACACTGTCTTTTCTTTATTGTTTACATTTCTTCGTAATTCTTTGTAGACGAAATGGTGCCCTGCTCCTGGTTGTGAGTATGCTGTGGATTTTATCATGGGTAGTGGGAGCTATGATGTTTCTTGCAATTGTTCGTATAACTTTTGCTGGAATGTAAGTATTCTCTTGGCATAATTTCACAAATAGTCTCATTTTCCCTTTCAATTTATTGCTATTTCCATATGGGTAATTTACAACTTCTGTAACAAAACTTGCAGTGTACGGAAGAAGCTCACCGGCCAGTGGACTGTGGCACAGTGGCTATGTGGATTTTGAAGAATAGTGCTGAGTCTGAAAACATGAATTGGTAGGATATAAATTTATGGACTCTGAAGTTACTCGTATTAATGCCTTTTACAATATGTGTGTGCAGCCTGACTTATGGACTGTGAACCTGTTAGTTCTGATTGAGTTTAATGTTGTTCATAGGAAGCTTGTCTTATTGTTTGTTTGGATCTTTCTCATAGGTTCTCATTATTTTAATTCATTCAATCCCTGGGTGCTTGTTCATTGTTTCAAATTTCAAATGCTCTGTTTTGACAATCTTCCTTGAGATTGGAGGTTTCAAAAGTTCTACTCTTTGGATATGTTAAGTTCTTACATGATGATGAGATAGAGAAGAGAAGAGATGGAGATTGGTGTGAGAGAGAGTTGGAGTTCTCTCCCACACGATTTCATATTTATATGATGTATATATTACAAAGACCAAAATACCCTTTTAACACTCCTCCTCAAGCTGGAGTATATATATCATACAAGTTACCAATATCTCTCAACTTGGATTATGCCAATGGTTTGGTGAATACATCAGCCAACTGATCTGCAGACCTATTGAAGATGGTATTAATCTCTCCACTATGAAGCTCATCAAAGGTGACAATCAACTTCAATATGTTTGGTCCTCTCATGAAACACCGGATTAGAAGCGATATGAATTGCTGCCCTATTGTCACAATGCAGAAGCATTGGAGATGAAAAACTAATACCAATCTGTTGCAGAAGAGACATCAACAATGTCAACTCTTCACACGTGTGAGCCATAGCTCGGTACTCAGCCTCTGCGCTCGATCTAGATACAACATCGTGTTTCTTACCACGCCAAGAGACAAGATTTCCTCCCACAAATGTGCAGTAGCCTGTAGTTGATCTCCAATTTGCTGGAGATCCTACCCAGTCTTTATTTGTGAACCCCTCCAGTGTCATATGATTATGCTTCCTGAAAAATAAACCTTTTCCAGGATCACTCTTCAAGTGTCTAACTATCTGAAGAGCAGCTGCCTAATGTGAAGTACGAGGAGAACTCATGAACCGGCTTACTGCTCCCACTACATATGATATGTAAGGGCGGGCACAGTCAAGTATATCAACTTACTAATCAATCTCCTGTAGCTGCTAGGGTCCTCCAACAACTCCCCCTGATCTGGAAGAAGCTTCACATTGGGATCCATAGGAACCTCAGTTGGCTTTATTCCTATGGTTCTTTTCTCCTCTAATATATCAAGAACGTATTTCCTCACGACAAGGAAAAGCCACTACGGAGTATGCCACCTCTATACCCAGAAAGTACCTCAGACGTCCCAAGTCTTTGGTACAAAACTCTGTCTAAAGAAACTTCTTGAGTCTCTGAATACCTGACTCATCATCCCAGTAATCACATTGTCATCCACATACACGATAAAAAGGATAGCCATCACCAGAGTAAGCACTGAATACAGAGTGATCAACGGCGCACTGTCTCATACCAAACCGCTTAACAGCCTCGTGAATCTACGAAACCAAGCTCCTGCAGACTGCTTCAGCCCATGTAACGCCTTCCGAAGTCGACAAACAGAACCAATCTTCCCCAAGCAACAAACCCAGGAAGTTGCTCCATATACACCTCTTCAGAGAAGACAATATGTAGGAAGGTGTTTTTAACATGCAACTGATAGAGATGCCATCCATAGTTAACTACCAAAGAAATAAGCACACGAATCGACATTATCTTGGCCACTGGAGAAAAGATCTCCATATTTTTTTTTTGAAGAATTAAGAGAAACTCTGTATAATCCACACCATAGGTTTGTGTATAGCCCTTTGCTACCAAACAGGCTTTCAACCGATCAACAATACCATCAGGGAGATATTTAACAGTTGACAACCAACGGCTTGGGCACCCTGAGGCTGCAGAACCAATTCCCATGTACGATTGGAGGCAAGAGCCTCCAGCTCAGCCTCTATAACAGAGCTCCAACCTGGATGAGATAAGGCCTCTGCAACAGTATTAGGTATAGCGTGAGACGATAAGGAAGATGGAAAACTCATATAGGAAGGGAAAACATGATCATACGAAACAAAATGAGAGATAGGATGAGCAACAAACCGTGAGCGAATCCGAGAAGCAATAGGAGACTCAGAAGTAGACAGAAGATCAATACCTGTGGCGGATCCGCCAGATTGAGGAGGTAGATAAGAGTGAGATGCTGGAGAGGACGGAGCAGCTGCATAAGTGGACACCAACTTGCGAGGGCGACGAGTATAAACCTTCACCTCTTTGGACGAGGCAGTGACGACAGGACTAGGTGAGGTAGGAGGTACACAAGACTCAGGGACGACAGGGCTAGTTAAGGTGGGTAAGGAAGAAGATACACCAGACTAAGTGACGACATGGCTAGGTAAGCCGGGTGAGGAAGGAGATACAATGGACTCAGTAAAGGCAAGAATAGGTAACGAAAGAGGTACCCTAGACGCAGGAACAGGGTTAGTTGTAGTAGGCAAGAAATGGGGGTATCCTTAAAGAAGGTAACGTCACCACAGACAAAGGCACGCCGAAGGATATGAATGTGACACTTGTACCCCTTATGTGTGCGATAGTATGCAAGAAAGATGCACCTCTCAGAACGGGGGTCAAGCTTATCCAATCCAGGAGAAAACCGATGAACGAAGCTCAAACAACCAAAAACATGAGGTTTCGGAGGAAAGGGATTACCCGAAGGGTGAAGAATGAAAAAAAGAGAATGACCACCCAACACAGAAGATGGAAGACGGTTCCCAAGGAAGCATGTCATAATCTTATGGCATCACTCCAATAAATCTTGGGAACCCTCATCTGAAAAAGAAAAGTGTGAGCGATGTCTAATAAAGTCCTCATCTTCCGCTCAGCTACCCCATTCTGCTAGAGGTATATGCACAAGAATACTGATGAAGGATACCATGAGAGTCATGGAAGGCGCGCAAACCAGAAACTGAGGAAAAATACTCCTTGACATTGTCAGTCCGCAAGCAGCAAACCGAACTACTATACTGAGTACACACCTCATCTTCTGCTCGGCTACCCCATTCTGCTGGGGGTATATGCAGAAGAAGACTGATGAAGGATACCATGAGAGTCAAGGAAGGCGCACAAACCAAAAGCTGAGGAAAAAAACTTCTTGACATAGCTAGTCTGCAAGCAGCAAACCGAACGACTATACTGAGTACACACCTCATGGTAAAAGGTGCGACAAGCAGAAAAAACCTCACTATGATCCTTCAGCAAAAACATCCAAGTCAGACGGGAATGATCATCAATAAATACAACAAAATATCGATGACCAAATATGGAGGAGGCTACAGGGACCCCAAATATCGGAGTGAACTAACTCAAAGGGACGAGAACCTCTAAGGACACTGCAGGGTGGGAACGACACACAATGGTGTTTACCTAACTCACAAGACTCACAACGGACGAATGTAACATGACCCAAGAAAAGGCCAGATCGGCGCAACGTATCAATAGAGGGATGCCCTATAAACAACAGTGCCACTGAAAGGCATCAACCGAGGCACGCAAAGCAACAATGTGCATCAGCTGATCTAGATAATATAGGCTGTTCACCCCACGGCCCAAACCAATCGTCCTCCCAGTCGCCAGATCCTGAAAACCATGGTTTGAAATTTCGACCGAGATCCTAAATTTTGGATTTTGGTCAACATCGACATCGAAATGACCGAAATCCAAAATTACCGAAACGTACAAAATTTCGGTAATTTCGGTGAAATTTCATAAAAATATGAATTTTTTACTCCTTTGCAAAATTTCAGTTAATTTCAGCCCAAAAGAACGACATTTCGAGCGTCTTTACCTAATTTCGGCCGAAATTTTGGGATTTCGGCTGAAATTTCGGTTTCAGCTAGTACCGAAATATATGCCGAAACCGAAATTTCAAACCATGCTGAAAACAACACAAACGAGAAAACGTGACAGAACAATGAAGATCCTTAGTCAACTGGCGAACAGAAAGTAAGTTAACGAGGAAACGAGGTACATATAAGACAAATGATAAAGAAATGCTAGGGGAAAGTCTACATACAAGAGAGACGGTCCCATCAACTAAAGTAACAGAAGGAACGGTCGATGAAGGTCGAAAGGCAGAATGGATACCAGATTCATCAGTCATATGTGGGAGGCACTGGAATCAATAAGCCATGGCCTAGAGGAAGATACATAGCAAGAGGGTGGGCTATCAGACAGAGTGGAGGTGGAACTACCTGCATGCACAATATGAGTAGTTGAGAGGGCCATCAAATGTCGCAATAGAAGCTACCCCTATTGTCCGATGGAGGCGGCGCAGCTCAGGATGAAGATCAGAACAAAAGGCAAAGGAGTGGCCATCTTGACCACAATGAGTACAATGGCGAGAGCCATGACCACCAGAACAACAGCCTCCCCCTATACCAGAACTACCACTAGAGAGATCACCATAGGAGCCAAGAGCCTATCCAGACAGAGTAGCAACACATGTTGGAGTCGAACGCGAGAGGAGAGCCTTAATTGAAGCGCCTTAGCAGGGAAACAACAACAAACCACCAACAAGAAAGCACACCAAAGCGACAAAGCACAACGAGGAGAGTTGGCCTAACGGCACGTCTCCAATAGAACAAAAGCAACCAACCAACCATTAACGATCAACCAACCAACATGACACACAGCAAAGGGGCGCACAATCATGAACCAACGGGGCGTACAACAAAGGCCAATAGACAACCACAACCCGATCAACCAAAAACGATGACAAAGGCACGCAAACTACCACAACCACAACGAATGCGTAAATCCCCGTAAAACAACTACACACATCATGTACAACTGTACAAGCACCAACAAACACCCAAGTGGAGAAGCAACCAACCAACAAAGCGTAGAAGCAACGAACCGCCAATGAACCACCAACAAAGAGGGCACAACTACATCAGCCGTAGCCTCTAACAACACAACATCAAGCCACTGACAACTACCAACACAACATCAAGCCACCAACAACTAGAATGTCACAAATCATCCGACAACCACCAACAAAGATGCTACCATCTATAGCCAAGAATACCATGCACCACTAACGACAAAGAGCCATCACCAATAACAAACACCAGCACCAACACCAACAAAGCACCATAAACACAACGAGGGCACCACCAAACACCCAATAACATCACCAAACAACCAAGAACCATCAACCACAGAACTAACCACCACCAACAAACTGCCAACAATTACTAACAAATCCACCACTGACAAAGCCAACAATCACCATGACCAATAATGCCACCAACAATCACCACCACGTACGAATCTACAAATGGAGCCACCAACAATCACTTTCGAAGACATCAAGATGTGGTTCCGGGACAAACAAAGGGTCTAGTATACAACAAACATAGGAGAAAGAAAAGAGGACCACCAACCTACATCTCAGAACCAATAACGGAATAAAAGAGAAGAAGAAACAAGTTTAGAACATAAAGGAAGAGTGGATTAGGGACCGATTTGAATAGAACGTGAAGTTATGAGGTGATATCATTACAAGAAGAAGAGAAAATTGATGTGAGAGAGGGGGTCTAGGGTTAGGTTTGAGAGAAAAATTACATTTAGGGACTTTTAGGGTTAGGGTTATAATTCAAAAAAAAGGACTTTTGGGATGGGAAAGAGAGAAAAGGGTTGGGCGAAAATTATTGGGAGGTCTATTGGGGGTGGAGGGATAAAGGGGGCTAGGGTAGAATGAGGAAAAAAACTCAAAAAGGAAGGTTTCGGCTACGGTAGAATGAGGAAAAAAAACTCAAAAAGGAAGGTTTCGGCTAGGTTTAGGGTTGAGCGAGGGCGCATAGGGTTAGGGTAACAGTTAGGGTTGTGTGGTGAAGATTAGGGAGGTAAGGGAGGTTTAGGTTTTATTGAAAAACTCAAAAAGAGTGGAGAAGGGGTTCGTCTTGTCTCGTCGCGTCTTTGGATGGTGGGAGTGGGGCGTCTCGTCTCGTTGTGTCTTCAGGATCATTGACTCTCACTACCATTAGCTCTGATACCATGTTAAGTTCTTACATGATGAGATAGAGAAGAGATAGAGAATGGCGAGAGAGAGACAGAGATGGAGTTCTCTCCCTCACGATTTCGTATTTATATGATGTATATATTACAAAGATGAAAATACCCTTTAACAGGATATAAATGAAGATTTATTATACATTGTTATATTATAACTTAATCGATATAACAATGTTCCAAAACTCGGATTCTGATGAGAACTCGGCCGAGGTGAAAGGGAGCTGACTCGGGTCAGGCAATAATTGATGCGGTCAATTTTACACTAATCCGAGCAAGGTAATGGTGTTCTGATTGACTTTGTAGAGCAAAACTTAGACTCGAAGAGAAATCGCCCGAGGTAAAGGTGAGTCAAATCGGGTGAGCCGAGAATTGACTCTAGGAGTTTTTAAACAGTGGTACATGCACAAAGGTTTAGTGCACACATACTTTTTTACTTTCTTTGAACACAGATCCTTTCACAAAAACAAAATATAATGTGAAGATAATATAACCGGAAAACTGCGGGGTGAGTTTTAGAAACAGATAATGCATCTCGTTGAAGACTAGAGACAACAATCACACCAAGAACAAAAACACGCCAAACGAAGAAGAAATCGAACTGCAACCAAAATGAGATCACACCATGAACAAAAACAAACCCAAAGAAGATGAAATCGAAGTGCAATCAAAATGAGTGATGGGATGCACGAGCCATCATCAAAAGTTCAAAACTATGCATAGTGCGTAAGAGTAAGGAACTAGGACAGATGTATTTCCCTAGGTCATCAGATAAGTGATGTTATAGGCTCAAAACAACTAATGTTTGAAACATGTCTCTTAATTTTTATGATATTTTATTTGTACATGTCTAGTGTCTTATTTCATGCTATGGGACAACCATATCCGTATCCCTGTCCAAAATTTGGGAAAGTGCCAAATCATCTCTTTTCTCGTGTCCATGTCTATATTTGTATCTGGGCCTCATAAGTTCATTTCACTTTTGCCTTTTCATTGTGTATTTTGTAACTTCTTAAGTTGGTCTTATTCATGTTCATAATGGAATATTCCTCTCTTCTTATTCTCATTTTAACACACCTGACTTGAATCGAACAAGAGTTTGCATATCGCATATGGAGTTCTACATGTCAGAGTCAAACCCTATATCCAACGCCTTAGAATCCCAACCTGTTCCCCACTATATTTACATGCAATTGTATTCCTCCCAAGAGCTTCCTCTTCAAATATTTAAAGCCACTTCCCTTACTGATATCTTCCTGGTTAAATTTTATATTCCTATAACCCCATAAGAAGTCTCTTTGCAATCTCTCCAATTTACATGGCACTGCTCATGGGGTTTTGAAGGAAGGCTTGTAGTAAACTAGAAGAGTAGACAAAGAATACTTCAATGAATATTAATCTACCTCATAGAGAATGAGAATCCCTCTTCCAGATATCCAACTTCCTACCTTCTATCACTGAGAAAGGATCAGGTGGGGACTGCAGACCCAATGCCAAATTGGAGTGTTTATCAGATTGATGATTTATCTTATATCTTGTAACTTCTGTAAACTCATCCATGCTACTCTCTTCCACAGCAACTCCTGCCTATTCGCACACTATGATATCTGCTGTTCTAATGCATGTACATCTAACCAACAGTTATATCAAAAGATTGTGTTTGTTAAAATATAAATATTGATATCTACAAATGTTTTGCGGCATTCTGCTTTCCCTTCATTATTTGCTCGGTGCTAATTTTTATTTATTTATGAATTATCAGGATATTAGCTAATTCCAAGCCTTGTCCGAAGTGCAAGCGACCAATCGAGAAGAACCAGGGTTGTATGCATATTACATGCACACCTCCTTGTAAATTTGAATTCTGCTGGTAAAACTTTATGCTTTTGTGTTTGAACTCTGGCATTAAAATCTGAAATGATTGTTTGCTCTATTTGTTTTCTGCCATGTGAAAACCATCTTTTATTCTTGCAGGCTATGCCTTGGTGCATGGTCAGATCACGGTGAGAAGACAGGTGGTTTCTATGCATGTAATCGCTATGAAACAGCTAAACAGGAGGGAGCGGTATGGTTAACTCTTCCTACCTTTTTCTTGTATCTGTTACATAATGTCTTTGCCCACCGTTATGTAGCACCGCCGTGATATTATGTTTGTACTCCTTTTACGGTTTGCAGTATGATGAAACTGAGAAAAGAAGGGAAATGGCTAAAAATTCTTTGGAGAGATACACACATTATTATGAACGTTGGGCAACTAACCAGTCAGTATGTACCATTTCCTCTTATCCATGTTAATGTGATGAAATGCTTACTGTCTTACTTGGCCTGTCATTTATCACCTTTTAGTTTCTCTTTCAAACTATTGGAAGCTCTATATTTACCTTGAAATAATTGCAGTTTGTGCTGGTGTTGTATTAGTCCTTATACACAATTTTTGAGGTTCTGATTGTTACCGTCAAATGATCCATTTTGGGCTAACATATTTTCATTTTATATTTTATTTTTGCAAAAAAGTACTCCTCTCTCGCACATTCTATGTATGGATATATCAGGCACTGATGGGACCTGCCTTATATGATATTGGGCACCAACATTGTTTTGTCATGTCCCATTGCTTGTCCCAATAGGAAGGGTGTGGAGACATTGCGGAACCTATATTTTGGAAAAGGAAAAGAGTTATACACACACACACACACTTTAACATTACCGGTATAGTCCAATAGTAAAAATCATTTTATGACCTAACAAGACAATGATGTCTATTGCATTTATCAAGTATGAGGACTGATTTTTATTGGACAATAGGTGTACTGGTCAAATATATCACATGAGTGGATAGGCTTGAAAGAAACATAATTCTTTGGGTCATATCATTATGTGTGTATACTGAATTCTGAAGGAACATAATTATTTACAAAATACACATCTCACGTGTGAACTCATTTCGGAAGGAATACTTATTTAACCCATAATTATCATGTATGCGAACATATCCAAAAAAAAACTTTTATTGTTTACATTGCCTGCACCTTTTAAATCATACATGTGAACTTACCTTTGAAGAAAATAACATTTCCATAGTATAAATATTTTACTCATAAACTGATCATACGCTAATGAAAAAACAAGAAAATTATTGAATTTAATCCCAATAAGTAAAAATCTTTTCTTTTTTTTGAAGGAAAACAGTTGTATTTATCATGAATAGCATGCGTAGGGATGAGTTTTAGAAAGAAATTGATTATCTTTCTCACAGACATTAAGCGAGTGGCTGTTCTCGAAAAAAAATAGTAGCTATGTCTTAGTTATCATGCATGTGAGTCGTGTGACCTTATTTTTTAAGAGCAAGGAATTCCTTTAAGATCTATATCATTGATTACATTATCTCTTTTTGAAAGAAAACAGCTTTTAAATCTTAAATATTAGGGTTTTTTTCTGAAAAGACACTAATAAGGTCATAAAATAAATGGTATAGTTACTTGGGATCAATTTAGGGTTTCGAAAAGACCAACTCTAATCTTTCTCCTCTTTTCCTCTCTCCATTCTCCTTTCCTTTCTCTTTCTTTCTTTCTCTTTTCTCTTCTTTCTATTAGTTTTTCATATTTGGGCATGAATAATGAGGGGAGGTGCATACGTTTTCCCTTTTTGAGAAAACATGGCTTTCCTCAATTAATAAGGTGTAAATAGTTGTTTTCCATAACTATTTTACTAAGAATGGACATTTTTTTATTTTATACTAATATAGAGGATTATTTAATTAAGATTTAATTTCCAATTAAAACTATCCAACAAAACTTGCCATGTGGGACCCACCCACGATTTTGGGGGAATGCGCACAACTCAGAATTCTGAGTTGTGAGCACACAATTATCTTCCCCATTCGCGGCGACTTTTTCCCTTTTTTATCTCCTTCCATGTATATCATGTTGACTTTAGTTATTTCCTTCCAGATTTATTGGTATTTTCCCTTCTCAATATATTTTATACTTATCTTCTAAGATTTTGAAATCTTTTTTTTTGTCATTTAAGCCACACAAGTGGGGCCCACATGATTTGAAGAAAGAGATGTGCGCACGTTTTTCCTCCCATGGGAAAACGTGCAACACTTTCTTGGGCATAAATCTGAAACCAGATTTTCCAGGAATTAACCAAAATTTCCATGGAACTTAATTATGGGAAAAATCTGAAAGCATTTTAGATTATCAAAATCAATATTAGCCCTCGATCTCGCGGTTTGCTGATCCGAGGGTCTACAAGGGAAATTAATTGATTTTCATCAAAATTGGCCATCAATCTCGAGTAGATTGATGACCAGGGACCTTGGATTTACAACCCGATGGTCCAAACATCACTTTTTTTGGATTAAAAAGAGGAAGTCGAAAGGTGGTCTTTACACTCACACTACTTTTGGGTCTGGGTAGATCGGGCATGCGTCACCAGACTTAAAAAGTCATTTATGAGGTTGGTGTCTTCTTTGAATGATGATAATGTAAAACAAGTCTAGCCTACTAATCGTGGTTCCACGTGCCTCACTCTACTTTTGGGTGTGGGTAGATCGGGCATGGGTTACCAGACTTAAAAAGTCATTTATGAGGTTGGTGTGCCAATGCTTTGGTCACAACATGTAGAGCATAATAAGTGACTTACTATATGCTTTGGACATTAAGTGTCAAGGCAATCACACCATTACATTGGAGGATATCACATCTATGGGGTTGTGAAAAACAAGCATAAACTTTATTCAATTCATTCCTTAAAGATTTAGCCAAGGCCTTCAATATAGTAGAGCAAACCTCTTACATTGCATAGCCAATTTCCAAATAAATTTGGAAACTCAAAATCCTATACAATCTAGAGTTTCTAAGGCGGCTTCTCCTACTATTGAAAACATTCCAATGAAAACATTAAGAAATAGGAAACTACCCTGAGGCTCCGTTCACTTGTTTTCTAGCTGTAGGAGAAGAAGAGAAAGGAAAAGAATCTGACGTGGAAAACTGGAAAAGAAAGGAAAGAAACTGTGAGAAAGAAAAAAAATTCTTGTTCACTTGGCCGAGAAAAGAAAAGAAGGTATGCAGGCAAAGTGGTTTTCTCAGGAAAATGATTTTCTCATCCTTTTGGTGAGAAAATTTTGAGGGAAAGTGCAAGAAAGTTGGTTTTCCACGTGTGTAAATCTGCTTTCCCGAGAAAATGAGTGAATGGCGGAAAATGTCCAATCATGTCCAATCACGAGAAAATTTGGCTTACTTTCTTCTGCTTTCCTTTCTCGAGAAGGTGAGTGAACAGAGCCTAATTGACCCAATCACCAAAATAAGAAACTAACTCTAAACAATAAATATTCCTAAAATGGCTCTAAACTAAATTTTGGACGGACATGGTTCTCATTTCCAATATACGCATCGCCGATCGGTTCATATATCATTTAGGCAATAAAGATTTCTTGCATGAACTCGACAGGCCACACAATACGCAAGAAGCTCAGAAAATACTGTTACTCCACATTCTTGACACACTCACTCTTTTGGGTCTCCTTGGTGTCTATTTTGCATCATTTACAGGTTGTTCTTTGGCCCGTTGATGCCTTCAATTGATACTTCAATTGCACGATCATATCAACAAGCATTGATTATAGGTCGTCCTTTCGAGCAGATGTCGCTCTCCCCTTAGAGATCCTACTATAACATGTAGGCATTTCGTACAAAGGCTTTGCTATGATACCAAATGACAGGACTTTCTATGGGAGGGATTTCAGAAAATTACAAGTAAATCTAAAGGGAAAAGGCATGTCGTAGGTATTGAACCAGAAGGAACCCAAACAGTTTGTAGAGGAATTTGGAATCAGAATTGGTCCAGGACTGGCATGGGATAATTAGCAATCCTTATATAAGATTTGAATAATCAGGAATTTATCAATCCAGGCCTACAATCCAGATCTGTTAACAAAATCCTCAGGTAGCACTACTAACGGACTTGTGAGATAATGAAAGTATGTGGCAGAAAACCCCACATTAAATCTGTTCATTGGGTTTAAATTAAGCTCTGGATGTTCACAGGTTGGAAAAGTCCTTTGAGTAAAAAATCATGATTATTCATTCTAGAATAAAATTGGAAATCAAAGGGAGTTCAAGATTGAAATCAAAGTAACAACGTGAACTAAAAATTTAAGATAGAAGCGTATAGCTAGATAGTTCATCAAGGCAATCGCACCATTCGTATTCCTAAGGCAATTACACCTTATAGCGTCAAGGCAATCACACCGCCACATTGAAGGATATCACATTCATTGTGCTGTGAAAGCAAGCATAAACATTGACTCATTAGCCTTAGATATTAAGTTATCCATTTCTTTAATGGCTGATATTGAGAAAAGAATTTTGGGGTTTATTGATTAGTGACGTATTCCAGGATTTCCAAGGGATCACAAGGAGTAAGTTAAATACTGATGGAAGTCAATATGCTGCTTGATGGGAACTCCCACATTTTGATGTTATCAATCTAAATACTGATGGAAGTGATGTTAAGAAAACCTGGATCGGAAGGGCATTGTATGGGTTTTTGGAAGCCATTGTGGACCGGTCATCATGTTGTTTCTGGTCCAGTTGATATCAAAGATTCTAATGAAGCGGAGAGGTCTGGGTCCATGGCACTGGGCTACTCATCGTCAAGGGGACTTTCACTATCGAAGCTGGCTGAATTGCCCTTCAAATAGTTGACGTTTGTAGGGAGTTACCATCCTCCTATGGACACATACCTATGAGCACAAATGATATTGCAGATATGTTAGTTGGAGCAGGGGTTGATCAAGCTGGGCTACGTATTGGAGATGCATTTCTTCTGTTATAAAGGACTGTTTTATTGTAACTATACTGTGTCTTTACTTGTCTAGCAATATGACTGCTCTTGTAGCCTTTTTCTGCTGGATCATCTCGATTATGTGCTTTTATTCTTCTTTCTAATAGATCCGTTGTCATCTTTTACAAAAAATAATGATAATAAATAAAAAGTTGATTATTTGAAATTGATTTGTTGTGTGTTTGATTAGGAAACATAAGGACTGCTTCATGAAATATGATTTTCTTTCCCAGAAGTCGCGGTGACTCTCCCAAGATTTTTGAGGCAGCATATACAGTTTGGGTTCAATTTTGAAACATAGATTTGTCGTGGCATATGCTGCTCAAAAAAATTGTCGAGGCATATGTATGAGAATTTTATTTATGTAGGCTTTTGCTGTTGGGGACTTTCTTTAAGTTAACTGACATATGGAATATTTCACACAACTGGGTTCTTTGTTTTGTCTTCTTTGATATTTTCTGGTTTTAAGTACAAGAATAATCTTTTCTTCAACTTAAATCTTCACGAAGGAATCCTTGCATTGCTTTTCTGGCTTCTAGTGATATCTAGCATGATTATGTTTTTATGTGAGCTGGTTTCTGATAGTCACATCATTTACTCAAGATTCGTGTATGCCTTAAATCTGGAATTCTGGTTTTAGGACAAGCGAATTGTTTTGTGTGAGTTTTGCTTTTCAAAAGGTTAGAACAGAAACTATTAAAGGGAAAGTAAAAGGAAATTCAACAATGCTCAGCTCCACAAGATCTTGGACCGTTGCACGTACACACACACACACACACACACACATATATATATATATATATATATATATATATATATATATATATATATATATATATATATATATATATAGATGCTTGAGTTGATCTGTGATTGCATGAATTTATGCTCATGTTGTTTCTCCACTTTGTAATTTTGTCTTTCATTTAATAGATCTGTATAGAATGTGAAATTTTGTTCTGTTATGGCAGTCAAGGCAAAAGGCTCTTTCAGATCTTCAGCAAATGCAAGCTGTGCAAGTAAGTCATGTTTTCCTTACAATATTACAATGTTTATAGTTGTTTCCCTGGTGGGTAAAAATAATTTGAATTCCTTCTCAATGTATTACTTATATGGAGGTGAGAAGAGGATGGCTTTTTAAGCATGGAGTATGTGTTTTTGTTAGTATGTGTTGAGAATAGAATGTTTTTAGTGGTTTATTTTATGTTAGTGATTGGTCTTATGGGTTATGATGGAACTCATTTACTTAACTAGGTATTGTTATAATAATAATTTTTTGTTTTTTGAAAATGAGGCATTGTTATAATTATAATTATACTAATATATGTGTAGGAACCGTTTTCTCTCTCTATATATATATATATGTATATATATATATATATATATATATATAGAGAGAGAGAGAGAGAGAGAGAGAAATTATATGGTGCCAGACCATCAAGTCCCGTGAAGGTCGTACCTCAAAAGTACCACCCTTGATATTTGATCTAACAGCAGCCCTCTTAAAAAGTGGGCTGCAGTTGGATCAAATATCAAGGGGGGTACCATTTTGACAGTACTTGATGGCAGGGTATATATATATATATCAAGCATGGATTTCGAGGGAGAGCCCGGCAAACCCAACATCTTTTTTTTCTTCTCTCTTTCTATTCCCTTCCCTCTATTCTACATCATAGGTGATATATTCTCCCAGAATTTTCTTCTTTTACTTTAACATGATATCAGAGCACTGAATTGGTAGTAGAATCCTCTTCCTTTTTGTTAACCTATTCTTCTTGATACATCTATTGGAAAATCTTAATCCGTCTTGTGCTGATTGATCCACTAGATCTAGGGGGCTCCCCTTGTTGTGCTCCGAAAGCCTATAAGGTTCTCTGTGCTTTTGTGTCATGATAATTGCTACTGAAGTGATTCTTCTTTCATTGTTAAATCATGGTGGGATTGTGACTAGGCTAAATGTTGTTCTCAGGGTAATCCTTTTTTGTTGTGGGATTTCTGTGAAGGTGTGTGGGTTGTACACTATGTACAACCCATATAATTGGAATTTGAAAGAGGATAAAGCCCCTATGCTGTTCGTGTGGTCCGACTATTGTCTTCATGCTTTTTGTGCAGCTTGAATATTACCTCTGTAGTGTTTGTGTGGCTTGAATGATCCTCTTGTTTCCTATGTGCTTCCCTAATTAGTGACTGTGTTTCTTCATGTGGAGTGGCTAGTTTGTTCATCGCACTACTGCATTCATGTAGAGTAGCTAGTGTGATGCCCTAGTTTGTGACTACACTGCCTTTGTGTAGTAGGTTGTGTGCAGTGTGCCATTCGTATTTGATGCCTTTGTGGAGTAGGTTGTGCACCACCCTTATTTGTGATTGTGTTGCCTTAATCTATGATTGTGACCAAGGTTTAAAATTTCAGTTTTATGATTGTGACGAAGGTTTAAAATTTCGGTTTTGAACGAAATTTCGGTGGCAATTTCGGTTTCAGTGGAAATTTCGGTGAAATCTTATAATTTCAGTTGAAATTTTTAAATTTCGGTCCCGGCCAAAGTTTAAAACCATGATTGTGACTAACACCTATTTTCATATGGATTGGGTTATTGTGCTTCCTCGTGTGGAATGTGGCGCTGCTCCATGTGGACTGCCTGGGATTGTTGTGCAGCCTTTGTGTGGGCTGCTTGTAGTCTTTTTATGTACAGTGGTGCAGATTTTAGTCTTTTTATGACGGTTATCTCCAGTACAGTTTCACATGCATACTTTCTTTCAATCGTGTTTAAGCACGAATGCATGTGTTGCCTATTTACATGTGTACATGTGCGTCTCTGTCGTCACATGTCCATGTATGCTTTTTGGGTATTTTAAAAGTGTTTGGTTAATTTTTGGTTCCTAAATATAAGATGGGTACCAACTCATTAAGTCGTTATCCTTCATAGACCTAGATGTCATGACTCCTGACCATCTTGGTTGGGTGACTATTTTTTTCATTTTTTTAATATGATAGCCATTAATATTAATAAAGACCGAGATGGTCAAAGTACAAAGAAGAACATGAATACAACATCACTCCAAGCTACGGCGTTAGAATCACGACGGAAGTGAATCAAAAAGTGATAAAGATTGTTTCAATACTCCCTCTCTAGCTAAATCATCCGCTATCTGATTAGCAGAACATCGAACATGTTGGAAAACGACTTTGGTTGGGTGACTATGCAGCATGGCATGAGCATTTTCAAGGGTATTAGTGTAGTTTCGTTCTATTATACTTGGATATTGATACTCGTTCAGAGTCCTGCATAGATTCGTTTGCTGGCTAAAGTAATTATTATATTCAAATGTGACTCTTTCCAAATTAATCGCCGTACTTCTTGCCTGTCACTGTCACATATTTGCTAGTATATTATAGGGTGTGAGTTTTGTTTTTTTTTTTTGAAAGTTGACATTTTATTAAGTAATAGGTGGGACAAGTTGTCCCCGCCAATATTCAAAAGCGGATAAATCCGAGTACACCAAGGTTGGTAAATAAAAATGTAACCCCAATACAATTTTCAACCAGCTGAACTAACTAGGATTGTGTTAATGATGGTCTACACCTTTAGCACCCCTGTTTTGGCCAGAACATCCGCCTCCTCAGTAGTTGTTCTTCTCCGATCAGTTTTTGGTTGCAAGATCTTTATGAGATCAAGCACTTCGGCTATTATATTCTGAAGGTGCCACGGACCCGGTGAACTACCAGAGGCCCATCCAACAGCGTTCGTTGAATCCCCCTCCACTATCAGGAACCTCAAGTTTTTCTCATAAGCCCACCGTAGTCCAAATAGTAGAGCTTTGATTTCTGCCGCATTTGCATCACACTAGCCCGCTGGGCCAGAATAGGACATAATGATTGTTTTGTTGCCATCTCTAATTAGGCCTCTGATCCCTCCCTTACCAGGATTACCCATGGAGCTTCCGTCAAAGTTCAGTTTGAGCCATCCCACCGGCGGAGCAATCCATTTCGGCTTAGGTTTGGTTCGGATTGTCTTCTCCCAACACCAATTCCGTATCAAATCCCCCACCCCATATGGTAATTTCCTTTTATTCCTTGCCCATGAAATCAGTTCCACCTTGATATCCGTAGCAATCCTCCCCACCGATCTCCTTTGGTCCTGGAAGATTCGTCTATTCCGCTCCTTCCAGATGTTCCACACGATAGCATAGGGAAAAGTGAGCCAGAGAAGTTGTCGAATCTCTCCAAAAGGTCCTCCCATCCAGTTAATGAGAAGCAAAGAAATCGATTTTGGGCATACCCAACACATCCCGAAAGCTCCAATAGCACGGCCCCAAATTTGATTCGCGAAAGGACAGTAGAGCATTAGATGATCCAAGGTCTCCTAATGTTGCCGATAGAGAACACAGATACTGGCAAGGCTAAAGTGTCTCTTTTGCAAACGGTCGCAGGTATTAATTTTTCTATGGACCAACGTCCACCCAATAGCAACCACCCTTGGTGGGGCCACTGAGTTCCAGATACGTCTCTTATTAGATCGTTGTCCTGAGTTTAACTCTGCGAAGAAAATTTGGCCGAGAAGGTCCCACCGGTTTCTAGTGCCCATACGAATTGATCGTCTACTGAAGAGGAATAATACACCAATTCTAGTGTGCTGAGAAGTGTACTGAGAAGGTCCCACCGCGTATGTGAGTATTAAAGATGATATAATTAATGCTTTATTTATTCCATGTCGTAGATTTTTAAAAATACCGAATTGTATCTCCATTCTCTTCTCAGTGGCAGCATCTGTAATTCTGTGTCTATATCGCAGTATTGATCGGTCTTGAGACTGTATGGGGTACCAAGGTGCCGAGCAAGTTTAGTCATGGGTTAATCACATTGATTCTGAAAGGAGGATGTTCAGTTATTGAATGGGAACCGACTAGGTGGCAGACTTGGCAGTGCTATTGTTATACCCTAAGCATTCAAAATTGTGTGCTGTTAGTAGCCATGGTTTTAAATTTTGACCGAAATCTAAAATTTCGGGAACCGAAACTTCCTGAAACCAAAATTTCAGCTGAAATTTCAGCACAAGTTTGAAATTTGTTTTTTTTTTACTGAATATCGGCCGAAATTTTGGTTTCGGCTATGTCCGAAACCGAAATTTTAAACCTTGTTAGTAGCCTAGATATCTATTTATGGTCTCCTTGGGTAAGAATGCTTATGGGTGAAGGTTGCCTATATATCTGTTTGGGGTTGCCGTGAGCTCATGTGGCATTCAGGAGCGATGTGCGTCAAGGTCTTTAAGTCTGGTTTAAGCCTGCAGGCAAGACTGAGGTTGTCTCCTGTATTAGCTTGTGGCATGGTCAAGTGCCTCAAGTGCCCGAATTGGAGACTTTACTGGATTGGTTTGTGGCATTGACAATGCCTCGTTGACCAAAGTGTTGGTGTTATGGGCAAGGCCAAAGTGGCTTAGCGTTGTGATTCGTGATGTTTGGTGATCACAAGGTTGGGCTTGATTTGCATGGGAAGGCTGATTAATGGTATGATATTGCCTAAGTGGTCCGTTGTTCATTGTGTTTGGTAATTTGGTTATTAGAACAATGTTGGTAGGTGTGCCAATCCACAATGTCCTTGTACTTGGGTTAAGCTATCCCTAGCATAGATTGTGTTGGTGTGCCCCATAGTGCTAACAGCATAAATTGTTTCCTCGTGACATGCACAAGCATATCCCGATGCATTATTTTCCTCTTAAGAATTGCGTGACTTCAACAAATCTTGACTTGTATTTGACGCCCAAAGAGAGATTAATATATTTCATATCACATTTTTACCAGGAGCTTCCTATGCATTTATTTCTGTTCCCATGTCTGCTGTTCTAGGCCCTTGGTTGACCTGTGGGAGTTTAATGGTTTGTAGCAATCAATCCATTTATTTTGTATATTTTCTGAGAAACCATTAACCATGAGTAGAATAAGGAGGCTGATACTCTGTTGCAGTTTCAATTTCAGAGGGAAGTTTAAATATGTGCTGGTGAATTACGAGTTTGAATTAGATTGGAAAAGCTGCAAACTTGCAAGCTCGTGGGGCTCTCCTATCAGTGATTCTTGGGATTGGATTGATGCAAGCTTTAGTTACATGTTGGTTCTGAATTGTTGATCCACTGTCTGATAACAAGGAGTGTTATTAATGGTTTCTGTTTGTTGTTTGTACTTGAGGTTTATTTTATATTATCATATCAATGTTTGGATGATGAGTTGAAAGATGAAATTTAGTAGAGTGATCATTGAAATTCTGTGTTTACTACTTTTTCTTACTATCTTTAGCTTAATGGGTCGAGCACATGTGCTTGTTTTCAAGTAAGAATAACAATAAAAGAAACTTTTATAAAGAATTTTTTGTTCTTAATTATGGATGCAAATGGTTCTCTTTGAATGTGCAGCTTGAAAAGCTTAGTGACAAGCAGTCCCAACCTGAGTCTCAGCTCAAGTTCATAACAGATGCCTGGTTGCAGGTCAGTTTTTTTGTTATTTTCTATGATTAAAATTTTTTGAAGAATTTTTCTTTACTAAATTTAGCAGTGTAATGTACAGATAGTCGAATGTAGGCGTGTTCTGAAATGGACCTATGCATATGGCTATTACCTACCCGAGCACGAACTTGCCAGGAGACAGTTCTTTGAATACTTACAAGGTGTTTATTTTGATCTAAAATGGGCATATAATTCATATGTGCTGCTAATCAGAGATAAGTTAGATAACATGTGCTTTGTTCCTCAGGTGAGGCGGAATCGGGGCTAGAACGGCTTCATCAATGTGCAGAGAAGGAATTACAAGTTTACCTCGAGGCTGAGGGCCCATCCAAGGATTTCAATGAGTTCCGCACAAAGCTAGCTGGACTGACCAGGTAACTTCATCTGAGTTCTTTTTTTTCTTTGAAATAATAAAATTGTTGTATTATATGATAAGTAGAAACACCATATCTGCACCCAATCTGTTCAATGATCCTTAAATTTATGAAGAATAGATAAGTTTTAGGGAATCGCTACGGACCATCGCAGAAGGCATTTCGGGGACGGCCTGTTGCATGAGAGAGCAGCCACATAGGCTAACTTTTCAACCTATTTTGTTTTATTCTCTGATGTGGCTAGTGGTCTCTCATGCAACAGGCCGTCCGGGAAATGCCTTCTGCGATGGTCCCTAGCAAATCCCCAAGTTTTAAGTGAATTTGTCTTACTCAGTGATTTAGGAAAAAAAATTATTTTTTGTAACTCAAATTGGTAATTAACATGGCCTGCTTGGATTTCCATATTTTTTTCTTTGGTTCCTCACTATTTCTTATAAATGCCAAATGCTTCTTATTCTGAACATATCTGAGGCCAGGATTGTTCCTTCCCATCATTTACCCTCGCTGTCTTTTCTCTAAGAACACTAGGCATTGGAGAATGTGATTATCCAATATGTAGTTGTCGGTTCTACTGTAAAATAAAATCCAAATATGCACAAATTTGCCTTTTGATACACTTCCAAATGCAGAAACAGAGTCAGTGGATCAAGCATTTCACACAACAAAAAGAGTACGACTTCAGAGAAGTATAGGTCAACCAAAATGGTTATCTGACTACGTATCCAAGTAACAAGAAGCTGAGTCAGCTAGGAGATTAAGACAACTAATGGTAGTTAGAACTATAGTTAAAAGAAGTGATGTTAGTTAGAACTCTAGTTAATAAGTCTGCTGATTGGACTAAGGTAGTTATAACAGTTGTAACTGATAGGATCTGCTTATAAGCAGGGGAAATTGTAAAAGGGAGGATATGAATGAATTTGTGAAGTTTTCTTTTCTTTCAGTCTTCTTCCCTTCTTCCTCTTCTCTGAGATTTCTTCCTCTTCTCTAAGACTTCTTCCATTAAAGTGAAGGTTATTTCAGCAATCTGAATAATTAGAAGTATCATTGGTGCTTTCATTGTTCTGAACTAATGGCAAACGGCACTCAATCTCGTCAAAACTCCCAATCTGATGTTGCATCGGATAAACTCACACCTCAAATGGCTCAATTCCAGAAACAAATGCATGATGATTTCATGGCTATCCTTCTTCGTATGCAATAGAAATTAGACATACGGATTTTGAGAATAGCAAACATCAGAATGCCCAGTTCAATTCTACTTCGTTCTCAAATCAAGAAGACCCAATGCTATTGCTGTGATTCCTCCGAAACATTTAAAACTTGATTTTCCAAAGTTTAGTGGAGGAGATCCCTCAGCTTGGCTTTTCAGGGTAGCTCAATACTTAGCTTTTCATCACACACCAGAAAATCAAAAACTTCCAATGGTTTCCTTTCACATGGAAGGACCTGCTTCGAATTGGTTTCAATGGATGTCGAACAACGTTCAATTGCGTTCTTGGCAAGAATTTGAAACAGCACTCATGTATTGTTTTGGTCCTTATCCTTTTGAAGATCTGCAAGGTGCGTTTGTCAAATTACTTCAAGTAGGTTCTGTTGTTGAATATCAAGCTCAATTTGAGGAAATGTCCAATAAAGTCTATGGTCTTTCTGATAACTTCTTGAAAAGCTGTTTCATTTCTGGACTAAAACCAGAGATTAAAAGAGAAGTGTTAGCACATCAGCGATTTGGGTTACATCAGGCTATTGGTCTCGCACGTTTGCAAGAAGAAAAAATTGCAGAGACTCGTCTCAATGGTAGACAATGGAATACCAGAGTTGCTACGCAACCTTCTCTTTTAGGTCCAACTCCAAGCTTTTCAAACCAAAAAAAAAAAAACACCACAATCAGCCTCATCAGTTCTATACTACCACTGTTCCAACATCAAGAACACCTACTTCTTCAAGTAACACAATTCCGACAAGAATCCCAATCAAGAAACTATCTTTTGCTGAAATGCAACAAAGAAGAGAAAAACGGCTTTGTTTTAATTGCGATGAGTAATTTCATCCTGGACACAAGTGCAAAAATCAAATGTCACTTTTATTTCTTGAAGGTGAAAATGACGAAACTGACGAATTTTCTTCGGTGGATTCTGAAATTCCGTCAGACCCTTTGGTTGAACCTACTATTACTTTTTATGCATTAATGGGTCTCAATGCAAAAACACTCAGATTAGCTAGCACCATTGCAAATCATATTCTTCAAGTATTAGTTGATGGAGGTAGTACCCATAATTTTATACAGGAAAGGGTTGCAAAATTTCTGGGCTTACCTATTACCCCTTCTTCTCATTTGAAAGTTCAAGTGGGCAATGGACAATTTTTAACTTGTCAAGGCATATGTTCCGATATTCATATTGACATTCAGAACCATTCATTTGTCACTGATTTTTTCAACATTTCATTACGAGGGGCTGATGTTATTTTAGGAGTTCAGTGGTTGCAAGGATTGGGTCATGTTACAACCGATTATAAGACACTAGCCATGGATTTTGTTTGGAAAGGAGATCAAATTCATTTACAAGGAATTCAAGATTGTCAGTCAGATTTTATATAATCAAATCAGTTTCACAAATTGGCGGATAATGGGGGCTTATCATCTTGTTTCATGTTGCTTTCTTCAACAACAACACCATTACAGGAACAGCTAGCCGAACATCCATATCAACAAGTGATTTCTGCATTACAACCTGTTTTACATCAATTTGCTGAGGTATTTACTGAACCCTCTGTTTTGCCTCCATCAAGATCTTCGGATCATCACATTTTGTTAGAATCAAATTCTAAACCTGTGAATATTGAACCATACCGATACCCACATTTTCAAAAATCGGAAATTGAAAAATTAGTAAAAGAAATGCTTGATTCTGGGATAATTCAAACTAGTACCAGCCGTTTTAGCTCCCCTGTTTTGTTGGTAAAAAATCGTGATGGTAGCTGGAGGTTCTGTGTCGATTATAGAGGATTGAATGCTATTACTATTAAGGACAGATTCCCTATTCCAACGGTGGATGAGTTGCTCGATGAATTACATGGAGCTACAGTGTTTTCAAAATTGGATTTAACAGGTTATCATCATATCAGAATGAGTCCATCGGATATTCCAAAAACAGCTTTTCGTACTCATGATGGACATTTTGAGTTTCTGGTCATGCCTTTCGGCTTAACCAATGCTCCGTCCACTTTCCAAGCTACTTTGAACCAGGTTTTTAAACCTTTTCTACGAAAATTTGTCATCATTTTTTTCGATGATATTTTGGTGTTCAGTAAAACTATGGCTGATCATATCATTCACTTATCTGCAAAGTTCAGTAAGTGTTCATTTGGGAAGCACTCGATCGAATACTTGGGTCATTTTATATCATACAAAGGAGTTCAACCTGATTATAAGAAAATCGAAACTATTTTGACATGGCCAATTCCTTCGAATCTGAAACAACTACGAGGTTTTTTGGGTTTAACGGGATATTATCGCAAGTTTATCAAGGGTTATGCTACCATTGCAGCTCCCCTAACTGAATGACTCAAAAAAAATGGATTTTCATGGAATAATTTGGCTCAATTAGCTTTTGAGAACTTAAAACAAGCCATGACAAAGGCTCCGTTTAGGGGGTGGGTATTGGCGCTGTATTAATGCAAAAAGGCCTTCCTATTGCCTATTTCAGTAAGAAGTTGTGTCCTCGAATGCAACAAGCTTCCACTTATATACAAGAATTATATGCTATTACCTCTTCAGTGGCGAAATGGCGACAATATTTGTTGGGAAGCAAATTTTATATTCATACAGATCATAAAAGCTTAAAAGGAATTATGGACCAGTTGATTCAAACCCGTGAGCAGCAACACTACCTTACCAAATTATTGGGTTATCACTATGAAATTTCATATAAACCAGGAAGAGAGAATACCGCCGCTGATGCCTTGTCATGATTACCATTGGGAACCTCTACTTCACTATCAATGCAAATGATGGCTATTTCTACACCTCAATATGAATTTCTGAACATTCTAAAGCAGGAATTAGCAGGGGATACTGAGTCTCAACAAGTGTTTCAGAGGCTACAACAACAGAATGACGATACACTTCACTGGTCAACTAAGGATGGGTTATTATATTTTAAAGGGTAGCTCTACTTGCCTGTTCATTCTACACTCAAGGAACAAATGATTCGGGAATTTCATTCTACACCAATTGGAGGGCATGCTGGTATTCATCGAACATATATTCGTTTAGCCACAATTTTTTTTTGGAAATCCATGAAATTAGATGTCCACAAGTTTGTTCGCCAATGTGTGACTTGCCAGCAAATCAAAAGTCCTACCGTTCCTTCTTATGGTCTTTTACTACCCTTGACTGTTCTTGAACAGGTTTGGGAGGATTTAAGTTTGGATTTTATCACTCATTTACCAATTTCTCAAGGCTTTTCGGTTATTCTGGTGGTAGTAGACAGATTTTCTAAGAGTGCCCATTTTGGCGCTTTACCCAAACATTATAATGCCAGCAAGGTTGCTTCATTGTTTATGACCATGGTCTGTAAGCACCACGGAATACCCAGGTCATTAGTCAGTGACAGGGATTCTGTGTTCTTGAGTCAATTCTGGAAAACTTTGTTTCAATTACAAGGAATTGAATTACGGATGAGTTCTGCATGCATATCACCCACAAACAGACGGTCAAACGGAAGTTGTCAATCGTTGTTTAGAACAGTATTTGCGGGCTTTTACTTCTGAATATCCTACCAAATGGTATAATTTTCTGGGTTGGGCGGAATATCGCTATAATATTGCTTTTCATTCTTCTTTGGGACGATCCCCATTTGAAGCAGTTTTTGGGCGCCTTCCTCCTAGCATTCCAGCTTATTGCCGAGGGAGTACTAAATTGGAAGCTTTAGATCAAGATTTGGGAACAAGAGATGAGCTTTTTCAGTCTCAAACAATGCCTTCTTTCAGCTCAAACGAGAATGAAAGCTAAGGCCATCGAACAGAATTACAATTTCAAGAGGGTGATTGGGTTTTATTGAAATTACAACCTTACAGACAAGTAACGGTGGGTCATAAGCCAAATCACAAACTTGGAAAGAAGTTTTTTGGTCCATTTCAGGCTATCAAAAAGATTGGATCAGTTGCATACAAACTCAAATTATCGGAAGGATCACAAATTCACCCTGTTTTTCACATCTCTGTTTTGAAACCATTTCAAGGAGATCCTCCTTCAGCCATAGTACCGCTTGATTTGCCTCTGGTTTGTCTCAACAATCGGCCCGTTATTGAACCTTTAGCTATTGTGGGTGAGCGAAAGGTGTTAAAGCGTTAAAGCTTGGCAAATGGGTTACACAATGGCTAGTCCAGTGGAAGAACATGCCATTGGAAGAAACTTCATGGGAAGATGCTGAGGAATTTCACCAACTCCATCCTTCTCTTCACCTTGAGGACAAGGTGGTTCTCAATGGGTGAGGCAATGATACACTTCCAAATGCAGAAACAGAGTCAGTGGATCAAGCATTTCACACAACAGAAAGAGTACGACTTCAGAGAAGTAAGGGGGGTTAGTCGCGCCGGATTTGAGCGAACTTTGGCGGATTTCACTAGTCCGGTGTTAGTCGCGTCCGACTTTCTGTCGGTGCCTTAAAAGCTCCCGTGACTTAAAGTCACGTTTTATGAAAGAAAACGTAGAGCCTTGAGTCCACCTCAAATAGGTGAAACTTAAAGTCCACGCTTCTCACGACTAGTCTTTTCTTCCATAATCTTCGTCTCTGCTCTCTGGTTGTCTCTCCCCAACGGTTGGTTCATCTTCCCCACTGAAAAAAGGTACTCTCTCTCTCTCTCTCTCTCTCTCTCTCTCTCTCTCTCTCTCTCTCTCTCTCTCTCTCTCTCTCTCTCTCTCTCTCTCTCTCTCTCTCTCTCCTATATGCCCTTTTTTTCATCAGATCAGGTTAAAGGAGGTTAAAGAGAACCTGTAGCCGCAGAACCATCGAAACCCTGTGTTCTTTCTCAATCCCCACCTCCCCTTTTCTTGTTCATGCGCCCATTTTGTTATTCTTCCTTATTGTAAGTCCAAAACCTATTATTGGACTTAAAATTACATTTAAATTTTACTCCAATAATAGGTTTAGGGTTGGCAATCGGTTGTCACAATCTGAAACCCTTTCCCTCCTCTCAAAACCCTCTATCAAAACCCTTTCTATGTAGTCCGGAAACTCCATTCGAAGTGTGATTTCTACAGGGCGGCCAGTTCGAAATCGCTTGTTTTTTTATGGTGGGAGGATTTTGAAGAGGGATTTTGAAGCTCGGCTTTTTTGTGAAAGATTTGGGAATCTGTTTGATGGAATGCTAGCGGATCTGCGGATGGGTGTTGCTTTGCCAGGGCTGGCGTTAGCTCATCAGTTGTATGTGTCGCTGAGGGCATGGGGAAAGGGGATTTGGGCACTCAGGCTCTGATATTGGCTCTTGAACACCTCAATAATATTACGTTAAACATGAAACAGCTTGAATTGTGTGTTTATGAATGGATTCTAAACAATTTTACTGAAGAATAATGTTTGACTGTTTTTTTATAAATGGATTCTAAGCTATCAGTCTGAAGGGGAAAAAAAAACTCTATTCTAAGTGTCCACACATTAAAGAGTCATGGACAATTTGTCCCCAAGTCCTCAAATGTCTGCACATGAAAGTCCAAGTCCTCAAGAGTCATTGTCAAGTTGTCCGCACATGAAAATCCCACATGACTAACCCCACCCCTAAGGGTCAACCAAAATGGTTATCTGACTATGTATCCAAGTAACAAGAAGCTGAGTCAGCTAGGAGGTTAAGACAACTAATGGTAGTTAGAACTATAGTTAAAAGAAGTGATGTTAGTTAGAACTCTAGTTAATAAGTCTGCTGATTGGACTAAGGTAGTTATAACAGTTGTAACTGATAGGATCCCCTTATAAGCAGGGGAAATTGTAAAAGGGAGGATATGAATAAATTTATGAAGTTTTCTTTTCTGTCTTCCTTCTTCCTCTTCTCTGAGATTTCCTCCTCTGAGATTTCTTCCATTAAAGTCAAGGTTATTTCAGCAATCTGAATAATTAGAAGTATCACCTTTCCACTGTCACTGATTTGCTTCTTACAGTGTGACTCGGAATTACTTTGAGAATCTCGTCCGTGCTTTGGAATATGGTCTGTCGGATGTCGAATCCCACGGCGCTTGCAGCAGAACCGGAAGCTCCAAGAACCTGGGCGGCAAGGGGAGAGGTGGGAGAGGCAAGACATCCTTAAAATCGGGTCCCAGCCGTAACTCGGACAGCTCTAGCCACTGGTCATGTGAGCACTGTACGTACGCCAACACCAAATCTGCCACAACATGCGAGGTATGCCACCAACATCGGTAAGTGTTGGACCCCTTATATGTAACAATCATAAGATCTCAATGAAGCCATTCTACGTCCACGCAACACAGGCGAAAAGTATTGGGCCACCTCCTAGGATGTGAATTTCATTGATAAGGAAACAAGTGAAAAGGTTAGAAAAAAGGGGGTTTAAAAAACCAGCCTTGTTCTGTAGTGTTTTACTGTTTTGTGTGTTGAAGGGACAGCTCTATAAACTACTACATTCACTGTATATAATCTGTCTAACTTGTTTTGTTATTGATTATAGCAAGAAGAGGCGAATGCAAATATACTCATCTGTTGCATGGTTTGTTATCTCTTTCTATGAAACTAAGCTGGTGACATTGATGGCCTCTTAAGAAATCACTTTCTTTGGCAATTTGCAAAAGGGCTCTCCTTAAAGAAGTTCATGGTATTTTGTAGTCGTTATCGGGTGTTTTGATAAATGGGAAAATTGCCAATGGGGGACATCAAAATACAAGAATTGCCAACGGGGGACACACTTTTGAAAAATTGTTGGAGGGACGAAATGGGGGTTATCAAGTCTCCAAAAGGGGGGTTATCAACCCTCTAGATGAGGTTTTCAAATTCTCAAAAGGGGGTTATAACCCTCTTTAACAATTTTTCAATAGTGTGCCCTTGGCAATTCTCGTATTTTGATGTCCCCCATTGGCAATTTTTCCTTGATAAATTAGAATCTCCAAGTGGTAAGAGACGGTTGGGGCTTGTGGGAGGAAAGATTTGAGAGCCCTTGATTGATGAGGGTGTGAAGTGACTAAAAATCATGTAAAAGTCCATCCTATTTTGGGTAGAGTTTTTGTTTCCTGATTTTTAGCCACTTCTGACCCCTTGGAGACGCTAGTTTTCTGAATTTTGTTTCTTGATTTTAGCCTCTTCAGCTGCCCTACGCCTTGCAGACGCTGAAAAATTCATGGTAGCCAAGCGTGCCCATTGTAAATGCTAGAAAGCAGGGAATTTTCATTTTCTTGAAAGTAAAGATCCCATTGAAAATGAGTGAGCCAAATGTTGGGAAATTCATTTTCCAAAACATCGCATAAATTCCTGGATATTCAGCACCATGGTTTCTTATATGACAATCTAATGTGCGGTAAGGTAGCTAAATTTATGAATGGCAATTCCAACCCCTTTTAATATATTTGCATGAAAAAATATGGCTTAAATGAGCTTTTTAAGGCTGCCAATGGGCTGGATTTTGTTGGACCATCAAACATTCAATAAAGGAAAAACCACAATGAGAAGAATGCTAAGCTGACAACTTATACCTACATGGCTTGAAATAAGCCCTAATTTGGCAAGGAAACCAATTTATTTCTCCGTGACAGCAATTTTGAGTTGAGCCCAAATTTAATAATACATTCTATCTCGCTCCTCTCCACAAGATTGGCTGCCTATTTTAGATCTTCTCATTTCTTATATACTGGAACAAAGGAGAAAGAAGTTCTAGGTTTGAATCCATAGGTAAGAGGGGAAAATAATTTAATCTCGACAGCTTTAATAAGAATGTGCTTCATAATTTCATAAGCAGGCATTGAGAAATTTATTGATTTTTTTTGAAAATGAGAAATTTATTGAATTTCTTGACAGAGAGCGTATAATCTCCAACTCAACCATAGCTTCTTGAAAAATATCCTTCAATATCCAAAGAAGAGTTATCGGTCAAGCTTAATAACACCAATGCCAATTTCTATAGGATTGGCTAGGCAATTTGGCCGAAGGGCTCACCTTTTGTCCTGTTTCTTATTCATTTAATTCATCTGAGGTGGATGTTCTCTCCTGCAAAAGTGAGGGGTGAAATGACTTCATGCGAAATTGCATAGCAAATTCATGTATATAGGCTACTGATAGAGGTTTCCATAAGTGCAGTCCCTCCATAGATCGGTTGGTTAGGATCATCTTAAGGAAACCATTTTTAGGCACAATCTATTTACGTTGTGGCTCAACGAATTAACAGTTTGGATCATCCTATTTACCTCCAGTACTTTTTTGAAAAATACTGGACCATACAGCAGTACACCATATAAAATCTCATATATATCTCACATATCTGTGTGTGTTCCGGGGGGGGGGGGGGGGGGGGGGGAATTTGCTTATGGACTTTTGCAGAAAGGCATTTTGCTCAATATTACACGAGGCCACCTCAGATGAATTAAATGAATAGGACAAAATCTGCTGAAAAGTAAGCATGTGTGGCTGCTCTCACATGAAACAGCTAGCCGCGAAATGCGTTTATATGGTTATTCCATCCTTTTCCATAAATAACTCCATTTTGCGGCTGAATTGGTCGATAGTTTCAACTCTTTTCGCTGAGGAATGACGTTTAGAGTCGAAAATACTATTTTTCCTTGCAGTAGTTTTAGGCATGGTTTCAAATTTTAGTTTCGGAATGCGTTTCAATCCTCACCGAAATTTCAAAATTTCGCCGAAATCTAACGAAAATAAATTAGCGGATATTTTTTCTCGTACAGAATTTCAACCTAAATTTCGGTAATTTCGGCTGGAATTTTGGTAATTTCTGCCAAAATTTCGGTATAATGTTAAATAATTATCATCAATCGAGATTTTTGGGTGAAACCCTTAAATTTCAAACGAAAATTTGAAATTTCGACCGAAATAAATGATTGTTTCAGGTATTACCGATTTCGGTTTCGGTTTCGGTCTCAACCGAAACCCGAAATTTCGGATTTCGGTCGAAATTTAAAACCATAGTTTTAGGTTTGCCATTGTCTGCATTTTTTTTCTTCCTCCTCTCCGTCAAATGCATCTTCCTCTCCTCTTGTTAGTGTTTCTGTTGAGCCGTCGACTATAGAGACCACCACTGCCTTCCTCACCACATGTACTACCATTCTACATCCAGCCCCGCATAAAATACTTCTGTTGCTGACGATTGAAAGTAAGTTATATTTGTAAACTTTTCTCTTCTATAATTGTCAAAGAAATCAGAAATTATTGAAGAATAGTGTTGCCTTGTGGCAGCCCGGATTTCGAAGGCCCCAAAGCTCGGCCCGTTAACCGAAATACAACAATTTTGCGGAAATAAAATTTAATATTTAAGCAAACTCAACCATAAAATAAAATAGTTTGTCTCAATATCTCCTCATGAAAAATATAAGATGAGATAATACATAAGACTTACATAACACCGAACTGGAAATTTAAAACAAATGAGGAAACTAATCTTAAAAACACTAAGATGCCGCTCCTTCTCTAGTTCCCATGCTCGGCATGGTCCTCCGGTCCTTAACGTAGGTAGTGACCACAACTGAAAATATGTGAAGTATGAGTTTCAACCACAGAAAGTTAGTAGAGAAAAGTGAAGGAAGGTTATCCCCTTCCGGCAAGATCACTATGCTCAGCGGAATAAAAATCGCATAGAACTTTAAATTTTTCGTTTCGATCTTGCAATTGCCTAAGATCCAAGAGTCTATATTAGTTAATTATGTTAATCAAACATAAAGAAATACCTCTCTGAAGAAGAAATCAAGGAACAACGCTGTTTGATCTACTCCTCAAACGGTTGTGATCGTTCTGAACGCCGCGAACCCCGCAAGTTGAACCGATGGATTCTTTTTCTTTGCTCGGACTATTGTGAATGTGAATAACTCTCTTCACCTCTTTAAGGTCTAATCTAATCAGTACCTTTGTTATAGATAATAAAGAAATTGATCGGAAGCCTTTCTCTTTGAATTTTTTTCAATTGGAAGAGAGATAGAGAGAGAGGGATATGGAAAACAATTTTTCAAGGGGGGAAGCAAGGGAGAATGAATTTTGGAGCATTCCTAACATCAAAATTCATTCAACCCTCTCTCATTTATAGAAAATAAAGTTTTGATTTCATATATCCTTGTCTATCTCTCCCAAGTCCTATCCAATTGATAAACCAACTTGAATTGAGACTCCTCGAGCCATTGGGACTCTCACAAACATCCAAGGCTATGCGGGGACACCTAAGATACATGAGAGAACATGTATTAAGTCTCTCTCCAGCCCTTGTTCTCTGATCTCGTAAGAATTGGTGTTGGAAACAAATTGCTTGCTTTGTAGATCCTACAATTTAGCAATTCTTATTCAACAAGGAGTTTGAGTGCAACTCAAAGTCCTTGAGCTACTGTGACTCTTTTCCCCAGATCTCCAACTGATTTGGGAGTATGGTGCGCCCCACAAACATTATCCAAATGTGTAGTCATATCCCAATTCCCAATTTTGCAAAATCGGTTTGGGAATAACTATCCTCATTTGGATTACACATTATTATGCTTATTATTAATCAAATTAATAATACATAATAATTTATAATAATTAATAAAAAAATTAATTAATTAATAACTCACATCTAATGAGAGTTATTTTGGCTCCAATTTGTCTTCGAAAAATTCTCCTATTGTCTCTTGTTACTTACTTAACAAAGACATATATATATATATATATATATATATATATATATATATATATATATATATACATATACATATATCAACATATATATATAATTACTTAATTAATATCCACATTAATCTAACGGATCATATCCGTCCGTGCAATTACATAAAATGCGGAACCCTGATCCGTTTGGATGTTACCGGGTCATTCGAGTTGTGAGTGAGATCATCGCAGGGATCCGAAGGTCGATCCTGCAAAACCCTATGGTGGGCCCAACTGCGATCTCGCTCTGTAGTTAAACTACATTCGCATTAGGTCAGTGGCCTCCATCGAGACATAACCCTGAAGATGACCATCAGATCATCTTACCGCTAATCACATCATGTATGTGCAAGTCCTTTCTTCGTAACTTCAACTACTGAGTTAAGTCATACGGGAGGTGGACACCATTTACCCCCTTAGCCCACTTTTGGTATACCATTTTGGTCAAGCGGTGTTCGGCCTCCAAATGCATTTGTAAAATCCTTTGAAAACAATTCAATGTTTCATAAAACTTTCCGATAAACATTTTATCAAATCCGCTTTGCCAGGCTATTTAATAGGCCTACCGCTCTAACAAAATTGCAGATGTCAATCCCTAAATTTTAGGATGAAGAATCCCTTGTTGAGTATCAATATTGGTCTCGAGGGTTTGCTCTAGGATATAGCTCCATCTGAATGTGACTCTAAAATAGAATCACTATAAGATAGACTAAGACCCTAGAACGGGCCGACAGACCAATAAGATCCCTCAGGTCTAAGGACATGTGAAGGGTCCTATCTAAAAGAACAACTTTATACTTTCTTATCCACAAGTTGTTCTTTATTTGATCTGGTTCGGTTGCGCGATCCAATTGTCGCACCCACTCTTCGTACTTAAGGTCAACTACCCAGATGACCGAGATAAGTCACCTCACGACACTTGCATGTAAGCAAGACTGGTGCTAGTTGTATACAGAAAGAAATGTCCAGTCTCTTTCCCAACTAGAAAATATTAAGGCTTGCATAGAACAAAGATGTCATATCTCCTTGGTCCCTTGGATCTGTGAATCCTTTGAGCATGGCATTTCTACTATGCTACCTAAGGACGAACATGTGTCAATAAACAAGTACATCACACACATACATTAATATAATTACTCATTCATGTCATGAAATAAGCCTTTATTAATTAATAAATGTCATTCTACTGGCTTTTCAGGACATATACTCTAACAAAAAGAAATGCTTGTATCATTTAAAAGAATAAAAATGATAATATTATAATTCATCTTCTTCGTAAATATTAACATTTACTAATACTTATTAATTGAAATTGAAATACATAACAACATTACTAACATCTTACGGTGGATCTTCTTTCATAAGTTTCACTTTAGTATGCCACGATTCATTAATGGAATAAAATTGGTTTTTCTTATAAAAAACTGTGCAATACGCATCATATGGATGTCCCATCCCAATGTAACAATGTTCGCGTAGACTGGATGAGCTTAGTCGAAAAAAATATGAATGTCAATAATCATCCCTCATACTACCTGCCACTACAACTCATCATGGTAGTGATACAAAAAGGTCATCGTATATCATAATTATCATCATTATATAACCCATTCCATCGTATTTAGTGGTGTGTGAAATGAGTGCCTAGTCCAATCGATTAACCATAATGACATAGGCGGACCCTACGCAACCTTAAACCTTGGTTCTATGGTGCCACCCTAAATACACAGAAAGCCTGCCTTTATCATAGACTTATGGCATTCTTTAGTGTTATTCAATGCACAAGTCCTTAAATCAATATTTTCTTAGTTTGCAAAAATATGCACATATGTTATGTACAATGATCATGTATGATCATTCTTAATTAATCATGATGCATAAACTCCTCATTGTGTATATAACTTATCATTCATTTAATCATGAGTTTTAACATAGTTAACCAGTTATCAATATTTTGGGGTCAAAGCTTAGGATGATGGTAGATTACTAAAATTCCCCTATTTAGTAGCTAATGCAATTTTAATCAATTAGTGCTTACAAAAACACTTAAGATGCTATCAACATTCAACAAAAAAAATGTAAAACAATCTAGTGGTATTATCAGTATCATTCCACTTACTTTAATAATTTTGTTAAAAGAAAGTGCTGCCTAAAATTTCTAATTTTGTAATGACAATCTTTCCTTAACACTTTATAAGCTATCATGACTATTACATTTCTAAAAAGAGATAAACTACACGGTATATAAAATCTGGCCATCACGTGAGTCCATGAAATTTAAATTGGGAGATTATACGTAGTATGGGTCTACCGTGTTAGTACTACAAGAAACATTGGTATTAGCGACCCGCTAAATTGGGTCGCTAATACTAAAATTATCATCGCTAATAGTAATAACGACCTTTTTTCGGGTCGCTGTGCGGTCGCTAATTCGATGGTCACTAATAGTCTTTAACGACCTAAATTAACATGAAAGTCGCTAAATGTTACCCATTAGTGACCCATCAAATCGTTGCTAATGACATCATGCAACCGTAGCTAAAGGTTTGTAGGCAACAAAAAAAAGACAACCAAATCAAGCTTAGTGACGGTCGGCGCGGTCGGTAATATATATTTGTAGCGACGAATTATGTTGATGGCTAATAGTGATTATTAGCGATAAGAATAAATTCACGACGCTAAAACTATGTTAGCAACCAACATTTTGCGTCGCTACTAAACATTTGTTTTTTTAGCAACCAACTTAATTTGGTTGTGAATACTATCTTCAACGTATACATGTTCTATTAGCGACCAAAGTAATTAGGCCGAGAATTCTATTTTCACCATATATAAGTTCCTTCAATGACCAAATTAATTGGGTAGCTAATACTTAATTTTAAGATTTTTTAAAAAAAATTTATTTTATTATCCTGTCGCACCTGCACCTATACAATATATATCAAAACTTACATAAATATCCATAGTCATAACACATTCAATATTAAAATTGAAATGACACAAATTAAAACTTACGAAAATACCATACTAATTACATATGTTCAATATTAAAGTAAAAAATTAATTGTAGCCATGTCTATACACCCAACACCCTTTAAAACTCTAAAAAAATAAAAATAAAATCACTATTCATGTATATATATTATGATTCTTAGTACTCCTCATCTCCTCCGTCAGCATCTCCATTATCATCTTCTCCATCATCATCTTCTCTGTCACCATCTTCTCTATCATTAAGATTTTCTCCTTGTTGAGTAATTAGCTCCAAAAAATGCGAGGAATGAAGTATTTTTAGAGAGAGTTCAATTGAAAATGAGAGCCACATATATGAAAATCACAAGTCATCAAGAAAATAAACAAACATATATCTATATTTTTGAACAACTACCAGTACAATTCCCATTGATTGTAATATGGCCTACACCTGAGCTTGTACCTGAGCCTGCATCTCGTCCCTCATTGCCTGCATTCCTTCATTCAACTCGTCCTTTAGAGCTTTCATTTAAGACTCAAATCTTTGTCGCTCATTCTGGGCGCAGGTAGTTCGTTGCGACCCAAAAACTAATAAAGCCTTAGGGCCCGATCCTAACTCAAAAACCTTATCATATTTAGGTTGTCCTACTATCTGAAGGACTGCCTGCATATCAAGCTCAATGTCATTGACAGCACCCTCATATACTAAACCAGCACTAGCCATAATTCTTTGCATTTCTTCCTAAATTATATTAAAGACAAGTCACATCAACTATGAAATTAGCACACACACAAACACACACATATGTATATATTAATTAACTATGCATAATTCATTTTAAAATGAGAAGTATACATACGTGCATAGTACGCTTCCCTTCATTAACCCATGATTTTTTGTAGAATTGAAGTACGTGTCATTCGACATATCAATAAAAAACTTTCCTTGTTGCTCATCCTATAAAAATAAAATAATATTTTATTTTACAAAAAACATGTTCATTGTTTATAAAAAAGAAAAAGAAACCTAAATAATTAAGTATGGATACCAAATCTCGATGGTAAGAGAAATTCATTATCCTAGCTGTGTGGAGTTGGGCCCTTCTCATGGTTTGCCTTATTCGTCACTCTAGTCTCCGCGAACTTGCCAGTTATCCATTCGCGAACCATTGCAGGCCAAAGACTCATATTTGCCTTATTCTCATGGTTTGCCTTTTCGCCCAATCGAGAGAGTTGGCTATACGATCTGCCAAAGACTCATATTTTCAAAGCAATAATTGTGTGCACAATGCATTGTTAGATCCTACGCATCACGCATATTATTTTTCGTTATTTCTTCTGACAAAAAGATGAACTTCTCCGTGAAACGCTCATCACATTTTTGTCTTCATCAGGTATTTGTTTCCATGTGATATATGGGCCCTATGGCGCCTCTTAAATATGCATGTCATCTCTCGTGCACATGATTTGTTTAAGAACCTGAGATCGAACCAACATCAGAGGTTTAAAATATTTATTTTTTTATAAATGAGGTTCAAAACATATCATTTATGTTGAGAAAATCCGCCAGGCAATCTAATTTGATCAAGCACAAATTAACAGAAAAGTAAAATAAACAAACAAGCCATGAGATAAACACCGAGATTGTACATGGATCGGCCAAGCCTACTCCACGGGCGAGAAACATGATCTTCCACTATGTGAAAAACAAAATACAAGGATTACAATGGATTAATCACAAACCCACAAACCCGCAACCCTTTCCTTGCTTCTCAAACCCAAGACCATACAAGAGAATGACCCAAGAGAAAACCACAAGAGAACCCAAGAGAAGACCCAAGAAGAAACTCCGAGGAAGAAACCCACTTCTTTTCTTCTTCTCCATTTCTCTCTCTCTCTTACCTTCTCTCTTTGTCTAGCCTCTCTTGGGCGGCCGACACACCCAAGAGCCTCCCACACATCTTGCCGTATGGGAAAGGAACTTTTATACTCTAGGTTTTCTAACAAACCACTCCATCAAATATTTTGATCTTCATCGTTCCAACTCCCGTGACGTCACAAGTAGACCCGTCATCCAAGGACACTACACCCGCCCTTGTCTCCTGGAACGTATCAAAATATTCTCTCCTGGAGCAAACATGAACAGAGCACCCTGAATCTAAAATTCACTCATCATGAGAAGTATAATTACTAGAGGAGACTATGAGAACGTCTCCAAACACTTCGTTCTGTTCATCCATTATCGCTGCCACAGTATTCATAGCACCATTGTCCGCTTGGTCAGCTCGCTTTGGGTAATCCCAATTGATGTAGCCATATTCCTTACAACGGTAACATTGCACACCCTTTCCGCCGACCCTGGATCTTGACCTGCCTTTTCTTGATCCCCTGTCAGACAACCTTCTTCTTTGATTCCCACTATGAACAACCAACCCATGCTCTTTAGTTCCACCAAGAATGGGTTTCTTCCTCATCTCATTCGATAAGAGCGACACTGTGACTTCCTCCAACTTTATTGTATTCTTACCATACAATAAAGTCGTCACCAGGTTGTCATACGAATCAGGAAGCGAAGTAAGAAGCAAAAGGGACTTGTCTTCTTCCTTCAACTTTTTGTCAACCTTGTGGAGCTGATCCACAAGCCTGTTGAACACTGTAATGTGTTCCAGAAGATCCCCGCCTTCCTGCATCTTCAGCCCATACAATTGTCGCTTCATATACAACCGGTCAGCCAAGCTTTTTGACATATAAAACTTTTCCAACTTGTCCCATAATTTAGGCGCATCTTCTTCTTCTATAACGTTATCTACCAGACATAGCCAAGCCCTATTGAACTAAGATGTCCTTCACCCTCATCTGCCATAGGGTGAAACTGCCCTTTCCATCAAATCTGTCGATGTTGAACTGAGTAGAACCTGATTTTACAGCCATTTCAGATTACTTCGCACTTCTCGGTGTATCGCTCCACCTCAAACAAAAATCTCCTTGGACAATCTTTCCACTCCCAAAGATCTCTATAACCGCAATCCAACCACAACACCCATGATCACTCCGCCCGGCCTCGACGATTGCTCCACCTGAGCTTTGATGCCACTTATTGAGAAAATTCGCTGGGCAATCTAATTTGATCGAGCACAAATTAACGGAAAAAATAAAATAAACAAACAAGCCATGAGATAAACATCGAGATTTTACGTGGTTCGCCCAAGCCTACTCCACAAGCGAGAAACACGATCTTCCATTATGAGAAAAACAAAATACAAGGATTACAATGGATTAATCACAAACCCACAAACCCGCAACCCTTTCCTTGATTCTCAAACCCAAGACCATACAAGAGAATGACCCAAGAGAAAACCACAAGAGAACCCAAGAAACCCACTTCTTTTCTTCTTCTCCCTTTCTCTCTCTCTTACCTTCTCTCTTTGTCTAGCCTCTCTTGGGCAGCCGACACACCCAAGAGCCTCCCACACATCTTTCTGTATGTGAAAGGAACTTTTATACTCTAGGTCTTCTAACAAACCAAAAAACAAAAAAACCTTTCCCGTTTTTGGATTCTGCCTTCCCACCTCAAACGGTGGGAAATAAGGCAACTTTTCCAACAGTTTAATTACATAAGTAACAATTAACAAACAAAATAAAAGAGCAATACACACATGTATGTGTAAAAGCCAAAATTATTTACCTCCTATCTTTGATCTTAACCAACTCTGGTGCCAAACCGGGAGCCTTTCCCTTTCCCTTCCCCGCACCTCTACCTTTCTTCTTTTGCAATGGCACATAACCTGTTTTCATTGTCAATTTAGCAAACGAGGTAAATTACATTTAGAGGGAAAAGACAAGTAAGCTTAACAACTCCGTTAGATTACTTCTTTTATCCTCTAAATGTAATTTAACCCATTTTCTGAAAGAAAAAAAAACAAATCTATCTTTTATAAGTAATGTTTTCATAAGTAACGTTGGACAACTATTTTTTACTGTCAGGAATAGAACCAGATGCCTCTGAAGGCTCAAAACGTGCATGAGCAAAAGCATCACGAGTGTAATTAGATGTAATTCCTTCTGGCAAGGTTAAGGGGGTGGGTGTACTAGATGTAGTAGTAGTAGTAGTAGTAGTAGTAGTAGTAGTAGCAGCAGTAGCAGCAGCAGCAGCAACAGTAGCTGCATCCGGACCTCTCACCTTCCATGTAGCTGGGGTCTTAACATTCCTTTGGAACATTGTGTCTACAACTAATGAAAGGTGATAGTTGTCAAATACAAATAAACTCCATTAATAATGCAAATAATTAATATTGAAGTATAAAGTTAATAATAGCAGTTGATGATTTTTCAGAGGTGGCTAATATGAGAATTTCTATGTTACCCACTTACACAGAGCAAGGATTATATTCATTCAAATAGTTTGATAAATTCACAGCATGAAAACTACATAGCCACCTCGAATTTAAATGCACAAACAAGAACTAAATAATTCATAAACTAAAACAAGAAAATAAAATCAGAATACCCATATGTACAGTACGCTAAGTAGAACCAATTCACCATATATTGAATTGAATATATATACATGTATAATACTGACAATTAATCTAATAACATGTCATAAATATCATCATTAATAGAGTCATTCTTGCTATCACTGTTATTATTAACGAAGTCATTTTCGCTCTCACTATCATCATTTTCATGTGTTACAACGTTAATGCCATCATCAACAACTCGTTCCTCCACATCATTTCTACTCCAAGTGACCTCATTATTACCATTTTCTCTAGATAAGTCCATTGAAGGCAACACAGATGGCTCGTCCTCTTGGTATGGCTCATCCTCTTCCACCTGAGAATACATCACATCATTTGGAGGCAAATTATAAACGCTTTTTGGTTTTGACTGAATCATTGCACTCCAATTCTGGCCTTTTATTCCTTTTGCATAAAAAACATGGGTAACCTGTGATAATAGCACAAAAGGCTCATGACCATACATTGCTTGTGAGGTATTGACAATTATGATACCATGTCAATCCATCTTAACTCCGCGGTCTGGAATAGCATTCCACCATTCACATTTAAAAAGAAGTACGCAATTCCCTTCTAAATAATGAAGTTCAAGCACATCTACAAGTTGACCATAATAGACTATTTCCTCACGACTATCAAATTATGCTTTTACCGCCACAACACTATTTTGGGTTCTTTTGACCCTCTCATAGTCCTTGTCGTGAAATCGAAAACTGCCAACGTCACATGCCTTATAACATGTTACATACTTATATAGACCTCAAGCTAGTGAAATCATATGATTATCAACCTCTCCTGTCCCACCTTTGTACAACAACGTAACCTATTCAAACATGACAACAAAAGACTAATACCAATAAGAAATACTACATGCATGGCCTATCACTTACAGGACGATGCACACTTACACAATCTTCGAACAAGCTAATGAACAAGTTTTTATGTCTCTCATCGGCATTCCATGTCTTGACTTTCCTCCCACATTGTTGTTGTTAACGGAATATGTCCTTGTGTCCTCTACATATTAAATTTTGTAATTCAATGTAATGCAAACATGTATGGATAGATACACACATGTTAAATATGTAAAGGGAGTTAAATCTAATGTATTAGTCTTACTGAACAAATCTCGCGACCTCCTCACAATTTTCTAGCACGTAAAGTCTTGCGGCCTTATACTCCTCCTTGCTTAGCTCTCGCGGTGTTGATTTCCTAAAACCATGTCTGGACTGTGTGAATACAGACAACCGTTGAAATCCCAATAGGCAACACAAGAGTGGGGTAAATTGTATTATTAAAATTTTTGCCCTAGTTAAGTGTACTTTTAAAGTTAATAGTTGAATATTCACAAATATCAATTCTAAATCTAACCCTTATTCAATTAACAATAATAATGGAAAAATAGGGTTTATATTATACCATTCACCACAAGAAGAAGGAGGAAGAAGATAGGAGACGACGCAATCATTTATAGTGGTTCGGTCATAAACGGACCTACTCCACTACCCAAGTACTTGGTCTTTCCTTGGGATTTAACTTCACTAAAATGAGATTCCGCACGCCAAATCTCCGGGCTTTTACAACGAACTCCTTCAAAGGACAAACCCCCTTTGTACAAACCGCCTCCAAGGATCACCACCTCTTTGCAAACCGCCTCCCAGGTGATTTCTCCTCTTAGCAAAACTGCCTCCAAGAAGAAGAACCCTTTTCACAAACCGTCTCAAAGGGTACCGCTTCTCTTCGCGAATACAATGAATGATGGAAGAAAGTTTAAGCTCACAAAAGCCTCTAAGTAGGCAAATAACACAATAAAGCTTACTACAAACTCTCTCTCAACGATAAGCAAGAAATTCCTAAGTCTAACACTTTGGATGAAATCAATATCAAGGCACAAGTGTTTTTGGAGAGAGGTTTGAAACCCAAAAATGGTAGCAAAGTAGACTTGTGGGTGTTAGGCTATTTTAAAATATTTTCACCAAATTAAAATGAGGCTTGGAACTCACTTTTATAGCCTTTGAATGGATATAGCCGTTGGAGGGTAAAACTGTAAAAACTGGGTGGAAATTAAAGCTGTGCAGGAAACCCAACGGCTATTTTTTTAGAGAGAATCGGTCGACCGAGGTGTCGCGGTCACCCGCGCCTCATCGGGCACTATATGTTAAATTCAAATTCTTTACCGTCGCGGCCGACTGAGTCGATCGCGGTCGCCCGCGGGCCATGTTCTAGTCAGATGTTTAAATTTTATTTTTCATCACCACAGTCGATCGGGGCTGTCACGGTCGCCCGCCGAATGATTTCTGACCAGTTTTATATTTCACCTTTTAAAGAGCAGGTCGACCGAGGTGCTAGGGTCGGTCGACCGCCGATTGCAAAAATTATGTTTTGCAAATCTTTTTTCAGAGTTTCTTTTGCAATCCTTTTAGGTTCTCTATTGGACATAAAAAATATAATTTTGGGAAGTCCAAGAGAGTGTGCCTTGATAGAGAAAACATCAAGAGTGTTAGAGATACAACCTATGATCGAATTTTCAACTCTTGAGTCTTCTCTTTGAACATGATCTTCAATGTACTCCGTTTGATGCTTGACTTGATTGAGATCTTCGAATCTTCACTCCATCTTGTGGGATCATTCATCAAATGATATTTTGAACTTGCTCCCATCATGATTGAGTTGCTCTGTATAGTGTCCACATGGATCTCCATGTCATGCAATGTGTTGTGTAATGTAATGTACTGTCATTTTCCTGTTTCAACACAACACTCAAGGCAACCTATTAGTCTTATTAACCTAATCAATTTGTATTTATTAATCATCAAAATATGGGTGAAAGTATGAGGAGCCCTTGGGAGAACCCTTGGGCTTACAACCATCCTCTAGAGTTTACCACACACTTCCATCGTAAATTCGCTCCTCTCAGTTGAACCTTGTTTCTACTCGGTGCCCATACCTTGAGCAAAACAATAGACATTCATATGAGAGGTATCCTTTTGCAATGGAACCCTCTGGACAAGCTTTATTTCGAACATAGTTTTTAAGGGTCCGCAAATACCTAATTAAGAAACAATTTGCATCAATTAAAGAAATGCTAACAATTTTAATTTATATATAATTGAAAAGACAATGTTATATTACCTCTCGATAGGATACATCCACTGAAACTGCACCGGCCCGCGGACTTTGACTTCCCAAGCTAAGTGAATGGGCAAGTGCACTATACCATAAAAAAAGACAGCGGGAAGATTCTTTCTAGTTTGCATAGGGTTAGCACAATCTTATTCTCAAGTCGCTCCAACTATTGAACTTGCAATGTTTCGGAGCATAAATCTCTGAAGAATGTGTTATATTCTATCAGCGCCTTAGACAAATTTCGCCCCAAGAACTCACAAATTGCAAGCGGAAGTATTTGCTCCAATAAAACATGGTAATCATGAGTCTTCAGGCTAGAAATCTTCCCCTCGCTGACACAGTGGGATATATTTGAAGAGTAGCCATCTGGGACCTTTAAGTCCGTCAGCCATGAACATATATCCTTAGTCTCTTTACTTGACAAAGTATAGCTTGTCGTAGGCAATTTTATCTTTCCATTTGCTTGACGTTGGGGGTGACTCCACTGGTGGCACATAATTCATCATTGGAGCTTGGATAATCCTATGGTGTGGACCATACACTTCATTTTGAAAAATATGAGTGGGGCCTACAATTGGGCCTTAATGATATTTTATGGCCCACACCATAGGATGATCGAAGACATTAAGGCCCAATTGTAGGCCCCACTCATATTTTTCAGAATGAAGATTACCATCTGGGGAGGTCCGTTTGATATACAAAAACTGCTTAACAATAGTCAGACAAGTGGGTAATGTTGGAGTGAATTAGAAAAATCCGGGTAGAGCCAAATCTAAGTGTTGGCTTGCGTGCGAGCGTAAGGGAGGCTTTGTCGACCGCTTTTAACGAACAAATGTAACCAATAATGAAGCTTCTACTCCAGTTGTGAGGCTTTGCCGACTGAGAACACAGGCCTCGCTGCTTGAGCAGGACCAGGTACTCGATTGGGCTGTAGATCTGGTTGGTGTATCATCATCGAAGTCTTCTTATTTTATACACATGCCGTCGATTTAGCGTTGTGTAAGCCCAAGGGTTCCCATGGGTTAATCATTCACCTCACCTTCTTGTTTTGATGCTATCAAACCAAATTGATTAGCATTTATGGACTAATGTGTTGCTTTGAGGTGTTGTATTGTATACAGGAATTTCATGTCATAATTGCCATTACACTACTCTTGTCAACACATGGCTTGTGGATCAAGGATCAAAGGAACCAAGACCTTGCACCTACATTGGAGACATCATCATTTGAAGATGTTCAAGTCAAGAAGCTTGAAGATGAAGATTCCACAAGTTCCTAGCAAGTGTCAAGAAAGACCTTGGAGTTGAACATGCCATAGCCTATATAAGCTATCATTCATCTTGACACACCCCACTTGCACTTTCACTTGCATATCCCTACCTTTTTGCTGCTGCCAAAAGGGGGAGAGTTTTGAGAATTGATTAGGTAGTCCATGGTTATATGCACCTATGCTTTACATTAATTTATTTTACTTGTGCATATAGTGAGGGAGAGCATTACTCCATTGTTTATATCTTATTCATGCTTAATGCCTTATTATCTAGATATCTCCTACCTCCCTAATCAATTTGTTTGTCATCATAAAAAAGGGGAAGAATGTAAGCCCAAGGGTTCCCATGGGTTAATCATTAACCTTACCTTCTTGTTTTGATGCTGGCAAACCAAATTGATTAGCATTTATGGACTAATGTGTTGTTTTGAGGTGTTGTATTATATATAAGAATTTTATGTCATAATCGTCATTACTTTAAGTGCTAATTTGTTTTCAAGTCACTTGCATTACTGGAGTATTTAACTTTTTTTTTTTGATGAGTGAAAGGAGTATTTAACTTTCTTGGAAGCCTGCAAGACAAGAATGCACACATACAACCAATTTAGGATCAATCGATTCGTACGGATAGGATGGGCCAATAAGTTTGATATATAGGTAGGCACCAATCCGTGATGGGGCTAGGCAGTCCCCACTAACTGGATCAAGTGAAAAAACCCATTCGATTCTAACTATTCCCTAGATCAAGGCCTCAAAAGATCAATGGTCAAAACATTAAAATTGCTGAATCTTTTTCTTTCCCAATGCTTGATTGAAGACAAGTATCATCTAATTATGGTGCCACTGGTAGCTTTGAAATTGAATTATGATAAGGTCCATTTATCTTGTCTTTCCTTCACAAGTCGTCAATCCCCCCCTTATCCGATGATCCTAACCCTTCATTCAAGGGTGATGAAAAAGGCCCCATCCATGTTGTCAGATTGGTGTGAATATCAGGTGGGCCTGCCGAAAGGTGGGGCCCACGTAATAGAGCGGCGGTCGCGCCCTCGCCCTAATTTCCCGCTTCCTTCCTTGTCTGCTGTCTCAACTCTCAAGTCCAAAAGGCATTTCCGTAATTTAAATTCTCCAACAGTGGCTTTTAATAAACATTCCAATATAAACACTTGCGCATTATATTTAGCTTCTTACCAAATCATCGCTCGCATCTTCCCTAAAAAAAATGGAGGCGATTTCGCTCTGTTCTCCAAACCGTACAAAAAATAGAAATGAAAATTTTCCTACTTCAAAAACCATATTTTCTCGTCCTTCCTTCGTATCTGGGGTTTGGATAGGATTCCCCGCTTATAGGTCTTCTGAGATTTCATCTTTGAAGGTTAGAAAGCTGGAGTCTGGGCGTTGTTTTTGCATTCACTCGGAAACTACGTCGCTTAATCCGATCGGAATTGAAAAATCGGAATTTGATGTAGTGATAGTTGGTGCTGGAATAATCGGTTTGACGATCGCAAGGCAGTTTCTGCTCGGATCGAATCTCTCAGTCGCCCTTGTTGATGCTGGGGTGCCCTGTTCTGGTGCTACTGGTGCCGGTAAGGTAGCTTTTCTCATTTCAAATTTAGATTTATTTCTCTCTCTCTCTCTCTCTCTATATATATATATATATATATATATAGAGGAAAATGTTAAGCTCACCAAACTTATGTTGAGCTTAAGCGCCCAATCACATGGGTCCCACATTTTCTGTGGTGATCCAAACCATTCATTTGCAAGGCCTTATCATAGATAGGGTGTGTACCAAAAATCAGCTCCATAGGATCATCCTAACCCCTCCATTTGTGGAGGACAAAAATGGGCAGATTTGTGGACAAATAATGTCTGTCCATTTTGACCTCCACAAATGGATGGGTTAGGATGATCCTATGGAGCTGATTTTGGTACACACCCCATCTATGTAAGGGCCTTTCAAATGAATGCTTTGGATCATCCTAACAAAGTAGGCCCCAATGTGATTGGGCGCTTAAGCTCACCATAAGTTTGGTGAGCTTAAGCTCACCTACACTTTCCTCATATATATATATATATATATAAACCTATCTAGTCTGTGGAGAATTGAATTGGTGTAATTCCATGTTGGAATGACAATAGTATACTGGATTATGCCGTGGATTTGTGCAATGTTGATCTGACTATATAGTAATTTTTATGTATTCACGAATGATTTTGTTAGTTTTGGGAAACTAGTTGGAAGTTGTAGTTGTCGTCGAAGATGATGTAAGGCTTTTGTGGTCTTCCGTGTTATCCGGTGAGCCCAAACCAGATCTAGTGAAGAAAGATAAAAAACAAACATACTATTCAAAAAAAAAAGAAGAAAGATAAAACAGCTTGCACCAAGAAAATAAGAACACCCTATTTAATGTGGTTCTGCTAATGGATGCCTGCCACGCCCCGACTCACTGTGTAGATATTGTCCGGTTCTGGGTCATCTACCCTACCTGGTTCTGTTTTCCAGCAGCACTAACCGTGCCCAACCTACTCCGCGGGGCCCGCTCCTTGGAGATGCTGAAAACGCGTCTACACAGGGAGAGGAGAAATCCACATATATAGCCCAGTAACTTTTCCTCCCTTTCCGATGTGAGATCTTTCAATCCTCCCCCTTGCGGCCCAGCGTCCTCGCTGTCACACCGTACTGTGGGAGGTCCCGCTCTGATACCATTATGTCACGCCCCGACCCCACTGTGTAAATATTGTTCGGTTCTAGGTCTCAACCCTACCCAGTTTTGTTTTCCAGCAGTACTAACCGTGCCTGACCCACTTTGCGGGGCCCGCCCCTTGGAGATGCTGAAAACACGTCTACACAGGGAGAGGGGGAGTCCACTTACCCTTTCCGATGTGGGATCTTACAATGCCTATGTCCATGGATGAGATGAGATACTATCTTCCACTATGAGAAACAATAAAACACGATTACAATGTGATTATCTTCCCTTTGTCTTCTTAGCAAGACCATACACAAAATAAGAGAAAGAACTCCCAATTTCTCACCACAAGAGAGAACCAAGAGACCCACCCTCTCTTTCACCTTTTTTCCTCCTCTCACCACTCTCGGTCATGTTTTTTCATCTCTTCATAATTTTTTTAGTAATATCTCATCTAGACTTAGGTCAAAGACCATGGTGTGTCTCTCCTAGTCCAACCAAGATACACAAGACACAACTCACATCCTTCTCTCTTGCTTCGTATGTAAACAAGGAAAAAAGAAGAGAGTCCCACTCCTTGTCAATTTGGCATGGGCCGACTCTACTTGAGTGGTAAACAAGACACAAGAAACCCAACAATATCCACCTTGACTTGTTTTCCAACCACTTGAAGGGTGTCTTTGGTTGCATAAAATCCAGGATGGCTTAGGGATTTTGCTTGGCATATGGGTGCCACGTCAGCAAAATCCCATGTTTGGTTGCTAATAGAGCATTGAAATCCTTGGAGACTTCCGGGATGCGGAATCATTGCATGTTTGTTGATGTGTCACCCTTGTCTCCTCCCTTTAAAATACAAGACAAAAACCACAAACACGTGGAATTTTGCATGGATTTGTTTGGGAATGATGCTTCTTCTCTCTCTCTCTCTTCCCCCTCTCTCTTCTCTCTCTATTGGTAATGACACTCCCTACCACTACTCTACGAGGTTGACAACCAAACACTACTTACCACTATTCTACGAGGTAAGTTCTAGGTAAATCCAATGCTTGTCTCCTCCCTATTGACTGCTTACACCACTACTCTACGAGGTAAATACCTGCAACCGAATAGAGCCGAAGACCTTCATCGATGTCTCCTTCGGTCTGCTATCGTCGCCACCACCATTGGCTTTTGAAATCAGTGTTTAAAAACTCGTTGACTCGACTCAGAACTCGCCCGAGTCGACTCCCTTGTACCTTGGCCGTGTTCCACGTTGCACCACATCCGCATTCCACGTTTTTCCCTACAGAGTCAATAAAAACTTCTTTGACTCTACCGAGTTATGACCGCATGAACCGCGTTCTTAGCCACGTTCACATTGAGTCGACAAGGATTTTTCTTGGCCGCATTCCGAATCATATCTGTGTTTTTAAACACTGATTTTTACATTATTTCTATATATTTTTTGAATTTTTTCATCAACCCATACTGCATGCCACTCCACCAAACATTTTTATTTAAAAGTCCCAAATCCTATAACGTCACAAGTAGATATTAGAGTGTATGCCCTAAAAGCCATTTGTTGTCATATTGAAACTGTTATTTAATGTTTTGTGACATCCATTGGGTACTTATTGGAGTGTGTGATGTGCTTCTTGACACACATTGTCCTTAGATAGCATCGTATGATGGGTCATGCGCATATAGATTATGTGGCAAGGAGATATGACCATAAACAGTTCTTTGCAGACTTAGAATGTTCCTTGTTGGGATTGAGATTGGACATCTCGTACCTGCACACAACCAACATCGATTCTGCTTCCATACACGCATTGGGGTGGCCTATCCCGGTCACTGGGATAGTTGACTCTAAGCAGGTGGAATGGGTGCGATAATTGGATCACGCACTAAACGGATCACTTTACAAAATAGTGTGTGAACAAGGATTTGGATAAGATTATTCTGTCATACAGCACCCTTGGATATGTCCTTAGACCCGAGGGGTCGTTTTGGTCTATGGGCGTGCCTTATGGCTTTGGCCTATCTAATAATGGTCCCTTGTTCGGGATTGCTTGAGGGCAGTGCTGGGTCATCAGGTAAACTCATGGGATCAATATTGATGCCCAACAAGGAATCCTCTGCCTCTCTCTCTCTCTCTCTCGTAGAGGAGAATCCTTTATAGTTTCAATCTCAGCTGGGCCCTTTAAATAATGACTATCCAGTCGGTTTGATAAATTGTGTATCAAAGGTTTTCTGAAAAGCATTGACTGTTTTCAAAAAGTATTTGCAAATGCATTTGCGAGTCCAAGCTGATAGATCGAAAGGTATACCATTGAGTGGGTCCAGGGAATAATTGATGTCGACCCTCCGTAGGACTAAACTAGGTAAATGAAGGATTGGAGGAAGGACATACACATTGGATGTGGTTAGGGTATTTTGATTTAATGGTTTTCTTTAGGGGAATGTCTTGGTGGGGGCCACTTACCTAATGTGATCGTAGTTGAACTACATTGCGTGAGATCGCAGTGGGGCCATTGTGGGTTCTGCAGGATCGACCATTGGATCCATGCAATGATCATACTCACAGCTCGCTAGACCCTTATGGATTGTTGGACAGTCTGGGTTTTGGATTTAATCGTACACGTGGTATGGATTGGATCAATTATATGTGATACATGGAGGATGTGCACCATACATAGGGTGCATACACTTTTGTTTAAAGAGGAGATACACCATTTTATGGTGTGTGCTTGTTTGACTTAACATGTGCTTAATTGACGCTTAAATCCTATTAGATAGGAGTTAAGTGGAATCCTATTGGCGGGTTCAATTCCTATTGGTTGGAATTAAAAGGTGAGAGAGAGAGAGAGAGAGAGAGAGAGAGAGAGAGAGAGAGAGAGAGAGAGATTGAATTGAAAAGAGTTTCTAATTTGTTGGATTCCTACTTGGATTTGGAAACTATTGAAGTTGCAAAAATCATTTTCACTTTATGGGTGTCTGTGTATTTAGAAACAAAGTAAATAAAAGAGTATTATTTATTGTAGTTTCCAAAACAAAAGAGGAAACAAATTCTCTACGTGGAATTCTATAAAAGGGGTAGCGGGTGGACAATTTTGCTAATCACAAAATTTTGGAAAATTTTCATTGTCCAAAAAAGGCCAACTCTCGCTCTTTCCCAATTTCATTTTCAACTTCAAGTTCTTTGGAAGAACAAAATTAAGCCAAAAGGATTTCTGATTTTAGGATTGGATCCCAAGTTCTCTCCTCTTCGTCCTTCATGCGCGCAACGAGAGGAATCACTAATTCGATTTCCTGAGCGGCTCGGGTATGAGAAACGAGGGGCACTTAGCGGGAAGTAGATCATGTAGAGGTTGTCACTACCAGACAATCATCAGTAAAGTTTTTACTGTCCTGGTATTTTAATGCATCACCTTTGTTAATCTAGTAACTATGTTCTTGGTTCGGTTGGTGGAACGAAAAGTTTTTGTTTTTAGCGCAATCTTGCCTCCGCCACGCGTATCGATTCCACCACCTACTTTCAGTAGATCCACCACCTAACGACACAACATCTCCACTACTATGTTGGAACTTATCAAAATAATCACACTTGGAGCAAGCATGGCTAGAACACGCGATTAAGAATTAAAAAATGATCAAATTTAAGGAAAAATACCTGAAAATCTAAGCATTCAGCTGTACAGCATTAAAATAAAATAAAATACTAAAAAGACAAGCTAGGATAATCAAATAAAATTAGAAAAATACTAATAATTTCAAAATGAAGACGGCCTAAAGGCCCTAAATACCAAAACGAAGACGGCCAGATAGACAACCCATTAAATACTAAAACGAAGACGGCCTAAAGGCCCTAAATACCAAATAGAAAATCCAGGACAAATCTGCAACTTACAACGAAATCTGCAACTTACAACGAAAAAGAAAATAAAAACAAAATCAGTTATATTGTCTTCTACGGTTCTACCCGAAATTTGCAACTTAGGGAAAATGAAAAGCATAAGGCATTTTGAGGATCGGCGGTAGCATGAGAGATCAGCCACATAGGATGAAGATAAATTAAATGAATACGAAATCTTTTCCTGAGAAAATACAGAGATTAAAAGAAAAAATTGAAAATAAGAAATATACAACTGCATCTGTATCCGTATCTTTCAAGAAAGTAAAATCAAAATGAAAACATTGCTAAAGTTTGAAAACTGAAAAAGAATAAAAAAAAAAGTAAAAAACAAGTCACAAAAAAACAGAGAAAATACAAAAAAAAAAAAAAAACAGATTTTGGATTATTCATTTAACTCATCGGCTCATCCAAATTGGTTGCAACTTGCAACTTGCAATAGCCATTCTCAGAAATTCCTTATGCGATTGTCCCTAGCAAATCCCATTTTTTGAAGAAATCCATACCTTTCTTCTTCCTTGTTTCTTCTTTTCTTCTACCCGAAAAGTACTGCAAACCCGAAGCGCTCTGATTTTTACAACAAAGAAAAAAACGGATCATTAAACAAAGTTTAGAAATTAGAAGAAAGAAGGTAGAGAGAGACTTAGGGTTCCTGAGAAAATACTTACAAGTTCATCTCTTCTCCCTCTTCTTCTTCTCTTCTTCTTCCTCTTCTTCTTCTCTGTCTCCGTCGAAGTACGGCGGGTTAGGGTTTAAAATTATAAAAAACCTGTCGAAGTACGTCGGAAGGCGGAAGTTGGAGACTTGGAGACTCGGAACAACGCAGATGGAGTCGATTTTGGAAAATGAAAAAAAAACCTAATCTCTTCTTTATATGCGCCATTAGGGTTTATATTTGAAAAGACAGAAATAACTCGATTTTGAGAATTAGTTGGTAAAAATTGTAATTCTAAAAAAATTTAGATCTAAAACTGGAAAAGAAGGAGAATCACGATTCCCTACATTAGAAAAACGATTCCAAGAATTTATGATTCGCGTTTTCTCAAAAAGCGAATCGCAGTTCCAGTTTAAGCAAATTGCGTTTCCCACAAAATTAAAATCGCATTTTATCGATTTTGGGTTCGCGTTTCCGGCGTGAATAAAACCCCGATTCCCTACATGTGGAATCGCGTTTCCGGCGTTTTGGAATCGCGATTCCCCACTGCTTGGAACAAATCCTGCTTCCTTGGTCCTTTTAGCTCTTCCATCTCTGAATATACGCTTCTCTTTTATGGTTCTAAACCAGAAATTGGGAATGGGGTTTCCTCTTGATTTCTTCAACAAGGAAGTAACCAGATTGATCTGCGATCTCTTCTCCTTGAGACTAAACCGTGCCTTCGATTCATGACCAGCAACAAAGGGGAAACCCATAACTCTAGCAGCTGATGTTCTGTTATTGCAAAAAAGGAAGGAGGTAGGCTACAAAATAGGTTTATTTGGGGAGAATAGCAAAGGATTTTGAGGGTGAGGAGAGGAACAATGGGAGGGGATGTATGGACAGATTCTCCATCACAGAAATCCGGACACAACAGTTTTGAGAGAGAGAGAGAGAGAGAGAGAGAGAGAGAGAGAGAGAGAGAGAGAGAGAGAGATCCTTGTGCCTGTCTCCTTCTCATAGTTTTCTCCCCCCTCCATTAGCATATGTAGCAGTGTTGATGGCTTTTGAAGAAACCCTTTCTGCATTTTCCGTAGTCTTGGTTGTGATCCCCTCCTCATGCCTCTTGTGTTGCAAGCCTCTCTCTTATATAAAAGTATGAGAGTCTAGTGTGGTTAGTTTTTTAATAACCCACTGTCTTTTTCACCTTGTCTTTTTTTTTTCTTTAATTTAACAGCTTTGACCACTTTCTTCCCTCAGCCTTATCTCTACCTCCCTTTAATACAGATCAGGCACTTGTAATGGCCTTCCACCACTTTCTTAAATTTCTTTAACTTGAGAAACCACTCGTCATTGGTAGATAGCAATGACGTGTAGCATTGAGATGTCTTCAATGAAGACACGTTTTAGCCTTAGTGGTTATAGAAGAAACCACCCATTTGGCTCTCTTAATATCAAAAGTATTCGTGTGTGCATAATGGTTGATTCTATCTGAAATTATTAAGTGAATACTGAGGTATTTTGTATTAGTGAGATTTTATTTGAACTAAATATTGTACTTTGAAATGACTTTCAAATTAACTTTTATATCTGCTTTGCTTCAAAGGAACCGAATCTAATCACTTTTTGGGCATGCTTATGCCTCATATACGCAATCAGATCTGTCGATTCAAATTGCAACCATAAGCACGATCCTAAACCACAGAAATCACTTTTATCAGGTGATTTTAAGCCCTCGATTAATTATCCTCTCTTTGGTAACACCCATTGTAGATAAATCGTTGATTTTTGTAATTCTTTGTCACATGCAATGTATGTCATGTCCTTGAAATTGACGGTCGCTCGTTTTCAACGATCACCTTAGGTGCTTGCTTGCGCCATGCATTTACAATCCAGATGCGTTGGTCAAAGTAACTATCTTGATTATGATCATAAGCCATTACCCTCATTGGATGATCTTAAGCCCTTGATCGAAATATCAACGGTGTTGTTCACACTTGTATGCTCGTTAATTTCGGCAAGATTCACTTGTGCAGCGTATATATAATCAGACTCACTGGTCCAATTGGTGACCACAAGTACGGCCATAAACTATTGAGATCTCCTTCATCCGATGGTCCTAGGCCCTTGATCGATAAGCCTCTTTTTAGGATTCCGCCCGATAAAAGATACGCTGTTAATTTTGTGATTTTTTATCATATGAAATGAATGTCCATTGATTTAGTTGAAGGCCCGCTTGCATCATGTATATGTGATCCGATCCGTTGATCCCAATGGCGGCCACAAGTATGGCCATGATCCAATGGTAACTTTTGGACCCACTTGCGTGAGGGTACGTGATCAGATCCCTCTGTCGAATGACGACTTTAAGTATTGTAATGAGCTATTGAGATTACCTTCGCGAATGATCGTAGGCCTTTGATTAATGAGCCCCTTTTAGGGTTTTATCAATAAAAGATTAGCCACTGATTTTGTAGTTCTTTATCGCATGAGAAAATTGTGAATAAAGCCTTGTCAGCTCCCTCACGATGTTCTACAAGATCAACGGTCTTGATTGTGCATATATGTCTGCCACATGAAATTAATGGTAGCCATTTTCTAACAAATACTCTTTGGGCTTGCGCAATGTATTTGCTATCAGGTTAGTTCCCACCACGAACAACTAGCCCATGCTACTGACTTTCATCAAGAATATGTTTCTTTATCATCTCAATAGATAGGAGTGATGCTGTAACTTCTAACTTCAAAATATTCCTACTATACAATAGAGTAGTCACTAGGTGAATCCAAAAGCTATTTAAGAAGCATAAGGGACTTGTCTTCTTCCTTCAACTTTTCATCAACTTTAAGGAGCTGATCCACAAGCCTGTTGATCGCAGTCATGTGTTCTGGAAGATTCTCACCTCATTGCATCTTTAACTTGACAACTGCAGCTTCAAATATAATTAGTTGGCAAAGCTTTTCGGTATTTAAAGCTTATCCAACCTCTTTCATAATTTAAGCACTGATTCTTCTTCCATAACGTTGAACATAATGCTATCTGCCAGGCATAGTTGAATTGTGCTAACTGCCTTTGACTCTCTATCTCCTCACTCTGCATCTGTCATCGTCTCTAACTTCCCAACCTTACAAAGGCGTTGTTGAACATGGATTTTTTTTACTCTCATTTGCTACAGGCTAAAACTAGCCTTTCTGTCAAACTTATCGATGCTGGACTTAGTAGAACTTGACTTTATCACGATAATGATATAGGAATTGAGAATAAAAGGAAAAACTCCTCCACATGTAAAAAAAGAAACCTTTTCTCACAGCTTGTGATCTACCACTCGATTCCTTCTCCCTCAAACTACAATCGAGCTTTGTTACCACTTTATTATGTAGTGAGCTGTGAGCCCAAACTAGAAGCAGTAAAGTAGACAAACAAGAATGCACCAAGAAAATAAGAATACAAAATTTATCATGGTTCAGCCAAGATGCTTACATCTATGAGTGATATACAATCTTCCACTATGAGAGCTATAAAGTAGGATTAAAACAGAATTGACCTGAAAGTTATAAAATGTAACCTTTTTCTTTATCTTCTCAAAGAGATCGTACACATCGTCAGGTCCGGGCGAAAAAAAAGGCGACAAAAAAAAGCTCCCTCCCTAGGGCTTCCGCCTAGGGAGGGAGGCAGTTTCTCCCTTTCGTCTCCCTCTCTCTCATCCCCCCTCTCTCTCTCGTCTCCCGCCCTCTCTCTCTCGTCTCTCTCTCTCTCTCTCTCTCTCTCTCTCTCTCGTTCGTCTCCCTCTCCCTCTCTCGCTCGTCCCCCTCTTTCCGTCTCTCTCTCTCTTTGGAATCTCGCCTTCTCGTCTCTCCCCATTGCTGCTTTTTTAGTCCCGCCCTCTTTTTCCCGTCTCTCCCATTGTTGGCAAAACATGAGCCGTGGAGGCCGAATTGGGAACCGTGGAGGCTAGATCTGGAGCATGGCCCTTACGTGGTGGCTAGATCTAGCGCTGTGGAGGCAGGATTTGGGGCTGTGGAGGCTGGCTTGGGAGTCGTGGAGGCCGAATCTGGAGCCATGGAAGCCAGATTTGAAGCCATGGAGGCTGTGAAGCTAGATCTGGAGCCGGGGAAAACTGTGGAGGTTGCCGAAGACCGTGAAAGGCCGTGGAGTGCTGGACCTGGAGCCGTGGAAGGCCAGCTATAGGCGGTGCGAGGTCGTAGAGGCCGTGGATTATCGGATCCGGAGGCCATGTGGGATCTGGGCGGCTGCGGATCGACGGATTTAGCAATGGGGTTGCTGGTTTTGACAGATGGAGGCTGTGGTCTTCGGAATCAAGATCAAGGGTGGCCTGAGGACGGGTGTGATGGCCAGTGGAGGCCGACTCAGGAACCGTGGAGGCCAGGTCTGGAGTATGGCTCTTCTGTTTTGGCTAGATCTAGGGTTGTGGAGGCAGGATCTGGGGTCGTGGAGGTGGGATTGGGAGCCGTGGAGGCCGGATCTGTAGCCATGGAGGCCGTGAAGCTGGATCTGGAGCCGAGGAAAACCGTGGAGGTTGCTCGAGGCTGTGAAAGGCCGTGGGGTGCTGGACCTGGAGCCATGGAAGGCCAGCTATAGCTTGATGACGATGGTGGTGGCTAAGACTCCCCCGACGGAGTTGATTTTTGTGGAGGAGATGTAGAAGGGATTGGAGGATGACCCGCCAGATTTGGTGGTGGTCATGGTTTTAAATTTCGGCCGAAACGTTTCGTTTCGGCCGAAATATTTCGGTTTCGGTGAAAAACGAAACGAAATTCACAGTGAGTCGGAAAAGTACCAAACTTCTCCGAAACGTTTCGGTGAAATTTCAAAAATTTTGGTGAAGTTTCGGAAATTTCGGTGAAACGTTTCGGAAATTTCGGTGAAACGTTTCGGTGAAGTACAAAATTTCGGTGAAATTTCGGTGAAATTTTTACAAGATTTCGTCCGAAATTTCGTACCGAAACTGAAACCGAAACGTTTCGGTTTCGGTGATGACCGAAACCGAAACCGAAACTGAGATTTAAAACCTTGGTGGTGGTACGAGGTGGAGGCCGCCGGAGATCCAACGGTGTTGTTGGGTGGTCGGCTATCGTGCACGGTTAGGGGCGCACAATAGCTCTTGGCCTTCGAGTTGGATTTTTGAAAATCGAATTCGGAATGTGGTGGAGAAGTCTGTGTGACGTGGCAGGTCACGGTCTTGACTTGGTGGGCCCCATAATATGGCATTTCTGTTGGATTCGTTACGATGGAGGCTGTTGGGTAATGTAAGGGGTAGTATGAGGGGTAATGGGCTTTTCTTTTGGGCCAAGGAGAATGCTCCTGGGCAATTTAGTTCAGACTATGTAAATCTGGTGGGACTACTGGTCCCCACTGTAAATTTTGCTAGTATGAATATAATTGTCAATCTTAAAAAGAAAGAGATCATACACAAAACAAGATAAACACTTCTCAATTTCTTGCCACAAGAGAAAGCCAAGAGAAACCCTCTCTCAACACTCTTGGTCATGTTTTCATCTCTCTTCACAAAAGGTATAATAATACCTTATATATACCTAGGTCAAAGAGTTAAGCCTCTCTCTCCTAGTCTAACTAGTATGCACAAGACAACCCCCATCGAACTCCTCTTGTTTCGTATTTATAAAAGGAAAGGAGAAAAGCGCCCAAATCCTAGTCAATTTAGGATCAATGTTACCGGGGTCGCCATCCTGCCTTCCAACCCGCGATCCGTGGTCTCACGATCCCAAATATGGTTCATTGGTGATCTGGATCGCAATAAATGACGACCCGCGGGAGAGAAAGAGAGAGATCTGCATACACTGAGAGAGAGATAGAGAGCTAAAGGAGAGCATAAGTTTATATGGGCATACCTTTTGTATTGTTCTTAGAGGGGAAGGGGTTTACGTTGGCAAGACATCACTAGTTTGGACAGATTTCCCTTCTCTTCATGTTCCTTGCATCGCCGATTTCATTGATTGTTGCATTTTTTGGTACTAGTTGGTTTTCTTAATCTTCTCTTCCTCTTTTTCTTATGGTTTTTAATGGCAACTTTGTCTTCCTCTTTTATTTATATGGGTTTTTTTAATACTTGTATGGAGGTTACGAATAACACGGGTTTTTTAGTGGCAACTTCTCTCTTCTTTCTTTTCGAAAAAATATTTATGGCATATATGAGGTTTTTTTTTGTTTATTAAATGTATGCAATATGGACTATGGAATGATATTCTTTTAAAAATATATGAAATTATGCATATATATATATATACACACACACACACACACAGAGTGTCCCGGAGTGACCCGAATTAGCACACCAAACCTATCTGCGACCCAAAATAATGAACCAACTTAGCCTACCCTCATTGTACCGTGTACTGAGCTACCATTGTACCCGTTATCGTTCATATATCGCATATCAGAATGAACCACGTTCCATGTATCATTGTTTAGGATAGGCCCACTCCACTTGAGTGGGAAACACGACACTTGAAACCCAACATTCCACACGAATTTGTAGTTGATGTTTGTTGAATAATCAAGATGCATTGATCTATTAGAATATGTTGTTCTTAGTTGGGTATCCGATCCTTTTCTTTTTAAAATAGAGAGATTTTTATGACGGATACACCATACACGTTTTGCTCGATACTCACATTTGGAAACCTGTTCTTGTCGGTTTCAAAAGATGTGTTTTTTATGTTACACGATGATTTTTATATGCAAAACCACTACACAAAACTACACTATGGGAATGTCCAAATTTACATAATTTTTGTACCAATTTGGCTTTTCTCTTCCGAGAACAGCAACATGGACTCACATTTCAACAGATTTTGTCTTACTCATTTAATTCATCCGAGTTGGCTGTTCTCCCTTGCAAAAGCCAGCTGCAAAATGGCTTTCCGTGAAATTGCCTAGCAAATCGCTTATTTTTATCATGGCAATTGAGTGGTGCCATTTTCAAAATATAGTAGGATTTGTATCACATTCTTTTCAATTATAATTGACTGATACATTCATTATCACAACATATAAGTTCTTCTTCCCCATCCAACATCACCAAAATGACCCTCAAGTGTTTTATGATATTATTTATCTTCCCATTATTCTACCGAAAATCACACCTGAACCTAATTTGATTGTTGCCAAAGATGGCACTGGGGAACATCACTATTGTTTCAGAAGTCATGCTAAGGTATCGTGCTCCATTGGTCCGAGACACACCATATACATCAAGGCTAGAGTCTACCATGAGAATGTCTTAGTCGGCGAAGATAAAATCAATGTAACTTTTACGGGCGATGGGATTGGAAAAATGATTATATCAGACAACCAAAGTAACACAACCCGTTTCAGGACTTTCGAATCATCGATTGTAGGTAAGTTCTAATTTTCTGTATATTTTTTTAGCACGAATGGGACCCCTTGACGGTTAAAACTTGCAAGGGCGCCCTTCAGTTTATCATTTTTTGCCAGTTTCAAAATATGGCTTTGGTGTATTATTTAAGTAGTTTTAGTTTCTATCTAAAAAAACTCTATACTACTAATCGACAATTTAATAATATTAAGCCAGAAAAAGGTTTCACTTTTCAATTTTTTCTTTTCTTTTTTTGAATGGTTCCCACTGAGTTTAACTTCCACGGCTTAGTTGGACACTGACTTGCACCATCCCGTTATCCTTCCATCATCGGGAGTGGGAAGTGGTTGCTGCTTTGTGAAACTAGCCTGGCGTGGTTTTGTAAGCCCAAGGGTCTACTCTCCTATCTTGTTTTGATGATTCTAAACATAATTGATTATGCTCTTGAATACTAATCAATTTGCCTTGAAGTGTTGTGTTAAGATAGGTTGATCATTGAAGAAACTAACACTTCACATGGTCATGTTTGAAGATGTACCAAACAAGAGTCAAAGGAAATTGCCAAATAAATACTTTGTGTCTTTCACCAGCTTATCTATAAAGTATATACATATCATCCTTGTTTGGTAGTATCTGCATGAATGAGATGTCAAACGTTAATCTTAAAAATCACTCAATTGGTACTCTTAGCCTTCTTAGTTCTCTAAGATGGAGAGGTACCTTCACCTTAATTAAAATACTTAACAATTTGACAATATGTCAACATCTCGATCATGAACAGTATATGTGCATTACTTGGCTATATATTTAATACCATAAGCATTGATTTAGGGGGAGTACCTAACTTAATCTTCTTTCACTCCTAAACTGCTATACATTTTTAGTTCGCCCTTTCTGTCGATGGCAAAATGGGGAGAAGTTTGAAATTGATTATCTATTCAATTGCCTATATGCACCATATGCTTTTAATTGTTATCATTTATTACTGTGCATATATTGAGGGGGAGTTCCTGCATTCACTTGCCTATCATGTCACTCCATACACACCTCATAATCAATTTTGTTTGTCATAATAAAAAAGGGGGAGATTGTAAGCCTAAGGGTTTACTCTCCGATCTTGTTTTGATGATTCTAAACATAATTGATTATGCTCTTGAATACTAATCAATTTGCCTTGAAGTGTTGTGTTAAGATAGGTTGATCATTGAAGAAACCAACACTCCACATGGTCATGCTTGAAGATGTACCAAACAAGAGTCAAATGAGCTAAGTGGAGCTCACACTATCTCTCAAGCAAGCATACACAAAATGGAAGACCAATTGAAGACCAAGGCTAAAGAGAAGTTGAGGACTACTAGAATTCAATGTACATCTTTTCTCTTTAGATTTCTAAGTCAAGGCAAAGTTTTTTTAAAATAGTTTTCAAAAAACACTTAAGAACTAAAATGGTTAAGTGAATGGTTATGTGGTGGACCAACATGCTGAGACCCTCATAAACATTCCAAATTATCATAGGAATTGAGTTCCAAAAGCCCAAAATCAGATAAGCAATAAAAACACAAAAATCTGTTTATTTTAGGCTTCTCGGAGCTCCGAGCTCGGAACTCCGAGAAATGGTCCAGTAGTATTTTTCAACTTCTGGCCATTTTCTCGGAACTCCTAGAAATGGTCCAGTAGAATTTTTCTTCTTCTGGCCGTTCTCTCGGAATTCCGAGAATTTGTCTCGGAACTCCGACAATTTCTCGGAGCTTCGAGAATGGTTCTCGGAACTCCGAGAACGTCGCGATAGCTTAGAAAAGAGCCGTTGGGATTTAAATTAAAATTTGGTTTTTGATATCAACACCCCCAAACGGTCATATTTTCTTGAGAAGCTATATATACACATTCAAGAGGATTATTTTCCCCTCTTGAATATTTGGAAAAACCTCCTTAAGCATTCAAACAAACTTGCAACCCATTTGAGCTTAAGAATTTGTTTTCTCCCCAAACTTGCCTTGCACTTGCAAATCAATTGAGTTTGGTTTAGGCTTTCACTTGCAACCTACTTTGGAGAGCATTCAAGGGGACTACATCGTGCATCAAGCTTTCAAGAGAAGCCAAGCATTTCATCTTCTTATCTTGTAAAGGTGGCTAGGGTATCCTATCTTAATACCCTAGGGAGTATCACTTAGAACTCGGCGAAGAAGGAGAGTCGGTGTAAAGGTGTCAAGGGCATCCTCATTTAATATCCCTTGGAAGTGTAATCGCCTCGGAGCCGGACATCGTGGAGGTCTCACAATAGTGGAAATCCTTAAGGACGATCTTAAGAAGAGTGGAGTAGGGCTTTGCCCGAACCACTATACATCGGTGTGTTCTTTCTTTGTCTTGCACTTTCATTCTTGTTTTTGGTTTGGCAATTCATTTTGTTTTAATCTTAATTGCACTAACCAAAATCTAATCAAGTGAAGAAAAATTAAATTAGGTTTAATAATTATCATAAAAAATGGTATAAATTAGTGTTTAAACCAATTCACCCCCCCTCTTGTTTATTTCAGGTTTCCTCCTCTCTAAGACAACACGACTCAAGCCTTCGTGCGAGTCAACATAGGTCAAATTTTTCTTGTCTTAAAAATCAATATCTTGTCTTTCAAAAATAATTTCCTTTTAATATGACCATTGATCCTACATAAGAAAGGAGAGACTGAAGAGGATGTTAACCACATAATAAGAGCTGGTTGGTTGAAGTGGAAGCATGCTTCAGGAGTTTTGTGCGACCGTAAAATACCTACCAAGTTGAAGGGGAAGTTTTATAGGACAGCTGTAAGGCCAGCCATGCTGTACGGCTCAGAATGCTGGGCCACCAAGAAGCAGCATGTGCATAAGATGAGTGTAGCAGAGATGCGAATGCTTAGATGGATGTGTGGCCACACAAGGTTTGATAGAATTAAAAATGAAGACATCCGTAAAAAGGTGGGGGTGGCACCAATTAAGAAGTTGAGAGAGCACCGCTTAAGATGGTTTGGGCATATCCAACGTAGGCCTTTGGATGCTCCAGTGAGAAGAAGTGACTCGTGCCAAGTTGATGGAGTAAAAAGAGGTTGGGGCAGACCGAAAACAACTTGGGTAGAAACAGTGAGGAAAGACTTAATGGCTGGGAACATAACAAAGAATATGACCTTGGATAGGAGAGAATGGAAGAACATGATCTATGCAGACGAACCCAACTAGTGTCAGGATTAGACTTAGTCAATTTGAGCCGAGTAGATTCTTTCACCTTCTTCATGAAAATTTTCTAAAGGATTAATTAGCCGTCCCCAACTAATTTGGGACAAAGGCTCAGTTGAGTTGAGTTGAGTATGACCATTGATATTGGCACTGGTGTGTTTTAATAATTGCACAAACTCATCTTGTCTTTTCCTTTAGTGCAATTATCAATACATTGTGCTGAAATCATTTTGCTATAGAAAATAATAGATTTCTAATAACTAATTGGGAGATATTTTATTAATTAAAGACTTTTGGCAAAAATACTTTTTCTAAAAGAACAGTACACTTTATTGTTTACTCATTTCGGTAATTTTAAGCATGAACAATGCTAAAAATGTCACTTTTATGCACTTCATAGAAGACACCTAATGGGCCCAACTCCTGCTTCGTTTTTTGGACCAGATCGATTGATATGAACGGTAACCGAACAATAACCATTTGTCTGCCCAATAGCCATTAAGAATACATATAATCAGATGATTTTAAGCCCTAGATCCATCGAGCCCTGTCAAGGGTTTGGTAGCCTTTTATCTTATCCATGTCATGTTCGATTGAGATGAAACCGACATCATGTGAGTCATGTCATGAGGTTCTACAAAATCAATGGTCTTGATTTCAGATACGTGCCCACAATATCCAAAAATTGCCTTGCACTATTTATCATAAAAATGACTATGCATATGGTTCTCTTTAAGCAATTTAGATAAATGATCTCATCTATGTTCCATAATAGCACATGGGCTTAAAATCTCGTCACCTGCACTACACAGACAGAACGTGATCAGAAATGTCAACCGTTAGATATCACCATATGAGATCAACGATAAGATTCACACATGCCAGTGGAAAGTGGCCCCGGGAGATCATTAGATCACATGATAATAAATTACCACCTATTATCATGTACTAACACTGTTTTATATTTTTGTTAAGCATAACAAGAAGATGGTTTCTGACACGAGATATAACATTCGAGAATACAGCCGGGTCACCAAATGAGGAAGCAATTGCATTGATGTGTGAGGCCAACTATTCAGTATTTTATAGGTGTAGTTTATAAGGTTACAAGGATACCCTCTATGTTAGAGATATATATCAGTTTTACAGAGAGAGTGACATTTACGGGACCATAAACTTTATCTTTGGAGATGCAACAATAGTTTTTCAAAGGTGCAATATTTATGTTAGGATGCCCCTTCCTGGTAGTGTAAATACTATAACTACCCAAGAAAGAATGTACCCCTAAAAAATAGTGGGATATCAATCCAAAACTGTACAATAACGGGGGCAAGCGATTTAGAGTCGAGCACTAGCAAAGAAGGATTAGAAATCAGCCGCTTCCCTTCTGGACTCAAGTCAGCAAAAAGAAGACTGAACTTAATAGGTAGATTAGGAATTCGGGCTTTTGTGCTGAATCAGTTGGAGAAGCAATGGGAACACTGGCATTGGCATAATAGGTCTTCACCCGCACATTAATGACGAGTAGGTTTTCATTAGTCTCAACACCTCTGTGGTTACCTCTGGCTCATAGTCTCTAACTAAGGGTTGGTGTAAAATCGGTCGCTCTCGTTGTTGTATAGTTTTGGATTGATATCCCACTATTTTTTGGGTGTACATTCTTCCTTAGGAATTATAATATTTACACTACCAGGAAGGAGCATCCTAAAATAAATATTGCGCCTTTGAAAAACCACTGTGGGATCTCCAAAGATAAAGTCTATGGTCCCGTAAATGTCACTCTGTAAAACTGATATATATCTCTAACATAGAGGGTATCCTTGTAACCTATAAAACTACACTTATAAAATACTGAATAGTTGGCCTTGCACATCCATGCAACTGCTTGCCCGTTTGCCGGCACAATTGTATTATCGAATGTTATATCTCGTGTCATAAACCATTATCCTGTTATGCCTAACAAAAGTATAAAACACAGTGTTAGTACATGATAATACGAGGTAAATTGTTATCATGTGATCTAATAATCTCCCAGGTCCACTTTCCACAGGCAGGTGTGAATCTCATCGTTGATCGCGGATGGTGATATTCAATGGTTGAAATTTCCTATCATGTTTTGTCTTGTGTAGTGCAGGTGATGAGATTTTAAGCCCATGAGCTGTTATGGAACATATATGATATACTTTCTCTTATTTGCTTAGAGAGAATGGCTATGTAGAAAGTAATTTTTTCATAAATAGTGCAAATGCAATTTTTTGGTTCTGTGGGCTTGTATATGAAATCAAGACCATTGATTTTGTAGAACCTCATGACATGACCACATCTCAATCGAACATAACATGTGTAAGTTAAAAGGATACTAAATTCAAAGGCTTAGATTTTGTTTGAGGAGCTCTTTATAGGGCTCAATGGATCAAGGGCTTAAAATCATCCGATCAATTGTATTCTTAATGGCTATTGGCAGCAAATGGTTAACGTTCAGATCAATTGATTTGGTCACATAAACGAGGCAACAGTGGGGCCCACTAGGTGTCTTCTATGAAATACATTAAAGTGACATTTTTTTTAGCATTGTTTGTGCTTAAATTTACCAAAATGAGTAAACAGTAAAGTGTAATGTTTTTTTAGAATAAGTATTTTTGCCAAACAGTCTCTAACTAATAAAATATATTTGAATTAGTCATTGGAAATATGTTATTTTCTATAGGGAAATGATATCAACACGACCATGTTTTGATAATTGTACTAACTATTGATGTTGACACTTCAATGTATTGATAATTGCACAAACTCAGATTGTCTTTTATTATGTAAATAGTTGTCAAGGTTATTGCACTTCCCAAAAGCCCTCAAAAGCTAATTAAAATGGAAAAGACAAGATGAGTTAGTGTATGACAGTGCTAATATCAATGGTCATATTAAAAGGAAATTATTTTTGAAAGACAAGATACTGATTTTTAAGATAAGGCAAATTTGACTCATGTTGACTTGGGCGAAGGCTTGAGTGATGTGTTGTCTTAGAGCGGAGGAAACCGCATCACGATTGTTTCATAGAGCAGCGACCACTTCCCACTCCCGATGATGGAATGATAATGGGATGTCGACCACTTCCTACCGCCGATGATGGAATGATAATGAGATGATGCAACTCGGTGCCTGACTCAGCTGTGGAAGCTAAACTCAGTGGGACCTCTATTTTACTAACCATTCAAAAAAAAGACGCGAAAATTTGAAAAACAAAGCCTTTTCTGGCTTAATATTACGAAATTGTTGATTAGTACTGTAAAGTTTTTTAGACAGAAACTAAAACTGCCTAAACAATACACCAAAACCATATTTTGAAACTGGCAAAGAATGATAAATTGAAGAGCGCCCTTGCAAGTTTTCACCATCAAGGGCGTCCATTTTGTGCTAAAACAAAATGCACAGAAAATTAAAACTTGCCTACCATCGCTGATTCGAAGGTCTTGAAATGGGTTCCATTGCTTTGGTTGCCCGAGATAGTCGTTTTTAATCATTTTTCCAATCCCATCACCCATAAAAGTTACATTGATTTTATCTTTGCCGACTAAGACATTCTCATGGTAGACTCTACCCTTGATGTATAAAGTGTATCTCTGGCCATTGAAGCTCAATACCTTGGCGATGGCTTTTGAAACGGTGTTGAAGTTCCTCGTGTCATCTTTGGCAACAATCAAATCAGGTTCGGGCGTATTTTTGGCAGAATAATGGGAAGATAAATAATATCATAAAACATTTGAGGGCCATTTTGGTGATGTTGGATGGAGAAGAACAACTGATATGTTGTGTTGACTGATGATGAATGCATTAGTCAATTTATAATTGAAAAGAAGTAAAACACATCCTACTGTGTTTTGATAATTACACCCTTCAGTTGCCATGATAAAAATAAGAGATTTGCTAGATAATTTTGCAGAAAGCAATTTTGCAGATGGATTTTGCAAGGGAGAACAACCAACTCAGATGAATTAAATGGGCAGGACAAAATCTATTGGAAAGTGATTTCATGTTGCTGTTGTCAGAAGAGAAGAGCCAAATTAGTGTAGAAATTATATAAATTTGGACATTTTGAATTTTACATTCCTATCTTAAGTGATATACAATTACTCAAATTAAATACTCCCGGGTAATTCATCATTTAAGAGTCCTTTCTCCAAGTGTTATGATGGAGAAAGACAGTTAGGTGCAAGTTAGGTTTTAAATTTCAGTTTTGGTTTTGGTTTCGGTCGGCATGGATACAAAGACATTTCGGGTTTCAGTGGAAATCTTGTAAAATCACGGAAACCTATGAAAACATATGCAAATGATGAAATTTTAAGATGAAACTATGGGAAATGGTAAAATAAGCACAAATACATACATCGAAACCTTCAAGGTTTTAATTTTTGGTTTCAGTTTCGGTCACCATGGAAATGAAAACGTTTTGGTTTCGGTGGAAATTTATGAGGAAATCTTGTAAAATCATGGAACGTATGAAAACATATGCAAATGATAATATTTAAAGATGAAACTTCACTAAAGGCTAGAATAAGCAAAACTACGCACTTAAAAATCATCATATAATTAGCCAACCATTTATGATGGTTTCAAAACATCAAACACGTACTGACATGCAGTATCGCTCATGCCAAACAATTTAGTGCCTCCCAAATTTCACTTGTAATTAACATGCACCACATTTTGCATTCACTTCGTATAAACAACGGTAAGGCTGCTCCATTGTGACCTGGTGGTCCAGTTGTGTTGCAAGGATTCAGATTTGTGTGTAGGATCCTACACTGATTCGAGGTGTCAGATTCGGCAAACCCCCAAAAGTAGGATTTAGATTCGGTAATATCTAAATAAAATAACATCTTAAAAATTAAAATTTGGATTCGGATTCAATAATTTCTAAAGAAAATCTTAAAAATTAAAAATAATAAATTTAGGGAAATGATTTCAGCGCTACCCTGTTTTGATAATGATGCGCGACACAACTTGTCGTTTAGTGTTTAAAAGCTTGTAAGAGCTTTTTGAGAACTGTCATATTCTTCTGACAGCACTTTAAATACAAAACGTCAAGATCCTTCGTGCATCATTATCAAAACATGGTAGCACTGAAATCATTTCCCTAAATTTATATATATCTATGTTAGTATATATATTCATGAAAAAATTGAGGTTGGAGGGTCGAGGCGTTAAGAGTTTTTATTAAGAGAGTCGAAGGAGGAAGGGGGTCGAGGCACTATGGTCTTTATTAAAAGAGTATGGCTTGTGCTTTCATATAAAAAAAGTTAAGAAGAAAACACACTTGAAGGGAAAATATTTAGGATTCATATTTTAAAAGAGACAATAATGAGTCGGATTCGCCTGAAAAAGGAGGATTTGTTCGGGACACGGCTAAGACAAGAATCCGGGTGTGTCCCACTCGAATCCAAGTCTGATTCGGGTGCGGGGACGTGTCGACACGGATTCGGCATAGGAGGGCAAAGAATCCATGCAACACAGGGTCACGGGTTCGAGTCCTGGAAATAGCCTCTCTGCAAAGCAGGGGTAAGGCTGCATACATCGAGCCCTCCCCAGACCCCGCAATGGCGGAGCCTCGTGCACTGGGCCGCCCTTTTTTTAATACGAATATAGTATACGACTATTACGCTTACAATTTTGGTTTATGCATTTTGGTCATTTCGGTTTCAGTTTATGTGCGGATGGAAACATAAATATTTCAGTCATTTCGGGTGTGTTTCGGTGGAAATTTAAACCATGGAAACCATCACTTAAGCAAGAAAGTTATTCATAATGGCTTAATCACATCGAACACCTAGTGACATGTGTGTCACACATGTCGAGAATAGTAAAGTCAATAAAGAAGTAGAATATAATGAAGAAAGTACACTGACCAATCTCCCCTCCATGGACCCCAACTCTCTGTCAATACGACTTGGAGTTAGTAGGTATTATTAGTCCCATACTGATCTCACATCCGATACTTTGCTTTGCATTCTGCCTGCCAAGTATCATTTTCTACATTAGTGAAATGAAATGCAATGTAAAATGACTTGCAAAAAAACATTTCTCCTTTCCGTGCTTAGTCAGGGACTCATCATTTGTATGTTACTAAGGTTTTGAAATTTGAAATTCCCACGTCTCTTAACATTGAATAAAAAGTAAGCCTAACTTCGATTCTACCAAGATTGGCCCATAAAGCATGTTTACAAAGATTACAAATCTTAAATGTTTTTCTGCCTTTGCAATTGTTATGAGCACCACTATTTGCGTCATTTACATTCAAATGGAAATATATTTATAAATGCAACCAATCAAAGGCTGAAAATAGAGCCTTAGTAAAAACTGAAAATGTTCCAAGCAGAACATGGCCTTAGTAAAAACCAATCAAACAAATACTTTAAGGAAAAAAATTCTAACTTTTTACGGTTTTCCAAAACAGGATATTTCAGAAAATATTCCAAACTTTTTAGGGTCTTTCTAGAAAAATTCATCGAAAAGCAGGAAAAATTTTGTTTCTTTGATTTGCAGTAGTTTTTCGATTTACTCTAAATTATGGCAGGATTTTTTTTTGTTTTGAGAAAATATCGCTTTCTACGTTGTAATTTATAATATCTTTCCATTTTTTTGTCATTTCGACCATTTCGGTTGAATTTCGAGAATTATGGAAATAATGAAGTGGAACGAAACCATTGAGATTTCATTTCGGTGGGATGGAAATGACCACATTTCGGTCATTTCATGTTGGTTTCGATGGAAATTTAAAACCATGTGTGCAAGGGGTGATTTGTCAGCTAGGAATCGGGATAGAGTTGTCTAAGGAAAAAAAGAAAAATAAACTTGTAACTGCTGAAAGCAGTATAAAAATTGGTGATACTTGAAGTTTCTTTGATTTTTTAATGAAAATGTTAGATAATTTTATTAGGAAAGGAAATCACATACAAGATGGTCACTACATAAGAGCAAAGAAGCCACAAAGCAGAACAAATCAAAAGAGAACTATCATGGAGGAAGCAATTCAAAAATCTCCAATCTTGTCTTGTGAACTCCTAATTGGCCGATGCAGTTCACCTCATAGTTAGCCATTCTCCTAACTTGTTGCAAACGAACTGGGTACTTGATCAAGAATCACCTCGATCATATCTGGGAATCTCCGTGGTTGTGATTGACTCCCATCCATCCACCTGATATTGTTGAGGTAGTCTCCCTTCATGATAAGTATACCCATATCACTATTGTCCATGATCATGATGCCCTAGAAATGCGCCCTCACTTCTGTCTCATTGGAATTCTTAACCCCGATGGGGCTCGAAAAAGTCCACTTGATATAGCCAGCCTCATCTCTAAGGACTCCTCCTACTCATTCCAGGCCAGGATTTCTAATACTTGATCCGTCAAAATTCAGCTTCACTAATCATGGATCTGGAGGAATCCATCTGGGGAAATCGTCTCAACTCTCTCTTTACTTAAACAAATCTCCCTCCAACACCGACTAAGGTTTATGTTGGAGAAAAACTTGAAGCAAGATAATATCCTTACCCAAGATATAATGAGCGAAAAAGTCCCTTTGTATAGATAAAGAGCGGTCCTTTAGCTTCATCTTTTTAATATCTGAGCATTCCTTTCCTTCCAAAGGGTCCATATGGTAGCTAAAAGTGCAACTTTCTAAAGGATCCTCTCTTTCCTAGGACAAGGAGCATAGGACCAGCTGTCTAGGAGTTGATCAAACGATAATGGAAAACCCATTGACAGCTCGGATCTTTTGAGGATGCGGCTCCACACATATCTGGCAATGTTGTAATGAATAAAAATATGGTGACTCATAAAGCACAATAATCAACGATAAGTATCTTCAAGTTATGCTGATGATCAACCATCAAAATCTTATCCTGAAAGGCAGTCCATTTGAATGAGTAGACTCTAGGAGGTGCTGTGAAGCCCCATACTTTTCTTAGATGCAAGGAAAGCATACCGAGAGCAATATGGTGGTAGGACTTGATACAAAAATCCCCGGATGAGTTCTAGCTTCAATTATTTTTATTAGAGTCGAGGATGTCTAGAAGCGGGCGATCCTGTCAACCTTTATGTCGAAAAAAATCGCCGGAAATTAAGCTTCCAAGAGATCCGCTCCCCATCCTTCTTGAAGTAATCCTGAACTAAGGCTTCTTTTTTAGAAGTCACATCAAATAAAGGGAGATGATTTTTCACCCCCCTTAGGATAATGCGCCCCCCCTTTTATTGTGATTTGACATGTCAAAAAGTGTTAAAAAGTCTGCCCACAATTCACGTTAAAAGGGGGGCGCATTATCCTACAGGACAAGAGGGGGGGGGGGATCATCTCCCTAGGTAAAAGCTCCATTAACACTGCCTCTTTGGACCATCTGTCTTGGTCAAACATAACACTGTCCCATTTGGACATTTTAAATTTGACGCCTTCTACAAATAGATAGTTTTGTCTTAGGATATCTGAAATACCCCAGAATACTCCCTCTACTAAATTCGTTCCCCCTTTAAAGATGGGCGGTTTTGTCCTATAGCATTACTTTGATTAGGGCTCTTTTAAGAAGTCTATAAATACAACCTTAAGAGTTTTGGGAGACTAATCAAACCCTAAAATGTTTTGTTCAGCCCTAGAGGGAGAAACTCGCGTGGAAGGAGAAGAGAATCGAGATCTAGGATTGGAAAACACGAATCGAGGTAAGATCTGCACTCCAAATCGATCTTTGAAGGTTAATCGAATCCTAAAAGAGGAATAGTGAAATTACAAGGGAGACTTTGATGATTGAACCATGATAGAAATAATTTATACGCTGGTTCTTGGATTTCTTGAGGATCATATAGTTTCTTAATCCCCAACGAATTCAAGATCAAGTCATCTTGGGTTTGGAAATTAAGATTTTGTAGCTTTTGACCTAGACCTTAGGGCTTCGATGTGATCTCCGTTTATTGGGTATTGATGCATGAAATTAGGTTTAATGGAATCTCCTCGTCAAACAGAGTCCGTCGGATCCAACCTCACGTGAAACAGAGTTCAATCGAATAAGTTATGACCCTTTGAACTTTGTGGGAAATCGGGTAGAAAATGTGCGATTCGCGACCTCGGGAAGAAATCCCAAGCCAGCGAATCTCGGCCGCCCAAAGAGAGATGTAAGGAGGTCCAATCCGGGTGCTTGAAGGTGGAGTTCGAAAAATCCGAGGGCCGAATTTTTTTGGAAATTCTCAGACGTCCGAAGGGTCTTACGAAGGATGTGTTCGGACGTCCGAAGACCCTGTGCGGGCACTCGAACCCACTTGAATATGAGAATTTACTTATTTAATTCGAGATGTAAGGAGGTCCAATCCGGGCGCTTGAAGGTGAAGAGTTCGAAAAATCCAAGGGCCGATTTTTTTTGGAAATTCTCAGACGTCCGAAGGGTCTTCCGAAGGATATGTTCGGACGTCCGAAGACCCTGTGTGGGCGCTCGAACCCACTTGAATATGAGAATTTACTTATTTAATTCTGAATATCGGGTCAATTATTTTGACTTATTTCTGGGACCCAATCATGATTGAATCGACTAAGAACATTCAGTTAATACAAGGAAGATCCAATAGAGATTGATTGTGAAACTCCCTTACTGTTAACCTTAGGGAATTGAAGAACGACTTCGAGACTGACTCAACTCCAAAACCGTGATCGAGGTGAGTAATAGATATTACTCTAATAGGTATTCGCAAACCCTTTTTGGATGTTTATTGATTCTTTTGATTTCCACCTATATTAGAATATTGATATTCATATCTCAAATTGAATTCTGAGCCCAGTATATTATCAATTCTGAATGTTTGAGGGCACAACCCACCTATTGACTCTTCTGACCTAGTATTGTAATAAACTCACTATTCTCATTTATTGAAACCCACTATTGAATATTGAGTCATTGAATAGTGGCAATTCTTTGGAAGCTTAAGTTTATTATGGACCCATGCCAATGGGGAATGCATAATTCATTGGCAGATTGAACGAATTCTGAACTATTGGCCAATTTTGGACCTGTGTCAGTGGGGAATGCATAATACACTGACGAACTGTCGACAGTTGAATTTCTGAATAATAATAGACTAAGCTCTTTCTGAACACAAGATGTTTTGATTTTTGACATTGATGTGTATCGAAATACCATCTGAAATCTGATTTTGACCATTTGCTTTAGATTATCTCCATTATTGATATTTTATCTGTTAGTGTAGTTCTTATTGCTTTACATGAGCTTTGGCTCACTCGTGGTTTACAAATTTCAGATCCTGAGGCGTGATTTCAGCTTGAAGTTGGAGCGACGAGGGAAGATTACTATGTGGAGAAAGATTTTACTTTGTTTTTAGTTTGTTGAGTGAGTAGTAGTTGGACATGATTTTTATTCATTTATTCAGTGTTTGGGTTTGGGAGTGAGAGATTGATTACTCAGAATTATTTAGTTAAATGGTTGATGAATGGATCATGGACCTAATTTATTATAGTTTTGAGCATGGTTCTGTATACTGTAGCCTTGCATGCTTGTAGAGTTTACTTTACAGGTGTGGCGCTGTTATGTTCCAAGCCATGGTGGTGGTTTGGGGCGTGACAATATCCCTTCGCACTGTCAAACCATACCATCTGTATTTATCATCAGAAATCTAGTTACCAATGCAGGTGCCTGACGTAACTCTGGTCCAAAGTTAAGGATTCTCCTACCCAAACCCCCATAACCACTTACCATATGGGCTTTGTTAACCCCTCTAAAACTTAGAATTCTTAGCCCTTCAGCTTTATTAGGTCCGTAGATCTCCCAGCTAACATGATGAAACTCTGAATCGCCCCAAAAGAAGTTCCTTTAAATATGCCCAATCCGTTTAATTGCACCAACCGAGCAAACAAAAAGAGAGATGAAGTAAATATAGATATTAGCTAGCACCGCTTTAATGAAAGTGATCTACCCCAAAACGATACCATGTTTCGCTTCCAAGTAGATAATTTTCTTTTTGTCCGCTTTCAATTAGATCCCAAGTTATGAGTTTTGTTCTGTTTGTCAGGAATGGACGAAACGCTTCGTTCCGGAGGTAAATCAGGTACGAAATGAGTATGTATTTTCTTCGTCCAGGATTTCGTCCATTCCGGACAAAATTCGGTGGGAATCCGGAATTCCGGTCTAAACGGGGTGAAATGCCCTGTTTGGTCCGGAATTTGACAAAATTCCCCCCAAAAATATCAAAATGCCATTGTAGCCGTTGGAAAGCATTTTTTACCCTTTACCCTCATTTTTGACCTTTTTGGCCGTTTTATAGCCGTTGGAAGGGTATCTCTCATCTTTTGGTGTCTACAAGTCCTTACAGCTCTATGTATACCCCTCTAGCAGATGCTGATGGTGACAACGACGATGGCTACCACTCGACTGAGTATGATGATCTTACTTATGAGAGCCCCTAGGAGGATTCGGGAGACGACTGAGATGCATTTTGTATTTTTTGTGTTTTCTTATTTTTTATGTATTATTTATATTAAATTTAATTTTTAAATAATAAAGATGCATTTTTTACATATTTGGTTCATTTAATTGTTTCTTATATATTTTGAACAATTTTTTATTTTTATTTTTGGATTTTTTCATATTTTTAACTTTTTAAAAAATTTCAATCGCTGTAGCGGAATGAAAATTTTCGAAGAACGGATGAAACGTCGAAACGTTTCGTTTCGGTCGCCAAAATGAAACATAATTTATAAGATTGGATCAGATTCCACATCCTCTTCTTAGATCTCCGCTCACATAGGAGACGACCCGAGTAAATGGTCGGGAACGGTTCCATGGAGTAACCAAGTAAGCTTTTCAGGCTATTTCCCTCGACCTCTATGAGATGAATACCGAGAAGTTTAGACTTTTGAAAATTAGACCTTTGCCCTGTCATTACTTTATAGCATTGGAGCACTGCTTTTAACTTCAATACTTTGTAAGCATCAGCCTTACTAAAACTATGGTGTCGTCCACAAACTGTAGATGTGAGACTTCCATCCCCTAAGGCCCAATGTGGAAGCCTTCAACGAGGTCATAACATCTTTTATCTGGCATTCTAGTGAGGGTTATACCATGAACAGGAAAGTGGATAGCAGATCTCCCTCCCTCAGGCCTCAGGTGGATTTAAAAAACCCTTTAAGAGAGCCGTTCACTATGATAGAGAACCAAGCAGAAGACGCATCTCATCATCCAAGCTTGCCACCTAGATCCAAAAACCCATTCCGCACGCCAAATCTCCGGTCTTGTAAAGGCATTCCACTAGACCGATCTGTTGGGAATCCCATATGTAGACTGCCCCATCCACTTTAGGGACCAAATCAATAAAAGCAAATGGCCCTCATATAACACCTAAAAAAAGCCACAAATGTCATCTTTTGATGTGTCCCAATAATACTGAAAGAATTCTAAGCAAAACGCATTCGGTCCAATAACTAAGTCATTACTAAGCGAGAACACACCCAATGTTTCAAAACACAGACTCCCTTAACGTTATTCGCTGGCTTAGGGGCTCCCATAAGTCCCTTGGTGTAACGACTCGATTCCGTCAAGTCGCTACAAGCAAAAGAACAACGCAAAAATCATGGGATTTTTTTTTTTTTTTAAGATAATCAACAACCACGACAAAAATCTTATTCCAAATTAAATAAGTCTACCATAACAAGAGGTCCTTTCAATACTCATACTCCAAATGAAAAGTAAAGTTTTAATCACTAAAGTTCAAACTAAAGAAAGTCCCGACAAAATAAAAATAGAAAATGACGCAAGACGTCATAGCGCAATAATCCATGAAGCGAACTCTCCGATCACACGATCCCTTACCCATGGTTTCTTCGTTTGCAAACGCTCCGCCATCTAACGCCTCAACCCCTGTGGTGGAGAAAACAACGTTAGAGCAGGGTCCTCCAGAGACCGAGCGGAGTAAAAGGAACAATATAAAAGGGCATGTAATAATAATTCAGATCCTTAGCAATCATCTAGTAGCAATAATAAATAACTGGAGAATAAAACTACGCCATCTATATCAGTATAAACATGAATGAATGACAATAATGAATGATATGTTATGTGTGCATCGAATATGTAAAATGAGACAACACTTTCCCCAGGTACATCCGACTTTTCCCCAGTTTACTTTTCTGTCAGTTCTTTTCTGACTTTCTCCTTTTTGCCAGTGTCCTTACCGCACGACTACCCACCACCCCTGTCCAAAGGTAGTGGCCTTATGGACTCGGATTTCGGTCTCGCATTTAATACCGAGCCGTTTCGGGGATACTATCCCTTTGGATGGTTTGCCAACGAAAGGCTGTACACGCTTCTCGCGTTGGCCTTTGGACCTTAGGTCCCAGGATGATACCACCACACCCTTAATTTCACCTTCACTCTCCCCCATGTAGGATATGCAATTAGGGATTTTAAGGTACGTTACCTTTGCCTTCTTATCCTGCATCATTTCACATAAATGTTAGAAACAGTTTATTATTTATTTCATTTCAAGTAAACAAGTATAATGAGCTATACAGTTATCACAAAGAAAATAGTATACGTAAGATTACTTTGCATGAAACAAGTTATATTGAAACCATTACAACACAAGGTCTAGCTGTCACCTGCCTTTTCAAATTCTGAGTGAAGATAGAAACCGAAAAGTCCCAACAAGAATAGGGAATGATCAACCTGGAAGTAAGGCCACACACATACCATTATTCTGAGTTCCTCATAAGCATACCATTTTATCTTAAGATTGCTTTGTGAAGCCTTTCTTTATTTTCCTTACTTCTATAAAATGGTCATTTTAAGAGTGTTAAGTGTACGAATAGACCTTTTTGTGAAGAACATGCCTAAATACATTTATTTCTCAAGTGAAGGTCTGTTCGTGAAGTGAAATATGTCAAAACACAATTGTGATTACCTTGCTTGTGAAGGTTTTCGCATGAAAATAGGACAAGACAATCTTAATTTGTGCAGTTATCAAAATGTTATTGGGCTGAAAATCAGCAACTGTTCATCAATCAAGAAAGGCAAACTGAGTCTGTGTATTTTACAAGATTTTGGAGTATAAAATCAGCCGTTTGCTACACTATCCTAAGAAAAGACAAGTTATTTTTGTGTGGTTATCAAAACATGTAGTATTTAAAATCAACCACCTGTTATACCAGAAAAAAACAAATTGTTGGTGTGTATTTATCAAAACATGGGTGTGTTCAAAACCGGCAGGTTTGTGCGATAGAATTAGGAAAAGACAGGTTGATGATGTGCGGTTATCAAAATATTGAGTGTTAAATCTGCTGCATAAAATAAGAAAGATATGCTGCCAAACATGGGAACGCCCACATCAGCAGCCTCCCTGTCTTTTTTTTTTTTTTTGAGAAGATATATTACTCCCCCCTATAAGTTACCCGAGGCAGCCCCCTTGTAGCAAAAGAGATAAACTTGTTATTCCTTTACAGGGCTGCCCAAGGAGGAAAAAGGGCTGGATATATCACTTTCCCTAAGTATATTCCATTATCTTTTTCCCTGTATGTTCATTCTATTTGTCTTCCATCTCAAATATTTCCTTGATTTACAGGTTTTGGGATTACAGCCGATTTAGATGTGAAGATATGGAAGAGGTTCGAATAGGTCTGATTCATGATGATGTGGGGTTTTGGGTATTTTCTTATTTGATTTGGGGTGGTGTATGTGTAAAACGAATTTTATTAAGCATAAATCTGGGCATGGTATTTGTGATACATGAGATGTGGAAATCCAGGAATTTAAAACAAGACTACTTACTTGCTGTAGAAGAATGATGAAGGTTGAAGAAAAGAAGGGCTGATGGTCTCTTTCCTCTAATCTTTACTCCCTCTTATTTTTTTATTTTTTTTTAAGCTACTGCTGCCGTGAGAATTTTTTTGGGCGAAAGTCACACGGTTGGATTTTTATGCCCTAGATTATATGTATGTATATTTTTAGTTAGTTGCCTCCTAGTTAAATTCTAATAGATTGCAAGCTTCCAATTTAGTTTGGTCTCTTTTTTATTCTATCTTAGTTAATAAAAGAAACACAATATAAATCCTTCCCCCTTTTTTTTTTTTGATAAAGGCACCGCCAACTGTGGTCCACCATAGCAAACGTACACTCCCCTATTGGGAGATGCGTACGGCCCTGAAAATATGGGGAGATTTTAAATCTAAAAAAAAATCTTGCAAAGAAATCCCTATTTAATCTCCTTTACATCTTTACTTATACACCCCTATTTTTATCTCTAAATTGGGTTTTAATTTTGGTCTAGGGATTAAAAGATGTATTTAAGTGGTCCCACTTAACCAAAAAAAAAAATAGATTATATAGGAAATAAGGGGTCGTTACACTTGGAGATTTGATCGCCTCTTCGATGAAATGCTTGATTGGGTGGATCCCTTTCTATTGTCTTTCAGCATATCCTCAGATCTGGTAATGGGGTGGCTGATAGCCTTGACAGAGAAGGGGTTTCTAAGTAAGATATGGCATTGTTTGATTCCCTCCCTCCCTAAGTTGTTTTTTTTCTTATCTCTTGTTTGTATTGCCCTCTCTTTTGGGTTTCTTATCTTTGTATTGACCGTCTCAGTCTGTTCCTTTTTTCGTAATGAAATCTGTTGCCATTCAAAAAGAAAAATTGATTAAAATATACAATCATAAATTCTAATTTTGGTTTTAGAAGTTGATGTGGTGAGTACTGTTGTTTTGTCACCAAGGGAACCCAAAAAGAGTTACCTGATAAGCATGCAAATTTGAACAACTACAAGTATCATAAAACTTGATGGTTGCTTAGATCTTTTAATTAGTCAAACTCAGAGATCTTTTGAGACTGTCTGAAATGGTCATTGATAGCCATACATAAATAATCATTAAAAAAAAGATTGTAATGCGGAAATTAATGAATACATAATTTAACATTTCCCTTGTTCGTTAATGATAATCAAGGAACTTTTGAGACGCATTGGTTAGTTATTGTGCTATTTGATTTTATTGCTTGTGTTTTATCAATGATAGTTTGGTCTTTAGCATAGCTTGGCAATTTGATGCAAGGTTATCTTGCCTCTTCGAAATGGGCATCATACTGGTGTTTGGCACTTCGGTTTTGTAAGTGTAAATGTAGTATACATTATGTACCTACTTTATACCTGGGTAAAATGCATCTTCGACAAGTTTTCAAATTTTTTTTTTTTGTTTCTTTTGTTTCACTTATACATTTTTCTTGAACTCTATTCAGCTATTCAATTTGTTGAGCATTTGTTTGGCCCTCTTAATGATCATAGGTCAGGGGTATATATGGATGTCACATAAAATACCTGGAAAAGATATATGGGAGCTTTCAAGGAGAAGCAAACAATTGTGGGAAATTTTGGTAGAGAGGATACACCTGTTGGGCATGGATCCACTCAAAGTATTGGGTTGGAAGAAAACAGGTAATTTGGTTCTTAATTGTGAAATTTGCTTGTTTCTAAGGGCTGCAAAATGAAATTTGAAATGTTCTTATTTTTCTTCGACCTTACTGTCTGAGGAGTTATTGAAAATTTGAAAATTTGTTGTTTTGAATTGCAGATTCTTTTGGGTCAATGCTGAACTTGTTTGTGTTTTTACTTTTAGGGTATTGCTACTAGAATGTTGTTGTGGCCCTTCTATCATTTTACATAGATTTATTTATTTTTATTCATGCAGATCTATTTATTAATTTTTTTATTCAATTTGATTATTATGACTGTATGTGCAATATATTCATGTGGAATATTGCCTACTTGTGCATATACATACACATATATTATGTATGCATATATGTATATATTTAGGGATTTGCTAGGAACCATCACAGAAGGCATTTTGAGGCCCGGCTGGTGGGCCCACATTGTTTGGGTGATCCAAACCATTCATCTGATGGGTCTTGACATAGATAGGGTGTGCCCAAAAAATCTTCTCCATAGGATCATCCTAACCCTTCGATTAGTGGAGGTTAAAAATGGACAGATTTGTGGAGGTTTAAACCTTGTGGAGGTTTAAACCCGTCCATTTTAACCTCCACAAATCGAAGGGTTTGGATGATCCTATGATGATGATTTTTTGGGCACACCCTATGTCAGGGCCCATCAAATGAATGGTTTGCATCAGCCAAACAACATGGGCCCACCCTATTTCTGGCCGTCGTAGTAGAAAATTTATCTACTCCGACAGAGTAGAAACATTTTCCCCTTATATATATATATGTATATATATATATGGCGAGAGAGAGAGAGAGAGAGAGAGAGAGAGAGAGAGAGAGAGAGAGAGAGAGAGAGAGAGAGAGAGAGAGAGAGAGAGAGAGAGATGCACGTGTACACATAAATGTATGTGACTTTTGAGTTTGCATTGTGTACATTATTTTATATTGACATGTTGGCTCTATAAAGGTCACCTTACTGTTTAGGATGAGACTTTCATGATGAGGTCTGATGCAACTTATGATTATTGGTTCGAATGTGAACTAGGTAGGGATCTCTCGATTGAAATATTTAGTTGGTAGGATTACTCCCAAGGTTTGAAGGTCCTGATATATCGGCCATATTGTGGACCCCCTTCGATATATCGGGAATGTTGCCGTATGTCAGCATATCGGTTGGGTTCCAATACCGATGTATCAGCCGGAATATTATATTCCAATATTTAAAGCTGTTAACTACCAGTTTACTCCAAAAGCTTAAGCTGTTGGTGAAAGGCGTTATTTATCTTTTATACTTTAACAAAAGCCATGATTACTCCCAAAGTGTGGAATATATTCCTAGTTTAGGTGTGCATCATCTTGTTGCATAATAACATTTTTTATTTATAATGCACATGCTATGGACAATTGCTTACTATGTATATGATGGTTGATCATTCTTCGTTTCATTTTTTGCTGTCTACTCTCCATAGGTGACTCAAGTACCCTACTAATGATTTTCATTAGATTACAAGGAGATATTATTTGGGGATCTTTACTTTGGCGTGCAGCGTCAGAAGTTTCTATGATTCCATTAAGTACCATGGACCGATGGGAAAGTTACTGAGACAAATCCAAATATTGTATGTTCAATAAAATCTTGATATTTAAATAATCACGAGCATATTCTACTTGGTTTGTCTGATTACATTTAGGTGATTTTTCAAATACACTTGTTTCACTCATCAGCTCATACATCAGCAAACGTTTGATTGCAAATATGGTGAATTATTTTAGGGAAATGATATCACCACTACCGTAATTTTGATGATCGCACTCCTCACTTTATTAAAAACTAAGGTATGACCCGCACCATAGGATGATCCAGACCGTCCATTAGATGGGCCACAGCCTAGATAGGATGTGCCCCAAAAATCATTTCCATAGGTTGATCCTAACCCTCCGATCTATAGAGGGTTAGGATCAACCCTCTAATATTCAGTCCCTCTATAAATCGGAGGGTTAGGATCAACCTATGGAAATGATTCTTGGGGCACAACCTATCTAGGCTGTGGCCCATCTAATGGGCGGTTTGGATCATCCTATGGTGCTGGCCATACCTTACTTTTTAAAAATGTGAGGAGTGTGATTATTAAAATACGGTAGTGGTGATATCATTTCCCTTATTTTATAGAGATATTTACATATTATATCATTGGCTAAAGAAAAATTGTTTTCCATAAGCAAAGAAATTTCCATTAAGGGGTTTAGTGAAGGTTTCAACAAGTTAGTTGGATAGGTTTGGAGTTCACTCTTACCATTGTGGTTTTATACCATCATTACTAGGTATGATACTGTCTCGTGCGCTACCTATTTGAGAACACCAAAATTTCACAATGGTAGGTGTTGTATACATTTTGAAAATATGCTATTAGCCCATGGTATATGTTGTGCGCCCCCGGAAAAAAGATACAGCATGAAAGTATCCAACTTTATAACTAATATTCCTTCAGTCTGTTGTCTTATATAAGTTCATTTATGCTTTATAAGAGGGAATGACTATTGTTGCAACTTTTAACTAAAAAAGTAGAAATTCTTCCTGGTTTATAAGAACGTGGTGCTAGAAATAACAGAGTTATGTTGTATGCCATTAGTGGTAGGTTGGTAATTATTTTCATTGATACTTTATAAGAGGGAGTGGCTATTATTGCAACTTTTGACTAAAAAGTAGAAATTCTTTCTAGTTTATAAGAATGTGGTGCGAGAAATAACAGAGTTATGGTGTATGCAATTAATGGTAGTTAGGTAATTATTTAGATCCAATCATATATAGGTCACTGTATTAGTGATTTACATCATTATGAGAGAACAACCAAGTTCCAAGAAATTTGTCCCCGTTTTCTTTCTCCTTTTTTTTCTCTCTTTTCAACTACAGAATTTTGAGTTGGAGGCATACTTAGGAATTCCTCTGGGTCAATTATCATGACTTTCTCAGGACCATGTGGGACATGCGATTCTAATGAAGCCGAGGTTAAGGCCCTACTCTTTGGCTTGCGATGGGCGTGTGAACACGATCAACGTCCACTTATTGTGGAAGGAGACTCCTCCAATGTAGTGGCCTGGGCTACTGAAGCAGCAAAGGGACCTTGAAGACTGCAGGAGATTGTCGCAGAAATATTGGACTTGATGCGGGTACTAAACCCACCCCGCGAACACCGTAGGCGATCAGCAAATGAGATGGCGGACACTCTGGCTAAGGAGGGAGCAAATCGGGAGGATTTTGATGTAATTTCATATATGTGATTAGTGAAGTCTATTAAAGTAGGATATTGTTAGACATGCCCTCCCTTTTCTGTAATATCTCGGACCTATCCGGGAAACATCTAATATTTGTAACAGCAGGCTGGGACTAGTGGTCCCGAATGCTATTCCAATATTAATGAAATTTATCATCTTTAAAAAAAAAAACCTACATAAGTTTGAGGCCGATTTGATCTGGTATTAGCTCCAAGTTGATCAAGATTCAAGTGAATCTCCATTCAATTAAACAGAGTTATATCCTTCTTGGAAGCAGAAAGGGAGACTAATCCAGACTATATCTCTTTTCCAGAAGTAGGTACACGTCATACATGCTGATGTGTACATGAAGATAGAAAAGTTTGGCAACAAGGTTTCCACAAAAATACAATGGGAGACTAATCCAAATTATGAGACCTAACTTGCTTAAGACCAATTGATTGTTGTCTGGATCAATTCCGTCCTTGTTTCTGTGTTCCTTATGCAAGTTTTTGCTAAAGTGAGCAATGAATCTTACATAGCAAGAGTTGATCTACACTGCAGATTTGTTGAAATTCAGGAGGGTGATACGATTATGGTACACATCAAGTCAGAGCAATTTGCTAAAGGCGTATTCAAAAATTTATACTACAGAAGTTCTTTCCTCATAAGATCATTAAGAAGAACAATGTGAATGCTGAGCGCCTCCTCCGGCGTGTCCCTGCCGTTCTGGTGTAGGGTTTCCTGGTTGGTATCGGAATATTTCCTCCCATTTCTGCTGTCTCTGCTTCTTCGGCTGTTCCTGTTGTCTCGGTTTCTCTGCTTGTTTCTTCTTCTTCTTCCTCATTCTCGTCGTCCTCTTCATTTTCGCCTTCCTCTTCCTCGTCTGTAATTGTGGAAGTACTCTCTGGTTCTGAGTTTGATTCCCCTACTGTATACACTTCTGGTTCATCATATTCATTATCAGTCTCTGAATCGATGTCAATCTCGTTATCTCCTTCTGCTTCCGTCTCATCTTCAGAGGTGTGAGGTGAGATTGGTCTGCACATTGTGAGTCAGTTAAGATTGTTATGGCTCTCCAGCTCGAATGGAGGATTATACGTAGAATATGCGATCGTCTGGTTTGGGGAAGAATCGAATTGCCTTCCAGCCCGGTGTTGGAAAACAAAATATCGAAGGCCGGGGGAAAAAAAATCTACAATGGAGGGGAAAGTTTAGGCGACAGATGGAAAGTGAAACGTAGTCGGAGGGAGGAGCGTCTGCAAAGGGTAACTATCAGAAGAAAAGAAAGTAACCTGGGGGACTGGAGGTGCTCAAAGTGCAATTTCTTAAATTTCAGAAGAAGAGCAGAATGCTACAGATGCAGGAAGGTGTGGTCTGGTTTTGATCTCAATTTCCCTGTCGGATTCCACAAAATTTTTCCGACAAGCTCAATAAGAACCCTAAGGAAGCAGCTACCCAACAATATTTTGAATAAAAGAACGGTGGAGGAGGTATCAAAGAGTCCAGTAGCGGAAGTTGGTAGTCAGCCGATGGAGGAATCTGTCACATTAGCTCCGGAACTGATCGACACTCTTTCTATGTGCCCTGAAGAAATATGGGCTGAATCCATAGAGTTGGGCTCTAGATTTGGCATCCAAAGAACCGTTTGGGGTAAAACTAAAAAAGGAGCAGGAAAAAACTCTACGGAGTTGAAGAGGTGGCTAGAGAAATCCTCGGGGATTTCAGTAGAATTCGAGGCTTTGCAGATTGCTAAAGGGGAGTTCGCTATAACTTACTCTCCGGATGCTTCATATATTGATTGCAGGCAACGATGGTCTACTGCAGAGGATAACCCTTTTGAAGAGTTATGTGAATGGAAGGATAAATTCTCAGGGACTTTCACTTCTTCGTGGTGGTCGATTGAAGGTCTTCCTCCCCATGCATAGATAGTTGAAAATTTCAGAAAAATAGGATGTCGAATTGGAAGAGTCTTAGCAACAGACGGTTCCTGTAATGAAGGTGGTGGCTACGAGAAAGTGCTGATCCTGCTTATGACCTCATTATCTGCTCCAGCTCTTATTAAGCTCCCAGTTTGCATTGATGAAACAGTATATTGGGTGCCGGTGGCAAGAAATGTCACTCGCCCTTCTGTATACAACGTTCGACAATCGGAGGAAACATCAGCTTTATTTCAGCAAACATGGTCGGGTTCTCTCTGTAACTATGGAAAGGGTCCGTCGGAGAAGATGGTGGTGCTCGGTAGCAAACAAGGTGCAGTGGGACTAACAAGCGCCTCTTCCTCTTTTCACCAACCCGGCGACGTGTATCCTTCAGACAGCGATAGCGTGAGACAATTGAAAGATGGGACAAGAGAGATGCACGTAGCATCTGGGCTACAGAGGATAGGTGACGTGCCGAGCGGTAAATGCTCTTCAATTCGGCGGAAATCAGCTTTTAAAATTTCAATTCCCTATGATGTTGCATCTCCGTTGATTCGTATGGAGAGTCCCCCTCCGTCTGATTCGTGTATTCTTGAATCGTGGGTCCCATGATGCCCGCAAAATGTAATGGGCCTTCCTGAAAATGTTATTTATGGGCTTTCGCCTTTTCAGATGACTTGGTCATCGAAAAGGGGTGAAGTCCATCATGGGTTTTTAAAAGTTGGTGAGAGTAGTCCATCTTCACCGTTGATACGGTTGTCGGTATCTGTCGAGCATCTTTTTAAGATTCCCAAATCGAGTGTTGTTTTGCTTGGAGATAAGGCCTCTGGTGGAAACTCTCGTCTATCTGTCAACCTTCTCGACGATTTTACTGATGTGTCCCAAGAGAGGCCAAGTTTAGGAGATGATCAAGAGGGTTTTGTTCCATTACAGGGGGGGTACCAGGGTCAATATTATTTGGAATCTACAGATCAGGGCAATTTTTCTCTTGGTCCAAGTGAACCGATTCAAAACTCCGGGGAGGCCAGCAGGGGGTTTGACTCAGTAAAGGGAGTATGTCATGGTCAATTATGGGTGAACTCAGCAGAGAAAGGCCTAAACTCTCTATGTTTAAGCCATCCGGTGATATTACTCAGATTGAAACTTGGGAGAATATGGATGAGGAAGAATATACTGGTGGTGAGTCTCCCTCCCGAGCGCTTCAGAGAAGGATAGCTTAGCTCTAGTTATAGGTGTGGAGGAAAATCTTAGAGATTTTCGGGAACCATATAATTTCCACTAGCAGAGTTTTAGGTTTATCATACTCAGGTCCGGAAGATCAGCTGAGGTCTATGTTCAGAGTTACGGAGGTAAGAGAAATGGATCAACGGTTTTTGTCTGACCCTTCAAGTGTTGAAGGCGTCAGGAAGTTGTTACGGGAGTTAGCAAAACTAAAATCGGATGTGAATTATGGAGACTTTACCAACAAAAAGAAGGATGTTCCTAATACGAGGGGTCATAGAAGAAATTGCCCTAGGGGAAGTGCACTGCGGTTGTCTGGTTTATCATGAAGATAATATCATGGAATGTAAACGGTTTGGGGTCTTTAGGAAAAAAGGCTCAGGTTAAAGAAATAGTAAAAATTAATAAGCCGGTCTTAGTCTGTATCCAAGAAACAAAGATGGAGGCGGTTAACAGAGCTATAGTTAAGAGTTTAGGTGGAAACGCGAATTGGGATTGCTTATCGTTGGAAGCAGTTGGAGCTGCAGGAGGCATATTAGTTATGTGGGATCAATCAAAATGGGAGATCCAAGATTCGTGGTTAGGCAAGTTTTCCGTTTCAATAGTTCTCAAAAAGGTGGGAGAAGCGGTTGTGGTTACTTTCTCTGGTATTTATGGTCCTACAGTTAGGGTGGAGAAGCGTAAGCTGTGGGAGGAACTTACTATGATTAGAAGTAAATGGGTTAATCCTTGGTGTTTAGGGGGAGATTTTAATGAAATCAGAAGTGTCGAAGAAAGATTGGGGTGTAGAAGAACTTCTCAGAATATGATTGATTTCTCAGATTTCATTGCTGAGAATGAATTGATTGATATTCCGATGAAAGGGGCTAAATACTCTTGGTCCAGAAATTCCAGTAAAAGTCGATTAGATCGTTTTTTGTTCTGCCTTGGCTGGATTTCCCTTTCCCGGAAGTATGTCAGAAGGTGCTCGTTCACTCAGTCTCTGATCATTGCCCGCTTTTATTGGATCCAAGATTGGATTCGTGGGGGCCCTCTCCATTCAGATTCGATTTAGCGTGGTTAGAAATACTGTCAGTGGGCGAGATGATGGGGGGATGGTGGGCATCATACAAGGTTGAAGGCGCGGCGGACTTCATTATAGGGGAGAAACTCAGATTTGTAAAAAAGAGGCTCAAAGAGTGGAATTTCCACAGGTTAGGGGCAATCTCTGAGAGAAAATTATGGTTACAAAATCGAATTAGGGACATTTCTTTGGCTGACGAGGAAAGGTTAGCTTCAGTGGAGGATTTGAATGATCTGGGAAAAGTCAAGGAGGAACACAAAGTTCTTCTACTACAGGAAGAGATATCTTGGAGGCAGAAGTCCAGAGTAAATTGGGAAGGTGATAAAAATACTACTTACTTTCATAGCATGGCAAGTGCTAGGAGGCGGAACAATAGAGTCGAGGCATTCGAGGTGAAGGGATCTCTATCTTTTAGTAAAGATGAGATTACCAAGGAAATTGTGGACTATTACAGATCGTTATATTCTTCGGAAGATCTAGTCAGGCCTAGGCTAGATGAGGTGGTTTTTAAATCTACGGATGAGAATTATCAGTCGGTGTTGGAAATGCCTTTTTCGGAGGAGGTGGAGAGAGGGGTTTTTTCGATGAAACGTGACAAAGCTCCGGGGCCGGATGGTTTCTGCCTCGCTTTCTTTCAGGTTTGTTGGGAGAGTGTGAAGGGAGATTTAATGTCATTTTTTCGAGAATTTTATGATGGCATGGAGTTGGACAGAGGAACTGGCGCCACTTTTATTGCTCTTGTGCCAAAATTAAAAGGTGCGGTGAAAGTTGGTGACTTCAGGCCTATTAGTCTAGTGGGTTGTCTTTATAAGGTGTTGTCAAAAGTATTGGCGGATCGAATAAAGGTGGTCCTTCCCCTTATTATCTCCGAGAATCAGTGTGCTTTTGTTAGCCAAAGACAAATTTTGGACTGCTCGTTGGTGGCAAATGAAATGGTGGATTGGATGGCAAAATCAGGTGAGGAAGGCGTTATTTGTAAGCTGGACATGGAAAAAGCTTATGACAGAGTGGATTGGCACTGTTTAGATTATTTTCTTCAAAGGATGGGCTTTGGTGTTAAGTGGCGGGGTTGGATTAGAAGTTGTTTATCTTCGGCCTGGTTCTCCATTCTTATTAACGGCTCTCCAAAAGGTTTTTTCAAATCTTCACGAGGCTTACGCCAAGCGGATCCTTTATCTCCCTTTCTATTTGTGATTGTAGCTGAAGCTTTGAGTTTGCTGTTGTCGAAAGGAAGATTGGAGGGTCTGGTCTCAGGGGTTAAATGCAGCCAGAATGGGATCGAGGTGTCGCATTTACAATTTGCGGACGATACTTTACTCTTTAGCTCCCCCCAGGCCTCGAAGATTCTCAACCTCAAGGCGATCCTACGATGTTATGAAATAGTAACAGGTCTAAGATCAAACTTCTCAAAATCAAGGTTGTATGCTGTAAATATCAAAGAGGCAGAAGCCTCTAGACTAGCCAATCTCATGGGTTGTCCACTGGAAAGGCTGCCTTCGTCTTATTTGGGACTGCCTTTGGGGTGGGTCGACCTCTCAAATGTGCATGGGATCCCATTGTGGAAAGAATCGAAAGAAGACTTGATACTTGGAAAAGGAATTTGGTCTCTAAAGGAGGAAGATTAACATTGATTAAGGCAGTTTTGTTTAATATTCCCATTTATCAGTTATCTTTATTTAAATGTCCTATGAGTGTCGTTAAGCGAATTGAACAGATCCAGAGAAGATTTTTGTGGGGGGGATCGGAGACGAAGAGGTCTATGGCTTTAGTAAGTTGGGAAAAGATCTGCCAGCCAGTCCAAGGAGGAGGCCTTGGTATTAGAAAGATTAAGCAGGTTAATCAAGCATTAATGGGAAAATGGCTGTGGAGGTTCGGGGAAGAGAAAGTGAGACTCTAGGCTAAAGTGATATCAGGAAAATATGGTGTTGCACCAGGTAACTGGGTTTCTTTAAACTGCTTTTGCAAACCTGGTGTGACAATTTGGAGCGATATTCTCTGCCTAAATTCCGTTTTTGATCGAGGTGTTAGATATAGAGTGTATTCTGGCGACAGGATTTCCTTTTGGTCCATGCGATGGTGCTCTAGTTCCCCCTTGAAAGTGTTATTCCCTGACCTCTTCTTAGTTGCAGATGATAAGTCAGCGTTAGTGAAAGATTGTTATGAGAGAATTGCTGGTAAAGTTATTTGGAAACCTCTTTTTAGGAGGAATTTCTTTGATAGAGAAATGCCTTCGGTGCTCAATTTCTTCCAAGTCCTTGAACAGAATTACATCAGTTTATCAGGGGTGGATAAAAGGCTTTGGGTTTTAGATTCATCCGGTTTCTTTTCAGTTAAGTCTTTTTATAAGAGCCTGATTCCTTACCAGGAAAATCCATTGGCAGCAAGGGTGTGGAAAATCAAGGCTCCTCCAAGAGTTTGTTTCTTTGGCTGGTCAACGATAGGCAATAGGATCCAAATGGTAGACTTTCTGAGAAAGAGGAATATGATAATTATTGATCATTGTGCTTTGTGTATCGAATCAGGAGAGTCGGTAGATCACTTATTCATCCATTGCAAAGTTGTTCGAGAGGTATGGGGAAGGATTCTAGCAAGGTTTGGAATGAATTGGGTTTTTCCCTCCTCTCTTAAAGAATTATTTAAAGGCTGACCATGTAATCCATGGAGGAAAAAAGGAAAGGTTTTATGGTGGCTTTCATTGATGGCCATATTGTGGGTTCTGTGGATCGAAAGGAATAATAGAGTATTTGAAGGTAAAGCTAAATCTTCTTATTTTTTATTTATCAAGGCCATTGCGTTAACTATCTCTTGGGCTCGGGCTCTTCCGCTTTTCCAATTTGTTTAGGCTTTCGATCTGTGGGAGGGATGGAGTGTAGTCTGCAATAGTAAGGAAAATATTATGGTTACTACTCAGGTCTGGCGTCCTCCCCCTGAGGGGCTAATAAAGTTAAATTTCGATGGCTCTAGTTTGGGTAATCCTGGCCCTGCTGGGATCGGTGGTGTCCTGAGAGACAGTGCCGGAGAGGTCGTTCAGGCTTTTTCTGGTCCAATCGGATCAACAGATTCGAGTGAAGCAGAGGTAAGAGCAGTTCACCAAGGCGTTCTGAGCATAGAAAGGAATAGATTAGGCAGTTGTATTGTAGAGGGTGATTCGGTTAACGTAATAAGATGGCTCAGGGGCTCTTTGATTCCTCCGTGGAGATTTCTTCATTTCTTTGATGAGATAAAAGACCTATCGGAAGGGCTTTCGGTTATATATCAGCATGTGAGAAGATCTGCTAACGCTATGGCAGATAAGTTAGCAAAAGATGGAGTTTCTAAGCAGGTTTTAGAGCTTTTTGATTTTTTACCGCCCTAATATATTGCGGGGTTGTATCCGTCTTTCTTGGCTTATATGTGCGTCTTTGTAATTGAAGGGGGACCTTCTCAGTCTTCTTTTAATGAATTCTGTTACCATTCAAAAAAAAAAAAAACAATGTGAATGCTTATGTACAGGAATTGCCTATGACGGGTACTAGTCTCGTTTTCAATGTGGACTTGGCTTTAAAATGGCACAAAGATAGATGTTGCCGATACAGAACAAGATATTCGTTTACTACCGGATCCAAAGCTCAAAGAAATATTAGAAATATGATCAATGATCAGATTATACCTATTAAGACATATGAGAGAGGGGAGGGGTGGTTTGGCTACCAGAAGTTCTTTGTTTGATGGAAACAAGGATTGTTGTCCGATTGCACATGGATTACAACTGGAGAATTCCAGCAGGTCAATCTCGATCTCTTAGTTCTCTACCAGTACGACCATTCCATTTATTCTACAAGGTCAAATTCATTCAACGTGGGGAGATGATAGAGATCAATTCAAGGTTTATAGTCATAGGAGCAAGAAAAGGCAAAATGGTCATTTCTATCACATCTTGAGTGAAAGTAATCAACCCCAAGGTTTGGTTTGGAGTTTTACAAAAGGGATGGGTCCCATCTCCTAGTTAAATGATTAAATAGAATTTAATATTATATGTTTTAATTCATAAGAGTTGAGTAGGAATTTTCTTTAACTTTTACTTGGATTTTTGTAGGGGTTTTGAAATTATCTAGAATTGCTTGGTTTCCTATATATGTAGGCCTTAAGGCCATCATATGTTTATAAAATATAGAGCTTTGCTTGCTTGAAGTGTTTTTCTTCTCCTTGGTTCTTGAAGTGATTTCTCAAACGCCTATGGGTGTGATGCCTTTGGCTCAGTGATGTGAGGCCTGTTTTCTATATCTACTTCTCCATTTCATCTTTCAAGGTATCTTCATCTTTAATATCTATTTTTTTCTGAAATTAAAGAAGCCTTTTGTAACTATTGAAACCTTATGTTCAAGTTCTATGGGATGCTAGGGGTTTTAGTTGGAATGCTAAGAATTTCACATATGTCAATATCATCTCCCGCTCTGATTAATATGGTTGGGCTTTAGAGGAATACCCATTGAAGTTGCTTGGTATCAAGTTGGCTGAATAATCAATTTTCCATCATAATTTTCATTCTTCAGTAAATTATTTTTTTGGAATTATCTAATGCTGACAAAAGTTGAAAATTCTGGTCTTAAATTCTTATTAATAGGAAGCTTGTTAATTGGTAGAACTTTGGAAGATCTAGATATGTTGGAAGAGAGGGTTAAGATGCTATCTGACGCTGGGTTGAGGGCAGAATACCTGTCTGCCACGACTTTGCATTTAAAGGAACCTGCACTTGAGGTTGGGAAGGAAGGGGGTGCTGCCTTTGTACCCGACGACTGCCAATTGGATGCCCATCATACTGTTGCATTCCTTGAGAAGGTCTAACATTACTTCCTGCTTTGTGTTTAAAAGATTGAGGTCGTTGATTTTAGTATTGATTATCTATTTAAACTGTTTGCCTATTTGTGGACACTATTTAACATGTAGGGTAATAGATCTTTTGCTTCGGAAGGCAGATATGCAGAATTCTATCATAACCCAGCAATTTCTTTGTTAAGGTGTGATTTTATGGTTTTGTGACAAAAAGTTTTCTAAAATTGGAACCATACGATAATTTTCTCACCTTGAAAAATAGTCTTATTAATTTTTCTGATTTTGACAATATCCAGATCTGATCGAAGTGGAGAGGTTGAAGCTATTCGGACTTCTAACAATTTTTTGTACAGTAGAAAGGCTGTAATAATTGCCGCAGGTGCCTGGAGCGGTTCTTTGATGCGAAACCTTGTTATGGAATCAGATATTGAATTGGATGTCCCTGTCCAGCCTCGAAAGGTTTGATTCTAAACTTGAACTGGTTTGAATTTGTAGGGATTTGAATAAGCAGCATACATCATATTGTGAACTGGTTCAATGTTGTGCATATAATTCGATGCATTTTGTTCATCTGTTAAAGTATAAAAGTTTAAATAATGCCTTCACTACGGCTTAACCTTTTGGAATAATTGGTTGTTTTCACATGGTATCAGAGCAATTGCCCTTGGTTCAAAACTCCTTGGTATTAAAAATCCACATGTAATGGCCAACCGAAAAGAGGGGCCACATGTGCCACGTGTAGGCCAACCCTAAAAAGAGGGCCACACGTGAGGGGGGGTTGTTAAAGTATAAAAGATTAACTAACGCCTTCTCCAATGGCTTAAGCTTTTGGAACAAGGTTTTAAATCCACCAAACCAAATAAAGTAATATTTTATTTCATAGAAAATTTCGGCCGAAATTGCCGGCCTAGATTTTTCGGTGAAATTCGTTAAATTTCGGGGGAAACGGAATTTTGTTCGAAATTTTGAAATTTCGTACAAAATATGTTAACGTTTCGAGTATATACAATTTCGGTTTCAGGGTTGACCGAAATTCGAAATCTCGGATTTCGTCGAAATTTAAAACCTTGTTTTGGAGGAATTGATTGTTTTCATAATATCCGAAGAACCACATGATGTCATGCTATTTGGATCACTAAAGTGGGACTGGTAATATCTGGTTTAACATTGTCCATTTAAGTTGATGCATTCTATTGGTATCCTAAGAACTTGTGGTGTCATGTTGTTCGAACTTTTAGGTAATAAGAAAATCCTACTGTTTATGACAGGTCAAAATAAACACAGGTATAGGGGTTCTTGGGTCGTCATTTAGGACTGAATGAGTGATAAAGATTCAACTGTAAAAAATGATGGGGAGGTGAACTTTAGGCTTTAGGTTGGTAGTTGTTAAATTATAAAAGATTAAATAACACCTCCAACAGCTTAAGCTTTTGGAGTAACTGGTTGTTTCACATGGTATCAGAGCCAAAGGTCTCGAGTTCAAACCTCCCGGATAGCAAAAATCCACATGCGATGGTCGGCCCAAAGTGAGACCACATGTGCCATGTGTTTGCCAAGTGGGCCACACGTGCGGGGAAGTATTAAAGTATAAAAGATAAATAACGCCTTTCTCCAACAGCTTAAGCTTTTGGAGTAACTGGTCGTTTCACATGTTAACTTCCCAACTTCTCCAAAAACTTAAGCTTTTGGAGTAACTGGTCATTTCACATGGTATCAGAGCAAATACCTGGGTTCAAACCTCCTCGATAGCAAAAATCCACATGCAATGAACAAACCCAACAGAGGGGCCACATGTGCCATGTGTAGGCCTACCCAAAGAAAGAGGGGCCACACGTGAGGGGGAGTGTTAAATTATAAAAGATAAAATAATGCCTTCTACAAGAGCTTAAGCTTTTGGAGTTACTGGTTGTTTCACAGTTGTAAAGATGATGGGGAAATATTTAGAGACTGTTTCTTGCCTGTGAACAGTTAAAAAAGGGTTAGGGTTGTCGGCCAGGTAAGGGAAAGACGATTGGTTGTGAAAGGAGGGTGAGAATAAATCTGGAACTGATTGGGTAGCAGGGATTGAGGGTCTGTTTGGGGGGCAGCAGATCAAGAATTAGGTGTAGGCTATGATTTAGTTGGCACTTGAATTTTCAGCGGACACACATGTCGAGATGTATCGACTGTCAGATTTCATGTGGGCGCATCGACATGTTATATTACTATGTCAAGTGAAAACTATTTATTATCAAGTATTGTGTTTACTTCTTTTTTTTATCATTAACTTGTATTTTATTATTATCTCTTAACTAATATTAGCTGTTATTCTCCTCTCTTATACCTAAAACACTAGACAAATACTTTCCAATATTATATTCATTGTACCCTATTGGTCTCTCTTTCTTGATGAATGCACTCTTATTTGATTAACACTAAACAAGTACTAAGGGGTTAGGCCTATAGCTCAATGGTTGAGGCAACCCCTGTAGCTCAATGGTCGAGGCTTTGTATATCAACCTTGAGGTCGCAGGTTCAATCCCAGCTTACCTACCAAAAAAAAAAAACAAAAAACAAACATTAAACAGATACTCTTCCAAGATATTCATTGCATCCTATTAGTCTCTCTTTCTCGACGCATATTGGAGATTGTAGATAAATAGTTTAGATTGACATATGGGTTGTTATTTGATTATCTCATTTTTTTGAGACTTATAGTTGCTTAATCCTAAGATTTATTATTTTGTTATGTTAAAGTGAGAATAAAAGAGAGGAGAAAAAGAAGAGTGAGGGAGAAGATGGAGTACCCTTAGAGAGCTCCCATCTAATATGATATATAGATATATTTCCAAATGAGTTACATGTACAAAGACTATAATACCCTTCAACGCGCCCCCTCAAGCTGGAGTGTATATAATACATACAACTATCTGTTAACTTAAACTTTGCCAATGTTTTGGTGAACACATCTGCTAGTTGATCTGGAGAACGAGTGAAGGAGGTGCTAATCTCTCCTTTATGATGTTTCTCACGAACAAATGGCAATGTACTTCAATATGCTTTGTCCTCTCATGGAACACTGGATTGGAAGCAATGTGACGTGCTGCTATGTTATCACAATAGAGTGATGTTGGTGATGAAGGAGGAAAACCGATCTGTAATAGTTGAGACCTCAACCAGGTCAACTCCCCACATGTATGGGCCTTGGCTCGATACTCTGCCTCTGCACTAGAACGAGATACAACCTCTTGCTTCTTACTCCTCCAGGACACAAGATTTCCTCCAACAAAGCTCCAATAACCAGTAGTCGATCTCCTTTTGCTGGAGATCCTGCCCAATCGGCATCTGTGAACCCCTCCAGTCTCATATGATCGTGCTTCCTGAAAAATAAACCTTTTCCAGGAGCACTCTCAAGTATGTGCTATTTGAAGGACAACTGCCCAATGTGAAGTACGAGGAGAATTCATAAACTGGCTGACCACTCCCACTGCATAGGATATATCAGGATGACTCACAGTCAAGTATATCAACATAGTAACCAATCTTCTGTAACTGCCAGGGTCATCCAACAACTCCCCCTTGAACTGGAAAGAGCTTTACATTGGGATCCATAGGAACCTGTGCCATCCTTACTCCTAAGGATCCCATCTCCTCTAATTTATTCAAAACATATTTCCTCTGTGATAAGAAAAGACCTCCTCTAGAGTATGCCACGTTGATACCCAAAAAATACTGAAGACGTCCTAGGTCTTTGGTACAAAACTATGTTTGAAGGAACTTCTTAGGTCTCTGGATACCTATCTCATCATTCCCAGTAATCACAATATCATCAACATACACAATCAACAAGATATAGCCATCACCAGAACGAGCACTGAATGTCAAGTGATCAACAACACATTGTCTCAAACCAAACCGCCTAACAATGTCATTGAATCTGCCAAACCAAGCTCGTGGAGATTGTTTCAGCCCATATAATGCCTTCCGAAGTCGACAAACAAAATCTATCTCCCCCTAACCAACAAACCTAGGAGGTTGCTCCATATACACCTCTTCAGAGAGGTCACCATGTAGGAAGGTGTTTTTAATATGTAACTGATAGAGAGGCCAACCATGGTTAACCGCCAAAGAAAGGAACACACGAATCGATGGTATCTTGGCCAGTGGAGAAAAGGTCTCCATATAATCCACCATAGGTTTGAGTATAGCCCTTAGCCACCAAACGGGCTTTCAACCGATCAACAGTACCATCAGAGAGATATTTAACACTAAACACCCAACGACAACAAACGACTTGGGCACCCCAAGGTAGTGGAATCGGCTCTCATGTACAATAAGAGGTAAGAGCCTCCATCTCAGCCTTCATAGCAAAGCGCCAACCTAGATGAGATAAGGCCTCTGCAACAGACTTAGGTATAGCGTGAGAGGATAAAGATGATAGAAAGCTCATATAAGAAGGGGAAAAACGATTATATGAAACAAAATGAGAAATAGGATGAGTAGTAGACCGTGAATGAGTCCGAGAAGCAATAGAGGACTTAGAAGTAGACGGAAGATCCATAGCTGTGGAAGATCCGCCAGATTGAGGAGGTGGATCGGAGTTAGGTGGCAGAGAGGACGGGGCAGCCATATCAGTGGACACCAACTCGTGAGGGAGACGAGTATAAACCTTCACCTGTTGGACGGAGCAGTGACGACAGGACTAGGTGAGATAGGAGGTACACCGGTCTCAATGACGACAGGACCAGGTAAGGTGGGTAAGGAGGTACACCAGACTCAGTGAAGACAGTAATACGTAAGGGAAGAGGCACCCCAGACGTAAGAACATAGCTAGTAGCAGTGGGCAAGAAATAGGGGGTATCCTCAAAGAAGGTAACGTCAACATAGACGAAGGCCCGCCGAAAGGTAGGACTGCAACACTTGTATCCTTTCTGTGTGTGAGGCCAAGAAAGATGCACTGCTTAGAACGAGGGTCGAGCTTATCCAACCTAGGAGACAACTGACGAACGAAGCACAGACAACAAAAAACACAAGGTGTCAAGGAAATGGATCACCCGATGGGTTAAGGATGGAAAACGGAGAACGACCACCCAATACAGAAGATGGAAGACGGTTCCCAAGGAAGCAGGCCATAAGAACGACATCACTCCAATAAGTCTTGGGAACCTTCATCTGAAAATGAAGAATGCAAGAGATGTCTAATAAAGTCCTCATCTTCCGCTCAGCCACCTTGTTCTGCTAGGGGTATACACACAAGAAGACTGATGAAGGATACCATGAGAGTCAAGGAAGGCACACAAACCAGAAGCCGAGAAAAAATACTCCTTGGCATTGTGAGTCCTCTAGCAGCGAACAAAACAACTATACTGAGCACACACACCTCATGGTAAAAGTTGCGAAAGCAGAGAAGACCTCATTACGATCGTTCAACAAAAACAACCAAGTCAGTTGCGAATGATCATCAATGAATACGCCAAAATATCTGTGATCAGATGTGGAGGAGGTTCGATAAGTACCCCAAATATCAGAGTGAACCAATTCAAAGGGACGAGAAGCTCTAAGAACACATCGGGGTGGGAACGACACATGATGGTGTTTACTTAACTCACAGGACTCACAACGGACGGATGTAACATGACCCGAGAGAAGGCCGGCGCAACGTATCAATAGAGGGATGCCCTAAACTGCAGTGCCACTGAGAGGCATTAATTGAGGCACAAAAAGCAACAATGTGCATTGGCCGATCCCGTTGATCCAGATAATATACTCCGTTCACACCATGGCCCTAAGAAATCATCCTCCCAATCATCAGATCATGAAAAACACATGAAGAAGGAGAAAACATGACATAACAATGAAGATCCTTAATCAACTGACTAACAGAAAGTAAGTTAATTGGGAAACGGTGAGCACATATGGCAAATGGAAAAGAGAGGCTAGGGGGGAAGAGAGGCGACCCCAATTCCAGAGACAGGAGAGACAATCCCATCAGCTAAAGTAAAAGAAGTAACATATGAAAAGGAGCGAAAATCAGAAAGAATACTAGAGTCACCAGTCATATGATGGGAGGCACCGGAATCAATAAGCTACAAATGAGAGGAAGAGACAGAGCAAGAGGAATGGCTATCATCCGGAGCGAAAGTGGCACTATCAGTATACGCAGAGTGGGTAGTGTAGGAAGGAACATGGCCAATAGATGCCGCAACAGAAACCTCCCCTGCTGACTGATGGGTGTCCAACTCAGGGTGAAGATCATAATAAAAGGTAATGAAGTTTCCATCCTAGCCACGAGGCGTATAGCAAGCTGCAGACAACAAGGCGTATAGCAACGCAAAATCATGTTAAAGCACCAACAAACACTATGCGGCTCCGAAGCACCAACAAACACCAAGCGTAGAAGCAACCAACCACAAACGAGTCACCAACAAAGAGGGTGCGACTACATCAGGCCGGAGCATCCAACAACCCAACACTCCATCCTTGGAACTTCACTTGGCGTAATGCCTTCAACTTGCATCATAGAGTATAATTTCAGGGCACCACAACTTTCTCAAACATTTCATCAAACAATTGGCGTGCAGTTTTCATAGCAACACTGTTAAAGTATAAAGATAAATAACGCCTTTCTCCAACAGCTTAAGCTTTTGGAGAAGTTGGTAAGTTAACATGGTATCAGAGCCGAAGGTCTCGAGTTCAAACCTCCCGGATAGCAAAAATCCACATGCGATGGTTGGCCCAAAGTGGGACCACATGTGCCACGTGTTTGCCAAGTGGGCTAGACGTACAGGGGAGTGTTAAAGTATAAAGATAAATAACGCCTTTCTCCAACAGCTTAAGCTTTTGAAGAAGTTGGTAAGTTAACAAGCACAAACTCCATAAAAACACAACTATTATGGAGAAAGAGATTACAGAGATTAGAATGTAGTGGAGAGGAGGGGAGGCTCAAACCATAAAGAAAGGGATAATGGGGAACGGGAAAAAACCCAACAAGGGTCCGAGGCTTAGGGATTTATGGATGGAGAAAAGGAAATGTGGATTTTGGGGAAAGATGGGATGGATTTATAAAAGGGTATTTACGTAAGGGAAATGGAAAGAGGGATTAGGGTTTGGGAGATTACGGAAGGGAAGGGGTCACTGGAATAGTGGTTATGGGGATGGAGAAATGGGGGGGCGCATCAACATAGAGACGAGAGAGAGAGAGAGAGAGAGAGAGAGAGAGAGAGAGAGAGAGAGAGACTCTTCTTCCTCCTTAACTCAACTCAACTCAACTCAACTAAGCCTTTGCCCCAAACTGGATAGAGATATAGAGGGACTCTTCTTCCTCCTTAACTCGACTCAACTAAGCCTTTGTCCGAAACTAGTTGGGGTCGGCTAATGAATCCTGTTGAGAGAAAAGAGTTAGAGTGAAAACAATGAGTTGAGAGGATCTCCCCCACTCTATTATATTTATATTAGAATTACATGTACAAAGTCCATTATGCCCTTAGGCATATCACACACTCTAACACTCCCCCTCAAGCTGGAATGTATATATCATACATTCCTAGCTTGTTACAAATATCACTCAATTTAGACTTGCTCAATGACCATGTCAGCGAACTGATCCACTGAACGAGTAAACTCAGTTCTTATCTCCCCTTTCTGAATTCTTTGATGAATAAAATGGCAGTCCACTTCATTGTGTTTTGTGCGCTCATGGAACACTGGATTGGTAGCAATGTGTATCGTAGCTTTGTTATCACAATACAACTGCGAAGGAGAAGAGGGACCAAAGCCAATCTCAGATAGAAGTGAGCACAACCAAATGAGTTCAATGCTCGTATGTTCCATTGCTTTGTATTATGCTTCTGCACTGGATTTGGCTTGCTTCTTGCGTCTCCATGACACTAGGTTACCGCCTAAAAAGGTACAATAACCCGTAGTTGACCTCCTATCTGCAGAAGATCCAGCCCAATCTGCATCAGAGAACCCTTCAATTTTCATATGGCCATGTCTTTTAAACAGTAAACCCTTTTCTGGAGCGCCCTTTAGGTACTTAAGGATTTGAACAATTGCAACCCAGTGAGTGGTACGAGGGGAGCTCATGTACTGGCTGACTACCCCTACAGCATGTGATATGTTTGGTCGGGTAACTGTAAGATATGTATGAGTTTACCCACTAGTTTTCTATATCTACTAGGGTCCTCCAATATATCACCTTCATCTGAAACCAGTTTCACATTAGGATCCAATGGTACAGACGCTGGCTTGACCCCAAGATTGCCTCTCTTCCAGTCGGTCCAAGACATACTTCCTTTGTGATAGAGAAAGCCCTTTAGAATAGCGTGCTACCTCTATTCGAAGGAAGTATCTAAGACAACCAGATCCTAAGTGGGAAATTCTTTCTGTAAGAAGGTTTTCAATTTCTGCATCCCTCTTGAGTTACTTCCTGTGATGATGATGTCGTCAACATACACGATCAGCAAAATGCAACCTTCTGAAGAGTGATGACTAAACACTGAGTGGTCTACTGCACATTGTTTCATGCCAAAGCGCATGACTGCCTCGCTGAACCTTCCAAACCACGCACGAGGGGATTGTTTGAGTCCATAGAGAGATTTCCGTAGACAACACACAGAGGAGGACATCTCCCCTTGAGCAACATACCCTGGTGGTTGCTTATATACACCTCCGTTGTGAGATCCCCATGAAGAAACGCATTCTTCACATCTAACTGATGGAGGGCCCAACCACCATTTACTGCCAGAGAAAGAAGAACACGAACAGATGGAATCTTTGCAACTGGAGAAAACGTCTCAGTGTAGTCAATACCAAATGTCTGAGTATACCCTTTTCCAACCAGACGCGCTTTCAAACGTTCAATAGTGTCATCTGACAAGTATTTAATGGAGAACACCCATTGACAACCAACGGGCCGAGCACCAGACGGTAAAGGAACCAGATCCCAAGTCTCATTGGTGCGAAGCGCACCCATTTCCAGGCCATGGCCTCACGCTAGCCAGGATGGGCGAGAGCTTCAGCCACATTCTGCGGTAAGGAGACAGAAGACAAAGAAGATACAAAGCTTTTGAAGGAGGGTGAGAGATTATCATATGAAACAAAATTAAAGATAGGATGTGCAGTAGAATGAGAAAGAGTGCGGGAAGGAATAGGGGAATTAGAAATCTCAATAGAGGTGGGCTGAGTGGATACCTGAGAAGAAAACGTTGGGATTGTCGCCCGAGAGGATGACAGATTGGCTGGAGGTGGCGTGGGATCAGTCTTTTGCCGGCATCGTTGATGGTGATTCGTAGTAACTGCAGGCGATGGCGGTGCCACAGGAGTGGGCATAGTGTCAGGAGCTGGCGAAGGAGCTACAGGAATAGGAGGAATAGACGAAATCACGAGTGAATCCGGCAGGACCGGTAGAGGAAGAGCGAGCTCTGAATCTGAAAGAGAGGTATGATGCTCAGAGCTTTGAGTGAAGAATGGATTAGACTTAAAAAATGTAACGTCAGCAGACCCAAGCCATCGACGAAGACGAGGACTGTAACAACGATACCCCTTTTGCGTACGCTAGTACCTCATGAAAACACATCGCTCGGAACAAGGATTCAGTTTGTCATGACCCAGACCTAGGTGGTGTACAAAACAAACATCCAAAAACATGAGGGGTAAGTGGAAATGGCTCTTTGCCATGATGTAACACCATGAAGGGCGATTCCCCACGAAGGAGGGAAGAAGGAAGGCGATTAGCCAAATAACAGGCAGTACAGACAGCCTCACTCCAATACTGCGTAGGTACCCGCATTTGAAAGTGTAGGGTGCGAGCGTCCTCGAGTAAGTAACAGAGCTTCCTCTCAACAACACCATTCTGCTGAGAGGTGTAAGCACAGGAGGTCTGATGAAGGATGCCATGGGTTGTTAAATAATCTTGAAAACCATGTGAACCAGATAAAAATTCTCTAGCATTATCAGTGCGTAGACATTTGATATTGCAATTATATTGGTTTTGAATTTCAGCATGAAACGGGCGAAAGGCGAAGAAGACCTCAGAACGATCTTTAAGTAAATACAACCATGTCATGCGAGAATAGTGATCAATAAAGACAATGAATTACTTGAACCCAATTGCAGACGCGGCCCTAAAGGGTCCCCATACATCAGAATGAACTAACTGAAATGGACTACAGACTACTAATGACTTGGGAAGGAAAGGACACACGATGGTGCTTCCCGAGTTCACGCGACTCGCACTGAAAAGATGATAGAGGGCCTTGAACAAGATGTGTCTGCTGAAGCCGCTGAAGCGATAGATGACCAAGACCGCAGTGCCACTGATAGGCATCCACGGAACTATGCAGGACAGTAGGCGGTCGACAGTCCAGACGATGCATCCCATCCACCTCACGTCTCGATCCAATCGTCCTCCGTAAAGACCCCGGCCCCAAACGGGCCTAGAAACTTAATAACCTTAATTAAATCTGGACCGTAGATCCCCCAAACCAAAAATCACTGTATTTTTGTTTTTTTAGTATAACCAATCTTTGGGGCATCAAATCTTGTCCGTTCGACATGATCTTGGTCCCGGTAGATGGGTATTTCGAATACCTGTCCAACGGATCCAAGATTTAGCGATTCAGACGTGATTTGTGTAAGTTATGACCTTTTTCTGTTAGGGTTAGGCATAGTTTCAAGTTTTCTCTTATTAGGCAATTTTTTAGGAGTGCTGATATTAAAATTTAGTATTTTCCTTTTTAGTTAACTTAAGTAATAAGATAAGAATAAAAGAGACCTAATAGAGTTAGGAAACTCACCTTGTAATTGAAACAAATTAGGAAAATGACTAAACTTATCAAGATTTAGTAGGAAACATAGAAAATAGGACTTTTCTTATGAAAACCCGAAACGTGACTTTATTCCCACTCTTTTTGTTCACGCCCAAATCGTAGAGAGAGAGAGAGAGAGTAGAAAGAAAAAAAAAAGAGAAGAAGAAGAATAGTTTCGTGGCCTTAGTCTTGTCCGGGTAAGTGCCCTAATCGTTTCCTTTTCTTTCTCAAGTGTATTTCCCAAAATATTTAGGGGCCGTTTGGATACGCGGATTTTAGAAAACTAGTTTTTAGTTTGAAATCAGTGTAAAAGAGGGTTCATGATCAGGCTACTGTGTGCTGTCTTGGCAGTGTTTCTTTGATTTTAAGCAAGAAAATTAGGTTTCTCCTACAACCTGAGATTTGTAAAACCAGGAAAATGGGAGGATCTTCTACTCTCTTGCTAATGGAAAGAAGGGAAAGAAGTCAAAATGAGTCAAAAACGACGGCTGGACCGCTTCTTCTCTTGTCTCTAACCCTCTTTTCTAACCTTCTTTTACACTGTTTTCAAACTAAAATCCTGGTTTCTAAAATCCGCGTATCCAAACGGCCCCTTAGGGTTTTAATCTATGTTTTTCTTTTTATAAACATGATTTTCGTAATTAAATTAATTTCTAAATTTCACGGTTGAATTTGTGTAAGAAATCATGATTTTCTTATATATATATATATATATATATATATATCCCTAAGAATTCAACATGTGTGAGAAATCATGATTTTCGTATTGATATATATCCCTAAAAATTCAACAATTGATCTATGTAAATAAAACTATGATTTTTGTGTATGTATAATAATTACCAAAATCAACAGCTGAATAATATATATACATATATATATATATAATTATATATATAAAGATTTTGTAAATGAAAATTAATTTCCAAACCTAACAGTTGTATGTGTATATAAAAATCTTTTATTTTTTTAATAGTCATAAACATATATTAAAAACATGATTTTCAAATTTTATATTAAATGAAATATAATAGTTAATTAATTTTTAAAAAGTGATTTTCAGATATGAAATAAATCTGAAAAATTATGCAGTTAATCAATTTATTAAAAGCTGTGAATTTCTTACTTTTATTAAATCTGAAAATATTATTTAATTAAATATGAAATGTTTATATCGAAATATGCGTATAAATATGTAGGCTTAAATCTGAAAATTTTATGTTAAATTATAAGGAAAATCATCAAAAAAATGCAAAGTTTATGCGAAATTGTGAATGAAGGGTAGTGATTTGAAAATTATAAAAAATCTGTTGTCATGTGAGAGAAAATGGCTTTTAGGACAAATATACCCCTCCTAATGGGTCCCGGGTATAAAATGTGGTTCCCTAATGGTTCCGAGGTATAAAATGTGGTTCCCTAGTGGTTCCAAGGTATAAAATGTGGTTCCGTAGTGGTTCCGGGGTAGAAAATGTGGTTCCCTAGTGGTTCCGGGGTATATAATGTGGTTCCCTAGTGGTTCCAGAGTAGAAAATGTGGTTCCCTAGTGGTTTCGGGGTATAAAATGTGATTCCGTAGTGGTTCCGGGGTATAAAATGTGGTTCCGTAGTGGTTTCGGAGTATAGAATGTGGTTCCGAGGTATAAAATGTGGGTCCCTAGTGGTTCCGGCATATAAAATGTGGTTCCCTAGTGGTTCCGGGGTAGAAAATGTGGTTCCCTAGTGGTCCTGGAGTAGAAAATGTGGTTCCCTAGTGGTTCCGGAGTAGAAAATGTGGTTCCTTAGTGGTTCCGAGGTATAAAATGTGTTTCCCTAGTGGTTCCGGGGTAGAAAATGTGGTTCCCTAGTGATTCCGAGGTATAAAATGTGGTTCCATAGTGGGTCCGAGGTATAAAATGTGGTTCCGTAATGGTTCTGGGGTATAAAATGTGGTTCCGTAGCGGTTCCGAGATATATAATGTGGTTCCCTAGTGGTTCCGACGTATAAAATGTGGTTCTCTAGTAGTTCCGGGGTAGAAAATGTGGTTTCCTATTGGTTCTGAGGTATAAAATGTGGTTCCCTAGTGGTTCCGATGTATAAAATTTGGTTCCCTAATGGTTCCGGGGTAGAAAATGTGGTTCCCACGCCGGGCCCGTGCGGGCCGGGTCGACCCGCGTGTCACCCGGATTTTTGCTGTATTTTTTAAGATGTTTTTGGGAAATGTTATCCGCACTACCGTATTTTGATGAGGACACTCCTCAGTTTATTAAAAGTACGGTATGGCCCGCACCATAGGATGATCCAAACCGTCCATTAGATGGGCCACAACCTAAATAGGTTGTGCCCCAAAAAGCATTTCTGTAGGTTTATCCTAACCCTCTGATCAGATTGTTAGAGGGTTGGTCCTAACCCTCTATAGATCGGAGGGTTAGGATCAACCTATGGAAATGATTTTTGGGACACAACCAATTTAGGCTGTGGCCCGTCTAATTGACGCTTTGGATCATCCTATGGGGGGCCATACCGTACTTTTAATTAAATGAGGAGTGCCCTCATCAAAATACAGTAGTGTGGATAACATTTCCCTTTTTTGTATGGGAATTTGCTAGCCACCTTTGCCGAGGCAACTTCTCGGCTTGTGGCCCATCCTTTGATGCAAAGATTGGCAGAAGTAATATGGGTGCAAAGGTGGCTAGCAAAAGCATAATTGCAAAAAATAGTAATCATTACTTGCAAAAAATAGTAATCATTACGGATTTGTGGCTGAAGTGCTAAGTTTTAAATGAAAAATTACGAAAAAATGGAAGCAAAGTATTAAAATTACGAAAAAAATACCAAAAGGATGCACTAACATATGACAATTATCGAACTACAAAGTTTGACTGTCTTCCGTCGGAAGTCCGAACGTTTGTTCGGAAGTCCGAACAAACCTTCGGACTTCCGAATGGAACCAATATTTTGGTTATGTATACTGGCTTCCATTCGGAAGTTCGAAGTTTTGTTCGGACTTCCGACGGAAGCCAGTAGAATAGGGATAATTCCAAAGATTTTTATTTTCAAATTGAGTAAAAATTCGAAGGATAATAGGAATATATATTGTGATCTTAGTGTCATGCAGGCAACCATAAATTGAAGCTTGATTTTGATGTTTTAGAATAAAAAAATGCAAAGAAAATGGATTTATCTTGAAAATGGGGAAAACAACAAAATTCAGTTTTAAGCTCAAAATTCATTTTCTTTGCATTTTGTAACACTCCTTCGATAAGTTTATCATGAATAAACCCTCATGATTACCAAACCCTGTTGTAAATGGCAACCTTCAAAACCCTTCCATGGAGTTTTCCACGTTAGAAAAGTCTTGAGGAAGAAGAAGGTGGTAGGTGAGAAGGTAATAAGTGCATAGGGATAGGTGCAAAAAGGTGGAGAGAAAAAAGAGGTAGGAGGGGTATATTTGTCCTAAAAGCCATCTTCTCTCACCTGACAACACCTTTTTATAAATTTCAAATCAATACCCTTTGTTCACAATTTCGCATAAACTTTGCATTTTTTTAATGATTTTCCCTAAATTATATTGTTAGATCTGAAATTTCATTTAATATATATAACTCTAAGATTTGACTGTTATTCATGGGCATATAAATAAATGATACATATATTTTGATGTTTTTAACACCTATTCGTACACATATTTGTAATCAAATCATAATTCGATTAGTTTTTGTTTATGTGCATGTTTTAATTACCTAAATCTTGATTTTTAATATATATTCGTACGTATATAAATTTTCGAATGCATATCCTCATATATAAAAGATTCATAATTTTAGGGCAGGAATTGTATAAATAAAAATCTATGAAATTGTTAGTATGCTCATGTACAAAGGGTTTGTGTATAAAATCCATGATTTATATTAATTTCATATATGCGAGAATATGAGAATGAAAACTCGTGATTCTCATTAGGTTTGTAATACCATATATAGGATATAATTCTAAGATTTCGTCAGTTACTTACACATATGAGAACTATAATTTCATTAGTTATATTTATTTATGATTTCGTTAGTTACAAACTAAATCTTGATAAGTTTAGTCACTTTTCTAATTTCTTTCAATTACATGGTGTATTTCCTTGCTCTATTAGGTCTCTTTTATTCTTATCGTATTACTTAAGTTAACTAAAAAGGAAAATACTAAATTTTAATATTGGCACTCCTAAAAATTGCCTAATAAGAGAAAACTCGTAACTATGCCTAACCCTAACATAAAAAAGGTCATAACTTACTCAAATCAAGTCCGAATCGCTAAATCTTGGGTTTGTTGGATAGGTATTCGAAATACTCATCTACTGGGACCAAAATTATGTCGAACTAACAAGATTTGATGCCCCAAAAATTGGTTATACTAAAAAAAACGAAAATACACTGTGATTTTTTGTCTGGGGATCTACGGTCCAGATTTAATTATGGTTATTAACTTTCTAGGCCCGTTTGGGACCGGGTCTTTACATTTTACCCCCCTCAAAGGAATTTCGGGGTTTCGTCCCTGAAATTCGACTCCCTAGTTTCGTTTAACTTAAAAATTTTCATATATTAAAGTTAAAAGACTAAGGCGATATGCAAACAACACAACCAAAGGAGACTACCTCTCCAAACAATCTTTGAAAATTTCTAAGCTAGATACGGTTTATGAATTTGAAGGAAAAATTTAATAATTAACAGACAACGTATCAAGGATTTTATTAGTGTGTGTCTGAACCAAATGATATATTACGGTTTTCATTAGTTCTATGTGTGTCTTTAACGAATAGTGTATCATAGAATTTAGTTATGAACAAACAACGTCTGATGACATGGCTTGGTTCATTATTCGTGTTGTCAAATGTTATTAAGTAACGTATATTGGTGATGTGTTTTCTTTAAAGTGTATTATGAGAATCATGGGGGGTTTATAGTTTTTAATTAAGTCCTGTCTAACTATCCCTTTCCTATGGCGTTCCCATATCAGTATAGTTAACTCACATACTAACTAGATTGCCCTTAGTCCACATGAGCCTATCTCACTTCCTCACACAATTAACTCACCTGCTAGACCATGAACTTCTGGTGCACCCAAATTCGGTATATTGTCTCATACCAACATAGCTAACCCGCATGTTATACCAGATTATCCCAGTCTATGTGAGAGAATAACATAATAATTTATTTTTTTTCTAAACGAGCCAAGCACTGTCAACGCGTTTAAGTCCACTATACCGTCCCATACCAGCATAGTCAACCCTCACGTAACCATGCTCTCAATATGTTTGAGTTCACTATATTGTCCCATGCCAGCATAGCCAACCCTCACCTACTGAGTGTTCCTGGTTCGCCTAAATCCCCCATGGAGCTCTCACCTAAACTTTTTATTTTCCACCACAACTCACTCACACGTCAACAAGGCGTCCCGATGCACGTGAGTCCGTTAAGTAGTTTCTTACAACACAATTAACTGATGTGCCCGGTACACACAAATCTGTTGTCATTTTCTAATTGCTCCTTGCCTGCATCTGCCCTTCCTATGATGTACCCAAACTCACAGGCGCACCTAAAATCACTAAACCTATGCTTTGATACCAACTAAAAAGGACAGAAAACTAAGCAGAAATTTACTACGCACCTCGGAATCACTTGAAAGATTATCCCCAACAGACTCTTCTTCTACGACTTAAATTTTCTTTCTTTTTCTCAACGCACAAGAGGTGTCTGATCTCCTATACTCAAGGGATTAGAAGAGTCAGAGTTAACACTGGTTGTCTTTCTCTTTCAAGTTACTTTTTACTTACATGGTGGGCCCATAACCCACAGGTCCTAGGATCGAAACCTGGCTCTGATACCTCAACTGTAACGACCCAATTCCGTAACTGAGTCGCTACAGCAAAGAACCTGCTAAAACCACAAGGATTTTTTTTTAAGAATCCATTACTTGAATAATAAATCAACCACGATTCTTATTCCAATAACATTAATAGTTCCACTACAATTAATTTAACTAAAATAACCCAAAATAACTTGTCTATCAAATGTCCCAAAATAATTAACCATATCCAACTCAAAGAAAACTTAAAAATTCAAAAATGAGTTCATAGGGCTAAATATACGCTACAAAAAAATTCATTGAAATAATCTTATTCGAAATAACTGACGAAAACTTTGGAAAAAAAATAAGATTATATAATGAGATCTAGCATAACCATGATAAAATAAAATACAATTATTCACAAAACACTTATGAAAAACCGTGAGTCACATATATTTAATCATTTCAAAGAGGTGGTATATTAATGTCTTAATACAGACTACGAATAAAGAAACAAAGTCTACAAATCGTGGCTCGAATTTCTATCTTAAAGTCGGAAGAACAAGAAAGCGATGGTTACTTACTTGCGAACGGTGGAAACCCGAAGAACGATCGAAGAGCCCGAACAAGGTACGAATACACACTCTTTCTCCCCTTCCCTTCTTCTTTTTTTTTCTTTCCCCTTTTTTTTAACTCTCTCTCTTCCTATCTTGGGCATCCAAAAATTTGTACGTGGGAGAGAGAGATCCCAATTATATAATTTTTTTAGGTGATTGCTTTCCCCAATCTTGCTAACTTTAAAACCCCTAAAATCTCTCTCTTATTCAAATCATGTCTCTCATGCTTCAATAGTATTGCTTGGCCTATAAGTAATCTTCTTTTTTTTTTTATATGGAAGTAAAATAAAGATTTATTTCATTCAATGGGGCCCACTAGATGACGCCCAAGAGAAGGGGGAAAGGAGATAAATCGTGAGCACGCCTCCCATTTTGGGAGTTGCGCAAGATTGAAAAAGTTAAAATTTTCCTAATTTTTTGTAGTTTGCTTATCTACCTCCTATTTTCCCTCCTTAATTATATTTTACTGCTTTAAATTCTAACTTCCCATGTTTTTACATGTGTATACCTATTTACAAGTGATTCTATCAAATCTCTTGGGTTAGTATCTTTCTTTTCTTTTTAAGAATCCCAATATTACTCCCCACCCAAGTAGGCCCACTTAATGGGGCAGAAAAAGGGAGAGAGAATTTGCCGAGGCTATTTTTTTGGGAAAATTTGGGAATACGGCAAATTTTTAGGGGTTTGGGGGATACGAGTAATATTTGGTCGCTTCTAACAAAAGTTATATTCTCCGCTGACTTTTATAAGTGCCTATAGTACCCCTTAAGTCTCTTTTTGAATAATATAACAATTAGGGTTAGTTTAGACATACAATTTTCATAACTTTTGGGGTACAAATAACAAAGTTTTTATTAAAACAAAATTAATCAAGGTTTCAGGTGTTACATTCTACCCCTCTTAAATGAATTTCGTCCCCGAAATTCTTCTCCATATACCATTGATTTGTTACTGACTCTAACAATATACTATCATGTTTCTCTCTAAAAAAAAAAAACATTGTACTAGCCTGGAAAGTCTGAAATTGATTGAACCAACTAAAATGGACATAAAACTAAGCAGAAATTTACTACGTACCTTGGATTCACTTTAAAGATTATCTCCAATAGACTCTTCTTCTACGACTTCAATTTTCTTTCTTTTTCTCAACGCACTGGACACCTCCTCATCCGAGTAAAGAGGTGTCTAATCTCCTATACTCAAGGGATCAGAAGAGTCAGAGTTAACACTGATTGTCTCTCTTTGAAGTTACTTCTTTTTCTGACTCAATAGGCTCTTCCTCGGGATCAGATTCAATTTCTGTGGATACAGAGTCACTAAGCTCAATAATTTCTCTTTTTTTTCTCTTTGAAGTTACTTTTGCTTGGCACACCTAAGCATATCAAGGTATCGAGTCGGAGATATCTAGGAGGAGTTAGAAAAGGATTGATCATTGATAGGATGTGATTTAGAATTTCTCAAGTGAGGGAGTTAATATAGATCGGTATCTTTAAGGGCCCTAGGTAGATTGTGGAATCAAGAAATTTATTTTAGTGGCATTAAATGACGGAGAAATCAGTTTAATAGAAAAAAATAATGTTAAATAAATTGGCGAACCGGTTCCTTTGAAGTTTGAGAACCCCGATTCATTGACAGGTATGGAGATGTTGTGATTGCTTTTGATGTATAATTTTGAAGTTTCATGACGAAAACTATAAAGACGAATGATGCTAATGACAAAAACAAATATGGATGTGATTATTGACTTTGGTATATGCTGGTATTTCGGTGATGCCTTACCATGAACTTGAAATTTTGGATTTATGCATTGCTAATTCTTATAAGCCTTGTCATGGATCTTGTGATAATTAGGATGACGCGAATGAAGGTTACTGCAAGGAAAAGTATGATCAAACCAAGGTTATGGGATAAGCAAAAAGATCAAGAACGGAGGGAAGAGCAAAAAGAGAAATTATTAAGATTAGTGACTCTGTATCCATAGAAATTGATCTGATCCCGAGGAAGAGCCTATTGAGTCAGAAAAAGAAGTAACTTCAAAGAGAAAGACAATCACTGTTAACTCTGACTCTTCTGATCCCTTGAGTGTAGGAGATCAGACACCTCTTTACTCAGATGAGGTGTCCAGTGCGTTGAGAAAAAGAAAGAAAATTGAAGTTGTAGAAGAAGAGTCTGTTGGGGATAATCTTTCAAGTGAATCTGAGGTGCGTAGTAAATTTCTGCTTAGTTTTATGTCCTTTTTAGTTGGTTCAATCAATTTCAGACTTTCCAGGCTACTATATTGTTAGAGTAAGTAGCAAATCAAGGGTATGGGGAGAGGAATTTCAGGGATTAAATTCATTTAAGGGGGGTAGAATGTAACACCCGAAACTTTGATTAATATTCTATAAAAATCTTATTATTAACACCCCAAAAATTATGAAAAGTGTATGTCTAAATTAACCCTAATTGTTATATTATTCAAAAAAAGACTTAAGGGGTATTATGAGCACTTGTAAAAGTCAACGGAGAATGTAACTTTTGTTAGAAACCTCAAAATATTACCCGTATCCCCCAAACGCCTAAAAAATTGCCGTACTCCCAATAACCCAAAAAAAAATAGCTTCCCATTCCAAATTTGGAGTGGGTATGACAAATTCTTTCTCCTCCCTTTTTCCGCCCCATTAAGTGGGCCCACTTGGGGAGTGTAATGTTGGGATTCTTAAAAAGAAAAGAAAGATACTAACCTAAGAGATTTGATAGAATCACTTGTAAATAGGTACACACATGTAGAAACATGAGAAGTTAGAATTTAAAGCAATAAGATAGTAATTAAGGAGGGAAAATAGGAAGTGAATAAGTAAAACTACAAAAATTTAGGAAAACTCTAATTTTTCCCATCGTGTGCAACTCCCAAAAAGAGAGGCGTGCGCACGACTTCCCATCTTCCATTCTCCTTTGAGCGTCACTTAGTGGGCCCAGTGGATGAATCAAATCTTTATTTTATTTATTTATAAAAAAATAGGGAAGATTTCTTAGAGGCCAAGCAAAAGTAAATAAGAAAGAGGGGGGGGGGGTGAATTGGTTGTGTTATAAAAGATTTTACCCTTTTAAAAACTTTTGCAAGATTAGTTAGTTTTCAAAAGCTTAAGTGAATATTCTCTCTTAGACCTTTTGACAAACACTTGTTAGGTGACTTTTGAAAACCCTAGTTGATTATTTCCTTTTTAATCTTTTTATCAAAATACTTGGTGGATGATTAAAGATTACAAGTATAATGTAAATCCCACAACAAGATAAAGTAATAAGATGAATGGTTTCTTTTAGGTCTTTTATCAAACACTTGGTGGAACCCTAGTTGATCTACTCTCTTTAGTTTTTTTGACAGACACTTTGTGGATGGTTCATGCAAACTTAATTAACTAGATTAAAGGGGCTTATTAGCAAGGTATTAGATAAGCAAGTTAATTACCAATGCTAACTACTCACTCAATTCTAAGTGTATAAATGCATGCACAAATAAGAGTGAGGGTGAGAGAAAGATAAGTACCACACAAGAGACACGAAGATTTATAGTGGCTCGGTCTTAATCCCAAGACCTACTCCACTCTTCTCAAGTTTTGTCTCCTTGAGGAATCCACTATCTTCTTCCAAGGAACTTAAATACGGCGTTCCTTCCGCCAAGTACAATCCGAGCGTCCAAGCTCCAAGGGTCTTAAATACGGCGTCCTTCGTTGCCAAGTACAATGTAGAGAAGAAAGGATGTAGCACACTTGCCTCTTAGTAGGCTGATTACAAGTAAATATCCCTCACTCTCACTCAAGAAAAAGATGAACAAATAAAAGCTCTAAGGTCTCAAGAACAATCTAAAGTCAAGGCATAAGAGAGAAGAAGAGAGTGAAAATCTTGGTAGAATGTAGTAAATATGCCTTTAAATGCTCAAGGAATGTTAGGTTATATCATTCTCCAAGTTCCCAAAGGCCCCAAGGTTCATATATATAGGGGAGGTCAAGATATGCCTTTTTTAGGCTCCGCAACGGTCTTCTCGGAGTCCGTTTACGGAGTTCTGAGTGGACCGTTACAGGTTTATTTTTTGAACCTGGACCATTTTTCGGAGCCCTGAGAATTATTCTCGGAGTTCCTAGAAGCCTATATAACCAGCAGGATTTCCTGTTTTCAGTGCTGATTTTCTTTGGGCTTTTGGAACTCAATCTAAGCATGTTAAATGGAATGTCATGTGGGTCTAACTATGTGAGGACACCACCATGATCATTCTCTAGCCATTTAAGTTTGATTTTAGGTTGGTTGTAACTCCCTTTTATGCGTTTGACCTAGACTATACATGATAGATCATATACATTCTAAAATAGCTTGGTCTTCAATCTTGTTAACACTTTGTAGAGGCTTTGCCTTGTCTTCAATCAACTCCTTTGATGCTTGAGCCTAGCTTGGGCCTTTGAGTTGATTTCCATCCTTGTTGGGCTTGAATTCAACCTTGTTCTTGAATGACCTTGTCTTGCCTTTGTATTGGTCTCCTCTTGCTTTGATTTGCCATTGTGTTGATGATGCCTTCTCCATGTCTTTGATCTCATCTCGAGATTGAATGATTTGATCCAAGTATGCTTTAGCTCCTTTGCATTGTGTTTAATCCATCTTCAAGCATAGGCCATCAATGGTGTGTGCTAGCATGGATTGACCTGTGAATTACCTGTCTATAGCACAACACTCAAGGCAAACGATCAGTACATAAACGACTAATCAATTTGAGTTTGTTAATCATCAAAACAAGGTGATTGAATGAACCCATGAGAACCCTTGGGCTAACATTCATCATCCCTCCCATCCATCAGGTCATAGGGTGGCTTGATTCATCCAAACTTCATTGGCAGCCCAACCCCGCGAAGCTCAACTAAGAGGAGCATTTACCAAGTTCCTCCAGAAGACTTTGAAGTTGGGAAATCGACAGACTTATGACAGCCGCATCCGGATTTCTTTCCATAAAACCAGGACTTCTTCGAGTTTCAATTTCGTCCTCCAGATGAGAAATAGCCACCTCCCTCGAAAGATCCCATACTCTCTTCCACCTTCTCCTATCCTCTAGTAATTCTCCAGAGGTCTCTTGATGTATGTGTTCGTTGGTGGAGGCTATCCTTTCGTCATAAGACATCCTTCTCATCCTGTGAAGGATTTTTTCCAGTACCATGATCTCCATGAACAGCTTGCTCTTGTGCCCCCCTGAGCATGAAGATGATTCCTGCTGCAAGGGATCATGTTCTTCCATCTTACTTAGATATGAAGGATACACATAAAACGTTGCAAATTCCAGTCGATTCATATAATAGATTATGTCACCGCCATACGACCACTGGCCTGAACCCAGGTGTCCCATCCCGAAATCCTTTTGCAGTGATAATTAATTTTTGCTTTTGACGGGCCATCCCATCCTTTGGGAGCCTTCTCGTCTTCCCAAGATGAGGCCCTTGCCCATCCCACCTTTACCTAAAAATTAACTAAAGAAAATTTATCACTTACCCAACCCTAGATCCAACCTCCTAACCGTTCAGGGTATAGACCCAAGACTAGAGGAAGGGACCAGAGCTGGATCCAACCCCCTAATCAATGCATCCATAAATGTTGTAATTGCTATAATCTCCTTCAACCCTAGGATCCACGGCTACTAAGTTAGCTAGAAAGGGCCTATCCTACCAGACTTGGAATAAGATTTTAGGAGCTTTAGCAGTCTGTTGTTTATCGTCCTTGATCCTGGTTTTAAAACCAAGATATTCCCCAATATTGTGCTCCCTAGTTAGTCTCTATCTTCGGCTCTCTTACAGGCGATAGTCTTTTCCCGTCGACCTCTCTTTTCCGTGCGATGGTGTCCCATCGTTGGTCGGCTCCTTTTCAGGTGACGATGTTCATGCCGTCGACCTTGTCTCTAGACGATGGTTTCCTCATCGTTGGTTGGTTATCTTATCCCTCCTTTTCCGGGCGATGGCTTTCATATCCATCGTTGGTTGGCTCTCTTACAGGCGACTATCTTTTCACGTCGACCTCTCTTTTCCGGGCAATGGTTTCTTCTTGTCTTCAGGCGACGATGTTCATGCCGTTGACCTTGTCACCAGACGATGGTTTCCCCATCGTTGGTTGGTTATCTTCTCTATCTCCTCTTTTCTCCATCGATGGTTATCTTCTATTAGAGTGGTGCTGCTTGCCTGGTGTTCCTGCTCGTGGTTCTTCATCATTGCTCACGTGCGCACCTTTGGTGTGCCTTTTTTGCTCGATGGATTGTTGTTATTCCCCTGCTGAGGTGCACTGTTCGATCCTTCGTGATTCTAGACTTATTTGCCTTGTTCTCATTCAGGGGGAGACCCGGTTGTGGGTGCTCTCGCCGTAGTGCTCGGAGTTGTTCCTTTTTGGTGGCTGCTGATCTCGACGACCGTACTTTCATTGTGGCCGTTATCTTTTGTTATGCTTTTCTTATGTATTCACAACACCAGCTTGAGGAGTGTTATACCAAGCTGGATGTGTGTATGAGGTTATGTACTTTTTGTTATTTTTAGATGTTTGTTGTAGTTTTCTTTGTACAAAGCTGGAGTTCCATAGCATAGACACTCCAGCTTGACGGGGAGTGTTGAATAATGTCTTAGGGTAGTCTAGACATTAGTTGTAGTAGTTAGGGGTATTGTAGTCATTGTACATTGTTGCCCTAGTTTGGCATGTATATACATCATTTACATGAGGAGCTCCCTAGTGGAGATTCTCCATCTGTCACTCTTCTTCTTCCTCTCTCTACCCTAGCTTCCATATTCTAACAATAACTATATTCAATAGTTAATTTTCTTGGGTTAAAATAAATTTGAAAATCTTGACTTTTAATGCATATTATAACTGTTGAATTTTTAGGGTTATAATAAATAAGTAAACCATGATTTTAAATACATCTATTTTTTCATATAATTGTCAAAGATCATAAATATATATATTTAAACATGTTTAATACTAAAAATCATGGATTTATATTAATATGGCAAGATCTTGAATCTTTATTCCCCTATACATCTATATATACGTATTTTTATTATAAAAGTCTCGAATTGAAACCTTAAACCCAAAAGAAAAGAATAGATTTCTACAAGGATGATTTATTTCAAAAGGATGGGATTTTTAGGGTACTTACTTTGGTATAGAAGAACTCAGACTCCAAGTCAAATCCTCCTTCCTTTTCTTCTCTCAGTCTCTTTTTTCTTTTTCTTTCTTTCTTTTTGTCCCTTTACTCACGTTTTGGGTTGGAAAGTGTGCGCACGTTTTTCCCTTTGTGGGAAAAGGTGAGCCTCTTCTATATGGTGTATTCGTTTCCTTCTTACTTTTTATTTTTTTGATTTAGTTCCTTTTTTTGTCATGCTCTTATTGGTTAATAAGGAGAGTTTGATGTGACTAGGATTTCTCAAAAGAAAAGACACTAGTTCTATTCAAACTAGGGATTTTAATTAAGCTTGTGGGCCACTTACTATAAATAGTAAGTTCGTACTTACTATTTATTAGTAATAGCAGTCTTACTATTTATAGTAAGCGTGAATCCGACGGTCCTAAAGGCCCAAATTTTAATCGGACTTGCAGGGCTGTCGATCAAAAGAAATATATGAACAATCTTTACTAAAAATTAACATAGTAAAGACCCTAGTGGGGTCGGTCTTTACATTCCACCCCCCTTGAAAAGAATTTGTCCCCGAAATTCAAATACCAAATTTTCCTAGGTTAGGGTAGTTTCTAAGATAATATGCTACTAAACTAACACGACTTGAAATCCTTAAAGAACAGTCTAACAATCAAAATAAAATAAGAGTGTACCTCCAAATAATTTCGGGAATTTCTTATATATTTAAGAGAGATTTAAGTATCTAGACCAGTGATGCATTAAATAATTCATTGGTTCTGTGTCTTATGAGGGTTTATCAACAATACTTTATTCAATTTAGTCAACCTAACTACCCTTCCTATGACGTACCCATCTCACAACGAATCATTTCCCTTTCCGATGTGGGATCTTACAATCCACCCCCTGGGACCCAACGTCCACGTTGGGACATCGTATTGTAGGAGAAACGCTCTGATACCAATTGTAATGACTCGGATTTTTGGACAATTATTTTTTCTTGTTTTCATAAACCCGGATCACTACCTAGAAGAAATAGGATACAACTCACAAGTATAGAATAACTAAATATTCAATTGATATATCTAAGAACTCAAATCAAACCTATATTTTTTTTTTGAAAGTTGACAATTTTCATTAATATTTAGAAAGCATTCAGGACCAGAAGTCCCATCCTGCAATACAAGATATTAACATGTTTTTGCATGGGCATACCCAACATTTCTTTCCGCTATTCCGTAGAATTCTCCTATCCAAATCCCCTAATGATCTATCCCAAAAATCAGCTACATATAGTTAAAGTTGTCCTTTCAACAAGTCACAGCCAAGTTCTATACAAAGCCCCCGATGTTCTTACATCTTGCTAAACCTGCAAGACTTTGATCTCCTAACAAAAGCCTCTAAAATCAGAGGCATATTACTTCAGAAGCATCCAACCCAAAACCCTTATCACTGAATCCATTGTAACATCCTCAAAAAGTCTTTAAAGCATTTATTTCACTAAGGAGCCCCGAGGGAACGAGCTAGACTGAGGACTTCTTTAATTCCAAAATAAGTCCGACCACCTCATATACGTATACCTCCTCATCAGGATTCAAAAAGGAGAGTTCCTCATTCGTAGGAATGTGTCCTTCTGATGCTTTCTTCCTACAAATCATATCTTCTAATTTCTGAATTCCTTTCTTTTGGTCCTCCCAATAGAGATGCCTAATATTCTGTTCCTCCAACTTTTTAATGAAAAAGGGCTGTTTATGCAACGGGGTGTGGGATTCCTTAATGGACCATTTACCAGTCAATCTAAAGATTGCTTCCGGGGTATTGCTAGCTTCTTCTTTTAGAATCTTCCACTGCTGCTTAGAGAGGTCCTTAGCAATTTCCTTTTGTGTTGGGTAGTGATTGGCTACGTATTCCTCCCTGTAAGCCAACCTTTTCAGAACTTTTAAGGCAGTTTCCAATTCAAACAAGTCTACCGGCAGCTTTCTCTTTTTACCCCGTCGATGAGAGAAGGAGGAGGGAGGAGATACCGAGACTCTCTGATCTTCCATTAAAACTCAAAATCCCAATTCCAAAGAAGAGAAGACAAGAATCACCAAAAGTACGTCTTAACACAGAATAGAAACAAAACAAAAGCCAATACCCCAAGTCTATGAATAGACTCCCACCATCATGAAAAGGCATTAAATGCACTGAAGTGGCGTTTCCCAATTTCATCATTAATTATTCCTTCAGAACAAAGGTTACCCCTACTATACTTGAGCCATATCAGGTGAATATCAAATTCCTTCACGTTTCTCGACGTGCAAGCCCCATTGCCAATGAGTGGATACACTATCGTAACCGCCTAAACCCAAGACACAAAAAGCTTTTTGACTTCCCACACCAAGGACAGCCCTTACTGTTTCAAGGATTTGGCGAGTCTTAACACTCTTCAAAATTTCCCCCTATATATTATTATTATTATTATTATTATTATTATTTTCCGGATAGTGCCAGAGTCAACCAAAACAAGAAAACGAGATAACTCTTAGGTTGAGCAAGCCACATATGAGGGGCACAAGAAAGGGAAAGGAGAAGGTATAACCCCACCGGATGAAGGTTCCAAGACAGTAAAAGCATAGTTGCCGGAAACTCCTTGGGCGAGGGGGAAACCCGTTTCCATTAAAACGCATTTCTCGTGGTTGGAAAACTCGTTTCCCCTAAAACGTGGGAAACACATTTCGGAAACGTTTCCGAAATATGATAAAAAATTGGAGAAATGTTTCTGAAATGCATAGGAACATATGAGAAACTTATGTAAATCATGCGTGAAACGCACGATAAACGTATGCAACACTCGTAGGAAACGCATGTGAAATGTGTAGGAAACATATGTGGAACTTACGAAAATCATTTTGGAAAATACACATAAAAAATTGTGGAATAGATGTTAAAAAAGAAAGCAATAGCATATATTGTAAGAAAAATAAAAATCAGAAAAATTCAAATAGAAATTTGAAATTAACAAAATTTAAATCTGCAAAACTACATATTTCGTGTTTTCATTGTGTTTCATGTGTGTTTTTTCTGAAACGCTTCTAATGTGTTTCCTAAGACGTTTCTCGTACAATTTTCTATTGTTTTCTCGTTTCTCGTTTCCCCTAATATTTTTTTCAAGTGTTTCACATTTCGTTTCCCACCTGGTAACTATGAGTAAAAGATTCAATGGAGATGGAGATTAGGGGTAAAATTAAGTCCTGTTTGGAGAGGGGGGAGCTCATGTCAGTAGAAAGGGGGTCGGATTCTACTGGGGATGAGTCTTCAGAAGTGGAAAGATAAATTTCATCTGATTCGGAGGAAAAACTATACTCTGACGAGTTCGAAAAGTTGGCTCAATTGGGTAATGATTTGGGAATAGGATATCGGGATAATATAGAAGAAACAAAGAAGATGTTCATAGATATAGAAAAAAAGGGATTCAAAAAAAAAGGAAGGAAAGACCCCGGATAGAGGTAAAAGGGAACTCAATGCTCTCAAAAGCTAAAGACCCTAGAATCGTTTTGGATTCAGATGAAAGATAATCAGTAGAGTTAGTTGGCCTTTCTGCTTGTTGTTTTTTGGAGCTCCTAAGGAAGATAATCTAGGATGTAGGATCTGCAGACGCTGAGGCATAAAGCACCCGAGTCTCATGGGCAGCTCAAATGCTGGTTAACTTTGTTTATTGCTTCTGTAATCTGTAAAGTCAAATGTAAAAATGTTTGTTGAATCCCAGGAGGAAAGAGGATGGGTCTCCTGGGTCTTTCATACTATGTATATCCAGTGGAACAACTGGTCCCTATTGTTTTTTTTTCTTTTGCTAGTATGAATATATCTGTCATTTTTCAAAAACAAAATTGAGTTGAGTTGAGTTGAGTGGTGAATTGGTCATGGTGAGAGGTACCACTCGCTTATGACAGTTCCTGGAAGGAGATGACCTATGTTTGAGTGATGAGATGCAATTTGTAACATTCTGAAGTAATAAAATTTGTTTTTATGTTAAATTTGGTTGATATAATGCTATTATTTATGTTTCTAACAGTTTTATTTTATTTTTTATAAAGTTTTTTAAAATTTTTAACTTTTTTTAAAATGTTCCATTCCACTTACCAAAATAAAACACCGAACGAAACGGAATCTATAACTATGCCCACCCGAGTCGACTGTCTTTTATGGTGGCCGAGTCCACGTCCAAGTCCAAGTTTTAAAACACTGGAATAGAGTTAAACCTAAATTTAACTATTATTGACATGTTCTTGCATGGAAATAGGCTAAGCTTACTTCTCTAGAGAAACCACAGCAATAGCAAAAGTTCTTTTAGAAAATGTCACTTCACATGAGGCAATGTCCTCTTCTTGGACTGTTCACAATACCACTTCATTGTTCTGTTATAATGGGAAAAATTGCATTTCAGAGACTGTTTTTGCAGTCAATGTATTCTGTTGTTTGATTGAATCTGTAAACTATTGGGGTGTTTCTTATTGGATGTAAGTGTTTTGTTGTAAGCTGTAGATCTCTATTTGGTGTTAAATATTTGCATCTTGGAATTTTCTAATGTCTCTTTGGCCTGCTATCTCTTGGAGCACAGAATTCAATTCTTTAGTACTCTGAACTTTTGTGACCATTTTCTCTTCTGCTTTCAATTTTGTCTATAAGTTTTGTCAATCTAAGAGGCTTTCTTTGCTTGATCGTTTCTGTCTTGCAACACAGGGCCATCTTCTTGTGCTAGAAAATTTTAGCCAATTTCGGCTGAACCATGGTCTGATGGAGCTTGGGTATGTTAACCATGAAATTTCTGCTCCAGTTCCTTCCTCTTCTGCTTCAGGAGCGATTGAACATGAAAATAGTGCATCATCCATTTCAATGACAGCCATGACCGATGTGATGGGTAATCTTGTCCTAGGTAACAGTCTAACCTCTGTTTATTTTCCCACTAGTTACTGATTTGCTTGTTTAATTTTAGTAATTAAAAAATGGGTTGCTAGACTTTCTTGCATTTTTTCCATTTGATGTTTCTCATGATTCAAAGCATGGTGTTGTACACCATACGAGCTCCGCAGTTGCCTTATTAGACTGTTGTCGTATTATTCTTTTACTGTTCTGTATTTTGGAGAGTGAGGGATGCTCTTAGAATTGCACTCAAGTATTGGTCTGTAGTTTCAAGTATTGCTTTTTAGTTTGTGTCGATGTTCAGAAACTTGGACCAGTGTTGGCTATTGGTCATCTGCTTTTTTCAGGTCTAACCATAGTTACCGGAAACGTATGGTGAAGGTGGGAAACATGTTCCACAGAAATGCTCCGAAACGGAAACGAAACATTTTGAAAAATGGGTGAAACTCTTGGGAGACGTGGGGGAAACATGGAGGAAACTTGGGGAACGCTTGGGAAACATGGGGGATACGTTGGGGAAACGCGTTTCCAAGAAAGCGGAAACGCATTTCTCTCTTGGAAACACGATTTCCGGAATTTTTTAATTTTCCAGGAAAATGATTTCTGCTTTATAAAGGCAATGATATATTGCCCCACTGTACACACGAGACAGCCCCCTCCAATGTAAAAGAGAAGTGACAAATACTCTAGAGGGTGGTTGTTCCTAGAATTCAATGCTCCATGAGGCTGTTTGGATACATGGATTTTATAATCACGATTGTAAAATCCTGGATTTTGCAAGCTAAACCTGGATTTTAGACCCAAACTTGGATTTTATAAGCTAAACCTTATAAAATCCAGGTTTTAGGTTGTAAAATCCATTTATCCAAACGGCACAAATGTGTTTTAGTATGACACTTTGAGATCCTATAAGCTAAAATCCCTTAGGTTTCATGTATGTTCCCCTCGTGTTTCCCAAACGTTGCCCTCACGTTTCCCAACATGTTTCACATGTGTTTTTCTATCATTTCTTGTTTCTCGTTTCCCCTATAATTTTTTTCACACGTTTCACGTTCCGCTTCCCGTATCCGTTTCCCGACCTGGCAACTCCTAACTCTGCCAAGTTGATGAATAGATAATTGATTCAGGGCGATGATATTTTCACCCCCCCTGCAGTACGTATGCGCCCCCTTATAACGTGATTTGACGTGAAGTCACATTATAAGGGGGGCGCATGCGTACTGCACGAGAGGGGGGGGGGGTGTGTGAAAATATCATCTCCCTTGATTTATTATTCTTTATAAAAATGGAATCTGTAGTCAGTACTGGTGGGTTTAGATGGATGAATTCTAGTTTGAAAGGATTTTTTGAACATTAATTCGCGGTCAAGCAAAAAGCTCTCTAGTTTAGTTCTAAGCACTTGTTTCTTTGATTGTAGTGGCAATGGTTTGTGACATTTATTTGTGATGCCACTATTTAGAATAAATTTTGTCATTGCTTCTAGAGAAGCCCCCCTCTGCAAGTGTTTATTTCATATGTTTATAAACTATTACGTGCTTGTGCCACTTCTCATCTGTGCTTTCAGGGAGCAGCCGCCAGTTCACCGGGTTCAATACAGAAACAGAAGATGCCATCGTAAATCGTATATGGGAACGTGCAGGGGAGTTCTTCCCTTCTATAAAAGAACAGTCTCTTCTGAATTTCAGTAGGGGCAAAAAAGTTAGAATAGGACTGCGTCCTTATAGTAAGCTCACAAGCTTTTTTAATATTAGTATTGTGTAATTTTCATTTTACTTGGGTAGCATTATTTCGTTTTGATACTTCTGGTTTCACTTTTGGCAATTTAAAGAATGTGCAATTATATGATAAAGGTATGACCTTCCTAATTTCAGTGCCTGATGGAAAGCCACTCATTGGACCTGTCCCTGGTTTACCAAAACTATTCCTTGCCACTGGACACGAAGGAGGGGGACTCTGCATGGTAATTTTCCTATTACATCCCCATTGAATGTTTCAAATCTCTCTCTCTCTCTCTCTCTCTCTCTCTCTCTCTCTCTCTCTCTCTCTCTCTCTCACACACACACACACACACACACACACACACACACATTGGGGCCTACTTTGTTAGGATGATCCAAAGCATTCATTTGAAAGGCCCTTACATAGATGGGGTGTGTACCAAAAATCAGCTCCATAGGATCATCCTAACCCATCCATTTGTGGAGGTCAAAATGGACAGACATTATTTGTCCACAAATCTGCCCATTTTTGTCCTCCACAAATGGAGGGGTTAGGATGATCCTATGGAGCTGATTTTTGGTACACACCCTATCTATGATAGGGCCTTGCAAATGAATGGTTTGGATCACCACAGAAAATGTGGGACCCATGTGATTGGGGCGCTTAAGCTCACCATAAGTTTGGTGAGCTTAACACTTTCCTCATATATATATATATATATATGAAGAAAGTGTTTATATATATATATAGCTGTGTTACTGCATTGCCTGCTTAAATTGTTTCTTTTTTTTTTTTGTTTGCTTGTTTGTTTCTATACTTATAGCTCAAGTAGTGGAAAAAATTGATTGACAAGCAGGCGGGACATGTTGTGACAACCTCATTAACACACTAGAGACATTATTATTCACAAGAATATTATTAAAACATACATATATGTTGATCAAATTTTTATAAAAATCATTAAAAATAAATGTAGACGCGGGTCTATGGTGGAAACTTAGTACATTACTCATTTTCTTTGAATTGACAAAAAGAAAAAAAAAATGTATTTTAGACATATTGGCCGATATCATTTGGAGCCCAGCCAATATGTCTTCAAATATGGATTTTCAAATTCTTGAGGATAACTAACATCATTTGAGGAATTAAACCCGTTCTAAGGAATCAACTTGATGCAAAGCAAGTTGCAAATTTTTTTTATATAACAAAACGTATTCACGAAAATGCCAGAAAGGGACATGCAAAACTCTCTTACTGTGACTACAGGAGGATTGTCAGTGCTAGTGGTCTTTGGGACTATCCACATGTTGCTAGTCTAGTTTATGTTCATGCTTTCATAGGGATTTGCTATGTTTTTATTGGCTCTGTCTCTGTGGTCCCTAATTGCATTATTTATTTTTTCTTTTATTTGATGCATGTGATGAGAGAGCACCGCTTAAGATGGTTTGGGCATATCCAACATAGGCCTTTGGATGCTCCAGTGAGAAGAAGTGATTCGTGCCAAGTTGATGGAGTAAAAAGAGGTAGGGGCAGACCGAAAACAACTTGGGTAGAAGCAGTGAGGAAAGACTTGCCGGCTTGGAACATAACAGAGAACATGGCCTTGGATAGGATTGAATGGAAGAAAATGATCCATGTAGACGAACCCAACTAGTGTCAGGAGTAGACTTAGTCAATTTGATCCGGGTAGATCCTTTCACCTTCTTCATGAAAATTTTCTAAAGGATTTATTAGCCGACCCTAACTAGTTTGGGACAGAGGCTTAGTCTAGTTGAGTTGATGCATGTGATGAAACTATTAGTGGTAGGCTCCATTTTCATAGGTCTTTCTTGGAATTTTCTACGCTTCCTTTAACCAAAATGGGGAGGGTGTTTTGAGTAGTTTTTGAGAGATAATTAAGGAGACCCCTTTTCTCTCCCTTCTTCATGGAAAGGTGGATTTTTAAGATTTTTTTGCAAACTATCTTGAGATCAAGACTTTTGATTGTTTTTTATTGTGTTTGTGGCTTCCTGTACTTGCATCTACGCCAGGTTGGTATCTGAGTAGAGGTTGTTCTTCAACATGCCTCTGACAAGAACACTTGGCTCTGGTCTCGAAGAGACGGACAACAAGAAGAACTAACATACTCGCACAGTCAGGTGGAGATCCTGACCAATTGGATAGCCCAATTAGAGAATCAATCCCAAATGGTTGATTCTGAAGTTCCTGAATCCTTTCCATGATCGAGTTCTATAGAGAGATTCAATGTGTTGAAGATAAAGAGAAAATAACCATTAGGAGACCGGGTTGAAGATCGACCTTCCTAATTTCTACGGGAGCTTTTATGCAGAAGAATTTATGGATTGTGTTTGCATAATGGAAAGAATATTGGAGTTCAAAGAGCTTCCAAACCACAAGGAAGCCCAACTTGTGACTCTTAAATTACGGGGGTGTACATCCTCTCTTTGGATGTAGATAGAACAAACTAGGGTATGATGGGGTAAGCAAAAGATTCGGAGTTGGGAGAAAACAAAAAAGAAGATGCAAGAGGCATTTCTACCCTTCAATTACACTCAAATCCTTCATCAGGATATCCTAAATTTTCACACAATTTGGATGATCATATGAGCTCATCAGAGAGCCCTCACATTCCATAAACAAGTTACTATGGATCCAACAGAGGTGCTGGACATCAGTAACAAAACTCCCAATCGGTTCCAAGCTGTAGGGTGGGTCTCCTCCACGATCGCACCCCCATATTGTGTGCATCCGCACCTGCTGCAAATCTTGGCCAGCAAACTAACTGTTGGATTACTTCAACTATGGAGAGGCCCGGCATATTTCTAGTAATTTCCTGACGGATGGCTGTGTGGGACCCGATCCTGCGAGAGGGGCGTGACCTGCCTCCCTCTTTTGGTCTCTCGTACCCATGCGAATGACGTGTGCCTTTTTATTATTGATATGAATCATCTTTTCTATGAACTTGTGATCACTAAAGCAATCCGAATTTCACACAAAAGAGAATAATCAGAGTCGCCACCTAGGTAAGAGACCTAGGACCCATAAATGACCAGAAATCTAGATTCGTTACCTGATTATGAGAATGAAAGGTATGAGAATTACCACCACATGCACCATTCTTGCCTGATAAACCGGTCTGCAATTCCAAAGTTAACTCTCTTGAATTTCTTTTAAATGGCTTATTTGAACTCTTTTGATGTGTGAACTATGTGACATGCATCTTAAAATATAATTTCAATGTAATTCCTAAATGTGTATCTTGATTTTCTTGATTTGTTGGAATTCAATCTATGTGAAAATTTTCCTAAAATTCTAATTTGGGGAAAATCCTAAGTGATTTAATAAATTTAATTTAGGGTTTTAAATGAGAGAAGAAATAAAAAAAACTACCCTACAAAAAACCCCACTGATTGTGTGTGGGGTCGACTCGTGCGGGGAATGTCATCCAAACATCCAAGCTGCCTACGTACCCAAGCCTCACTGGGATCAGAGTCGGCGTAGTTCGGTGGCCTAAACTAAGCTACATGCCTAAGACATCTAGGACACTGATCTAGACTCGATAGACTGTTTCAACAGTTTTAGAGAGATTATTTAGTTCAAGTCGAATAAGTTTTATTATCCTAGGACTTCATCTAAGATGTTATATGATCCTATCTAAGTGCAAGACAACCCTTAGACTAATGCAGGTGGGCCCTACATCTTACGTTAACTAGGTTTGTCCTATAGGGGAAAGGGATTGACTAGTGAAACTAATCTAAGGGTCAATTGCTAGTAATAGTAATTGACCATGATGAGGCTGGATTCCTAACTCTAGGACACCCTAAAAACCTAGAACGTAACGTAAGTGTTCCTAAAGAGGATCTAAGGGTTCCTACGAAGTGGGACCGCAATCCAACGGTTCCGATAAACTTGAACTTGGGTTTGCCCATCCTAAATTCATTAAGTGAATTATTTTCAGTTATTTTAAAAGTTCTTAACATCTAAAACATAAGGCTCTAAGGGGTTGACCAATCTCATGCTTGAAAAAATAACATATTATAATTTAGACGCTAAACTATCAAGGATTGATCGCAAAAAGTAAATAATCATGAATTCAAGCCTTGCATGTAAACTAATCTAAGATAGCAATTTTACAAAGGAAGTATGTGACTTTTTGGATTTCTGTTTAATTGGCTTAAGGATTTAATACATGCTGGAAAATTAGAGTTTTCTGGAAATTTTCATGAGGTTTTGAATTAATTTGATTTTTAAGTGAATTTATTAGAATCGGACCAGAATCATGATTTTACAAAGCATCCTATAGCAAACTAAGTTCTCTGTTTCAGAAACTTTGGGATATAATGTGTTCTGTAAAATTATGACTTTCTTGAATTTTTCATGATTTTAGAGATTAAATTCGATTTTTAGTAATTTTTTCAAAATCGGACCAGATTCATAACATTACAAAGCAACTTATATCAAATGAATTTCAATTCGAACCAAAATTTTAAAGTGACATGGTGATTATGAATAAGGTATATTGTAAAAATTTCATCAGATAATATTATGATTTGCTATGTATTCCAGATTTAACAAATAATGGCTATTTCGGAAGAATAAATAAAAAAGCATGCATAGTGGAATCCTAAAATCATGATAAAAATTAAGGTATACTGAATATGAATCATAATATTTTCTATCCAAATTTCAGAACTCGAAAGTTAATATTTCTCTAGAAACTCAATTTTTAAGGAAAGAGGTCAATCGTTTTCTTGAAATCCAAACATGTTTTATCATAAAAAATTTAATAACCATATCAAAACTTTACAAAAATCCATGAAAATTTTTCTATGACATACCAGTAACATATATTACTGGTTTGTAAAGAAAATTTCCGAAAATTATCAAATTTAATATGAAAAAGAATTACGGCACGCAAAACGAAACTTTGATTAGAAAACAATAAAGAAAACAGATTTTTCAAAATTTTATTTCATGAAAGATTCAAAATATGTCTAAACTTAAGATCTAGAAAGTTTCATGAGTTTTCAAAACCATTTGATATTTATGAAAAATAAGCCAATTTCAGAATAATTTAAATTCGAGTCAAATAAGTACCAAAAATTCTGAAATTTTTTGGGTAATCTTGAAATATCAAAATCGGACTGGAAGCAAAATTTCATTAAGTTTGGACTTGATTTGATGCATTTTTGCTTTTATTCGTCGAGAAATAACTCTTTTCTGGGTTACCGTTTGAAAAATATAACTAAAAATAAAACAAGCCAACCATGGGTGAAAATTATGTTTTCCAGTGGTTTTAGAATTTACTTTAACCTCTGAAAATATGAATTTTAGAAAGACACCATGTTTTCAAACACGTACTTTGAAAACCCAATTTAAATCCATGTTGAAAAAAAAAACAAAAGAAAATTAATATTTAATGAAGAAAAATTAATTTTCCAGTGAAATTCTGGAATTAATGATATTATGATTCGTATTACAACATACTAAAATTTCATCGAAAAATTCATCCGTTTAGACCATATTCTAAAATCAAACCCTAAAACAACCTAAACATGCACTTCTAAATCAAAGATTGAAAAGAGATAGAAAACACCTAACGTTGATCGCGAATCCTTGTCTCTAGGGTGTGTAAATCTGGGATATTCGCTTTGACACACCCTTATAAATGCTATAAAAAAAAGCAAAGATCGTCGGAGATGAGCCGCTATTCCGAAGCTTGGTGTATGTATATAGAGATGAGAGGTCCTTTGCCCTCTTTTCCAAAGGATGAGAGAGAGAGAGAGAGAGAGCATGTAAAAAGGAAGAGATTGGTAGTCTTGGACGAAATTAGGAGCATCCTTTTTTTCTTACTTTGGCGCATGTGGCAAGTTACCATGTTAAGCCATCTAAAGTTATCAATATGGACGGACATGCTCTCGCTTTTTACAAGTCAACACAACAAAGCTAATTAGCCCCCCCCCCCCCCCCCCCCCCCCCTTTTTTTTTTCTTTATCTTTGAACAACAACAGTTGCTAGATTGGCCGAAATAACTATGCCTGCCCAGGAAATCGGTCTTATCCATTGGATCCAAATAAGTTTAGAACAATGTTTACTAAAAAAAATGTGGGGTACACTTGCTTGATCAAAAATGTTCAAAGCTGGCCCGCCAAGTTGGTTCAAATTCTCTCTTGTTTTGATTCTTGTGAATAACCCTTCTCAACACTTAGCGGCAAAATTCAAAACATGTAAGAGACGGACACGGAAATGAAAAACACTAGAGAACCGATAGAAAAATACTAACTTCCTTATTGATTAAAGCGGAGCAAAATGGGGGTGTCTACAGGCTGGGAAAGCAAGGGTTTATTGATTGACAACGAAGGTGAAAGCTTACAGGAAGATCCAGTGTATGACACCGAGGATGACAATGATGCAATTGTGCATGATGACAGGAGTGAGCTGTTAGTCATGCGGAAGGTCATCCTCACTCTTTGGGATGAGTAGGAATATTGGCCATGAAGAGTGGTATTTTTCACACGACATTCATTGTAGCCGGGAAAGTCTGCAAGGTGATTATTGACGTCGGTAGTTGTGAAAATGTGGTATCTGAAGAGGCTGTCACAAAGTTATGGTTACCCACAAAGGTACATCCTCACACATTCAAACTGTCATGGCTGAAACCTGACGTTGGGGTAAGCTCAACCAAAAATTGCTTTCCGTTTTAGTTGGTAAATGGTATTTTGATTAAGTACGGTGTGATGTGATCCAGATGCATCCATGCCATATTTTATTTGGACGCCTGGCAATATGGTAGACATGTGATCCATAACAGGAAGAAAAAAAACGTATGGTCTGGAAGGTTTTGAAAATTATTTTGGTTTTGATCTACCCCAAGCCTCAAGTAAGGGAGGGAACTAATCTCCTTTCTCTGAGCCAATTCCAAGAAGAAATTAACGAAAGTGGAACTGTATATGTGCTAATCAGGATAGATGAATCAACAGGACTAGAGATTCCTAGTATGGTGTAGCCCTTGGTAGATAGAGGAATTTTTTATGTTTTTATGGATGATTTACCGCCGGGGTTACCATTGTTGCGAGATATTAGCATTACATCAATCTCATCTTGAGTGCTAGCTTGCAAAATAGGCACACCACCGCATGAGTCCTAATGAACACAAAGTACTCATTGGCAAGGAGTACTGGATTTTCACCATTTTAAATTGTATATGGGTACAATCTTCGCATTGCTCTAGACTTATCTCCTTTATCAACGACTAGCCGAGTGAATGAAAGGGTGGAAGATGTGATTGGGAACTTGAAGTCTATCCATGAACAGGTAACAGAGAGGTTAAAGATGGTAAACTCCAAGTATAAAGATCAACTATGTGTCGACTGTTTTGACTCCAAATCGTTTCTCAGTTGTTGATTATAACAAGCTACGCAGCAGAAGCCATTCAGAAAAAAAAAGAAGCTGCGCAGCAGGAAGATTGGTCCTTGTGAGGTGATTGAGAAGATCAATGATAACACATCTCACATAAAGCTGACAAGCTACTTGAAGACTTCCAATGTTTTTAACGTGAATTATCTAGTTCCTCATCATGGTGATGATTCAACCAACAACCTCTTAGATTCGAGGGCGAGTCCTTCTCAACCAGGGGGGGACTGATGCAAAGCAGGTTGCAAACAAGTTTTGTGGCAAAATTTATTCACACAAATATAAGAAAGGGACACACAAAACTTCATTATTGTGACTGGATGAGGATTATTGATGCTACTGGTCTTTCGGACCCCATCCACATATTTTTAGTCTAGTTAATGTTCATGTTTTTATAGGGATTTGTTAGGTTTTTATGGGCTTTGTCTCTATGAGCCTGAATGCATTTTTTTTCCTTTTTAATTTGGTGCATGTGATGAAACTATTATTGGTGGATCGCATTTTCATGGGTTTTTCTTTGGATTTTTGCATCCCTTTTGAAAGGTAAATGTTTTGAGTAGGTTTTGAGAGGTAATTGAATAAAAAAATACCACTTTTCTCCAATTTCATCTTCCAAAAAAATGTAGGTTTTTAGGGTTTTATAACATATCTTGCGATCAAGACTTTTTGTTTGTAGTAATTGAATCCAGAGGGACAATGCTTTTTAGTAGTTTTTGAGAGGTAATTGAATAAAAAAAATTCCCTTTTTTCCCATTTCGTCTTCGAGAACAAGGTAGATTTTTAGGGTTTTCCAACATATCTTGCAGTCCAGACTTTTGGTTTTTTCATTTTCATTACATTTATAGTTTTTTACACCCACACCTTCCCTAAGGATGAAATGGTCTAAATGCCCTTTCAAAATCTATCTACGACAGAATATGGACTATGGTAGATGCTGGAAACTCCTTGGGTGGGTGGGAAACACGTTTCCCCTAAAATGCGTTACTCGCGGGTGGGAAACTCGTTTCCCCTAAAACACGTTTTCTACGTTTCCGAAACATGATAGAAAAAAATTTGGACAAATGTTTCTGAAACGCATGGGAAACATATGAGAAACTTGTGTAAATCATGTGTGAAACTCGTGATAAACGTATGCAACGCTCGTAGAAAATGCATGTGAAACATGTAGGGAACATGTATGGAACTTACGAAAATCATTTTGGAAAAAACATATAAAAATTGTGGAATAGATATTAAAAAAGAAAACAATAGCATATATTGTAATAAAAATAAAAATAAGAAAAATTCAAATAGAAATTTGAAATTAACAAAATTGAAATCTACAAAACCACATATTTCGTATTTTCCTTATGTTTCATGCGTGTTTTTTCTATGATTTTCTAGCGTTTTCTCATTTCTCATTTCCTATATTTTTTTCATGTGTTTCCCATTTCCATTTCACGTTTTGTTTCCCGAATTCGTTTCCCACCTTGGTAACTATGGTATTTATAGTAAGGTCACTCCAGTTATGTTACTCTAATGAGGCCTCATTTACTTCAGTTATATATTTAAAGGAGAGGGCTGATATTGGGGTGTCCTCAAATTTTATGGAAATGAAAGATCTAATGATTTTTTTATTAATTTTTCCAACTACAGGCTCTGGGGACTGCTGAAATGGTTGCTGATATGGTGTTAGGCAACACTGGGAAAGTTGATTGCACACCCTTCTCTATCCAGGGCAGATGTTGCAGTTAATTTGTTACTGCATTATTTCAGACCATGGAAATAAAATACAATCTACAATCTTTAGACCATGGATGTGAGCATTGATTCAATTAGATAGTGCTTAACGGATCAACTTTGAGATCACACAATAATGCTGGAAGCACACACAAATCTGCACACGAATTGTACCATCAAGCTATGTTTGCCATTTTTGGCATTCTTGAAATAACACCAGGAGTTCAGTTACTCATGTAGCTAAGAACGTGCACGATTGGAGGGAGAAATGAAGTACATATACAGTTACTCTATATGCATAGTAGTTTCTGTCATGTTTGATTTGATACTGTGAATGTACATACATCCATTGTATTTCATGTACTTGATTGGCTCACTAATTTGTAGCCCAGAGCATGTTATCTATTTCGCAATATTCTGGTTATGGTTTTAGTTCCTGCATGTGTAGTCTCAGATGTGCATACATGTGTTTGATTGTACGTTTGTTTAACTTTAAATTACGGGATTCTTGTTGAAGTATAAATGATTAAATAACAGCTTTAGGCCCTGTTCGTTTGGGATTATGGACCAACCGATTTCAATGATAGCAACCGGTTATGATAATCACCTATTATGAAAATAATCTATTATGATATAATTGTGTTCTGCTTCATCATAGATGAAGTGATTATTTACACAACTTATAATGACCAAAATACCCTTTGATGTAAGGTTACAACTTTAATCCCAATAATTGTTCAAATGCAATTACAAGGAAAGAAAAAAGACAGTTATAACCACTTTTGGCATACTTCCCATATCATCCACAGTTTAAAATCAGTCCCAAGAACAAAACAGTGCTGTTTGGACAGAATAATGAGGTTCTACAACTGAGGGTAATTGCTTGGTAAAACAGAGAAGTACCTCTGTTTCATTTTAGCCAAAGAATTCATTCTCATTGTCCCAATGTCCCTGAAGCCTCTGAGAAGAAAAAATGTTCATCCACAACCCTCTTTAGTCCATGCAAATGCCTATTTGTTTTTTTTTTGTCACAGGAGAAAGCAATATCAGTACCTCAAAAAGACATGAACAGTAAAGCAGGAGGTTTTTCTTTAGCCACTGATATTGGCAGTACCATGTTTTGATAAGTGCACAAACTTAGCTTGTTTTTCTATTTTATTTGGCTTCTTAGAGCCTTCTGGGAACTGTAATAACCTCTGACAAATGTTTAAATTAATAAACGACAAGATGAGGTTAGTGCATTTATCAAAACGGGGTAGTGCTAATATCGGTAGCCTTTTATTTTTCGCCACTGGATTTGTAACTTTTGCGATGTTTGCATAAAGGTTTGAGGGTCTAAATGGAAATGGGTACAGTTGTGTGATGAAAAACCAAGACCAGGATGTCTGGAAGAGGAATGGGGAAAGAGGAATGGATTGAGGGGGTTAATGTAATACCCATTGTGGGTTTCAGCTAGAAGAAGGAAAAGAAGGGTTAGAAGAGAGGGAAGGAGTTATTGAGGTGGGGGTTTGTTTGTCATTTCAACTGGCTTTCGGGAACGATTCCTGCCTCTGTGCATGTCTCTCTCAGTACTTTGATTTTTGGAATGCTTCTTTTGAGCACCTCTATTTCTTCCCATCTGTTCTTCTGCATTTACACATGCTTTCCTACTAAAATCCATTTGAAAACATCCCCGCCCAACTGCAAAAAACAGAACCCAGATCCCATATTTACCAGATCCCATATTTACCAAATAAAAAGAAGAGAATGAACTAAATAAAAAAAGCTCAAAAACCCATGTCACTGATATCTTACAAGGTTGGTGAGGCAAGAACCTTGGAGTGATGGGTTCCATGTTTCTCCTGATAGGGTATAAAAGTTCAGGTGGAATAGGCATTCCAGATATCATGTATATAAGGTTGATGTTCCAGCTCTTGCCATTGTGATGCAATAAAATGAGGCGTGTTTCTTCCATTCATCATCTATGTTTCAATAAAAGAAAATGAGAATAATGACTGCGGGGACGACATGTACATGCAGTCGGAACACTCCTTGGAAGAAGAGAGCAGCTAGGAAGACACCCATTCAAGCGGGTCCCTAACATCCCTACACACTGACGCATGTTTAAAACTATATTAATAGACATTTTTCATGGCAAAAAGGGATTCCAAGGACAGAGGATACACCTTGAGAAATGTTGGACTTCGAGCACTCATTATCAATTAAAGAAGTTGACTATAAAACCAAATGAAAGAGTACCTCTGGCGCAGGAATTTTGATAGTTTTAGTCCTCTTAAAATGCTAGGAACAGAATTGTTATACCCCTTCAAGAAAACAAAAGGGATAATTACATTTACCTCCAATCTCACTTCAACCCCTATAGTTTAAAAAGTGACAAAGACATCCCCTCTAGTTTCGTTGGGTTTTTTTTCACTGGACGGTGCAAACGGCGCGCGTGAAATGACCCATTTGCCCTATGTTTTAAGTCGACTACAAATGAAGAAAACAACAGTTGGGTTTTTTATCTTTGGGTTTTTACTCGACGGAACTAGGGTTTTCACTGTGTGGAAGACGAACGACGATTTCCTGTCATCTTCAACCTTTGAACCATCGATTCGAGGGTTTCTAAAACATTCGTCTTCTCCAAGCGTTTCAGGTTTGGAAGATTTCTGTCTTTTAATGTCGTGTTGTGGGAATATTGTAGAAAATGATTGGTAGGTGTTAAAATAGTTTACAAACCCTTTTGTCTCTAAATATTTTAGGAAGTTTTAAAGGCTTGATTCCAAAGTCCCACTTAAAACAAAGTTTCTGTGATTTTTTAATGGAAAATTGTCGGGTTAGGTGTTCTTTCGATGTAAACTGTAATATTAGTTAGGGTTTATGAGTATTTTATTGGTTTTTGTGGAATGTCGAATTTTTTGTGGAGAAACACTATGTTGTGGTCCCAATTTGTGAGAAAGATGTCATTTTGCCCCCTTTTTAGGGCTTTTTGTGCTATCTGTCTTGCATATGGTGTTACTGTGATCCTCCTTTTTAGGGCTTTTTGTGCTATCTGTCTTTCACATTAAGCATGTTGTGTTCCCCCACTGGAGATTCAGTGTTTTTTTTGCTTTGAAATTAGGGTGCATATGTTGTGGTCCCCCTGGAGAATCCATGTATTTTGGATTGAAAATAGGGGTCTGCCACTGCAGATGTGCAAATGTTGTGGTCCCCCCACTGGAAATTCTATGATTTATGCTTTGAAAGTAGGGTCTCCCTCTGCGCAATGAGTGAATGTTGTAGTCCCCCCTTTGCAAAGTTAATGTTTTTTGCTTTCTAATCAGTGCAATTGGGTATATATTGTGCTCTCCCTTTGCAAAGTCAATGCTTTTGCTTTAAAATTAGGGTTGTTCCTGTGCAAATTAGTATATGTAGTGGTCCCCTACTGGAAATGATTATATGTTGATTTGAAATGATTATATGATGCTTTGAAATGGTCCCCTTCTATCACTGTTGAGTCAAATGCAATGCGTATATGTTGTCCCTTTCAGTGTATTTTAACTTTGTTCTTTACCTTTATATGGCAGTGATGGCCCCTGGGTATCTCACTTTCGAGGTGCATCATGGTGGAAAATTTGACAGTAAAAAGAGGGGGTATAAAGGGGGAACTATGACGCACATCGATGACATCGACCCAGATTTGTTATCATTGTTTGAAATGCAAGACATGGTGGGAGAGATAGTTGGTGTTCCTATCCATTTGTTTATGTACCATAGGGTCCCAGGGAGAGGTAAGCATTGTGGTTTTCGAATGATTGATTCAGACAGAGATGTCCTAGAAATGATAGACCTTCATAAAGGGAAGTCTACAATTCAGATATATCTTGACACTCCCCCATTGCCAGCAAGTGTAGCTGATGTCTTGGGAGGGACATCACAAGGGCATGTTGTGGGAGGTGATGGAGGTTTGCATGGGCAAGTTGTGGCCTCCATTCCAACAGGTGGTAGCACCTCCATTCCAACATGTGGTAGTGAGAGGCATGGTGAAGCTGTCGATGATGAAGAGCACACCCCCATTCCAACAGGTGGTAGCACCTCCATTCCAATAGGTGGTAGCTCCTCCATTCCAACAGATGGTAGTGAGAGGCATTGTGAAGTTGTCGATGATGAAGAGCACCCCTCCATTCCAACAGGTGGTAGCACCTCCATTCCAATAGGTGGTAGCTCCTCAATTCCAACAGGTCGTAGTAAGAGGCATGGTGAAGCTGTCGATGATGAAGAGCACACCCCCATTCCAATAGGTGGTAGCACCTCCATTCCAATAGGTGGTAGCTCCTCCATTCCAACAGGTGGTAGTGAGAGGCATGGTGAAGCTGTCGATGATGAAGAGCACACCCCCATTCCATCAGATAGTAGTGATGAAGATTTTGAAGACTCTGATTCAGAGGATGAAGATTTTGTTGCCTCTAGAATGTCAGATTACAGTGGGAGTAGTTGTGGACTAGGCAGTGAGTCTGATTATGTCAATGAATCTGCTGATATTTTGGGAGGAGGTGAATTTGTGGGAGATGATGTACATGAAGAGGAAGATGTGGTTGGGGCATGTGCAGAGGAGGTTATACTTGATGATCCTCTGAGGTCAAATGCATGTGAAGATGAGGAAGATGAGTATTACCGTAGAAGTCCAATATCTTCTTCAGATGAAAGAGAACCCAAGATAGAGTTCAATGAGCATGTGGACATGGAGAAGCTACTGTTGGCCGTGGGGATGATTTTCAGCTCCCACAAAGTGTTTAGAGCTGCATTGAAAGAGTATGCAATTCAGCATGGGTTTTAGTACATGTATGTCAAGAATGAGCCTTCCAGAGTTACTGCAGAATGCAAGAGCAAATGTGGTTGGAGAATACATGCATCTCATATGCAACAGGGAGAAGGATTTCAAATAAAAACTTTCAATTCCATTCATAAGTGCCCTAGATCATATAACAACCACCATGTTTCTTCTACTTGGTTGTCGTCAAAATATGTTGAGAAGATCAGGGATGATCCCAAATGGATGTTCATGCAATACGGAAGAGTATTAAGAGAGATTTCAAGGTTGATGTACCTAAGTCAAAGATTTATAGGGCCAAGAGAAAGGCTTTAGAATGCATTGAGGGAGGGTATGTTGAGCAATATGCTAGAATTTGAGACTACTGTGATCTTGTCAGGGTTAAAAACCCAGGTAGTTGTTTGAAGTTGAAGGTCGAGAGGCCTACTTTGGATGTGTTTCCAACCTTTCAGAGGCTATATATCAGTCTCCATGCTATGAGGTCGGGATTCTTGGCCGGTTGTATGCCTTTTATAGGCTTGGATGGCTGCCATTTAAAAGGTCGATGGGGAGGCCAAATTCTAAGTGTAGTTGGGAATGGTGCAAATGATCAGATGTTCCCAATAGCCTATGCAATAGTGGAGGCTGAATTGAAAGAGTCATGGACTTGGTTTCTGACAACACTCCTCAATGACATTGGTCAAATTGAGACTCATGGTTGGACCTTCATTTATGACAGACAGAAGGTATACATCATTTACTTACAGTTTCAAGTGTTTATATGGTAATGTAGTTGTCTTTTAATTCTAGAATTCTATAATTGTACCTATCACCTTGTTATTGCAGGGATTGGTTGAAACTTTTGAAGATATCTTGCCAAATGCAGACCACAGGTTTTGTGTCAGGCATATGTATAGCAACTTTAAGGCAGAGTTCAAGGGTAAGATTTTGAAGGATACTATGTGGGCAGCAGCATATGCTAGCACTCCGATTGAATTTCATAGGCACATGGCAGAGATGGAGAAGCTTGATAAGCAAGCTCATGCATATCTTACGAAAATTAATCCTACATTGTGGTCAAGATCAGCATTTAGCCCTAGGCCAAAATGCAATCTTCTAGTGAACAATCCGTCGGATACATTCAATGCCTTTATTCTACCTGCTAGGGACAAGCCCATTTTAACGATTTTGGAAACCATAAGAAGGCTTCTTATGAGGAGATTCCAGAAGCAGAGATCAGTTATGGAGAGTTATGGGGGACCTATCTGCCTCAAAATACAAGAGAAGTTGGAGAAGGCAAAGGTTGCGGCTTGTGATTGCCATGTCGAATGGTCTGGTGGGGAGGAGTATGAAGTCGAAAGGTATGGGAAGCAATATGTTGTTAACTTAGGGCAAAAGACTTGTGGATGTAGGAGTTGGGACTTGAGTGGTATCCCATGCATGCATGCTATTGCAACCATCTTCTACCAGCATGAGACTGTAGAGAAATATGTCGACCCCTGCTACCAGAAAGATGCCTTCCAGAGGAGTTATAAAGAACTGATTCACCCCATGCCTAGTATGGAGCAGTGGCCATCTTTAGACATGGACCCGGTCCTCCCTCCTCCAATAAGAAGGCCCCCAGGAAGGCCAAAGAAGCTGAGGAGGGGGGATGCAGATGAACCCAGAAGACCTACAAATCCATTCAAGTTAGTAAGAAAGCATGGGTCACTAAAATGTAGTAAGTGTGGTCTGTTTGGACACAACAGTCGCACTTGCAAAGGGCCTATCAAGGAAAAAAGGAAGTGGGCTTCTCAAGGGAGAAGAACACCATCTACTACTAGTGATGCAGCTGGTGCTAGTACATCTATTGTTGGGTATCGTAGGGGAAAAGAACCAGTCACCAGGGGCTTGCACACACCTGGAGGAAGAAGTGAGAGAGGTGGGAGAGGTAGTAGAGGTGGGAGAAGAGGCCATTTTTTCTCTTATCCGACAAGAAAAGTAAGTAACCTTCATAGTTCCTTATCTCTCCATATGAGTTAGTACATATCACTATGACTTAACTTCTTCTTGTTGGCAACTTTGCAGTCACCTCGCAAATTAAGTGCACTTGGTGCTACTGCCAGTACTTCTGTTGTTGGAAGTACTTTTGTACCTTATTTTGGGACCCAACAGTCTTCAGCTCCAGGTGGGAAGTGATGTTTGGATTCTCTTCATAGATGTCTTCAGCTCCAGGTGGAGGGTTTTTGATGGGCATGCTTACTTTCAAGTTGAAGATGGCCAATGTTTTGGAAGTTTATTGCAGGGATTAATTATGTTATGTTAACAATGTTATGTAAACACTGTTTTTTCTATGTTCTTCATGAATACTTGGGGGGTCAAATACAGAATGTTGCTTGTTCATGACTGTTTGTGGGCCTACTGGTTGTCTTCTTTTTGCATGTGGAGGGTTTTGGGTTTTTGTAATGAACAGGTGTAATTTGACATTGGTTTCAGATGGCATACATGTCTTTGTAATGCAAATGACAGACATGTATTTCTCCATGGGTTGTATTAAATGAACAGGTGGTCTATGCTTGTATTGAATGAACAAGTGATCTATGCTTGTATTGAATGGATATTTGTCCATGGGTTGTATTAAATGAACAGGTGCTCTATACTTGTATTGAATGGAATTTGCTTCATGCTTATATTCAATCAATAGGTGCTCTATGCTTGTAATGAATGGAATCTGCTTCATGCTTGTATTCAATGAACAGGTTCTACATGCTTGTATTCAATGAACATGTGCTACATGCTTGTATTGAATGAACAGGTGCAGCAGAATCATTGAATGAACAGGTGCTTCATGCTTGTATTGAATGAACAGGTGCTTCATGTTTATATTCAATGAACATGTGCTTCATGCTTGTATTCAATGGACAGGTGCTTCAAATGGGTTGTATTCAATGAACATGTGCTCTATGCTTCTATTGAATGGTATCTGCTTCTTATGAACATGGTAATTCAAAATGGTAATTCAACCAGCTCATTCAACCTGATAATTGAACATGGTAATTCACAGTGGTTATTGAAGGTGCTGGCAATTGATGTTGATTGCATTCAATCATTATTATTATTGGTTGAATTCCTTTCATGGTTAGTAAGTCAACATGGTAAGAAATAGATTGAAATCCACTTTCATTTCTTCAACACAATCCATGGGTACTATATTTTCTTCCCACTCACAATCACATTCCAATAAACTACACCCACTAAGAAAATAGCACATAGAAGAGCAGCACCCCATGACATGGCAAGTAAGGTCCGCAAAATCTTTTCCCTGCGATGATACTTGTCGACTTCAGCGTCCAACCTTTCAAGCTCCGCCAGCACCTTTGAGAACTTCTGCATAAGCTTCGGTACGATAGCACTTCCTCGAACACATATCGGTGGATCCACCCATTCGAAAAAACCACAAGAAGCATCCATCTGAAATCATACAAGCTCATTTAGAGTTACCCCATAATTCATATCCAAAGTATGAATATTCACAAAAGATTGCTCACCTCATACCCAGAACACCCCAAAAACCTTCGCCCGAAGTTAGTGCTAGTCCATGATGTCCTTAGTGGCGCTCGTTGTCCACAGTGGCATGGTGTGAAGGCAGAACCTTGTGAATGTTTACCACTCGAAGAGGAACCAGCTGATGCCATCTACCTAGGCCAAAATATTACCCAACTGTTATTTTTTCCAAATTAGGCAAACCCTTATAATGCACTTATAAGGGTTTCTTACTTGTAAATTAACCAACATTAACTGGTAGGGTTTCTATTAATAAAACTCATTCCAAACCCTAACTTACAAGGGTTTCTGACAAATAAATCACAGGCACAAATCAAATACAAGAAAACCCCAGAACTCAAATACAAAAAAACCCCACAAATCAAACACAAGAAAACCCCCAAAATCACAGCCAAGTAAACAACAAACATTAGGGTTTTTTAAAAAGTAACATTAGGTTTACAGAACAACAAAAAATACATTGGATGAAATGACAAACTTTTCTGCCACAAATAGTAACAAATTTCACCACACAGACGTGATTAACAGTATATTACTTCGTTTGCACAAGGGGAAATTATGAAATACATAGATGTAGTATAAAATCACAAAACATACTTGTAACCACGTGGGAGGTGTGTCCAGACAAGAACCCTAACCCTTCGAAGTTCCCTCTTCCACAACGAAGCTCTGTTTCAGATATTTTAAAAAAACGGTCTGTAAATACCTTATACAAAGAGAACACAGATACGGGGGTATTTTGGTCCATAAAATATTAACCCTAGTTGCTTTCTACGGTTCCGTCGGGTTAACATAACGGCCAGTTGACGGAAGGGGTATACTTATAACAAAACGAAACTAGAGGGGATGTCTTTGTCACTTTTTAAACTATATGGGTTGAAGTGGATGTGTCAGAAACTAGAGGGGGTGTAAATGTATTTATCCCAAAACAAAAAGGAATAGAATTATTAGAGATAACTCACATGGCATATGGTTCGAGGAAGGTTGCCAAGATCATTTGGTCATAGTCACTCGACTTCTCCATGCCCCTATTATTCACAGAGAACTATGAAAATAAACAGCAACTACACATTAATCACCTGCTTGTACTTTGTTACCCACTAGGAACCAATTTCCAAAAGGGAAATGATTTCAGCACAACTATGTTTTGATACTTGCGCTTGTGTATCTTGTCCTTTATCATTTAATTGTCAGGTAAGTGATTTTTGGGGACCGTAAAAACCCTTTTACAGCTCTTTAAATATAAAAGACAAGAAACATGAGCGTCTTGTATCAAAACATAGTTGTGCTGAAATCTTTTCCCTTTCCAAAATTGTGTCTTCATTAGAAACCGAATTTTGAAGTTCATTCGACCTATTCTGGTAAGGGTTGGTCATCGCACAATTTGTTTGGGGCTGAGCTGAGGCTCGAGCTGCACTTAGCATCAATCAAATGCATGATTCATCCTAAAAAGGAACATACAAGTTGAACACATGCACATGCATATCTACATACATAAACCAGAGATGAGACCTCTAGTGGCAATACCTGCAATCATTTGTTGCAAAGATTTACATGCATGCATTAAATGAAATGGTATACTATATCGGAACAATCTACACGATCATGGTAAGCAAACACTTCAATCCATACAGATTTCTCTTCTCCAAACCATTAGATCTACGAATCGAAGACCGATTATCGGACATGAATGGTGCATGTGGTGGATAAATCCCCATACCTTCCATTCTCGTAACCAGGTAGCGAGTCTAGATTTCTGGTTAATTACGAGTCCTAGATCTCACATCTAGGTGGCGACTCTGTCAGTCTCTTTTGTGTGGAATTCGGATTGCCTTAGTGATCCCAAGTTCACATAAAAGATGAACTAAAGTCAATATTAAAAATGCACACGCCATTCGCGTGGGTACGAGAGACCAAGAGAGAGTGTGGCGGCTCGCGCCCCACCCCTCTCGCTGGATCCGGTCCCACACCTTCGCTCCGGATCAAGATGTATGTCATTCGTTATGTATCGCCACTCATGCTACGCTGTGAGAGTAACACCTATTTCGAAAGTTCCTTGGTAGAGCTCTCCTTCACATGTGGAGATCTTTGAGGATTGCAGGGGGATCTTGCGTCCCTCATCACACTCGTCCTCTCGGATCGGGGTCCACATCACTTCTTGGTGTAGCGTTCCACCTCAAATAAGATCTTTCAGACAATCTTTCTACCCTCCGACAATCACTGTAAATGCGATCCAATCAGAACACCCATGATCGCTCTATTCGACCGCGACGATCGCTCCAACCACAGCTCTGATGCCACTTGTTGAGAAAATCTGCCGGGCAAATCCGATCCGATCATGCACAAATTAATGTAAATGTAAAAATAATAAATCAAACCACATGATGAACGCCGAGATTTTACGTGGTTTGGCCAAGCCTACATCCACAAGCGTGAAACGCGATTTTTTTTCTTTTTTTTTATGACGTAGGGTGTCCCCACCCCACATTGTAGAGTGGGACTAATTCCCTCTGGATGCGTGCAATCACCTGTAAGCCACGCGCATCAGGCAAGCCCAGGGGGAGCATACCAACACAGCGGATCAAACGTGGAATCATACCCGAAGCGTACAATCTGATAGAAAATCGAAGCCGAAGCATACGATCTGAAATAGGCCCTAGAATCCACTAGGGAAGAAGGAGAAGAGAGAGATAGAGAGACAAAAGTCTTTGATATTAATTCATTGATTGATTGAAACTTACATATTACAACCTTTATATAATAGAAAAGCAATCTCTAAAGAAGTAAACTTATATTGAAAGAAAAATCTAGAATCCTAACTCATAAAGAAAGAACTAAACTAAAACACTTATAATTAGAAGGGTAATCCTAATACACTTAGGAAATAAAATCCTAATAAATCAAGAAACTAATGACCTACTTTCTAAAATGATAAAATTCAAAGAATTAGTAACCAGTGTCCTACATCAGACCCTCCCACTTGAAAGAAACTCTACCTCGAGTTTAGACAAAAGGATGAGAACAAGCTTAAATTTAGACCCTTAGTGGAATAGATCTTTACGGATGAACTGCTTGCTTCGACTTGGAATTGAAATCCTTTACATCGAACTAGGTACTTCCATTTGCCTCGAAGAAGGTTGAACTTGATTCGACTGCAAATCAAGGCCTCAATAAACTCTTTGATCCCGGGTAATTGTGGTAGAACATATCCTTCACTTTGCTCGGTATCAACATCGTTGTCATAGAGAGAGAGTTTGTCTGCCATTTCTGATCAGATCATCCCCAAATCAGGTGGGGCTGATTTGGGGATGATCTTGGATGTTGCAGTCAATGGTTAGTAAAGGCTAAAAGGCTGAAGGTTTAGGCATGAGGATAAATAAGCTGATTTTTTTTTTGGTGGATGGTGGTAGAGATGGAAGATGAGACAAAACCTGGATAAATATCAGGAAAACTTGCTTGTGCGGTAAATCCACATCATAAATCCAAGCCTCTTGATTGGTGGTGTTTGCGGTTGAAGCAAGATGGTTTGGTCTGAGGGGAGACCTCACTCTAATACCACCTAACCCTTATTGTTTAATAGACCCAACTTTTCTAGCCATTCTTTAATCACCCAACTACTCTCTTCCTTAACCCCAAGTCCTTTTCATTCATTCCATCTTAATCACACATCATCCCTTATAGTGCCTCGTTCATTAACCTCTTAATCGAGCCTTTTCCCTGGTTCGTTTTAACAACTACTACTTGAAACCTACAATCATCATCTTCATCCGATTCGCAATGCACTAAACTACCCAAGATCCCATCTCCTTGTCTTACCTTCTCTGACCTTTGATCCTAACCCAGAAATTCAGCCAGTCAATCCTTTTTCTGCTGTCCACCTGTAGGTACTGAGTTGCCCTATCTTTAGCCACATATAACCAAGCTCTTTCTCAACCCCCATACCTGAGTCGCAGCTTTTTTGCAAATCACAAATATGTTTCGTTCCTTCTTTCATCAGGGAGAAACTATGTTGTTTCATATCCTTGCAAGCCTGCAACTATCAAAAAGAAAAATGTTCCTAGTTTGTAGCTGCATAAGGAATGTAATTTTTGCAAATCTTTGTACATCCAAAAATTTAAAACTTCTCAGCCAAGAAACATTCCTATCTTGAGTAACTAAACAATCCACGATTTATTTTCCTAAACCATATAATCTTGTTGTTTTTTTCCCTTCCCTATTTGCCGTTTATCAGCCTAGCAAATTCCTAGGACTTAATAGCAGCCTTCCAATCCCAAAACGCTACAGATTTTCACCCTGATTTTCAGCCATTTGATTACCCAAAATCGATTCACCTTCTTTAATCCATCTTGACATAAATTACCCAATTCTTGAAGATAGCCAATGACCCTAGTCCTTTAAACCACTTCCTTTTTTTTCGTTAACCAACTTAACCTCCCATGGATCTACTTTTTGTCCCGCCCTTCTTTCGAGGTGGAAATTACAAAGTTGAGTGCTTGGAATGGATTGATGCAATTGAGAACTATAGAGAGGAATATGGGCTGAGCAAAATGGATACAATTAAGTGTGCCAGAACGACAGTAGCCCTTCATGCTAAATCTATGTTGAAAAGGATGTAAAGTGAGCAATATAGATTGGGATATCCACCCTTCAGCTATTTGTATGAAATTCGTGATCCTTTTATTAGAAAATTTGCACCAATTGATGATCCAGGCTAAAATCAGGATAGAGAAAGCCCAAAAGGCCAAGGACCGTGCCAAGAAGAAAGCCGCGTGTCTCCTAATCTAAAAGACTTGGCACATGTATCGGGCCAGAAGCTCATTTAAGATGTGCATCAGCTCTGCAATCAAGATTCAAAGTTGGTGGTGTCAAAAGATCACCCGAGTTGATTACTCGTGCACAAAATATGCCGCCAACATCATCAGCAAGCCTGGAGAGCCAAGATCACTCGACGGAGAATCGTGATCAAATCCTTAGTTGTAGCGCACGAGTCAGAAATCCTAGACACTCTCTCTCTCTCTCTCTCTCTATGACAACGTCGTCCATACCGAGCAAAGTGAAGTATACGTTCTACCCCAATTACCCAGGATCAAAGAGTTTATTGAGACCTTAATTTCTAGTCGAATCAAGTCCAACCTTTTACGAGGCAGATGGAAGTACCTGGTCAGATGGAAAGGATTTCAATTCGAGGTCAAAGCGAACAGTTCATTTGTACAGATCGATTCTGCATTGGGCCTAAATTTAAGCTTGTTCTCTTCATTTTGTCTAAACTCAAGGTCGAGTATCTTTCAAGTGGGAGGGACTGACGGAGGACAAAAGAATTAGTATTTTCCTTTCTTTCTTTCCTGCTAGGATTAGTAACTTTCTTTCTTTGTTTTGGTAGAGATTTTTATTTTGTTAGTAGCTAGGATTACTTTTCTAATTATAGTTGTTTCTTAATGTGGTAGGATTCTAGGCATTTCTTTTATTTAAGAGATTGTAATATGTGAGTTTTAAATCAATCAATGGAGTAATATCAAAGACATTTTGTCTCTCTATCTCTCTCTTCTTCTTCTCCCCTTTCCTAGTGGATTCTAGGATTCTTCTTCTTCCCTAGTGGATTCTAGGGCCTATTTCGGATCGCACACTTCGGGTGTGATTCCACGTTTGATCCGCTGCGTTAGTTAGTATCAAAGTAGCCTTCCAATCCCAAAATGCTACAGATTTTCACCCTGATTTTCAGCCATTTGATTAGTAACCAGTGTCCTACATCAGACCCTCCCACTTGAAAGAAACTCGACCTCGAGTTTAGACAAAAGGATGAGAACAAGCTTAAATTTAGACCCTTAGTGGAATAGATCTTTACGAATGAACTGCTTGCTTCGACTTGGAATTGAAATCTTTTCCATCGAACTAGGTACTTCCATCTGCCTCGAAGAAGGTTGGACTTTATTTGACGCAAATCAAGGCCACGATAAACTCCTTGATCTTGGGTAATTGTGGTAGAACATATCCTTCACTTTGTTCGGTATCAACGTCGTAGTCAAAGAGAGAGAGTTTGTCTGCCATTTCTAACTCGCACGCTGCAACTAAGAATTTGATCACGATTCTCCATCGAGTGATCTTGGCTCTCCAGGCTTTCTGAATGATGTTGGCGGCATATTTTGTGCACGAGTAATCAACTCGGGCAATCTTTTGACGCCACCAGCTTTAAATCTTGATTGCAAAGCCCACGTACCTCTTATTTTCGCTTCTGGCCCTGTACATACGCCAAGTCTTTGGATTAGAAGACACACATCTTTCTTCTTGGCACTGTCCCTGGCCTTTTGGGCTTTCTCTCGCCTGATTTTAGCCTGGATCATCAAAGACTCTTGATAGGCAACTGGCACGAATTCTTTTATAAACAGATCACGTAATTCATACCAACAATTGAACGGTGACTGTCCCAATCTATATTGTTCTCGTTCCATTTTTTTCAAGAAAGATTTTGCATGAAGGCCAATGGTCGCCTTCGTACACTTAATTGCCTTTGTACACTTAATTCCATTTTTTTGTGGTGGATGGTCGAAGAGATGGAAGATGAGATTGAAGAAAAAAATCTGGATAAATATCAGGAAAACTCGCTTGTGCGGGAACTCCGCATCCTAAATACAAGCCTCCTTCATGGTGGTGTTTGCCGTTGAAGCAAGACGGTCCGATCCGAGGAGAGACCTCGCTTTGATACCAACTAACGCAGCGGATCAAATGTGGAATCATACCTGAAGCATAAGATCCGAAGGAAAATCGCAGCCAAAGCGTACGATCTGAAATAGGCCCTAGAATCCACTAGGGAAGAAGGAGAAGAGAGAGATAGAGAGACAAAAGTCTTTGATATTAATTCATTGATTGATTGAAACTTACATATTACAACCTTTATATAATAGAAAAGCAATCTGTAAAGAAGTAAACTTCTATTAAAAGAAAATCCTAGAATCCTAACTTATAAAGAAAGAACTAAATTAAAACACTTATAATTAGAAGGGTAATCCTAATACACTTAGGAAATAAAATCGTAATAAATCAAGAAACTAATGACCTACTTTTTAAAATGATAAAATTCAAAGAATTAGTAACCAGTGTCCTACATCACATACCCAAGACTTTAAGCCAAATAGCCACACCTGTACGGGTTTCTCTTCTGTAATCTTCCACTATGAGAAGAGCCACACAAAGTACGTGAAACACGATCTTCCACTATGAGAAAACAATATACAATGATTACAACGGATTAAACCCAAAATTCAGAAACCCGTTATCCTTTCGTTGCTTCTCAACCAAGATCGTACAAAAGAGAAACTCGAGAAAATCCGAAAGATGTAACTGAGAGAAAAACCTGAGGAACCCTTGCAGCCGGCATCCTTCACGTTTGCAAGAATAAAGGGTTTTATACTCAAGTGTTTCTATTTTTGCCTTCCACCGGCATCCCAAAGTGCGGTGTGAACAAGGCAACTTTCCCAACAAACCAATTTATGAAACTAAGTTTATTCGATCAATATAGATGTAAAGAGGGTGACCATACTATGAAGTTTTAAATATAAATTGAGAGCTTGCTTGCTTATGAGGTTAAGGCCATGGGCATACTCACTGCCACGTCCTTAGCTCGTGCTGCCGGATTGGGTCATGACACGAGGCCTATCAAATGGACAGTTCAAATCAATCAAATCCATGAGAAATTGATACGGTAGAAGGGGCCGGATTTGATAGGCAGCAATATTATGTTGGTGCAAATAGGGAAAAACTATAAAATGAAACTACAATATTATGGAATTTCATAAAAGTGAAAAAACTAAATCGAGAATAGATAATCCTCAATATCTATAGAGTTGTTGTACATCCTCGAATGCTTCGCTTAAGACGTTATTCGGCCCTATTCCGGTGCAAGGATCTGACTACCGAACCATCTCTAGGAACATCAACTAAGTGTTGGTGTGCACCTACCAAAACACTTTGAAGGCAAAGCTTCGAGTCTCTCTGTCAAGCAAATCAGGCTCTACAATCCTCTTGTGGAATGTAATCTCACAAGATCAACTGTGGACCAATATCACACAGTACTTTGAGGCTTCTTGTATGGACCTTAATCTCATACATAAATAGTGGAACAAATCACACTAAAATTATGGGACACTCCCTTGGTTGGCTTTTCCTTTTTCACACCACAACAATGGTAGATAACCTTTCTCTTCTCTCTTTTCTCACTATTAGAAAAGCTGAACTTTTTCTCTCTTAATAGAAGCTAGCCAAGAACCTTCATTTTTTTGGAATCACCCTTAATGAGAGCACTAAAGGCACACCACTAAATGAGAAAACCAAAGAGTCACATTAAATGGAACATGAAGAGTCTCACAAAGAGTCAAAGCTTATTATGAATCTATTAATGTAAACAATTAAATGGATTCATTAGTCTAACTCATTCACTTATCCAAGTAATGACCTTTGGAGTTTCAAGGAATTTGAAACCTCAGCCCAAATTTAATATTTTAAACTTAATTGGATACAAAATCCAACATATTATCCCAACCCTTTTTTTCTCATCCATGATAAAATTATTATACTGTAGACACCCCATTTTGTTTTGTTTTAATCAACAAATAAATTAGTGTGTTAAATCCATGTGAGAACCCCCTCTATCATTGATTTATATGTTTTAGGTCATTAATATCTTGATCTGACTTTACGGATCATCAATCGGGACAAAATAAGCTAGGGTCACTTCATAGCCCGGACCCTGATTCCATTCCGAGACCCGATTTCCGTAAATCGTTAGATCAATGGCAGATCATGACCTGGGTCTAACCATCCAAAACCACCTAACCTCTCCTCTCATCCTAACCATTCAAACCTCACCTAACCTCACCTAACCTCTCCTCCCATCATAACCATCCAAACCTCACCTAACCTCACCTAACCTCACCTAACATCACCTAACCTCACCTAACCTTACCTAACCTCACCTAACCTCACCTAACCTCCTATCCCATTCTCTTATAAATACCCTCTCATCTCACCAAAGAGAAAAAGGAAAAAAAGGAGAAGAAAAAAGAACCCCTCTCTTAGAAAATTCATCCCTCTCCCTCATCTCTTCAAGGGTTCGGCCATCCTTGCCGGATCGGGTGATTTTATACGTTGGGTGATATATATCAAAAGCAGTCATTATCAAGCAAGGAATCATCTTCAAGGAATTAACATCAAAGAAAAATCAAACACAAAGTGGGTTTCCAAAGAGGTAGGCATTTATTTCAATTCTATGTAGGGTCTGTTTTCATGCATATCTTTTACTTTAAAAGAAAAACCATGTTAGAAAGCATGTAGGGTCCGTTTTCTCCCTGGTTAGCCTCTGGTTAGACCCTGGTTGCACCCAGGTTCGCTGCTGGTTGCACCCAGGTTCGATGCTGGTTGCACCCTGGTTCCCTACTGATTCGCACCCTGGTTCCCCTGCTGGTTGCACCCTGGTTCCCTACTGGTTGCACCCTGGTTCCCTGCTGGTTGCACCCTGGTTCCCTACTGGTTCGCACCCTGGTTCGATATTGGTTCGCACCCTGGTTCCCTGCTGGTTCGCACTCTGGTTAGACCCTGGTTGCACCCAGGTTCGCTGCTGGTTGCACCCAGGTTCCCTCCTGGTTGCACCCTGGTTCCCCTGCTGGTTCGCACCCTGGTTCCCTGCTGGTTCGCACCCAGGTTCGCTGCTGGTTGCACCCAGGTTCCCTGCTGGTTGCACCCTGGTTCCCCTGCTGGTTCGCACCCTGGTTCCCTGCTGGTTCGCACCCTGGTGCACCCTGGTCCGCACCCTGGTTTGTACCCTGCTTCCTCCTAGTTAGACCATGGCTAGTCTCGGGTTTGCTCCTAACTTAGACCTGACTCACTTGACCCTAACCATTAACCCAATCCAACCAAGTCATATCCCAACACAATCCGAGTCGCATGTCTGAATCCATTTGGCCGAATCTCATAAGCCCGCCCACTTTGAATTCCGAAAATTCAAACCCTTGATGATTCCTATATGCTCAATTCTTTGATGCAAATTCCCAATTCCAAAATCCCATTGCTAGATCAATGTTTCTGAATCTCAAGTCCTATGCTCAAATACAAACCTGATTCCAGATCCAAATACCAATTCTGTCTTCCAAAATCCAAGCAACCTCCCCAGTGGAACTACGTGTGGCTTGATCCCCATCACGGGGTACGTAGGCAATTTGGCACTCCCAAGTTCAGTCGCACCTTTCTCTATCTTTCCCATTCCCTCACACTATTCATCATCTCGATTCATCTCGTGTCTCTCGGAACCATTGGATTATGGTTTCCGTCGTAAGAACCCTTAGAGCCCAATTTAGGAACAATGGTGTCGTGTCGTGTTGTGTCCTAAGTTTTAGGGAGTCCTAGAGTTAGGAGTCCAGCCTCATCACGGACGCTTGCTATGTATAGCAACCGTGCCATAGGTCAAGTTACACTAGTCATCCAGTTTTTCCCTAGGACAAGCCTAGTAAACTAGGATGTAGGCTAACCTGCATTAGTCTAAGGGACAACTTGCATTTAGATAGGATCATATAGCATCTTCGATGAAATCCTAAGATAATAAAATCCTCAACTTGAATTAAATAACTTCTCTTAAAACTGTTGAAACAGTCAATCCCGTCTAGATCGGTGTCCTAGTTGAGTTAGGCATATGTAGCTTAGCTTAAATGCACCGAACTACGTCGACTCTGATCCCAGTGAGGCTTGGGTACGTAGGCAGCTTGGATGTCTGATGGCATACCACCCGCGAGTCGGCACCACAAACAAATTGTGGTGTTTTGTATATTAATTTTCTTGTAAATGCTTAATCAAATCACTTAGGATTTTCCATGAAATTAGAATTCTAGGAGAACTTTCACTTAGAATGAATCCAGACAAATTAATAAATCAAGATACACATCTAGGATTCACATTGAAATTAGATTCTAGGATGCATGTCACTTAGTTCGCACATTAACATAGAGTTGAATGAGCCATTTAAAATAAATTTAAAAGAGTTAGCTTTTGGAATCGAAGACCGATTATCGGACAAGAATGGTGCATGTGGTGGATAACTCCCCATACCTTCCATTCTCGTAACCAGGTAGCGAGTCTAGATTTCTGGTTAATTATGGGTCCTAGATCCCACATCTAGGTGGCGACTCTGTCCGTCTCTTTCGTGTGGAATTCGGATTGCCTTAGTGATCCCAAGTTCACAGGAAAGATTAATTCAAATCAACATTAAAAGGCACACGCCAATCGCGTGGGTACGAGAGACCAAGAGAGAGAGCGCGGCGGCTCGCGCCCCACCCCTCTCGCGGGATCGGGTCCCACAGTCTGGCGACTCTGCTGGGGATCACCTAACTTCATTAAAATTCCAAAAGATAATTCATTTGAATTTAATTTAACTGGCTCATAAGAACTCTATCTCTTGTATACTTGTCAGATTAGTTTGTCTTGTTTTATTTTCTCATCACATTTTACTCAAACTTAATCTAACAAAACCTGAAGGCATCATAGATCGCGCGAACTTATTGCACACAATTACATCACTTGCATCTAAACCCTTGCATCTCACGTGCACACACGTCCTATTTTAGGAACCCGGAGTGTTATCTAGCATGGTTGACTGGGATTTCATCACCTGGTGCCTCTGTGCTAGAGAAGCATTCCACCCTTAGCCTGGTACCTTTATGGTACGTAAACGGATCTCTTGTTCACGTACTGATACGCCGGACACTGGTACAGTATATCGAGCAGGGATTCGCGCTAAGGGAACTCTTGGCCTTACCCCTAGATTAACCCACACATGCATGTAGTATACGAACACATGTGCATCACGTGTGTGAGCCTAGTTTAGGATATCCTACCCATTGGTGTTTAGATTAGGCCGTGGTCCATCTTCCAATGGTCACGATCGGTCCTTATATACACGAACAAAGTCATGAGTCGAGATTCTCTCTCCACTCCGATAGATTAGGATTAAGGTTGATGCCTTCAGGTAACACTGATAAAATGTGAAAAAAAAAAAATTCCCTTTGAGTTAGGATATAAATCCCATCATTTCCAAAGATCTCATAGGATTAGTCATTCATGATCTATCCGTTGAAAGCAATCTTATGCTATCTCATCTAATCTTTTGATCGTGCGTCTTTCGTTCTTCTGTCATACGATTCGATCGTATCTTCATGCCATCCCCTAACTGGCAGATGCAGAATCTCACAATCTTTCTATTATGCATTCTCATGATCTGATCATGCCTGGTCCAGATAATCCAATCTTGCTTGTACCCCTGGTCTCTTCCTCCTCTAGGGGCTACCTTTTCAAGATTATTTTGCTAAGTCCTTCAGAGTTCACTCTCAGAATCCTTGAGCTAGGGGCATTCCCCTATGCGAATCAGTCATCATTGTCCAAAATTGAAAGTATCAGCCATGATGATGTTCAGAACGAACCAGCCTTCGCCGAGCCTTCAACGCCAAACAGTTGCAGCAGTTAAAGTTTTAGTCACTTACTATTTTATGTTGAGTCAGTCATCATGGTCAGTATAATTGTTGAGTCCGGTCTTACAGTTAAAGGTCAATGCCTAGTCCAGGCAAGTTATCTTCTGTTTCCCTTTCTTATTTAGAGTTGTGAATCCTGAGCATGTTCAGGATAGGTCGTCTGATGTAATAGCTTTTCTTTAAATAAAATTTCAGTCAGTTCCAAAAAGTTCACTTGTGTCTGTTTCTTAAGTGTGCTTCTGATCTTAAAATAAGACTCCCTCCTCAAATGAGGACAAAATTGACGAAACTCCACTTGAGTCACAGCAATTACTTGAACGAGAGGAGGAGCGCCAATCCCAACCTTTCAAAGATGAAATTGAAATGATAAACACTGGCACTGAAACTTTGATTCAGTGAATGCCGATTGAAAATACATTACCCTCTAAAGAGTGTGAAGAATTGATAAAATTATTTCAAGAATAAGAAGATTGTCTAGAAAAGCTACAACCGATACCAGGGGCAAGACATAGATGGAAAGCTCAAAGAAAATGAAGAAAGTGAGAAGATATATGCTATACAAGGGGCATAGAGTGGAAACAACTTTCATATTTCTAATCAATGACCTTGGTTCTCAAATTCATAACATAAAGCCAACAAATTCAAGATGAAAAGTTCAAGAGCAAACAATGAAAAGTGATCATCAGATATCGAGAGTACGAATCCATAGATGGAGGATGTCAAAGAACAAGTTTCGCTCTATGAAAGTCAAAAGCACGTATTAGAATCTTGAAAGAAGAAGATCCATTATCTCTTACCTGGAAATGCCGTCAAACTCCGCGAAAAAAAAAAAAAAACAAAAGAGAAAAATAATAATAAATAAATAATCAGTACCAGAGGGACTCTAGTAACCTGGATCGATTCCCAATTTGAACATCAGAAGGCCTCCTTTGGCCGAATAAATCCCAAAATCAGAACCCAACGTCAAAAGAATACCGATTGCAAACCCTTCGAGCCTGAGTAAAATTTTCTTGAAAACCCATCAAACTCGGGGCATTCGCCCCCGAACTACGCGAGACCTGATCCCTATACTGGGGTACGTAGGCAACTCGGTTGAACCGAGTTCGGTCGATTCAAAAAGGAAAAGAAATTCAATCCTTTCAAAAAAAAAAGAGAGGGACAAGTTCCAAAAGAAGAGAAGTTAATTGTTCCAGAAAGAAAAGAAAAAAGGAAAAAAAAATCAAACAATTTATCTTCAAACTAGGGGCATTCGCCCTGAACTACACACGACCTGATTCCTACCTTGGGATATGTAGGCGACCTGTTCACAGGTTCGGTCGAAATCTTTGTTGAGCCTTAAGCCATTCTTTGAAAAGCCCTATCCTACCTATAAAAGTCCTTCTGGTGTTCAGAACTAATGAGCTAGGTCCTGAGATACAATAAAAAAATGAAATGATGATGAATAAGAAAAATAACGGAGTTTGAAGATCTGCTAGACTGAAAACCTGAAAGGGCGGTCTAGGCAAAATTTAAGATCATTCCCCTGCTAAGTTGAAAACCCGAAAGGGCGGCTTAGGCAAAAGCTAAGGGGATAGCCTGCTGGATCGAAAACCTAGAAAGGTGGTTCAGGCAAAAGTTAAGGCTAGCGCGGTCCGCCAAGTTAAAAACCCTGAAGAGGTGACTTGGTCACGGTAAGAGAATCAGTATAAGAAGGCAACAGCCGGTATCAAGACTGAAGATCAACTGAAGTTCAAGCAAATTCAAGTGATATCCTCAAAACTGGGGGCATTGAAGCTAAGCAATCTTAGGGGTCGTAATTAAATTCTTGAGGCATTACTGTTTCGAGGAAGAAGTCCGGTGTTTACCAATTGAAAAACTATTCCTTGAAAGGATAGACTTACCAAACAAAACATTAACTAAGTCAGAAGCATCACTATGTTTGTCAGTATAGTCAGTCAATCTTTATTATTCTAAGTTCACTCCTTCAGGGCTGCTCAATCCTTTGAGTAGTGCCTTTCATCTAAGTTTTCTCTTTAGAAAGAGTCAATTGTCGTTCCTATGTCCAAATGATGTAACTGTCTTGGTGAAGGAGGCCAGGCCTAGGCAGCTCCCTGCAATTATACCTGAAAGAGCTCGAGAATTTAGTCAAACAACTTCATTTCAAAGAAGATCAGCTCAGAAAAATTCAGAAGTAGAAACATCAGAAAGCCCAGCTTCCGTAAAAAGATCATACCCCAGGAAGGCACCTTAAGCTTGGAAGAACCTCAGATGCAATGGTGGTTGAGCCAATTTCTCAGAAAGATGAAACATTCAAATTCATAATTCCCTTCCGGTTAGTTATCCTGGTCAAGAAATGTTTATCTAAACACCTGTCAAGAAGCAGATCCCGCTTTTCCATGTTAATATCCAAGAGAGTCGTTGTTCTAAATTACCAATCTCAAATGTCTTGTTCAAGGTTTCAGTTATCAAAATCCCCAGAAGACAAGACCAGCAGTCTCTTTGAGAAAAATCTTGTTGAAGTTTCATAAAAATGTTCCTAATCCATTCTTGCTAGTAATGGTTCTTCGTTCTAAAGGTTTGCCGTTTCATCATTCGTCAAAGTCCTAGTTTCCAACATCTTTGTCGGGCACGATCCATAATATCCCCGATTTCATTGAGTTCAAAAAAATAAAAAATTCATCAAATCCAATCTTACGTCAAATTCAAGTTCATGGAAAATCTCTAAATTCTTCGAGCCCGTTTGTGAACGGTACCTCTTTTCTCGAGCCCATTTGCAAATGGCCTCGTCTTCTCCTTGAGCCCGTTTGTGAACGGTGCCTCATCTCTCGAGTCCATTTGTGAATGGTTTCGTCTTCTCCTTGAGCCCATTTGTGAACGGTGCCTCATTTTCTGAGTTCATTTATGAATGGTCTCATGTCCTCCTTGAGCCCGTTTGTGGACGGTGCCTCATTTCTCAAAAAATCAAAAATTCATCAAATCCAATCCCCAATTCAAAAAATCCAATCCTACGTCAAATTCAAATTCATAAAAATCTCTAAATTTTTCATTGTTGAATTCATCAATCAAAGCTATCTTGTGTCGTCGAGCCCGTTTGTGAACGGTGCCTCATTTCTCGAGCCCATTTGTGAATGGTCTCGTCTTCTCCTTGAGCCCGTTTGCGGACGGTACCTCATTTCCCAAAAATAAAAATTCATCAAATCCAATCCCCGATTCAAACAAATCCAATCTTACGTCAAATTCAAGTTCATGAAAAATCTCATGTCCTCTTTGAGCCCTTCTGTGAAAGGTGCCTCATTTCTCGAGGCCGTTTGTGAATGGTCTCGTCTTCTCCTTGAGCCCGTTTGCGGACGGTACCTCATTTCCCAAAAATAAAAAATTCATCAAAACCAATCCCCGATTCAAACAAATCCAATCTTACGTCAAATTCAAGTTCATGAAAAATCTCATGCCCTCTTTGAGCCCGTTTGTGAACGGTGCCTCTTTTCTCGAGGCCATTTGGGGATGGTCTCGTCTTCTCCTTGAACCCGTTTGTGAACAGGTTTCTCATTCTCTGAGTCCATTTGTGAATGGTCTCATGTCCTCTTTGAGCCCGTTTGTGAACGGTGCCTCTTTTCTCGAGGCCATTTGTGAATGGTCTCATCTTCTCCTTGAGCCCGTTTGCGGACGGTACCTCATTTTCCAAAAATAAAAAAATTTATCAAATCCAAATCCTTAATTAAAAAATAAAAATAAAAATCCATTCCTACGTCAAATTCAAGTTCATAAAAAAATCCCTAAATTCTTCGAGCCCGTTTGTGAACGGTGCCTCATTTCTCGAGTCCATTTGTGAATGGTCTCGTCTTCTCTTCGAACCCGTTTGTGAACAGGTGTCTCATTCTCTGAGTCCATTTGTGAATGGTCTCATCTTCTCCTTGAGCCCGTTTGTGAACGGTGCCTCATTTTCTGAGTCCATTTGTGAATGGTCTCGTGTCCTCTTTGAGCCCGTTTGTGAACGGTGCCTCATTTCTCGAGTCCATTTGTGAATGGTCTTGTCTTCTCCTTGAGCCCGTTTGTGAACGGTGCCTCATTTCTCGAATCCATTTGTGAATGGTCTTGTCTTCTCCTTGAGCCCGTTTGTGAACAGTGCCTCATTTCTCGAATCCATTTGTGAATGGTCTCGTCTTCTCCTTGAGCCCGTTTGTGAACGGTGCCTCATTTCTCGAGTCCATTTGTGAATGGTCTCGTCTTCTCCTTGAGCCTGTTTGTGAATGGTGCCTCATTTCTCGAGTCCATTTGTGAATGGTCTTGTCTTATCCTTGAGCCCGTTTGTGAATGGTGCCTCTTTTCTCGAATCCATTTGTGAATGGTATCGTCCTCCTTGAGCCCGTTTGTGAACGGTGCCTCATTTCTCGAGTCCATTTGTGAATGGTCTTGTCTTCTCCTTGAGCCCGTTTGTGAACGGTGCCTCTTTTCTCGAATCCATTTGTGAATGGTATCTTCCTCCTTGAGCCCGTTTGTGAACGGTGCCTCATTTCTCGAGTCCATTTGTGAATGGTCTTGTCTTCTCCTTGAGCCCGTTTGTGAACGGTGCCTCTTTTCTCGAGTCCATTTGTGAATGGTTTTCTATCCTCCTTGAGGCCGTTTGTGAACGGTGCCTCATTATCCAAGTCCATTTGGGAATGCTTCTTATCCTCGTTGAACCCGCTTGTGAGCGGCGTCTCATCTCCTTCTAAAAACTGTTTGAGAGCGATCTTTGTCCTTTCCCTTCAGAATCCATTCGAAAATGATATCTCATTCTCTAATTGCCCGTTTGTGAACGGCGCCGCATCGAGTTTTTATTATTATTCAAGTTCTAGGGTTTCATCTAAGGTTTTGCATTATGTTAAGGTGCGTTGTATCTAGAGAGTCCTTTGTCGATTAAAACTACGCAAAATGGTTCTGTCATTTTTAACTTTGGTATTCAATGACTACGTCATCTCTACCAAAGAGGGGCATCTGTAGACACCCCATTTTGTTTTGTTTTAATCAACAAATAAATTAGTGTGTTAAATCCATGTGAGAACCCCCTCTATCATTGATTTATATGTTTTAGGTCATTAATATCTTGATCTGACTTTACGGATCATCAATCGGGACAAAATAAGCTAGGGTCACTTCATAGCCCGGACCCTGATTCCATTCCGAGACCCGATTTCCGTAAATCGTTAGATCAATGGCAGATCATGACCTGGGTCTAACCATCCAAAACCACCTAACCTCTCCTCTCATCCTAACCATTCAAACCTCACCTAACCTCACCTAACCTCTCCTCCCATCATAACCATCCAAACCTCACCTAACCTCACCTAACCTCACCTAACATCACCTAACCTCACCTAACCTTACCTAACCTCACCTAACCTCACCTAACCTCCTATCCCATTCTCTTATAAATACCCTCTCATCTCACCAAAGAGAAAAAGGAAAAAAAGGAGAAGAAAAAAGAACCCCTCTCTTAGAAAATTCATCCCTCTCCCTCATCTCTTCAAGGGTTCGGCCATCCTTGCCGGATCGGGTGATTTTATACGTTGGGTGATATATATCAAAAGCAGTCATTATCAAGCAAGGAATCATCTTCAAGGAATTAACATCAAAGAAAAATCAAACACAAAGTGGGTTTCCAAAGAGGTAGGCATTTATTTCAATTCTATGTAGGGTCTGTTTTCATGCATATCTTTTACTTTAAAAGAAAAACCATGTTAGAAAGCATGTAGGGTCCGTTTTCTCCCTGGTTAGCCTCTGGTTAGACCCTGGTTGCACCCAGGTTCGCTGCTGGTTGCACCCAGGTTCGATGCTGGTTGCACCCTGGTTCCCTACTGATTCGCACCCTGGTTCCCCTGCTGGTTGCACCCTGGTTCCCTACTGGTTGCACCCTGGTTCCCTGCTGGTTGCACCCTGGTTCCCTACTGGTTCGCACCCTGGTTCGATATTGGTTCGCACCCTGGTTCCCTGCTGGTTCGCACTCTGGTTAGACCCTGGTTGCACCCAGGTTCGCTGCTGGTTGCACCCAGGTTCCCTCCTGGTTGCACCCTGGTTCCCCTGCTGGTTCGCACCCTGGTTCCCTGCTGGTTCGCACCCAGGTTCGCTGCTGGTTGCACCCAGGTTCCCTGCTGGTTGCACCCTGGTTCCCCTGCTGGTTCGCACCCTGGTTCCCTGCTGGTTCGCACCCTGGTGCACCCTGGTCCGCACCCTGGTTTGTACCCTGCTTCCTCCTAGTTAGACCATGGCTAGTCTCGGGTTTGCTCCTAACTTAGACCTGACTCACTTGACCCTAACCATTAACCCAATCCAACCAAGTCATATCCCAACACAATCCGAGTCGCATGTCTGAATCCATTTGGCCGAATCTCATAAGCCCGCCCACTTTGAATTCCGAAAATTCAAACCCTTGATGATTCCTATATGCTCAATTCTTTGATGCAAATTCCCAATTCCAAAATCCCATTGCTAGATCAATGTTTCTGAATCTCAAGTCCTATGCTCAAATACAAACCTGATTCCAGATCCAAATACCAATTCTGTCTTCCAAAATCCAAGCAACCTCCCCAGTGGAACTACGTGTGGCTTGATCCCCATCACGGGGTACGTAGGCAATTTGGCACTCCCAAGTTCAGTCGCACCTTTCTCTATCTTTCCCATTCCCTCACACTATTCATCATCTCGATTCATCTCGTGTCTCTCGGAACCATTGGATTATGGTTTCCGTCGTAAGAACCCTTAGAGCCCAATTTAGGAACAATGGTGTCGTGTCGTGTTGTGTCCTAAGTTTTAGGGAGTCCTAGAGTTAGGAGTCCAGCCTCATCACGGACGCTTGCTATGTATAGCAACCGTGCCATAGGTCAAGTTACACTAGTCATCCAGTTTTTCCCTAGGACAAGCCTAGTAAACTAGGATGTAGGCTAACCTGCATTAGTCTAAGGGACAACTTGCATTTAGATAGGATCATATAGCATCTTCGATGAAATCCTAAGATAATAAAATCCTCAACTTGAATTAAATAACTTCTCTTAAAACTGTTGAAACAGTCAATCCCGTCTAGATCGGTGTCCTAGTTGAGTTAGGCATATGTAGCTTAGCTTAAATGCACCGAACTACGTCGACTCTGATCCCAGTGAGGCTTGGGTACGTAGGCAGCTTGGATGTCTGATGGCATACCACCCGCGAGTCGGCACCACAAACAAATTGTGGTGTTTTGTATATTAATTTTCTTGTAAATGCTTAATCAAATCACTTAGGATTTTCCATGAAATTAGAATTCTAGGAGAACTTTCACTTAGAATGAATCCAGACAAATTAATAAATCAAGATACACATCTAGGATTCACATTGAAATTAGATTCTAGGATGCATGTCACTTAGTTCGCACATTAACATAGAGTTGAATGAGCCATTTAAAATAAATTTAAAAGAGTTAGCTTTTGGAATCGAAGACCGATTATCGGACAAGAATGGTGCATGTGGTGGATAACTCCCCATACCTTCCATTCTCGTAACCAGGTAGCGAGTCTAGATTTCTGGTTAATTATGGGTCCTAGATCCCACATCTAGGTGGCGACTCTGTCCGTCTCTTTCGTGTGGAATTCGGATTGCCTTAGTGATCCCAAGTTCACAGGAAAGATTAATTCAAATCAACATTAAAAGGCACACGCCAATCGCGTGGGTACGAGAGACCAAGAGAGAGAGCGCGGCGGCTCGCGCCCCACCCCTCTCGCGGGATCGGGTCCCACATATACATATTTGAAAGAGGGATCAAAGCATCAATCTTGGTGTGAGCTAGATCTAGTGAGAGAAAGCCTTAAGCCATCTTATATAGATTTTAGAACCTTCTAAACTAGGTAGCCAGGAGGTTTGATTATTTTATATGTGAATAAGATAATCTCATATGTTGGATGCCAACTACTAAATATATCCCAATCAATCTAACAGTCAGAAGATTCGCTCTTATTTCCCTATTCTCTAACATGTATAATATGAATTTAGAGATAAAAGTTGTTATAAAACCATGTAAGCCCAAGGGTCTACTCTCTTATCTTGTTTTGATGATTCTAAACATAATTGATTGTGTTATTGAATACTAATCAATTTGCCTTGAAGTGTTGTGTTTAAGATATGATTGATCATTGAAGAAACCAACACACTACATGGTCATGCTTGAAGACGTACCAACACAAGAGTCAAAGGAGCTAAGTGGAGCTCACATCATCTCTCAAGCAAGCATACACAAGATGGAAGATCAATTCAAGACCAAGACTAAAGAGAAGTTGAAAGTTACATAGGTATCATTGTATATCCTTTCTCTTTAGATTTATTAGTTCAAGGCAAGGTTTTTCAAAAGAGTTTTTCAAAAACACTTAAGAACTTAAAATGGTTTAGTGAATGGTTGTGTGGTGGACCAACATGTTGGGACCCTCATAAACATTCTAAAATTATCATAGGAGTTGAGTTCCGAAAGCCAAAAATCAAACAAGCAATAAAAACACAAAATCTACTGATTTTTATGCTTCTCGGAACTCCGAGATTTTTCTCGGAGCTCCGAGCTCGGAACTCCGAGAGTTTCTCTCGGAACTCCGAGAAATGGTCCAGTAGCTTCTGGCCATTTTCTCGGAACTCCGAGAAATGGTCCAGTAGAAATTTTCATCTTCTGGCCGTTCTCTCGGAACTCCGAGAATATTTCTCGGAGCTCCGAGAACCTCGCGACAGATCAAAAAATAGCCGTTGGGCTTTGAATTAAAAATTGTTTTTTGATTTTCTTAATCCCAAACGGTCATATTTTAGCAAGAGGTTATATATACACCTTCAAGAGGATTATTTTCCTCTCTTGAATATTTGAAAAAATTCCTTGAGCCTTCAAACATATTTGCAACCCTTTCAAACTTAAGAATTTTTTTTTCCCCAAACTTGCCTTGCAACTTGCAAATCTATTGAGTTGGGATTTAGAGCTTTCACTTGCAATCACTATTGAAGAGTAATCAAGGGACTTCAAAGAGCATCAAGCTTTCAAGAAGAAGCTAAGCTATTTATCTTCAATTTCTTGTAAAGGTGGCTAGGGCATCCTACCTTAATACCCTAGGAAGCATTGCTTAGAACTCGGTGAAGAAGGAGAGTCGGTGTAAAGGTGTAAGGGCATCCTTATTTAATATCCCTTGGAAGTGTAATCGCCTAGGAGCCGGGCATCGTGGAGGTCTCAAATAGTGAAAATCCTTAAGGACGATCTTAAGAAGAGTGGAGTAGGGCTTTGCCCGAACCACTATATATCGGTGTGTTCTTTCTTATTCTTGCACTTTCATTCTTAATTTTGGTTTGATATTTCTATTTGTGTTGATCTCATTTGAACTAACCAAAATATAATCAAGAGAAGAAAATTCAAATTAGGTTTCATAATTAATTTTCAAAAGGCCTAATTTAGCGTTAAAATCAATTCACCCCCCCCCCCCCTCTTGTTAATTTCAAACCATGTCGCCCAACGAAGTCAGAAACATTGAGCATAACATCTTTTTGTCATTCTTCCTCTATCATTCTCCATGGCAACACTGTGTTACCCTCTCAACGAAGCACCACCACCTAGGGTGAATGTGCTTCAGACTTGTCGAGTCTCTCCCCCGCCGGGATCAGTAGCCCATAACTCTCTCCCTATCACCGTCTTTGATGTTGTTGGCCTACTTATAAAGCCCCTCCAACTACTACTATTGTTTGAATTCCCTCACCCCAAGACCCATTTCATACATTCTCTCGTTCCCAAGCTCAAACACTCTCTCTCCCTCACTCTTAAATTGTTCTTCCCTTTAGTTGGAAATCTAATTCGCTCTCTAGAAATCCGACAGTACAATTTATGTTACTCCGACGGTGATTTCATCTCATTTATGCTAGCCGAATCGGATGCAAATTTCCACCACCTTGCATCAAACCATGCTTGAGACATAACAGAATTTGACCCTCTTGCCCCAATTGCCCAAATCCGACACTCGAAATCAACCTCGACTAGCCTTACAGGTCACCATATTCCCAAACTTGGATGGGGAAGTGTGGGACCCGATCCCGCGAGAGGGGGTGGGGCGCGAGCCGCCACGCCCTCTCTTGGTCTCTCGTACCCACGCGATTGGCGTGTGCCTTTTAGTATTGGTTTCAATTCATCTTTTATGTGAACTTGCGATCACTAAGGCAATCTGAATTCCACACAAAAGAGACTGACAGAGTCGCCACCTAGATGTGGGATCTAGGGCCCATGATTAACCAGAAATCTAGACTTGTTACCTGGTTACGAGAATGGAAGGTCTGGGGAGTTATCCACCACATGCACCATTCCTGCCCGATAATCGGTCTTCGATTCCAAAAGCTAACTCTTTTAAATTTATTTTAAATGGCTCATTCAACTCTATGTTAATGTGCTATCTATGTGACATGCATCCTATGATCTAATTTCATTATGGATCCTAAATGTGTATCTTGATTCCTTAATTTGTTTGAATTCAATCTAGGTGCAAGTTCTCCTAAGATTCTAATTTCAAGGAAATCCTACATATTTTAATTAAGAATTCATAATAAAATAAATATACAAAAATCCCACATTTGTTGTGGAGCCGACTCGCGGTTGGTATGCCATCAGACATCCAAGCTGCCTACGTACCCAAGCCTCACTGGGATCAGAGTCGACGTAGTTCGGTGCATTTAAGCTAAGCTACTTATGCCTAACTCAACTAAGACACCGATCTAGACTGATTTGACTGTTTCAACAGTTTTAAGAGGAGTTATTTAATTTAAGTTGAGGATTTTATTATCCTAGGATTTCATCTAAGATGTTATATGATTCTTATCTAAATGCAAGTTGTTCCTTAGACTAATCCAGGTTAGCCTACATCCTAGTTTACTAGGCTCGTCCTAGGGAAAGATGGGGTGACTAGTGTGACTAGACCTATGGCACGGTTGCTATCCATAACAAACGTACGTGATGAGGCTGGACTGCTAACTCTAGGACTCCCTAAAACCTAGGACACGACCTGACACCAGTGTTCCTAAATTTGGCTCTAATGGTTCCTATGACGGAAACCATAATCCAATGGTTCCGAGAGACACGAGATGAATCGATTTCAGTTCCTAAAATTAATGAATTTCAGATTTCAGGAATTTTCGGTTTCTGGACATATAAGGATTACCAATGGTTCTAGGGTTCACCAATTTCGGCCTCGAATGGCATCCAAGGAAGGGAATCGTGCGCTCTTTCCTTGCGCAATTTAATACTTATGTTATAGCACCTTATTGCCTGGCATATCTCAGGATTTTCGTGGACAGTAACCTCGGAGCCAACAACGTGCTATAGCTTAAATATTCAAATTGTCAAAGATCGAGTGCAATAGGGATACGATTATGGATGCGCTGGCCATTTTTTCAGGGAAATCTAAAGATCCTAAGATTTCTGTTTCAATGGATTAAGGAGTTAATATGTGACAGAGATTTAAGGTTCTTTAGAGATTTTCAGATGATTTTCAATTAATTTCGGATTTTCAATGGATTTTTATCAATTTTAAACATATGAGTGATTTTACAAGTGAAACTGTTGCAAACGAATTCGAAATGAGTTGAAACTTTTACAGCAGCAAGATATGATGAAATGTAGCTTACTGAAAGATGTTTACAAATTTTTACATTAAGCTCATATTTAATTTTGATTTAACAATTAATTGATTAGATTGCAAAAATAACACAGAAACTACTTGAAATAGGAATCTAAATTCAATGAAATTTCTACAGTAACAATATATAAGTAAAAATAGCATGCTCGAAGATTTTCATGAATTTTGGAAACCATTTACTATCAATTTGGGATTTTTTAATTTTCAGACCAAATTATGAATTAACACTACACCACATACGAAACAAGATCTAAATCACTTGAAACGTTTACAGCATTTAGAAATATAAAATATAAGACTACTGTAAAAATTTTGAGAATTGTATCTGTGATCTGATATCTGTAAAAATTCTCCCAAAATCTGATAATTTTCAAAGAAAGCATAAAATAATATATCAAACCAATTCTAAAAATTCTCCAAAATTCATGGTAGAATGTACCAGTATAATACTATTTTCCCATAAAATTATATTAATTTTCAAATCTGTTTAGTATATAATTTATTTTCTTCATCAAAAAGATATTTTTGAAGAGTTTTCTATTTTTAAAACACGATTTTCGAGAAAATTACGACTTCAGAAAGCGTCTTTTAAACTTGTTCTGATGTGATGAACACAAGAAAATTTTAAAATTTCAAAAAATAGATCATCCTGAGATGGCTATTTTTTCGAATTTCGTAATTTCTCAGCCATTATTTTAAATAAAATTCCACTCTTCACTCAAATTTTCGAAACTCTTTTTATCCAATGTCCGATCCGATCCGATGGTTATCTTACTCTATTTAGATAGATCGTTGTATTAAGTTTCGGGACGAAACGGAATTGAAACACTCATGCAGATCATGTTTTTTAGCACACACATATAATATTCAATTCAATTCAATTTAATGTTAAAAATCATGCAAAAATACATAAAAATACCGAATAATCCTGAAAAAATCCGAGAACAGTGCACCTACCTGTGATAGTGTTCCTCGTCGAATCCAAAAGCCGAAAAATTCGAAAAATCCAGCCGACGAGCAATCCGCTCCGCGTTTCTTCCTCTTTATTTCTATGTTTTTTTTCTCTTTTTTTTTTGCTCTCCTCACTGTGAATGGGGAGAAAAAGAGAGAGAGAGAGAGAGAGAGAGAGAGAGAGAGAGAGAGAGAGAGAGATAGAGAGATTGAGATGTAGACAGGGTATAGAGGGATCAAGAGAGTGAGATAGAAACCGAGGCACAGAGCCACCGAGAATACTCTATTTTTTTCTTATCTCTTTTTTTTTTTGATGAGACAGAATGGCGAGGCTCTGTTTTTTTTTTGAAACGAAGCTTCGGCTTTGTGCGGGGGGGTATTCTAAAGAGATAGAAAGACAAGAAGGCTACTGAGAGGGAAACACAGAGGAGCTGTTGTTAGGGAGGTGATGAGGTGACACGAGAGAGAGTGAAAACCGAATGCACTGTAACAGAGGGTGAGAATGCCAATGAGAAAAACAGAGGATAGTGAAGAGAAAATGGAGAAACAGAGGGTGAGTGAGGGAGATCGAGAAAGAATGAGAGAGACAGAGATATTGAGAGTGAGAGAGAATTGAGAGGGAGTGAGATACGGCCCTCTATTTTTTCTTTTTTCTTTTTCTACTTTGGGCTATAAAGATGAAGGGTGTGGGAGAGGTGAGGTGAGATGGAGAAGGAGAGATGGAAAGAGCTATGGAGAGGGAGCAAGAACTAGAGGGAGAGTGGGAGGAAACGAAAATCCAAGAAAAAAAAAACAGAGAGTAGTATACTCTGTTTTTTGTTTCCCTTTTTTCGTTCTTTTTTCTTTCTGTGTTTGGAGGAAATAGGAACGAGAGAGAGATGAGAGATGGGGAACGTGAGAATGGAAAACAAGAAACAGAGAGATGAAAACCGAGGGAGTGAACGAGTGGAATAAGAAAACAGAGTGAGAGAAAGTGATACAGACCAAGAGAGGGAGAGATATAGAGGAGCGAGAAAAACAGAGGGTGCGGGATATAGGGAACGACAGAGACGACCTACGGCACTCTGAGAGAACAAAGGGTGGTGGGGGGAGGAGTGAGAGGTGCAGAGATGGTGGAAGAACAGAGGGCAATGGGGAGTTGCTGTTGGAATTATGAAAACCCACCGAGTGAGGGAGATGACCGAGTCAGATTATTCCCCTCCTCCTTTCTCTCTAACTCCTCTTACCGAGGAGATCCCTGCTGTCCGATCCTTCCTCTCCCTTTCTTTTTTCTCTTATTTTTATCTCTTGACCTCCTAAGAAGAGAGCTGCTTGCTTTTTTTAAAATCCCCCGCCCGAGAGAGAGACATTCCATCCTTCAAAAAGAAACCTTTCCCTTCTTTTTTTCTTTTTTTTTACAGCTTGCTCTCCTCCCCTAAATGGAAATTTCGAGGATTGCATCCTGCAAAGATTCCACTTGCGGCTTTTTTCAAAGAGGAAGGTAGACAAAAATACCTTATATATATATATGCCCTCTTTCCATGCCCTTTAGATAGAAATCAAAGCTTAATGGGAATTCATTACCTTGGATTCGGCATTATCCCAAGTGGGTCCCATGTTATATGGCTAATTCCTACATCTTGCCTTGTTATTACTATCATTTTTAAGAAAATGGTGGGGCCCACTCCATAGGGTAATCTGAACCACCCGATTAACAAATCATTAATGGGATATGCTTAATAAATCATTTCTTATAGATCATTCATAGGATGATCCGAACCATCCATTTCAATGAGCTACCGTATAAATGATTCGCTCCTCTAATCCATTGCCGCAAGCTGATCTTGGCCGTCCAATTGATAGGCCGCAATGTGGATCGGTTACACCACCTCTTAAATCACTCCATATGATTTAATTGGTGGTCTACAAATCTTTTCCGTTAGATTTCAATACGGACCCTGAAGAATAAGATTGAATCACTTTGGGTGGGCCCCACGCATATTTAGTGGGCCACTCCATTTTAAATCCCTCAACCAAATGCTAGGCCGATTCCTTGGCTGAATTTTCCATGAGATCCATTCATCGAAATTTTAAGCGGGTCCGCTTGCTTCAAGTTAGTGAACTCCACTCCATGTTGGGCACACTTATTCCTATAAAATTCGATCGTTAACATCCATGATAAACTCCACAGATAACTTGAATATTTCTTATATGGGCCAACTTTCTCGATCCAAATTTAATCCAAATGCTCAATGCGGGCCCACCAAACGGGTCCCAATTCTCCCTTGCTCGGATTCTCGTGAACAACCATTCTCAACACTTAGCAGAAAAATGCAAAACAGGGCGGAAATGATTGAAAAGATCGAGAAAGCATAAGGGATGGACACGGGAATGGAAGACACTGAAAAAGACTGATAACAAAACATTAATTTCTTTGTTGATTAAAGCGGAGCAAAATGGGGGTGTCTACAGATGCCCCTCTTTGGTAGAGATGACGTAGTCATCGAATTCCAAAGCAAAAGTGACAGTGCCATTTTGCGTAGCTTTGATCGACAAAGGACTCCCTAGACACGACGCAACCTAACATAATGCAAGACCCTAGATGAAATCCTAGAATTTGAATGTAATAAAAATCCCGCTGCGGTGCCGCTCACAAACGGGCAACGAGAGAATGAGATAGCACTTTCGAATGGATTCTGAAGATGATGAAATACCATATTTATACGGATTCCAAGGAATGAGACATCATATTTATATGATGTTTCAAGAGAATAAGAGACCATAGTTGTATGGATTCGAAGAGAATGGAATGCCGTATTTATACGGATTCCAAGGAAATGAGACATCATAGTTGTATGATGTTCAAAAGGGTATAAGAGACCATAGTTGTATGGACTCGAAGAGAATGAAATACCGAATTTGTACAGATTCCAAGAAAATGAGACATCATAGTTGTATGATGTTCAAAGGGAATAAAAGACCATAGTTGTATGGACTCGAAGAGAATGAAATACCGTATTTATACGGATTCCAAGGAAATGAGACATCATAGTTGTATGATGTTCAAAAGGGTATAAGAGACCATAGTTGTATGGACTCGAAGAGAATGAAATACCGTATTTGTACGGATTCCAAGAAAATGTGACATCATAGTTGTATGATATTCAAAGGGTATAAGAGACCATAGTTGTATGGACTCGAAGAGAATGAAATACCGTATTTGTACGGATTCCAAGGAAATGAGACATCATAGTTGTATGATGTTCAAAGGGTATAAGAGACCATAATTGTATGGACTCGAAGAGAATGAAATACCGTATTTGTACGGATTCCAAGGAAATGAGATATCACATTTGTGTGATGCTCAAAGAGAATAAGAGACCATAGTCGTATGGACTCGGAGAAAATGAAATACCGTATTTGTACGGATTCCAAGGAAATAAGACATCACATTTGTATGATGCTCGAAGAGAAAATATTATTTTCAAATGGATTCAGAGAGATATGATAATTTGAGCTTTGAAAGAAATCAAAATTTCCAATTAACAACTTTAGAAGCAAAGAATTTAATAACACCATGCAGCAAAAGACTTTCAGGGCTTAAATATGAGATGCCACTTCATTAGCAACCTGCCCCAGTTTGAGGCATTCTAACCTCCTTCTATTCATTGACCAGAGATCATTCTTTGAAAGATCTTCGCCATTCGTGACAGTGTCACCTTTTTCCAAGTTTCTCAGAACCTGTTAATGACCCTGCCTTCAGAGTGATTGCACCCTACAACAATTCTAAAAAATAGAGTTCGTAAATTTTTCTAAAAAATAGAACCACGGACATTTGTAATAAAAAGACAAAATAAGAAAGATTACTCAAGTAATCTCGTGATGTTTCTGACTTATCAGCATTTTCTTTTGGGTTAGGCTAGCCTCTTTTAAAGAATGTTTCTCCATTGATAAACATCTTCACTTATTTTTAAGACAGTGATACTTCATATATCTTTCTATCACCTTTCAGATTGTTTTGGAATTAATGTCCATAGTTTCAGGAATTGTTGTTATTAGCTTTGCCTGACCTACTGGGAGTTCAGAGACCGATGTAATTCTTCTGGGGAGAACCCAATCTTACCACGACCAAGTTCCCCTATTCGGATTTTCAACTTGGCGGACCGCTCGGCCTTAACTTTTGCCTGAATCGCCTTTTCAGGTTTTCGACTCAGCAGGCCACGCCCTTAACTTTTGCCTAAGCCGCCCTTTCAGGTTTTCAACTTAGCAGGGGAATGATCCTAAATTTTGCCTAGATCGCCTTTTCAGGTTTTCAATCTAGCGGATCTTCAAGCTCCATTTCTTTTTTTCTTTTTCTTTATTTTTTCATTTTCTTTTTCTTTTTACTTGAACACCAAAAGGACTTTATAGGTGTGGTAGGGCTTTTCAAAGAATGGCTTAAGGTTTTGCAAAAGTTTCGACCAAACCTGTGAACAGGTTGCCTAGGTATCCCAGTGGAATCAGGTCATGCGTAGTTCAGGGCGAATGCCCCTAACTCGAAGATATTTCAATTTTTCTTTTCTTTTTGCATGGATTTTTTTTCTTACAACTTCTTTTTGGAATGATTGACTTTCTTCTTTTGAAACAACCGAACTCGGTTTGGCCGAGCTGCCTACGTACCCCGGTGTAGGGATCAGGTTAGGCGTAGTTCAGGGCGAATGCCCCTAGTATATTGGGTTTTGAAGGAAAATTTTATTTAGGCTCAAAAGGGTTTGCAAAAGGTTATATATATTTTTTATTATTATTTTTATTTTTTTTTATTTTGGGTTATGAATTTGGGATTTATTCGGCCAAAAGACGGCCCTCCAGTGTTCAAGCATAGAACCTCTTGAGTTGATCAAGATTTGTTGGTTCCGGTAATATTTCTCCATTTAAATTACGGAGCTTGACGGCTTTTCCGGGTAAGATTTGGTCCACAATGTATGGTCCTGACCAATTTGGCTTGAATTTGCCTCTTGGGTCAAACACGGGTGCACGATTCTCTTTCAGAACAAAATTACCTTCTTCTAAATCTCTGACCTTTACCTTTTTATTAAAAGCCCGGGCTATTCTGCGCTGGTAACCCTGTACATGGTAAAGCGCCTTTAACCTCTTCTCATCTAGCATGTTCAGCTCTTTATATCTGGCATCTGCCCATTAATTTTCGGCAACTTAGCCTCAGTCAATACTCGAAGTGAAGGTACACGGATCTCAACAGGTAGCACTGCTTCCATCCCATAAACAAGAGAGTAAGGGGTTGCCCCAGTTGAAGCTCTAATTGATGTTCTGTAAGCCCACAAGGCGTACGGTAACTTATTTGACCAATCCTTATAAGTTTCTGACATTTTGCTAATGATAGTCTTGACATTTTTGTTTGCAGCTTCCACCGCTCCATTCGTCTGCGGACGATAAGGTGAGGATTTATGATGCTTAATCTTGAATTCTTCACAAAGAATGATTACTTCCTTCTTGAAATGAGATCCGTTATCTGAGATAAGTTCATGGGGAATTCCATATCTGCATATGATATTGGTTCGTATGAATTTAGCAACTGATGCAGATGTAAGCTTTGCATAAGAAGTGGCCTCGACCCACTTGGTGAAGTAGTCAATTGCAACGAGTATGCACTCGTGACCATTAGATGACCTAGGAGAAATCTTGCCAATAATGTCAATTCCCCATACCGAAAACGGCCAAGGAGAGAGGTAAGAGAATGCAATTCGGTGGGTGGTACATGGATGAGATTCGCATATATCTGACATTTATAGCATTTCTTCACAAATGTATGACAATCTGCTTCTAATGTTGGCCAATAATACCCCAGACGTAGGATCTTCTTTGCCAACATCTTTCCATTCATATGAGGCCCACACACCCCTTCGTGAATATCTGCGAGAATTTCTTCTGCCTGATCTTCATTGACACATAAAAGTTGAATTCCATCGAAAGATCGCCAATACAACTCTCCTCCACAAATGACAAAATTAGCTGCAAATTTCTGCAAAGTCCTTATTTCTTTATTCGACGCCTCATTGGGATGCCCTTGGCCCGAGATGTAGTTCTTTATGTCCGTATACCATGGTTTACCATCGGGACATCTTGCAGCTATCTCTATAGCATCAACATATGCAGGAGCCCATTGCTCTTGAACCGTGATTGGCCTCATCTTCATATTGTGAGGTATGTCAATCATAGAAGCTAACGTCGCTAAAGCATCGGCGAATCTATTCTTCAACCTTGGTAAATAACTGAAAGTGATGCACTGGAATTGTTTAGCAAGAGCATCCAAGTACACATGATATGGCAATAGCTTTTCTTCTTTGGTTCTCCACTCTCCTTGAGTTTGGCAAATGATTAGCTTCGAATCTCCATATACGTCAAGATTCTCTATGCCTAAGGCCAATGCAGCCTCAAGCCCAACAATGCATGCTTCATATTCTGCCATATTGTTGGTGCAATTGAATTGTAACTTAACGGCAAGGGGAACATGCTCATTTCGAGGTGACACCAGCAATGCCCCTACTCCTTGTCCTGTTTGATTTACTGCTCCATCAAAATAGAGGGTCCAACCAGTTTCTGGATATTCATCTTCTACCATCATGATTTCTTCATCTGGGAACATTGGTTTGAAAGGCTGATTTTCTTCTCGGGGTGCTTCCGCCAATTGCTCAGCAATGACTCGGCCCTTTACTGATTTTTGGGTTACATGGGTGATGTCAAACTCAGACAACAACAATAACCATCTCGCAGTCCTGCCTGTCAAGGCTGGTTTTTCAAAGAGATATTTCAGAGGATCCATCCTTGACAGGAGCAAGACCTTATGTGATAAAAGGTAATGCCTGAGTCGCTGAGTAGCCCAAACCAGAGCTAAGCAGGTTTTTTCTAGGACAGTGTACTTTTGTTCATACTCCAACATTTTCTTACTGAGATAATACACAGCCTTTTCATGCTTGGTTTCTGGATCTTGTTGTGCTAACATACACCCCATTGTGGTTTCTGTTACTGACAAGTAAAGCAGCAAAGGATGCCCCGGTATTACTGGTGCTACTATTGGTGGTTCAGCCAAACTTTGTTTTATCTTCTCAAAGGCCTGTTGACATTCCTTCGTCCATTCTTTGGAAGAGTTTTTATTTAAGAGCTTAAAGATAGGCTCACAAGTTGATGTCAGATGAGCGATGAATCATCTCAGGAACTGTATCCTTCCTAGGAATCCTCGAATTTCCTTCTCGGTTCTAGGCGGCGGCATCTCCTGGATAGCCTTAATCTTCTGAGGATCCACCTCTATACCCCTTTGACTCACCATGAATCCTAACAATTTACCAGAGGTAACCCCGAATACACACTTGCTAGGATTCAGGCGAAGCTGGTATTTGAGTATTCTTTCAAAGAATTTCTTGAGGTTCGGGATGTGATCTCTCATTTCCTTAGCTTTTACAATCATATCATCAACATAAACTTCAACTTCTCTATGTATCATGTCATGGAGTAAGGCCGTAGCTGCTCTTTGGTATGTCGCACCAGCATTCTTAAGACCCAATGGCATTACCCGATAGCAATATGTCCCCCATTGTGTAATGAACGAGGTCTTAGCCATGTCCTCGGGTGCCATCTTAATTTGATTGTAGCCTGAGAAACCATCCATGAACGATAGTAATTCATGCCCGGCCGTATTGTCTACCAGGATATCGATATGTGGTAGAGGGAAATCATCTTTTGGACTTGCCTTGTTCAAATCCCTAAAATCTACACACATTCTCACCTTTCCATCTTTCTTCGGTACAGGTACTATATTTGCGAGCCATTCTGGATATTCCACCACTTGCAGAAATCCAGCATTCAACTGCTTAGTAACCTCTTCTTCTACTTTCAAGACCCACTCGGGCTTCATTCTCCTTAGCTTCTGATTTTTAGGTTTAATTCCTGGCAACAAAGGTAGCTTGTGCTGAACAATGTCTTCACTCAGCCCGGGCATATCTTTGTAGGACCAGGCAAAAACTTCTTTATATTCCTTAAGTAGGTTTATTAATTCATCGCGCTCTTCAGAGGATAGAGTATTTCCAATTCATATTTCCTGTATTAAATCTTCTGTTCCGATGTTTATAATTTCGATTTCATCTTTAAGAGGCTGGGCTCGGCGCTCCTCCTCTTGTTTGAGCATATGCTGAAATTCAAGGGGAGTTTCGTCGATCCCTTCTTCCTCGTCTGAGGAGGGAGTGTTATCATTATTAAAGTCAGAAGCAAACACAGAGACATACTGAGAATCAGATTTCATTGAATTGAAAGAAATTACATCATTATCATTGGACTTATCCTGAACAGGCTCAGGATTCACATAGTAAATAAACTCAGAAAATGACTCGCCTGGACTAGGCACTGACACTGATTCAATCGACTTGACTAGACTTGACTTAGCAATAAAATAAGATGGAAAAACATCAGAACTCCAATTTGAAAGATTTTCTGTTGCAGGTGCAATCTGACTCTGAGGTTCAGTAAAGGTATCATTACTCTGAATAACTGCCACCAGCACATCTTCACAATCTGTCTCTTCTTGTTCTTCAGAATAGTAATCAACATCAGGCACATTTTCTTCAAACAAAGATCTCAGCACATCTGGCTCAAGGTAGACTAACCAGTCCTCAACAGCTTTCTCAACATAATATATCGGCGGTTCTGTTTCTGGGAGAGTAAGGCCACTGAATATTTCAAAACCGGGTATCATGATCCCTGTCACTGAGTCATACCATGGTTCAGAAAACCCATAGTATATAGAGGTCTCACCTTCTTTGATAAAATGACCATTCATCGATAAGGAATATGGAGCCATTGGGAGTACCCTTCCGGTGCGGCTGACTTCTTCCTTCAATTTCAACAATTCTTCCGTGGCTTCCTCCTCCTCCTCAGTAGGTACATATCCAAGACTGAAAATTCCACGGTTTGCTTTAATTGGGCGCCAGTGAGATGCCTTTCTTGGATCACAACCCAAATTCATACCAGGGAAGTAGTTCATTTTTCTCATCATCTTGGCCACCACAGGACTGATGGCAAATGGCAAACACAACTCCTCCCGAGAGGCATCGTCATAAGAAATAGCAGCAACGTCGAATGCGAAACCATTCAAGTTGTAGTCATCTGCTTTTGCAACTGGAAGGATCAAGGTTTCTCCTGTTATCTGCCCTATTTCTGGCTCTTCGTCACCTCTGACAGTGAATAACTTCACATCTTTGATGAACTTCAGTTTTTGGTGAAGGGTTGAAGCAATAGCACCTTCCTTATGCAACCAGGGACGTCCTAGAAGCATATTGAACGAGGCCTTGATATCGATAACTTGAAACTCAACCTCAAATTCTTGACCGCCTACAACAATTTTGGTGGTGAGGACTCCGACCACATTTCTGCGGGTGTTGTCATATGCGAGGATACCAAGGGTTGATTCGGCAAAATCAGTGGGACCGAAACCCAAGGTAATGGCAGTTCTCAATGGACACACATTCAAGGCGGATCCGTTATCTACCAACACAGATGGTACTTTCTTGCCTCCACAGACAATAGTGACATGAAGGGCTCTAGCATGATTCCGACCTTGAGGAGGCAGCTCTTGATCTGAGAAACTAATGGCCCTGGTGGCCTGGGTTAGAGCAACAACTTCAGCCAGTTGCTCCGGAGATATCTCTGAGGATACCTGTGTGGTATTTAATTCTTTCAACACAGCCTCTCTGTGTTTCTTTGATGCTATCAATAATCCCCATACAGATATAACAGCCTGAGTTTTCTTCAACTGCTGCACAACTTCATCATCTGGATCTTTCACATATTGCGGCTCCTCTCCTCGAGCCAATGCTCCTGGATTTTCGACTCTCAATTCAGCAGGTTTGAAAATTCTTCCGCCCCTTGTCACATGTCTGACTTCATCCAATTCAGGCTCATCATAAGTGATAATTTGAGGGACTCGTGGCTCGTAGGTGATTACCAAGGGAGGTACTGACTCTCTTGGGTATGATTCATCACAGAAGATGATTTGGGGTTCAGAAACGGGTTCTAAAGCACATATGAGGGTGATAGGGTCAAACTCAGAATCTCCTATGGTTATGGCATTAACGGCAGCAGGAGGGTTAGCATGACCAGGTAGCGGGTTTTGGTTGTCATTGGGTCTTCGCTGGAATGCAATGACTTTCTCATCAATGAGTTTCTGGATTCTATATTTCAAGGCAATGCAGTTGTCAGTAAGATGACCAGGACCTCTGTGGTACTCACAGTGTAGGTCAGCTCGCCAATTTGCAGGTAGAGGATTGGGTGGAGGCCGGATGGCAGGTAGGGTTATGCGACCTGAAGCCAGACACTGCTTAAGCACCTCTGAAGATGGAATGGGGAGAGGGGTAAATTCTACCCGGGTTTGTTGCCGAGGTGCGGTCGCGGGTTGAGCATAGTTCATCACTAAAGGTTCTTGTGATTTAGAGGGCTGAGCATTGGAACGAGAGATACTACTGACTTGGGCTGGCGGGGATTTTTTGAAATCTCTAGGGTTTGGGTTGCTACGGTTAAATACACCCTGAGCCATAGCCTCCTCTATCTGGGTGCCTGCCACAATGAAGTGTTTGAAGTCTGGATAGTATTGCAATGACATGTGATACTGGAGCTGGGGGGAAATGTTTTTCATGATTATTTGAACCTGCTCCTCCTCATATGGGCGCTCCATCATCTGAGCTGCTTTTCTCCTCCATCTTTTCACAAAAATCAGAAAGGATTCCCTCAAGTCTTGCTTTGTTCTCTCTAAATCCTTTCTGGTGATTTCTGTCCCATCATCATATTTGAACTGCCTGATGAATTGCTCGCCGATATCTTTCCATGTCCTGTAATGAGTCTTGTCCAAGACCATGAACCATCTCCTAGCAACCTTGGTTAGGAAAACTGGGAACAATTGAGCCATTTGCTCAGGAGATAAGCCTTGAGGCTGACACATGATGGTGAACATTTGCAAATGTGTGATTGGACAACCCACACCATCATATTTGTCGAAATCGGGCATTTGAAAATAAGCCGGAAGGCGGATTTCGGGAAATAGAGTAAGATCACTGGGATTGAAACCACCCTGGTCTTGAAACTGAATGTCTTGAACTTTCCTGGTAAGAGTCTCTAATTTCTCCATAACAGACTTATCAACCATGAACTGAGAAGGCCTACTGCGATCCTCGTTGTACTGCTCTTTTTCTAAGTCTTCTTCGGCTTTATCAGGGATATTGATGAACACTGGTTGGGCAGGTGCTGCTGAAGTAGCTGCTTGGTGCATAGGCCCTTTATCCTTGGACAACGACGGTCCCAACTTTTCAGAAAGCTGAGCCTTGATAACTCGGTTCTCTTCTTTGAGTTCTTGAAGCTGCTGGAGAATCAAGGTAAGAGTATCGGTAATAGCAGCAGGTGGAAGGCCATCTTGGTTATCTGCCATTGGTGAGGATGAGAAAAAAGGAGATTCTGGGGTTCTCAGAGAGGGTGGTGGAAAGACAAAATTCATCTCCAATCGTGAAGAGACCCGAACCCAAGGAGCAGTGGGGTTAGCTATGGTGTTTACTGTCCTGAAATATTTGAAAGACATATTTTAAAATCAGAAAGAAGTAGACAATGATGCACGCATAGACCAAGATGATGAGAGAGAAAGATGAACTTTATTGGTCAATCATTAAAGCTTGAGTACAGGGTTCATTTTTTCAAAGATAAATGAATAAGATTAAACATGGAACTAAGCATTCTTTTTAGACTTCTTCTTTGGACGACAATCTTGCTCAGCTGACTCTTTTAGAGGTTTGATGATCCTGACATCCCAAGCAGATGAAACGGCTTTGACAATCTTGGGCTTGAGATCCTCAGGCGGATAAAAATGACGAAGGGGAGGCACAATAGATTGCTCCCTTCCATACTGACGCAGGATCTTGGCAGGAACATAAAAGGAAGTCCTTTGAGACCAAGAAGGCGAACGTAGTTAGCTTCTCCAGTATTGAAGACGGCTTCTTGGATTCCAGGGATTTGCCAATAAATCTGACCTTCTTGGTGAGAATTTAACCATTCAACCCAATCGCTTTTATGATCAAAGGAAACATCATGACGCCATTCACTGAAGGTGTATAACGTATGATCGAAATGCACAGGAGCTGCAATTTTTAGCTTGTGGCACAACCACACCTGAAGTAAAGCAGGACATCCTCAGAAAGAACCAACGGAGGAGCGGACATAAGAGCCTGGACCTGAGCTGGCACGAAGACGAGCCATATCATCCAATCCATTGAAGGTTTCTGCAAGCATAGTAGGAATTGGATTGGCGCCACGATCCATTTGATCAATGAGGTCCAGAAGAACAGCTAACGCAAAGCGAGAAGGCTGGATAGTGAGGAACCTAGCAAAGGAGCAGAATCTCAAAGCGCGCCGTCGGGCTTTCTGAATATCAACAGCACCAATGTGTCCAACAGGAGGGTAAATGTCAATCAATTGTTGCATGGACACTTCTTGGTCTTTCATGAAAGAGTTCATGGATTCATCTGGATTATTCATCAAGCGAAGGAACAAAGGACGATAATCTGGTACACAGGATGGCTTCACCAGAGGGCCATCCACAGGATATTCCAATAAGGCACACCATTCTTCAAAGGTGGGACACATTTCTTGGTTGCCAAAACGGAAGACATGATGATCGGGATCCCAACACTCTGATGCGGCATAGAGTAATCCCCAATCGAGCTTAATGGTCCCCACATAGCCGAAGAGATTTTTCTCTTGCTCACTTATGGCATAGATATGGGATTCTCTTAATGTACCACGGATCCAATCAAGAATTGTACGAGTAGACATGGTGCCTGTAAGCCAAGAGAAGGGATAAAGAATGATCAGGATTACATGAACACGAGATTGAGATAAGTTCCTGCCAGTATAAAGAAAGTATGGACACATGATCGAATCACATGATAGAGGATTGAAAGACGTACGATCAAGAGATGAGATGAGATAGCATAAGATTGCTTTCAACGGATAGATCATGAATGACTAATCCTATGAGATCTTTAGAAATGATGGCATTTATATCCTAACCCCAAAAGGAAAGTTTTTTAATCTTCGCACATTTTAACAGTGTTACCTGAAGGCATCAACCCTAATCCTAATCTATCGGAGTGGAGAGAGAATCTCGACTCATGACTTTGTTCGTGTATCTAAGGACCGATCATAGCCATTAGAAGATGGACTACGGCCTAATCTAGACACAAATGGGTAGGATATCCTAAACTAGGCTCACACACGTGATGCACATGTGTTCGTATACTACATGCATGTGTGGGTTAATCTAGGGGTAAGGCCAAGAGTTCCCTTAGCGCGAATCCATGTTCGATATACTGTACCAGTGTCCGGCGTATCAGTACGTGAACAAGAGATCCGTTTACGTACCATAAAGGTACTAGGCTAAGGGTGGAATGCTTCTCTAGCACAGAGGCACCAGGTGATGAAATCCCAGTCAACCATGCTAGATAACACTCCGAGTTCCTAAAATAGGACGTGTGTGCATGTGAGATGCAAGGTTTAGATGCAAGTGATGTAAGTGTATGCAATAAGTTCGCGCAATCTATGATGCCTTCAGGTTTTGTTAGATTAAGTTCAAGTAAAATGTGATGAGAAGATAAAACAAGACAAACTAATCTACAAGTATAGAGTTTTTATGAGCCAGTTAAATTAAATTCAAAAGAATTAACCTTTAGAATTGTAATGAAGTTAGGTGGTCCCCAGCAGAGTCGCCAAACTGTGGGACCCGATCCCGCGAGAGGGGGTGGGGCGCGAGCCGCCACACCCTCTCTTGGTCTCTCGTACCCACGCGATTGGCGTGTGCCTTTTAGTATTGGTTTTAATTCATCTTTTATGTGAACTTGGGATCACTAAGGCAATCTGAATTCCACACAAAAGAGACTGACAGAGTCGCCACCTAGATGTGGGATCTAGGGCCCATGATTAACCAGAAATCTAGACTCGCTACCTGGTTACGAGAATGGAAGGTATGGGGAGTTATCCACCACATGCACCATTCCTGCCCGATAATCGGTTTTCAATTCCAAAAGCTAATTCTTTTAAATTTATTTTAAATGGCTCATTCAACTCTATGTTAATGTGCTATCTATGTGACATGCATCCTATGATCTAATTTCATTATGGATCATAAATGTGTATCTTGATTCCTTAATTTGTTTGAATTCAATCTAGGTGCAAGTTCTCCAAAGATTCTAATTTCAAGGAAATCCTACATATTTTAATTAAGAATTCATAATAAAATAAATATACAAAAACCCCACATTTGTTGTGGAGCCGACTCGCGGTTGGTATGCCATCAGACATCCAAGCTGCCTACGTACCCAAGCCTCACTGGGATCAGAGTCGACGTAGTTCGGTGCATTTAAGCTAAGCTACTTATGCCTAACTCAACTAAGACACCGATCTAGACTGATTTGACTGTTTCAACAGTTTTAAGAGGAGTTATTTAATTTAAGTTGAGGATTTTATTACCCTAGGATTTCATCTAAGATGCTATATGATTTTTATCTAAATGCAAGTTGTTCCTTAGACTAATGCAGGTTAGCCTACATCCTAGTTTACTAGGCTCGTCCTAGGGAAAGATGGGGTGACTAGTGTGACTAGACCTATGGCACGGTTGCTATCCATAGCAAATGTACGTGATGAGGCTGGACTCCTAACTCTAGGACTCCCTAAAACCTAAGACTTCCTAAAACCTAGGACACGACCTGACACCAGTGTTCCTAAATTTGGCTCTAATGGTTCCTATGACGGAAACCATAATCCAATGGTTCCGAGAGACACGAGATGAATCGATTTCAGTTCTTGAAATTAATGAATTTCAGATTTCAGGAATTCTCGGTTTCTGGACATTTAAGGATTACCAATGGTTCTAGGGTTCACCAATTTCGACCTCGAATAGCATCCAAGGAAGGGAATCGTGCGCTCTTTCCTTGCGCAATTTAATACTTAGGTTATAGCACCTTATTGCCTGGCATATCTCAGGATTTCCGTGGACTGTAACCTCGGAGCCAATAACGTGATATAGCTTAAATATTCAAATTGTCAAAGATCGAGTGCAATAGGGATACGATTATGGATGCGCTGGCCATTTTTCCAGGAAAATCTAAAGATCCTAAGATTTCTGTTTCAATGGATTAAGGAGTTAATATGTGACAGAGATTTAAGGTTCTTTAGAGATTTTCATATGATTTTCAATTAATTTCGGATTTTCAATGGATTTTATCAATTTTAAACATATGAGTGATTTTACAAGTGAAACTATTGTAAACGAATTCGAAATGAGTTGAAACTTTTACAGCAGCAAGATATGATGAAATTTAGCTTATTGAAAGATTTTTACAAATTTTTACATTAAGCTCATATTTAATTTTGATTTAACAATTAATTGATCAAATTGCAAAAATAACACAGAAACTACTAGAAAAAGAATCTAAATTCAATGCAATTTCTACAGTAACAAGATATAAGTAAAAATAGCATGCTGTAAGATTGTCATAAATTTTGGAAACCATTTACTATTAGTTTCAGATTTTTTAATTTTCAGACCAGATGATGAATTAACACTACACCACATACGAAACAAGATCTAAATCACTTAAAACGTTTACAGAAACTAGCAATATAAAATATAAGACTACTGTAAAAAGTTTGAGAATTTTATCTGTGATCTGATGTCTGTAAAAATTCTCCCAAAATCTGATAATTTTCAAAGAAAGCATAAAATAATATACCAAACCAATTCTAAAAATTCTCCAAAATTCATGGTAGAATATACCAGTATCATATTATTTCCCACAAAATTGTATTAATTTTCGAATCCGTTTAGTATATAATTTATTTTTCTTCGTCAAAAAGATATTTTTGAAGAGTTTTCTATTTTTAAAACACGATTTTCGAGAAAATTACGACTCCAGAAAGTGTCCTTTAAACTTGTTCTGGTGTGATGAACACAAGAAAATTTTAAAATTCCAAAAAATAGATCATCTTGAGATGGCTATTTTTTCGAATTTCGTAATTTCTCAGCCATTATTTTAAATAAAATTCCACTCTTCACTCAAATTTTCGAAACTCTTTTATCCAATGTCTGATCCGATCCGATGGTTATCTTACTCTATTTAGATAGATCGTTGTATTAAGTTTCGGGACGAAACGGAATTGAAACACTCATGCAGATCATGTTTTTTTAGCACACACATATAATATTCAATTAAATTCAATTTAATGTTAAAAATCATGCAAACATACATAAAAATACCGAATAATCCTGAAAAAATCCGAGGACAGTGCACCTACCTGTGATAGTGTTCCTCGCCGAATCCAAAAGCCGAAAATTCCGAAAAATCCCGCCGACGAGCAATCTGCTCCGCGTTTCTTCCTCTTTATTTCTATGTTTTTTTTCTTCTTTTTGTTTTTGCTATCCTCACTGTGAATGGGGAGAAAGAGAGAGAGAGAGAGAGAGAGAGAGAGAGAGAGAGAGAGAGCGGACGATAGAGAGATTGAGATGTAGACAGGGTATAGAGGGATCAAGAGAGTGAGATAGAAACCGAGGCACAGAGCCACCGAGAATACTCTATTTTTTTCTTATCTCTTTTTTTTTGATGAGACAGAATGGCGAGGCTCTGTTTTTTTTTTAAACGAAGCTTGGGCTTTGTGGGGGGGGGGTATTCTAAAGAGATAGAAAGACAAGAAGGCTACTGAGAGGGAAACACAGAGGAGCTGTTGTTAGGGACGTGATGAGGTGACACGAGAGAGAGTGAAAACCGAATGCACCGTAACAGAGGGTGAGAATGCCAATGAGAAAAACAGAGGATAGTGAAGAGAAAATGGAGAAACAGAGGGTGAGTGAGGGAGATCGAGAAAGAATGAGAGAGACAGAGATATTGAGAGTGAGAGAGAATTGAGAGGGAGTGAGATACGACCCTCTGTTTTTTCTTTTTTTCTTTTTTACTTTGGGCTATAAAGATGAAGGGTGTGGGAGAGGTGAGATGAGATGGAGAAGGAGAGATGGAAAGAGCTATGGAGAGGGAGCAAGAACTAGAGGGAGAGTGGGAGGAAACGAAAATCCAAGAAAAAAAAAACAGAGTAGTATACTCTGTTTTTTGTTTCCCTTTTTTCGTTCTTTTTTCTTTCTGTGTTTGGAGGAAATATGAACGAGAGAGAGATGAGAGATGGGGAATGTGAGAATGGAAAACAAGTAAACAGAGAGATGAAAACCGAGGGCAATGGGGAGTTGCTGTTGGAATTATGAAAACCCACCGAGCGAGGGAGATGACCGAGTGAGATTATTCCCCCTCCTCCTTTCTCTCTAACTCCTCTTACCGAGGAGATCCCTTGTCCGATCCTTCCTCTCCCTTTCTTTTTTCTCTTATTTTTATCTCTTGACCTCCTAAGAAGAGAGCTGCTTGCTTTTTTTAAAATCCCCCGCCCGAGAGAGAGACATTCCATCCTTCAAAAAGAAACCTTTCCCTTCTTTTTTTCTTTTTTTTCACAGCTTGCTCTCCTCCCCTAAATGGAAATTTCGAGGATTGCATCCTGCAAAGATTCCACTTGCTGCTTTTTTCAAAGAGGAAGGTAGACAAAAATACCTTATATATATATGCCCTCTTTCCATGCCCTTTAGATAGAAACCAAAGCTTAATGGGAATTCATTACCTTGGATTCGGCATTATCCCAAGTGGGTCCCATGTTATATGGCTAATTCCTACATCTTGCCTTGTTATTACTATCATTTTTAAGAAAATGGTGGGGCCCACTCCATAGGGTAATCTGAACCACCCGATTAACAAATCATTAATGGGATATGCTTAATAAATCATTTCTTATAGATCATTCATAGGATGATCCGAACCATCCATTTCAATGAGCTACCGTATAAATGATTCGCTCCTCTAATCCATTGCCGCAAGCTGATCTTGGCCGTCCAATTGATAGGCTGCAATGTGGATCGGTTACACCACCTCTTAAATCACTCCATATGATTTAATTGGTGGCCCACAAATTTTTTCCGTTAGATTTCAATACGGACCCCGAAGAATAAGATTGAATCACTTTGGGTGGGCCCCACGCATATTTAGTGAGCCACTCCATTTTAAATCCCTCAACCAAATGCTAGGCCTATTCCTTGGCCGAATTTTCCATGAGATCCATTCATCGAAATTTTAAGCGGGTCCGCTTGCTTCAACTTAGTGAACTCCACTCCATGTTGGGCACACTTATTCCTATAAAATTCGATCGTTAACATCCATGATAAACTCCACAGATAACTTGAATATTTCTTATATGGGCCAACTTTCTCGATCCAAATTTAATCCAAATGCTCAATGTGGGCCCACCAAACGGGTCCCAATTCTCCCTTGCTCGGATTCTCGTGAACAACCCTTCTCAACACTTAGCAGAAAATGTGAAACAGGGCGGAAATGATTGAAAAGATCGAGAAAGCATAAGGGATGGACACGGGAATGGAAGACACTGAAAAAGACTGATAACAAAATATTAATTTCTTTGTTGATTAGAGCGGAGCAAAATGGGGGTGTCTACAGGAAGACCTAGGAAGTTTGAGCTTTTAAACTTCCATAAAACGGACTCAGTCAGTCTTGCAGAGAGTAGAGACGAAGAAGGTGGGATTGAGGTTTTGTTGTCTTTCTCAAAGTAAAAAATGGAAGTCTTCCCCTCTCTTTTTGCAGGGTCTGAAAGACATTTCCCTAGGATCCAACCCCACGCTATTCCTTTCAACTTCCGCAAACCAAATGGCTGCAATGTGGAATTAAAGGTCTCCTTGGATACTCTCTAAAATGATTTGCAAATAAGGGAACCTTTGGATATCCCTTGTATTTGGATTTGTATTTGAATTTGAAATTTCAAAATTTGTGGATTTGAAATATAAAATTTCCAAGTCCACAGATTTGAAAATATTATGTTTGGATGTGCGTGTGAGGATTTTCTTTTCAAATCAAATATTTATGAATCTCTTGTTTGGATGCTCTTTTTGGATTTGGATTTGATATCTCACAAATATAAAGTACTATCTTTGTTTCTGTAGACACCCCATTTTGCTTCGCTTAGCTGATGGGAGCCTGTGAATCCCTTTGTCAATAGGACTAATGCCTTTCATAGCCATACTGATTTAAGCTCTATCCAACGAAGATACATTGAGATGAGCAAAAATCTAACTTAGTCCGATTGTATGAACATAGGCATGGGAAATACAAACACCCAAAAGTCCAAAGAAATGTATAATCAGGTTGTCTACCAAAAAGATGTTACCACGTAGATTGATTTTGAAGAATCTGAGACGGGATCCGGTTAATAAGATAAACGGTTGTGTTGAAAGCTTCAATCCAAAAATGGGTCAGAATGTGGGTGTGAGCGAGAAGTGTGAAGCCCATGTCAACAATATGCCAGTGTTTTCTCTCAGTGGTCCCATTCTATTCAGAGGTGTAAGGATATGAGACACGGTGAAAACGCCATTATCATAGAGTAGTTTTTGAAAACGATGGCTCATGAACTCACCCCCACCGTGAGACTGAAATTGATTTATATTGACAAATAATATATTTTCTACATGTTTCTTGAATTGAATGAACACATCATACGCATGAGACTGAACTTTTAAGGGATAGAGCCATACATATTTTGCACAATCATCAATAAATGAAATGTAATAACTAAACCCACTTATTGATAAAATAGGGAAAGGAACGCAAATGTCACAATGTATCAAGTCTAAAGGCTTAGAGGAAATAGAAGAAGACAAAGAAAAAGGCAGCTTCGTGCTTTTACTCAATTTGCATGAAGAGCAAATGGAGGAAAACCAAGAAGAGCCAAGGACAAGTAAGTTAAAAGAGAAAAGTATGCACTGCAAAACATTAGAAGATGGGTGAGCCATCTGAGAGTGCCATAGAGGCGCAAAAACTCGTTCACGGATGTAAGCAATAGAGCATGATCTAATGATGTGGGTGCGCTACAAATGAAGAGGGTAAAGACCATTTGTGGTGCCCATTTCCCGGACGCCACGTGGTGCGCAGGGGTGTTCTTATGTGTTTGCATTTTCTGTGAACTTGGGATCGGGGTCCGAATTTCACAGAAAAGAGAATCCCACAGTCGTCGTCTAGGTTAGGGCCTAGAACCCGTAATTTACTCTGTTTTTGGGCATGGTCTTGATAAAAATATAAGTAGGGGATATGGTTATATTCGGGGAAGGTGTTAGGCACCCCTCATGCCCGGGTAAACCCGGTCTTTTGACTCGAGTTGGCAGTTTTAAAGAACTTTGCAAAAACCTTAGCTTTTTGGCCTTTATTATGATTAAACTAGTCCCTATTTTTGTATTTAAAAAGAAAAATGAATTAACGAGAGAAAATCGGTTAATACTATCCAAAATAAGGTTGTTTTACTACATGATTTGGGTCCTCAAGGGATTACTCACGAATCATGTAGCGACCACCTCAATTTGGATAGTATGATAATTTTATAAAAAGGTGGATTTAAGTTCCCTCCGTTTGTCCAACACCGTCGGAGCACTAGGCTCTCTCACCTCTATCTCTTTTGTCTATGGGAGGACCGGGGACAGAGTGGTGGGATAAGGAGAGGGAATGTAATCCTATTTACAAAAAGGTAAGGATATATGATATAGGGTTTACGGCAAGAGGATCCCCAAACCCTATAGCTACTTAATACCGAGTTTTTATAATTGAAATACTAAAAGCTGGAAAACTAATGTAAATATACCTAGCAGGTGAGTACTGTAGGTTTTGGAAATTTGACAGAACAACACCACCAGTAAGATGGTGTCGCTCCGAGTTTTCAAAAATTCGGCAGAATGCCGATGCCCAGTGATAGAAATCTCCTCGAGCAGTTCTCTTTTTCTTTGTCTTTAGTTGAAAGAAAACTAAAGAATCAAGGAAAATATTTTCTAGGAAAGTCGAAAACTAGAAAATCCATAGGTTTTTGGTTGATTTCTGATCTGGTTGACTTCTTATTTTCAGAAACTGATTTTTACCTTTACCCCCCCCCCCATATTTATAGGGTTTTCGGGGCAAAAATAGCAATTTGCGATTTTGGAATCGCAATTTGCGACCAAAATCATAAATTTGCCACTGACAGAAAAGTCAGGTAGGCAGAGAAATCGCAATTTGCGGTTTTGAATCGCAAATTATGAATTTGCCACTGACAGAAATGTGAGGCAAAAATCGCAAATCCTGCTGTTTTAGAAAATCGTGGGAGGGGCATTTTTATCTGAAACTTGGTTTTCAGGGGTTTTTGGAACTTCGACATATCGTAATTTTTTCTTTTGGACTCTAAATCGCGCACGGTCGGATTCGTTGGATTCCTTGCGGCAAGGAGAACCCAACGAACCTAGTTTCGTGCTTTGAATCGGTGCGGACAATTTTTGTACGTTTTTTAATTAAAGTTAACTTTTGGTTAAATGCCGTGTAAAAACGGGCTTTTTGGTTATGCCATAGAAGGCGGGTGCCGTGTAAAAACGGGCTCTTGGTTTTAACATTGGGACAAATTCATTTGTGGGGAATCTTTTCTATTTCGCAAACCAGAGAGAGATTGAGGGAAAGATCAGAGGTGCCTTGTGCTCGTCATAGGACTCATCCTCGCGACAAACTATCATTAGTACCACCTTGACAAAATTCGGTGTCTACATCATTCTCACTCTGTTCCTGGAAAACCATCATCCTCATAGTTTTGTCCTTCATACTAAAACCAGATGAGTCAAAACAAATAACACATATATTATCTTTAGTGAAACGATGAATAGAGAGAAGGGTGGCAAAAATATTTTGAACATATAACATATTGGTGCGATTAAAATTTGCATGTAGAGTATGAAGGGTATTGTGACCAATGTGAGAGATATGCAAACTTGCACCATTGCCAAAGAAACATTGTCAGTGTCTTCATATTCAGAATGTAAGGAGAGGTGCCCAAGGTCTGGAGTAAGATGATCAGTTGCTCCGGTGTTGGTACACCATGTCTGAACGGTGGGGGAGCTAGTAGACACAGCCATGCTAGCAAGCTTTGGAGGTGGATGGCACCCTTGAAGCACATAAGGTACGCGATAGCAATCCATGGCTGTGTGACCAAGTTTATTTCAATTCTGGCAAGAAGGATAAGTATTGACATGAGATAGAGTTCGAAGTAAACCAAAACCATGGACTACCAAAGGTGTGCATCCACGACCACAATGAAAATCAGATCGATTACCACCCAGAGTATGCGATAATATAGATGCGTTGTGAGGTGTGAACAATACGGTTGTTGTGTGATCTGATGATAGGGGTTGTGGATGATGACGAGCAAGTCGCATCTCCATATTCAAGGGGAGTCTATGAACAAAGGCAACAAAAACAGGCTCTTTTTAATTTGAGGCAAAGATTCCAGTAGACCATCCAAAATGTTATTAACTTGATCGGATTCATCAACAAAGTGGCCCACAGACGATAACTCATCAACAAGATTCTTATGCTTAAGAAGATAAACTGTGGCGGATAAAGTACCTTTGTGAAGGTTCTATAGTTGCCTCTTCAATTCAATTGTACGGGAGCAGGAGAGCGAGGCAAAGTGTTCTTCAATAGCTGCCCATATAGCGCAAGAGGTGTGGAGGCCAACAACCTGAGAGAGGACATGTTCGGAGAGTGTTGCGTGCAACCAACTTAAGAGATTTTGGACCTGTCAATACCATTCAACGTTCGTAGGATCGATATCTGATGTAACGTTCCTATATTATCACGAAGAAATTTTTCTGGAGAGACTTTAGAGCCGTCAACTAAACCTATGAGGTCATGGCTATGAAGAAGTGGTTCGAATTGGGAGCACCGTAGTAGGAAATTATTGCGATCAAGTTTAAAAGAAACAAGGATTGATATATTAGAGATGATGAAAGAGGGAGAAGAAGATGTTGAAGAAGAAGAGTTGTTGGTTGATAGGGCCACGAGGAGGCGGAAAAAAGGAGACGTGAGTCTATGGCTCTGATACCATAAAAACTTTCAAAACAGTAAGTTATGATGCAAAGCTAGGCAATAAAATGGTTACTTTGGTCTGAACAGTTTGTACATTTAAATAGAATGAGCCATACGTTACAATATTTACAAATCAATCCCTTTATTGTAGAGTTTCAGTTACATTATATTACAATCCTTAGATTGGAAAGATATACATAAATATGTAAGGTGGGAGGAATTTATGGAAATAGAATAAAGAATTAGGATGCTGTAATGGTCCCATGATTATATGGACTGTTACAACCACACTTGCCAAGAATAGGGAGATTTTCCTTTAATTCTACAAGTGCATCATCACTTTAGTAGGCCCCACTATGCCGTCATGGGCACTCCACTATGATTTACGAAGGAAATTTGGTCAAAAGGGTCCAAAAAATAGCGGAAATAGTGAAACGGTACCCCCACATTTCAAATTTGTGAAATGGGTCCATTTACTTTTCCTGACATGTTTTTTTACCTAAATACCCCTCAGACAGTTTTGTTTATTTGAAAAATATTACAGCCTTACAACCCTCTTTTACCTGGAAGGGGTTACCAGGTCAAGGAAAATGGGCGTATCACATATAAAAATGGGGTGACCAAGAGATGAAATGGGGTTATCACACTGTAGACACCCCATTTTGACCGTACCTTGAGCCTCTCGTGTTTGAGCAAAAATCCAACCAAATTAATCATTTAAGGTCCCAAATTTCACCCCAAGCTAGCTCAGGGTCCCACCAAGCTCCTCGTAAAATTTCGTTGAAATCCGAGCGCGTTTGCCTGGCAAACGAGTCGAGATAGTGTCGCGGTGCAAAGCCAGAAAAGGGGGGTGAATTTATCCTGAGCGGTACAGATCCTGAACCGAATGGGACACGATCCGTACGTGCGCTCATCATTTTTCTCGCGCGAACCACGCGCCCATCATTTTGGAGAGCCAATATCAGCAGCCCATATTTTCTTATAAAAAAAAAATTTCGTGCAGAAGAGGAGGAGATCATTTCCAGATCTAGAAAAATTAGAGAGAGAGAGAGAGAGAGATTTCCGGTCGGTGTTTTCTCTCTGCTCCGGCCATCCATTTCCGGTGAGATTTCAACCACTCCTTCAAATATTACTCACAGTCAGCATCTCTTATAGATCTAAAACCCTAAATCCAATTCACCGATCCTCAAATCTCCAAACCCTAGCTTGTTCCCTTTTCTTCTCCGGCCAATCCGTCAGATCTCCAATCGATCACCGTCAGAAACATTTCCTTCAGTTTCTCTCTCTATTTTTGTCCTTTTCCAATCGGATCTCATCCAAACTCCAGCAAGATTCCTACAAGATCGTCATTTTGTTCCGAATCTAGCTTCTCAAACCTTACCCGAACCCTAGTTCTTTATCTTTCTTCTCCGATCGAACACCGGTCGAAACTTCGGCGAGATCGTAAATTCGGGTCAAGCTATAGCTCGGAAATTTCTTTTGTTCTCTGCATACAAAACTCCTTTGATATTGCTCAGATATGAAGAAAAATGATCAAGCTATCTTTCTTTACTAAGCAAGCTTCAATAGATTTTGGTAAGTTTTTCATGTACAAGCGTTGTTAATTTCAGAAAATCGCCATCAGCCATATACTCTGGTAATTTTATTTTGAAGAGATAAAGTAGTAATCTGATTATGTATTCTGTGCATCATGATGATTATTCAAGAGCTTTTTTTTATTTTAAACTTGTCTTCTGAATATTCTTGGATCTTAGATTCTTGTGGATTTGAATGCTCCAGTTTATGCTCCAAATCTGAGATTTGATCTTAATTGCTTTGGAGTTGAGATTTTAACTCTTTAGATTTTTAGTTTTGATTTTGAATTTTTTTTTTAGTAATTGGAACTCAGATTCAACAGTTTAATCTTTTCTTAACCAGATTCTCGAAAAATTATGCTAAGATGCTATAATTTGATCATTTTCCTTTGAAAATCTATAAAAAAAATAATTATTGTTATCCCATTGATCGTGGCTTAAGCATCTGCTATAGTTCTGTTTATCGTGAATCATATTGTTTTGTTGTCTTTTTAGCATTATGTTTTTGTCTTTGAATTGTGCTCTGTTATCTGAATTGTCTTAGTTATAGGCGGCTATTTCAGAAAGAGATGATAGTTAGCCAAAATAGCTTATATTTATACTTTGATCTAAGTTCTGTTCTTAGGGATTCTTCATAAATTTGCTTAAAAAAATTACTCTTTTAGTACATCTGATGAATATATTTGTTTTATAAATAGTTTGAAATAATTATCTGTATATGCTTGGTATGGAAATAATTTTTATTGCGATCTTTAGGAGAACTTTCTGATTCTATATTGAACATAGCAATTCAGATGACTGGTTAGCAAATAGATTTGGCTGGAACAGGTTTTGAATAGTTAGTGGGATGAAACTTACATCTCTCTTTTGGATTTATCTTTGGAGACCATTTGGTAGTGTTAATCTATTAATGAATGATCGGTTGGATAGATGAGAAAAGTTGGCTTATGTCTTGTCCTTTCTATATAAAATGAATTTTTCATGTGGTTAATGAGTGATACTCTAGCTTACATAACTCACATCACCTGTTCGGATGATATTGTAGCTGGATGGAATATCCTTTGTAAATTGTATTCCCTATAAAATTAGAGACCGACTTGTTTTTTTTTAGACGTTTATCCCTTTTCCATCATTGCAAGGGCGATGAAGGCGCTAGCCCAAGCCCATCCTTAGGGGACTTGTCCAGTCCAAATAGCACTCCCCTCTTTTAATTTGGAAGACTCGCCCAGTCTTTGAAATACCTTTAAATAATTAGATTCTCCTTTTCATTGCAAGGGCGATGAAAGAGTCATCTAGAAACCTCTTTTAGGAGACAAGCTGTGTCTCAGAAAAATCAAACCTCTTTTAGGAGACAAGCTGTGTCTCAGAAAAATCAAACCCCTTTTGGAGACAGGCTTTGTCTCATTGGCCCTACTTATCCTTTCTGTTTTAGGAGACAAGTCATGTCTCATTAGGCCCTTCTCAGAGTCATTAGCATAGGAGTCTGTCCTTTAGTGTTAAGAGTGAGTCTTTTAGTTTCAGGAGCCAGTCCTATCATCATAGGGGTTAGGATTCTTTCCAACCTCTAATCAAATCATGTGTTTTTATCTAGTTCTTTGCAAGGTATAGGATGTTGTCCAACCCTTGCAGAGCTGTGTTTCTATTCTTTTTCCCCGCAAAGCATAGGATGCTGTCCAACCTTTGCGGGATATCAGGAGTCTGTCCTCCCCTTATGATGATAGGAATTTGTCCTCTTGAGTCAAAAACTCTTGAAAATTCAAAAACATTTAAAAATCAAAAATCTCAAAAATCTTGAGTCATTAGAAGTAGTTAGGAAATTCTGTTTCCGAACTACGTTGGCTTGATCCCTTTCAACAGGGTACGTAGTGCAGCTTGGGATCCACATCCCAAGTCCAGCTAAACCTTTAAAAATAAAACATTTCAAATTCTCAAAAAAAAAAAAATACAAAGCTTCTTCAAAACCTTTTCAAAAAGATCTTCCCCTAAAGTTAGGAGTCTGTCCTAGCTGTTTGGGATGTTTTAGAGTTAGGAGTCTGTCCTGATTTGTATTGATATGGTGTGTCCTGTCGTGTGGGTGTCCCTAGAGTTAGGAGGCCTCGAGTCGATCGGTTAGACATCTAGTCGAACCGATGGCTAGACTAGGAAGCATATAGTCAGCCCATGGTTTTCATTAGGTTGCACAGCCTAGATACACATAGGATGTAGGGCCCACCTGCATTAGCTTAAGGCTAATCAACTTGCATTAGTTAGGGCATTTAGAGAGTCCTGAAAATTACAATTCACCCGAACTTAAGCAATCGTGCAAAAAATTTTTAAAAATCAGTCGAGTCTAGGATAGCGGTTCTAGAAGGTTAGGCATCGTAGTTAGAATAGGTCATCGAACTACGTTGACTCTGATTCTTCCCGAGGCCGGGATACGTAGAGCAGCTGGGATGGACGGCCATCTTGGTCCGAGTCAATGCATTAGAGTTTTAGGATTTATTTTATCCAGTTATGTTTAGAATTGAATTGTGTTGTGTGTTTTGTTGTGTTTTCTTACTTTCATGTACAGATCCTATACCTTTAGCTGTAGCATGCATGTGTTTGCACACCAGAACTCAAACACCAATTAGGTATGACACTCATAACCTAGCTATTCTCAGGCGACACTTCTTTCATTTCTTTAATGTATGCTTATTAATCATATCCGAGACATGCATGATTAGATAGACGTCTTCTCGGAGATATTCGTTCCCATTTCATATGATTTTCGCCCAAAACTCTTCAAAATTATTAAATAAATGGCATAAGAGACCAGGTGTTTGCACTTGGGCGGATGAGGTGCTCTTCGGACCTTCCAAATTCGTAACCAGGCACGAACCTTATTTTTTATATCTCTGGTTATCCATTGCAACAGAGCATAGTATCGGATCCATGGCCCACTTCCTTGGATGGCGACTCTTCTTTGTTTAAGGTACGCCTCGAATCTGGGCTAGTCCCCGAATCCAGAGATATCTCCCTTTGTATCGCCACTCATACTGTGAGGGGCACATTTCTTTCGAGAGTTCCTTGGTAGAGCTCTCCATTCACGTGGATGATCCAGAGACTGCTCGCGTGGGGCCGTGTCCCCCGCCTCTCTCGGATCGGGGTCCACAGGCTGGCGACTCTACTGGGGAATTCTTTCGAGATATTGCCTAGCTCTGTTAAATGCCATTTGTTACTAACTTTGAAGAATTTTGGGCTAAAATCATTATAAATGGGAATTCAATCGCTTAGAATCAGGGGCACCAAATAGGTGTTTAAAACAAGGGAATCACACACTGCACAACATACATCATTTTATTTTCATTTTTCTTTTATTGATTTTATTATTATGGGCTTCACGGGATAGATACAGTGCATGCCAGATGGGATGTCATTACCCTGCTGGTGCTGTTGTATCTATTTCCAAGCTATGCGCCAGAGCTGCAGCCGTAGACACTGGGTGTGCTGGTGTTCTACAGCAGCCGATGAGCAATGAACATATTCTGTATAATGCTGGGTGTGCTGGCGTTATACATCAAGGGTATGGTCATAAGCATAGTACCCTGCAGAAATGCCTGGGCTCTACTTTTATTTCATTATATTATGTATATATATATTAGTTGCTCCCTTTAGAACCAACATTAGGAAACCCTTGCTAGGACAATATATATATATATATATATATGTACTCATATAGGATGAACATGTGTTGCTTACACATGTTAGAGCCTAGATTTAGGAGCCATATCCTATCTATAGATTATTGTAGCTCACTTTATGTGGCTACAGACGCAGTCCTAGTACACTCACATGTCTGTCATGAGTCGAGACTCTCTCGACTCCACTAGATTAGACTAGGGTTGGTGCCCCTGGTTAGGGTGTATATATGTATATATACCTATTTATATTGATTATTATATTAGAGCCTTCTTATTCAGTGAGGTTTCCTTATCTAATTCTATCAATCCATCTTCAAGATTTAGACCTGGTCTATGACCTACTTCTGTCATTTTGTGGCCGTTGTCTTCTTTATGATCTACTGATCATCTTTGATCATGGATGAAAAATTCAGTGTTACCTATCATATCCTTCTCCTATGATTGATTCTGATCTGATTATGTTCCACTTGTTTGATTGAGAGTTTGTCCTGCTGACATTTATTCGAGTGTGTATTCTTGTGGAGAGCCTCGCTTTATCTTACCCTTTCTCCCTGCATAGCTGTTATGCTGCCGAATTTTCTCCAAATACCTTGGGTTTGGTCGGTATCCTTTTAAACTTGTTGAATAAGTCTATGTGCTTATCTTACCATATCTCTTTGCATAGATGTTATGCTGCCGGATTTTATCCATGGGAAAGATATATTCGCATCATCTCTTGTCTCAACTTGCATAGGAGATTTTTATTTGATTACCCTATATTGAACTCTAATATTCGTCAATTCCATGGCGGGAGTCTGACCTTGTTGACTTCACTCATTTTCAGTACCTATTTCTATTCAACCCACACCCGAACCGATGGCTGAATCCGAAAATACTCTGGCTGAAATGAATGAATTGATGAGGTCTATGCTCCAACAGATGAATAATATGAGTGAGGAGATAGTCTGTCTGAAAAGTGATAGAGGTTCTGCTTCTGAAGGACCTGCACCCCATCAAATTCCGCTTATACCTCCTCCACCCCCAGTGGCAGCTAGGCCTGTTGTATTCCCAGCTGAGGATGACTTCGAGCATGAGCAATATGCAGAGGAGAATTGTCTCCCCCATCTGGATAGAACTGATAAAAGCGAAGGGATTGTAGACAGGTTGGATAAGCTAACCCATGAAATGGAAAGCATGAGGTTCCAAGGCCTAAGAAGCTGAACATGGCCGATTTTTTGATAGTACTAGGAGTCGTTCTACCTCCGAAGTTCACAGTACCTGATCTTGATAAGTATGATGGGACGGGATGCCCCACAAGTCATTTGAAATCCGTCATTCCTCTTCTGCAACAACATGGACTTTCTCCAGAGCAGATTGCTCTCGTATTCCCTAGGTCACTGGTTGGAACTGCTAAAAAATGGTTTTTAAGTCTGAAGTCTAATGAGATTAGAACTTTGGAAGACATTGCCAACAAGTTCGTGGAACAATTTTCCATGGAAGAGGGAATAGACATAACCAAAGGGATCTGAAAATGTTGAAACAGGAACATAATGAAACTTTCACTTCCTTCATCCGAAGGTGGAGGAGAAAAGCTGCTCAGATGACCCACAGATTGTCCGATGAAGATCAGATCAAGATTGTGGTTAAGAATCTGTCTCCACAGTATTACCATCATATAGCTATTCAGTATTTCATTGACTTCAATCACCTTGTCAAAACTGGAACCCAAGTGGAGGATGCACTGACCAAAGGCCTAAAGACAAGGACCTCAACTGATGTTAGAGACGGAAAGAGGACTGTGGTAGCAGCTGAAGATGTCAGCAATGTGGAGACCTCTTGTCAAACTTTCAAGAAGGTAGCTCAGAAAGAAAACAAGCTTATTCAGAAGCCAAATAAAGAGATTCCTTCATTACCAAAGAATCTTGAAAAAGCTTTGAGAGAATTGGTCGGAGTGGGTAAACTTGAACTTCCTGAACCTTCTCCTCCTTCAAATCCTCTTCCTAGCAATTTTTATAAACAAGACTTATGTGAATATCATCGAGTTCATGGACATTCATCCAACAGTTGCCAAGCCTTGAAACATAAGATCCTAAAACTTATCAAGGATGGTAAGGTAGTTGTTGGAGAACCCGGTGCTACCAGAAAACCAGTGCGAAGGTCAGTTGGCCCTTTACCGATGGTAGGAGCTATCTCTATGGATGAGCCATTGTTAGATCCTGCATCCCTTATTCGTCCTATCTCAGAAACACCACCTATTCCATCAATCACTCGACCAATGGAGGAATCTTTTGAAAGGTCGGCCCTCATCAGAATGGAAAACTGGATGGTTAAACTTTTTGGTCAGATGGCCATGCTAACTGAAGAAGTGAGAGAGATGAAAACTCAGATACGATATCTGTCTACCGGATGTGATTCAGCTCCTAAGCAGTTTGCCGATATGGGTACTATGACAGAAGAAGCATCAGTTCAGAGTTTAATTCTTGACAGATATGTTGATTTGCATATTAGGACAAAGCCTGTCATTGTTCCCAGTGAAGTAAAGAATGTTGGACCTTATCGTCAACCTTTTAAGAAGCCAATCATAGAAGTGGAAGAAAGGATGGGTCAGAAACTGAGAAGGGAATACGCTCAGCTGCCATGTTCTCAGGAAGTTATCATGAAGAAATGGGTCAGTGAAGGTCATTTTACACTTTTAGATCCGAAGCTTCTTCCTAACTCACTCCCCAAACACTGGAGAAGAGATCAGTATTGCGAGTACCACGGAGGTATTGGTCATACAACAGAAAAGTGCCTGGCATTGAAACACAAAATTCAGGACGAGATAGATGGAGACTCTTCCCTTCTTCCTGAACTCTATGCTTTAGTGAATCCTGCACCGGTTAGACCTATTCAACCCTTCAAAGGTTCCACCACCTTCGTTTATGCCGCCTCAGAGCAGGAAAATGAATCGAAAGGGAAAGGAAAGATGTCAGAATTTGAGCTTCCGAAGAATGTCAGGGCAGAGAGCATGATGCCACCAGCAGATTTTCAAGGGCAGTTTGGGCCAGGTAGACAGAACTACATGGGACCACCTCTGCCAAGATTCCTATGACAAGATCGAAACCACTAGCCGACAACATCATGGAGGAAGGCGTGCTACTTGTGAATTTCAGTGCCTAGTCCTTGTCCATGTCCAAGTGTCATGTTTCAAGTGAGGTGTTCCAAATGTCATGTTTCAAGATTTGACTTCTATCAAGTGTATACCAACTCTTGTATTGAAAGTTGGTGAGTCATAGTGTCAATGTAAAAAAAAAATGTATGTCATGTTTGTCAGTCTTCTCGTTGAGTCCGTGTTTTGTTTTCTATCAAATCTGATGTAAAGCCCATAGAGGCGTGTTTGTGAGTCATCTATGTACTTCAAACTTTTTCAATTCAATAAAGCATTTCCTTTTGTATCTTCAATGTTTTATGATTCACTCTTGGATCTAATGTTTAAAATAAATAAAGACACCCTTCTCGGATGAGAATGCAGACGAAATTCCCCTCGAGATCTGAAATATGATCAAACGGGAGGAAGAGCGTCGAGCATAGCCACTCAAAGAAGAAATCAAAGCTATCGATAGTGGTATCGAAATCCGAAACTCGGGAAAGATGGGTTGGCAAAACTTTATCTCTCAAGGAGAGCGAGGAATTGATAAACCTGTTTATAGGGGTTCAAGGTGGTCTTGCTTGATCCTATGAGGATAAACCAGGTGAATGCCTTGTTGTGATGAAAAGCAAGACTCCATCAGCTTTAGATATCAGTCGAAAAGCAAAATTCAAGAGAGTGAAGCATCAGACATCCAGTTGAGCTGATGAGAAATTTAGCGAAAACTTTCAGAAAATGAAGTCATCAATTTGAGTCCAAAAAGAGCACTTGGGCTATATCTTTTCAATGAGATTCCGAGGTGGAATACTTCAAGAGTAAGGACATTCCTAATGTCTAAAAGCAAAAAATGAATATGAAAGAAAGATAAGAAGGAGAAGGGAATGTGTACTTTAGACAATATCTTAGAAGAATCAAAGACCCAAGTGATGGAGTCTATGAGATAGATTGAATATCAGAATTGTCTCCAACATTTGGAGACTATCAAGAACTGTATAACCTTGAGTATAAATTCAAGATATTCGAGAATCGTATAAGTTCAAATGGAGCACCGTGGTTGAAGTCTTACTTGCAAATACCGCTAGACTCTTCGACAAAAATATTCAAAGCCGTTGAATCTTATTCCTCAAGAGCTTGTACATCAAAACACCAGGAGGCCATCCTTGGACGTTTGAGCCTTTATAGCCAAAATCCCAACGTTTAAAAAAAATCCTTTTATGAGCCCTTTGAGCCAAAATTTTAAAACCAAATAATTCTTTCAACCACATTATTAACCAGGGGCATTTTATGCACCTGAACTACGTTATGACCTGATCCCCAACTCTTCGGGGGTACGTAGGCAACCTGATCAACTCAGGTTCGGTCAAACCTTGGGGATAAAAGCTAAATCATCCCCCTTTCAAAATTTTGAAGCTAAAAAGCTAAACCATTCTTTGTTAAACCCCAAAGCGAACTACGCGGATCTGATCCTCCATTTTTGGGGTACGTAGGTAGTCTGGCAAGACCAGATTCGGTCCAAATCGTTTGAACTTCCGATATCTAACCCTTTTGAACCCGAGCCTACCTATAAAGTTCTTCTGGTGAAACGAGCAAAGGTTCAAGGCAATTGAAAAACAAAAACAAAAAGAAATGAAAAGAACGATAGTCTGAATACCTGCTAGGTTGAAAACCTGAAAGGGCGGCCTAGAGAAAAGTGAGAATCATTTTCTTGCTAAGCCAACAACCAAAGATGTTGGCTTATGCAAAGTAAGGGTAGCGGTTTGCTAGATTGAAAAAGTCAAGAAGGCAATCTAGTCACCAGCAAAGACTTCCCACAGACAGAAAGTTGGTGAGATACAGAAGGAGCTCATCAGTTATGGAGAATTTCAGAAATTGAGTTTAGAGTGAGAACTCAAAGCAAGAATCAAGACAAGCGGTCTGCAAGACTGAAAACCTGGAAGACATCGGTTTGACTTCCTGGAAAGAAGGAGAATCAAAGAGATGGAGAAGCAGTCTTCAAACAGGGCAGGATCCCAGAATCTGAGTAGTGTCGGCGAGACTTACTTTGATACCCTTCTAAACTAGGGGCATTAAAACTGAGCAATCCGAAGAGGGTAATATCCATGACGGAAATACCGATGGAGGAAATTAGTGCCTCTTGATATGGTTTTTGAAATTACTCTGAGAGCGGCTAGCCCTACCTTAAAAAATAATACATTGGATCTAAGGGTGAATCAAAAGTGAATCGTCCCTTGAATTGTATAAATTTTCTTTGATCGAGTCATTCGAAGTCTATTCCTCATTCTTATCCGTTTTTCTCTCAAGGTCTAAAGTTGTCTGGCACTGGAGAGCAAGAGTACACCTTCCAAAATGAGAAGAAAATTCAAAGAAAATCCTGGTTTGGGAATCAAAGAGGGGCAAGAGACATCTTGTTCAGACCTACCAGAGACATCAATGCCTCAAGCAGTGAGCAATGACAGAAGAAATTCTCAAACCCAGCCATTGTAGAGATTGCCCTTCCTATTTCAAAGAAAGACCCCATTCAAATTCAAATGTCCCTTACCTATCCTGGTTCTGCTTCCTTAAGACTCTTGTCATGGAATCACAACACACTAGGGGTTGCGTCATAAAAGATATCAAGCACACAAAAGGCAATCAGTGTCAATGTCTTCAGTAAGTTGAGATAAGAGATGTACGAGTATATCTCGAACCAAACTTCTAAACCCCTCAGACGAGTCCACTCTCCTGAAGAGTCAATTTCCCAAGAAAATCAGTTTCCCTAGCGGAGTCTAGAATTTGCTCCCACAGTCTTCAACCCCAGCAGAATACAACTCTCTTGAAAAAAAAAAAAGGTTAATACCCAAAACCCAGCAAGTTATCCGAGTCCAGTCCTACCAAGGAACTCGCACTCGCAATGGTTCTCGGCAAGAGACAATCAATTTCTCAGTGGAATTGATCAAAATTTCGCATCCAAAATCAAAATTATTGTTTGTACCTCCTAGCAGTTAGTATGGAGAACAGCCTTTCCATAGGTCCATCTAACTGCTATTCTGGTGAAAGCCTTTCCACAGGCCCATCATACCTTTGATTCCCGTATCTGTCTCATGTAGATTTCTGCTTGATCAAGGTATCCTCGACTTTTCGGTTCATTCGCAACCAGGTCGATCCTCTGAACCTTTGACTCATTCGCAGTCCAGCTCGCATCTTCGACCTTTCGGTTCATTCGCAACCAGGTCAATCCTTGGAGCCTTTGACTCATTCGCAGTCTAGCTCATATCCTCGACCTTTCGGTTCATTCGCAACCAGGTCAATCCTTTGAGCTTTTGACTCATTCGCAGTCAAGCTTTTATCCTCAACTTTTTGGTTAGTCTGTAACCAAGTCAATCTTTTAGTATTTGACTCATTCGCAGTCAAGCTTCTATCCCCGACTTTTCGGTTAATCTGTAACCGAGTCAATCCTTCACCTTTTGATTCTGTCAGGTTATTACATTTTTGGTTCATTCGCAACCAAGTCATCGTTTCGACCTTTTCGTTTCATTCGCTACCGGGTCAATCCTCGACTTTCTGGTTCATTCGCAACTGAGTCGATCTCTGAGCTTTGGACTCTTTCGCAGTCAAGCTTTTCGGTTAATCTGTAACCGAGCTAATTCTTTAACTTCTGACTTTGTCAGGTTATTACCTTTCTGGTTCATTCGCAACCAAGTCATCATCTCGGCCTTTTGGTTCATTCGCAACCAAGCCAAAATCTTAGGCTTCCGACTCATTCGCAGTCAGGTTTATTTTCTAATTTCTTGACTCATTCGCAGTCAAGTTAATCTCTTTGACTTCGGTTCGTTCTCAACTAAGTCATCGTTCCGGTTTCTTTGGTTCATTCGCAACCAGGCCAAAAATCTTAAACTCTTCGGCTCGTTCGCTGCCAAGTTTCTCGTCGATTTCTTGATTCATTCGCAATCAAGATAATCTCCCTGACTTCGACTCATTCGCAGTCAAGTCAATCTTCCAATTCTTAGCTCATTCACAGCTAAAATCAAATTTCTGACTTTCTGGTTCATTCGCAACCATGTCAATTATCCGGTCTCATAGTTCATTCGCAACTAGGCCAGTATCCTTGACTTTGGCTCCTTCGCAGTCAAGTCAACCCTTTGCTTTTCGGTTCGTTCGTAACCAAGCAAGTTTCTGACCTTCCGACTCATTCGCAGTCAAGTCCATTATCCAATCTTCTGGTTCGTTCGCAACCGAGATAATATTCCTGATACTCTTACTCCTTCACAGTCAAGTCAATTATCTGGTTTTCTAGTTCATTCGCAACTGAGCCATTTTCCAATTCTTCGACTCATTCGCAGTCAAGTAAGTGTTCCAATTTTTTTGGTTTGTTCGCAACCACGCTAATATCTCTGATTCTTTAACTCCATCGCAGTCAGGTCAATTTCCCGTCTTCTGGTTCAGTCGCAACCAAACCAATTTCCTTCCCGGCTCTCTCGCAGCCAAATCAATCCTTTAAAGTTTTGCAAGAGATGCTATCTCATCCATATGTCCATTGTTGAGTTACGAGTTGAAGAGAGGCTATCTCACCAGCGTTTGCAAAGTCAGAGTCCGGTGAAAGGCTATTTCACCATGTTATCTTTGTAAAAATCATTTTTAAAACCAATAAAACTTGATTTGCTTCTTTTTCGGGTCGGCCAAAATGGTTTATCTGTTCAGCTTTGACATTCGCGCGACAAGCACGCTCTGCCAAAGAGGGGCATCTATAGACACCCCATTTTGACCGTACCTTGAGCCTCTCGTATTTGAGTAAAACCCCAACCAAATTAATCATTTAAGGTCCCAAATTTCACCCCAAGCTAGCTTAGGGTCCTACCAAGCTCCCCGTAAAATTTCGTTGAAATCCGAGAGCGTTTGCCTGGCAAACGAGCCGAGATAGTGTCGCGGTGCAAAGCCAGAAAAGGGGGGTGAATTTATCCTGAGAGGTACAGATCGTGAACCGAATGGGACACGTTCCGTACGTGCGCTCATCATTTTTCTCGCGCGAACTGCGCGCCCATCATTTTGGAGTGCCAATATCAGCAGCCCATATTTTCTTATAAAAAAAAATTTCGTGCAGAAGAGGAGGAGATCATTTCCAGATCTAGAAAAATTAGAGAGAGAGAGAGAGAGATTTCCAGTCGGTGTTTTCTCTCTGCTCCGGCCATCCATTTCCGGTGAGATTTCAACCACTCCTTCAAATATTACTCACAGTCAGCATCTCTTATAGATCTAAAACCCTAAATCCAATTCACTGATCCTCAAATCTCCAAACCCTAGCTTGTTCCCTTTTCTTCTCCGGCCAATCCGTCAGATCTCCAATCGATCACCGTCAGAAACATTTCCTTCAGTTTCTCTCTCTATTTTTGTCCTTTTCCAATCGGATCTCATCCAAACTCCGGCAAGATTCCGACAAGATCGTCATTTTGTTCCGAATCTAGCTTCTCAAACCTTACCCGAACCCTAGTTCTTTATCTTTCTTCTCCGATCGAACACCGGTCGAAACTCCGGCGAGATCGTAAATTCGGGCCAAGCTATAGCTCGGAAATTTCTTTTGTTCTCTGCATACAAAACTCCTTTGATATTGCTCAGATATGAAGAAAAATGATCAAGCTATCTTTCTTTACTAAGCAAGCTTCAATAGATTTTGGTAAGTTTTTCATGTACAAGCGTTGTTAATTTCAGAAAATCGCCATCAGCCATATACTCTGGTAATTTCATTTTGAAGAGATAAAGTAGTAATCTGATTATGTATTCTGTGCATCATGATGATTATTCAAGAGCTTTCTTTTATTTTAAACTTGTCTTCTGAATATTCTTGGATCTTAGATTCTTGTGGATTTGAATGCTCCAGTTTATGCTCCAAATCTGAGATTTGATCTTAATTGCTTTGGATTTGAGATTTTAACTCTTTAGATTTTTAGTTTTGATTTTGAATTTTTTTATTAGTAATTGGAACTCAGATTCAACAGTTTAATCTTTTCTTAACCAGATTCTCGGAAAATTATGCTAAGATGCTATAATTTGATCATTTTCCTTTGAAAATCTATAAAAAAAATAATTATTGTTATCCCATTGATCGTGGCTTAGGCATCTGCTATAGTTCTGTTTATCGTGAATCATATTGTTTTGTTGTCTTTGAATTGTGCTCTGTTATCTGAATTGTCTTAGTTATAGGCGGCTATTTCAGAAAGAGATGATAGTTAGCGAAAATAGCTTATATTTATACTTTGATCTAAGTTCTGTTCTTAGGGATTCTTCATAAATTTGCTTTAAAAAATTACTATTTTAGTACATCTGATGAATATATTTGTTTTATAAATAGTTTGAAATAATTATCTGTGTATGCTTGGTATGGAAATAATTTTTATTGCGATCTTTAGGAGAACTTTCTGATTCTGTATTGAACATAGCAATTCAGATGGCTGATTAGCAAATAGATTTGGCTGGAACAGGTTTTGAATAGTTAGTGGGATGAAACTTACATCTCTCTTTTGGATTTATCTTTGGAGACCATTTGGTAATGTTAATCTATTAATGAATGATCGGTTGGATAGATGAGAAAAGTTGGCTTATGTCTTGTCCTTTCTATATAAAATGAATTTTTCATGTTTTTAATGAGTGATACTCTAGCTTACATAACTCACATCAGCTGTTCGGATGATATTGTAGATGGATGGAATATCCTTTGTAAATTGTATTCCCTATAAAATTAGAGACCGACTTTTTTTTTTTAGATGTTTATCCCTTTTCCATCATTGCAAGGGTGATGAAGGCGCTAGCCCAAGCCCATCCTTAGGGGACTTGCCCGGTCCAAATAGCACTCCCCTCTTTTAATTTGGAAGACTCGCCCAGTCTTTTAAATACCTTTAAATAATTAGATTCTCCTTTTCATTGCAAGGGCGATGAAAGAGTCATCTAGAAACCTCTTTTAGGAGACAAGCTGTGTCTCAGAAAAATCAAACCTCTTTTAGGAGACAAGCTGTGTCTCAGAAAAATCAAACCTCTTTTAGGAGACAAGCTGTGTCTCAGAAAAATCAAACCCCTTTTGGAGACAGGCTTTGTCTCATTGGCCCTACTTATCCTTTCTGTTTTAGGAGACAAGTCATGTCTCATTAGAGCCCTTCTCAGAGTCATTAGCATAGGAGTCTGTCCTTTAGTGTTAAGAGTGAGTCTTTTAGTTTCAGGAGTCCTATCATCATAGGGGTTAGCATTCTTTTCAACCTCTAATCAAGTCATGTGTTTTTATCCAGTTCTTTGCAAGGTATAGGATGTTGTCCAACCCTTGCAGAGCTGTGTTTCTGTTCTTTTTCCCCGCAAAGCATAGGACGTTGTCCAACCTTTGCTGGATATCAGGAGTTTGTCCTCCCCTTATGATGATAGGAATTTGTCCTCTTGAGTCAAAAACTCTTGAAAATTCAAAAACATTTAAAAACCAAAAATCTCAAAAATCTTGAGTCATTAGAAGTAGTTAGGAAATTCTGTTTCCGAACTACGTTGGCTTGATCCCTTTCAACAGTGTACGTAGTGCAACTTGGGATCCACATCCTAAGTCCAGCCAAACCTTTAAAAATAAAACATTTCAAATTCTCAAAAAAAAAAAATACAAAGCTTCTTCAAAACCTTTTCAAAAAGATCTTCCCCTAGAGTTAGGAGTCTGTCCTAGCTGTTTGGGATGTTTTAGAGTTAGGAGTCTGTCCTGATTTGTATTGATATGGTGTGTCCTGTCGTGTGAGTGTCCCTAGAGTTAGGAGGCCTCGAGTCGATCGGTTAGACATCTAGTCGAACCGATGGCTAGACTAGGAAGCATATAGTCAGCCCATGGTTTTCATTAGGTTGCACAGCCTAGATACACATAGGATGTAGGGCCCACCTGCATTAGCTTAAGGCTAATCAACTTGCATTAGTTAGGGCATTTAGAGAATCCTGAAAATTACAATTCACCCGAACTTAAGCAATCGTGCAAAAAAGCTTTAAAAATCAGTCGAGTCTAGCGGATCGAGTCTAGGATAGCGGTTCTAGAAGGTTAGGCATCGTAGTTAGAATAGGTCATCGAACTACGTTGACTCTGATTCTTCCTGAGGCCGGGATACGTAGAGCAGCTGGGATGGACGGCCATCTTGGTCCGAGTCAATGCATTAGAGTTTTAGGATTCATTTTATCCAGTTATGTTTAGAATTGAATTGTGTTGTGTGTTTTGTTGTGTTTTCTTACTTTCCTGTACAGATCCTATACCTTTAGCTGTAGCATGCATGTGTTTGCACACCAGAACTCAGACACCAATTAGGTATGACACTCATAACCTAGCTATTCTCAGGCGACACTTCTTTCATTTCTTTTATGTATGCTTATTAATTATATCCGAGACATGCATGATTAGATAGATGTCTTCTCGGAGATATTCGTTCCCATTTCATATGATTTTCGCCCAAAACTCTTCAAAATTATTAAATAAATGGCATAAGAGACCAGGTGTTTGCACTTGAGCGGATGAGGTGCTCTTCGGACCTTCCAAATTCGTAACCAGGCACGAACCTTATTTTTTATATCTCTGGTTATCCATTGCAACAGAGCATAGTATGGGATCCATGGCCCACTTCCTTGGATGGCGACTCTTCTTTGTTTAAGGTACGCCTCGAATCTGGGCTAGTCCCCGAATCGAGAGGTATCTCCCTTTGTATCGCCACTCATACTGTGAGGGGCACATTTCTTTCGAGAGTTCCTTGGTAGAGCTCTCCATGCACGTGGATGATCCAGAGACTGATCGCGTGGGGCCGCGTCCCCCGCCTCTCTCGGATCGGGGTCCACACACACCTGGAAAATTTTCGGTTCATGTCTGTTGGGCCTGAAAGGGGTTACCAGGTCAAGGAAAATGGGGTATCACATATGAAAATGGGGTGACCAAGAGATGAAATGGGGTTATCACAGTTGGAAAAATTTCGGTTCATGTCTGTTGGGCCTAGAAGGGGTTACCAGGTCAAGGAAAATGGGGGTATCACTTATGAAAATGAGGTGACCAAGAGATGAAATGGGGTTATCACACCTGGAAAATTTTCGGTTCAAGTCTGTTGGGCCTGGAAGGGGTTACCAGGTCAAGGAAAATGGGAGTATCACATATGAAAATGGGGTGACCAAGAGATGCAATGGGAGTATCACACCTGGAAAAATTTTGGTTCTTATCTGTTGAGCCTGGAAGGGGTTACCAGGTCAAGGAAAATGGGGGTATCACATATGAAAATGAGGTGACCAAGAGATGAAATGGGGTTATCACACCTGAAAAATTTTCGGTTCATGTCTGTTGGGCCTGGAAGGGGTTACCATGTCAAGGAAAATGGGAGTATCACATATGAAAATGGGGTGACGAAGAGATGAAATGGGAGTATCACTCATGGAAAAATGTCGGTTCTTATCTGTTGGGCCAGCAAGGGGTTACCAAGTCAAGGAAAATGGGGGTATCACATATGAAAATGGGGTGACCAATAGATAAAATGGGGTTATCACACCTGGAAAATTTTTGATTCATGTTTCTTGGGCCTGGAAGGGGTTATCAGGTCAAGGAAAATGGGAGTATCACATATGAAAATGAGGTGACCAAGAGAAGAAATGGGAGTATCACATATGAAAATTTAGAAATGACCAGGGATGGAGGAGACCTCTATTATTACTTGACCATATCAGGCCAAGTTATGCCAAACTGTGGGACCCACTGTAATAACTCAGCAATCGATCCGTTACCCTTTCAAAAATAGGGTGACTTCTACTCCAAAATATTTATAAGTGTATCTAAATACAACCACTGTTTACAAAATAACAAAAAAATTGTAAGAGTATATGAGTACATAAAAAAATCATATACAACTTCTCATAAAAAAACCCACACCCTTATGCAAAGAAGGGAGCTTGACAAGGTACACCCGACCTCATGTGTATTGGTGCAGAAGGTCCAATAGCAGTTTCGTCGAGGTTCGGTCCGACGACGGGAGGTTCTTTGCAACTTTTTCTATTGTGACCAAGTTGTCGGCATCGGGTGCACTTGTAATGTAATCCACCTTTCAACTCGCGATCCGTTCTTTTCGTACGTGGCCTTCCAGGTGGTCGCTTCGCAAGCGGTGGTAATATTGTCATCAACGGTTCGGGACTTTCATTAGAAGACACACATCTTTCTTCTTGGCACTGTCCCTGGCCTTTTGGGCTTTCTCTCGCCTGATTTTAGCCTGGATCATCAAAGACACTTGATAGGCAACTGGCGCGAATTCGTTTATAAACAGATCACGTAATTCATACCAACAGTTGAACAGTGATTGTCCCAATCTATACCGTTCTCGTTCCAATTTTTTCAAGAAAGATTTTGCATGAAGGCCAACGGTCGCCTTTGTACACTTAATTGCCTTTGTACACTTAATTCCATTTTTTTGTGGTGGATGGTTGTAGAGATGGAAGATGAGATTGAATAACAAAATGTGGATAAATATCAGGAAAACTTGCTTGTGCGGGAACTTCGCATCCTAAATCCAAGCCTCCTTGATGGTGGTGTTTGCCGTTGAAGCAAGATGGTCCGATCCGAGGAGAGACCTCACTTTGATACCAACTAATGCAGCGGATCAAATGTGGAATCATACCCGAAGCATACGATCCGAAGGAAAATCGCAGCCGAAGCCTACGATCTGAAATAGGCCCTATAATCCACTAGGGAAGAAGGAGAAGAGAGAGATAGAGAGACAAAAGTCTTTGATATTAATTCATTGATTGATTGAAACTTACAAATTACAACCTTTATATAATAGAAAAGCAATCTTTAAAGAAGTAAACTTCTATTAAAAGAAAAATCTAGAATCTTAACTTATAAAGAAAGAATTAAATTAAAACACTTTTAATTAGAAGGGTAATCCTAATACACTTAGGAAATAAAATCCTAATAAATCAAGAAACTAATGACCTACTTTCTAAAATGATAAAATTCAAAGAATTAGTAACCAGTGTCCTACATCACATACCCAAGACTTTAAGCCAAAGAGCCACACCTGTACGGGTTTCTCTTCTACAATCTTCCACTATGAGAAGAGCCACACAAAGTACGTGAAACACGATCTTCCACTATGAGAAAACAATATACAATGATTACAACGGATTAAACCCAAAATTCACAAACCCATTATCCTTTCCTTGCTTCTCAACCAAGATCGTACAGAAGAGAAACTCGAGAAAATCCGAAAGATGTAACTGAGAGAAAAACCCGAGGAACCCAATGACCCTCTCTCTCTCTCTCTGTCTCTCTCTCTCTCTCTGTCTCTCTCTCTCTCTCTAGTCTATCACCCCAGGCTCTTGCAGCTGGCATCCTTCACGTTTGCAAGAATAAAGGGGTTTTATACTCAAGTGTTTCTATTTTTGCCTTCCACCGGCATCCCAAAGTGCGGTGTGAACAAGGCAACTTTCCTAACAAACCAATTTATGAAACTAAGTTTATTCGATCAATATAGATGTAAAGAGGGTTACCATACTATGAAGTTTTAAATATAAATTGAGAGCTTGCATGCTTATGAGGTTAAGGCCATGGGCATGTACTCACTGCCACGTCCTTAGCTCGTGCTGCCAGATTGGGTCATGACACGAGGCCTATCAAATGGACAGTTCAGATCAATCAAATCCAGGAGAAATTGATACGGTAGAAGGGGCCGGATTTGATAGGCAGCAATATTATGTTGGTGCAAATAGGGAAAAACTATAAAATGAAACTGCAATATTATGGAATTTCATAAAAGTGAAAAAAACTAAATCGAGAATAGATAATCCTCAATATCTGTAGAGTTGTTGTACGTCCTCGAACGCTTCGCTTAAGACGTTATTCGGCCCTATTCCGGTGCAAGGATCTAACCGAACCGTCTCTAGGAACATCAACTAAGTGTTGGTGTGCACCTACCAAAACACTTTGAAGGCAAAGCTTAGAGTCTCTCTGTCAAGCAAATCAGGCTCTACAATCCTCTTGTGGAATGTAATCTCACAAGATCAACTGTGGACCAATATCACACAGTACTTTGAGGCTTCTTGTATGGACCTTAATCTCATACATAAATAGTGGAACAAATCACACTAAAATTATGGGACACTCCCTTGGTTGGCTTTTCCTTTCTCACACCACAACAATGGTAGAAAACCTTTCTGTAAGCCCAAGGGTCTACTCTCCAATCTTGTTTTGATAATTCTAAACATAATTGACTGTGGTTTTTGAATACTAATCAATTTGCTTTGAAGTGTTGTGTTTAAGATAGGATTGATCATTGAAGAAACCAACACACTACATGGTCATGCTTGAATATGTACCCAACAAGAGTCAAAGGACCTAAGTGGAGCTCACATCATCTCTCAAGCAAGCATACAAAGATGGAAGATCAATTGAAGACCAAAGCTAAAGAGAAATTGAAGGTTGCATAGGTATCATTGTACATCATCTCTCTTTAGATTTTCAAGTCAAGGCAAAGTGTTTTCAAAATACTTTTCAAAAACACTTAAAGAACTTTAAAGGTTTAGTGAATGGTTATGAAGTGGACCAACATGTTGGGACCCTCATAAACATTCCAAAATTATCATAAGAGTTGAGTTCCAAAAGCCAAAAATCAAACAAGCAATAAAATCTCAAAACTGCTGATTTTTTAGGCTTCTCGGAACTCCGAGAAATGGTCCAGTAGCTTCTGGACATTTTCTCGGAACTCCGAGAAATGGTCCAGTAGAAATTTTATTTCTTCTGGCCATTCTCTCGGAACTCTGAGAATTTCTCGGAGCTCCGAAAATGGTTCTCGGAACTCCGAGAACCTCGCAACAGGTGAGAATATAGCCGTTGGGATTTGAATTAATTCTTGTTTTTTGTTATCTACACCCCCAAACGGTCATATTCTATAGAGAGGCTATATATACAACATCTAGAGGATTCATTTCCTCTCTCTTGATGATTTGAAAACCTCCTTAAGCATTGAAGAAAACTTGCAACCCATTTGTGCTTAAGATTTTGTTTTCTCCCCAAACTTGCCTTGCACTTGCAAATTTATTGAGTTGGGATTTTTAGAGCTTTCACTTGCAACCATCATTGAAGAGCAATCAAGGGACTACAAAGTGCATCAAGCTTTCAAGAGAAGCCAAGCTATTCTATCTCTATTTCTTGTAAAGGTGGCTAGGGCATCCTACCTTAATACCCTAGGGAGCACCGCTTAGAACTCGGCGGAGAAGGAGAGTCTTTTGTAAAGGTGTAAGGGCATCCTTATTTAATATCCCTTGGAAGTGTAATCGCCTCGGAGCCGGGCATCGTGGAGGTCTCCAATAGTGGAAATCCTTAAGGACGATCTTAAGAAGAGTGGAGTAGGGCTTTGCCCGAACCACTATATATCGGTGTGTCATCTCTTATTCTTGCACTTTCATTATTGCTTTTTGGTTTGGCATTTCATTGTGTCTTTAATTATATTTGCACTAACCACATATTTAATCAAGTGAAGAAAATTCAAATTAGGGTTCATAATTAATTTTCAAAAGGGCTAAGTTAGTGTTAAAATCATTTCACCCCCCCTCTTGTTTATTTCAATTGGTATCAGAGCCTCATCTCTAAGCTTTTAAAACCCTAACCGGTCTAGAGTAAAGATTCTAAAATGGCAAACCATCCTCAACACCATGAAGGTTAGTCAAACACTAGGCCACCCTATTTTGATGGAACAAACTATGGTTTTTGGAAAACTAAAATGAAAATCTTCTTAACCCAAGATTATCAAATGTGGAGAGCCATTAATAATGAATATACATTACCCACAAGAAATCTAAATGATTGGACCGAAGCCGAACAACAAGCTTCAAATTATAATGCCAAAGCCATGAATTCCCTTATTTGTGCTTTGTCTCCCGGAGAATTCAATAGAGTATCTAATTTGAATTCGGCTAAGGAAATTTGGGATACCTTAGAAGTCACCCATGAGGGAACCAACCAAGTCAAAGAATCTAAAATGAACCATCTTTTTCGGCAATATGAACTCTTTCAAATGACACCCGATGAAACAATTGCCGACATGTACACTAGATTCACTAATCTTGTAAATGGACTAAGGGGACTTGGAAAATAATTTTCTAATAGAGATTTAGTGACCAAAATCCTTAGGTCCCTACCTTTGTCATGGGAATCCAAAACCTCCGCAATCACCGAAGCCAAGGACATGAATACGTTGAACCTAGATGAACTAATAGGGTCCTTGATAACCCATGAAATGATTTTCAAAACAAAAGCACCCGAAATTGAAACTAAACTTGAAAAAGGAAAATGAGTTGCTTTTGCTTGTAATGTAGGTGACAATGAAGATACAAAGGAAGACATGGAAGATGAAGTTGCCCTCCTAACAAGAAGGATCAAATTCTTGCAAAGGAACATGGGAGGCATGAAAAATAGAAGGATCAATCCTCCATTCAAGAAGAAAGAAGAACTCGGTGATGGATCCTCTCAACCCCGATGCTACGGGTGCAAGAAGCTTGGACACATTCGCCCGGATTGTCCACTCAACAATGAGCCTTCTTCAAACAACCGCTTCAAGAGAAGAGAAGGCAAGAAAGGAATGACCGCCACATGGGATGAGGAAATTGAAAGCAAAGGCGAACAAAATGATGGTGAAGACTGCTTGATAGCAAGAAACGTTTGCTTCATGGCCTCAACAAACGACAATAACGAGGTAAACACTTTAAATGATGTCATTGTCTTAAAAGAAGTTCTAAATTCCTTACAAAATGCATATGATGAACTTGAAATTCAATTTGATAAAAATGCATCACTTGAAAATTCTCTTGCTAACTTGACAAAAGAATTTGGTTGGTTAAAGAAAGATCATGAATTTTTAGATGATGAAAATGAAAAATACAAAGTAGAAATTCATGAGTTAAATGCTACCATTAAGATTTTGAATGAAAATCGACAAGAGCTTTCTATTGAAAACAACAAGCTAAAGCATGAAAATGGTAAACTATCTTTTGAATATGATGAACTAAAGAAACTTTTTGAAAAATTTGAAAATAGTTCATTGAAATTGGATAGGCTTGTTAATATTCAAAGAATGTCAAGTGACAAAAGTGGACTTGGACATAAATGGAATACTACAATATCTAACTATAAAAACAAACTTGAAAAGGCTTCTTCTAGTGATACCAAAATTTGTTTTTACTGTGGTCTAGAAGGTCATTATAAGGTTGCTTGCATGCATGCTAAACAAGATAAAAACAAATTGAACTCTAAAGTGAAAATAAATGAACATAGCAAGATTAGAAAGATTTGGGTACCTAAGGGATCTCACTTGCCTATTCATATGTAGGTATGCCTTAAAAGCCATAACAAGAAGAACACATGGTACCTTGATAGTGGATGCTCTAGACACATGACAGGAGACCTTACTCAATTCGCATCCCTATCACTCAAGGATGGTGGAGACGTTACCTTTGGAGATGATAAGAAAGGAAAAGTCAAAGGTGAAGGCACCATAGGTAACTCTACCTCTCTCATACATGATGTACTCTTTGTTGATGGTTTGTCCCATAATCTTATTAGCATTAGTCAATTATGTGATAATGGTTTTGAAGTAGTCTTCAATCCCGACAAATGCATTGTGAAAAATAAGATAGATGGAAAAGTAAAATTCATAAGTTCTAGAGACAATAACATTTACACCATTGGACTAGATGATCTTAGACTCCAAAATATGACTTGTCTTAATGCCATTAGTGAAGATTCTTGGCTATGGCATAGGAGGTTGGGTCACGCCGGAATGGATTTCATTTCGATCCTCTCCTCAAAAGAAATTGTTAGAGGATTGCCTAAGTTCAAATACACCAAAGATCACATTTGTAGAACTTGTCAATTAGGAAAACAATTGAAGAGCCAATTTGCACCTAAAAATATGATTTCAACTTCCTACCCCTTGGAACTACTTCACATGGATCTTTTTGGACCAATGAAGACAAATAGCCTAGGTGGAAAGAGGTACGTGTTTGTAGTTGTGGATGACTACTCACGATTTACATGGGTCATATTTCTAGCACACAAAGATGAAACTTATGAAAACTTCATTATATTGTGCAATCAAATACAAAATGAAAAAGGTATTGCTATTTCTTACATTAGAAGTGATCATGGAACGGAATTTGAAAATGTACATTTTGACACTTACTGTAATGAACATTGCATAAAACATAATTTTTCCGCACCTAGAACACCTCAACAAAATGGAGTTGTAGAAAGAAAGAATCGAACTCTCCAAGAAATGGCTAGAACTATGTTGCATGAAAATGATCTCCCTAGATATTTTTGGGCGGAAGCGGTTAGCACCGCTTGCTATATCATAAACAGGGTATATTTAAGGCCAATTTCTAAGAAAACACCTTATGAGCTTTGAAAAAACTTGAAACCAAATATAAGCTATTTTAGAGTGTTTTGATGTAAATGCTTCATTTTAAACATTAAAGATAATTTACACAAATTTGATAAGAAGTCGGATGATGGAATATTCTTAGGGTATTCTTCACATAGCAAGGCATATAGAGTATTTAATAGAAGAACCCTAGTTGTCAAAGAATCCATGCATGTGATATTTGATGAGAGAGAGCCAACACCTCACGAAATGCCACATGATGAGGATGAACCCATTGAACATCTTTTACCTAAATTAAGTGCTCCTCCTCATGCATCTACAAGTCATACATTATCTAGTGAGGAAGTAGAAAATGAAAATGATAACTCATTACCTAGGGATAGGAGAACATTGGTAGATCATCCTGAATCCCAAATTTTAGGTGATGCCACATCGCCAGTGAGAACTAGATCATACTATCGTAGTGTGAGTAACAATTTGGCGTTCCTATCCGAATTAGAACCTAAATCCATCAAAGAAGCTGAAAAGGATGAATATTGGTTGATGGCTATGCAAGAAGAGTTAAGTCAATTCGAAAGGAACAAGGTGTGGAGGCTAGTGCCTGGACCTAGTGATCATCCAGTCATTGGCACGAGATAGGTGTATAGAAATAAATTGGATGAAAATAGAATTATCACTAGAAATAAAGCTAGGCTGGTAGCCCAAGGGTACAATCAGGAGGAGGGAATAGACTATGATGAGACATTTGCTCCTGTTGCCCGTATGGAGGCTATTAGGATACTCTTGGCATATGCATCTCATAAAGGATTTAAACTATATCAAATTGATGTCAAAAGTGCCTTCCTAAATGGCTATATCCAAGAGGAAGTGTATGTTGAGCAACCTCCAGGTTTTGAAGACTTCAAACATCCAAATCATGTCTTCAGGCTTGATAAAGCTTTATATGGGTTGAAGCAAGCTCCTAGAGCTTGGTATGAGAGGCTTTGCACTTTCTTAGTTGAAAAAGGTTTTGAGATGGGAAAGGTGGATAAAACATTATTTATCAAAAGAGAAAATCAAGATATCCTCCTTGTCCAGATCTATGTGGATGATACCATCTGTGGCTCAACTAATCAAAAATTGTGTGATGAATTTGCAACTCTAATGAAAAATGAATTTGAAATGAGCATGATGTGTGAGTTAACCTACTTCTTAGGACTCTAAATTAAACAATACAAAAATGGAATATTTTTAAATCAAGAAAAATATACAAAGGAGTTATTAAAGAAGTATGGCATGGATAGCAGTAAGACATCAACAATTCCCATAAGTACTACTGCTAAGCTAGAAAAGGATGAATTTGGCAAATCTGTGGATCAGAAGATGTATAGGGGTATGATAGGTAGCTTACTCTATTTGACAGCCAGCAGACCAGACATTATGTTTACTGTCTGTCTCTGTGCTCGATTTCAATGGGATCCAAAAGAGTCTCACCTATTGGCAGTCAAGAAGATCTTCAAGTACTTAAGAGGAACCCAAAGTCTAGGACTATGGTATGAAAGATCATCTTCCTTTACTCTCATCGGATATTCAGATGTAGACTTCACCGGATGTAGAGTAGATAGGAAAAGCACTAGTGGGACTTGTCAATTCTTGGGTAAATCACTTGTTTCATGGTTTAGCAAGAAGCAAAATTCAGTAGCTCTGTCCACAACAGAAGCAGAATATGTAGCAGCTGGAGCTTGCTGTGCTCAAGTCCTATGGATGAAAAGCACATTGATGGACTATGCAATTAAAATGGAAAATATTTTCATCCAATGTGACAACACTAGTGCTATAAGCTTAACAAAGAACCCCATACAACACTCAAGAACAAAACATATTGAGATTAGGCACCACTTCATTAGAGATCACTCACAAAAAGGGGATAATTGCTTAAAATATATCAACACTGAAGATCAATTAGCGGATATCTTTACAAAACCCCTTAGTGATGATAGAATTTGCTATATCCGAAGTGCCTTAAACATTTGGAGTGCGGATCAAGTAAAAAAAATTGCCAAATAAATACTTTGTGCCTTTCACCAGCTTATCTATATAGTATTTATATATATCACCCTTGCTTGGTAGTATCTGCATGAATGAGATATCAAATATTAATCTTAAAAACCACTCAATTGGTACTCTTAGCCTTCTTAGTTTTCTAAGTTGGAGAGGTACCTTCACTTTGATTAAAATACCTAACTTTTTGACATATGTCATCATCTCGATCATGAACAAGTATATGTGCATTACTTGGTTATATATTTTTATACCAAAAGCATTGATTTAGGGGGAGTACGTAACTCAATCTTTATCTACTCCTAAATTGCTTTATTTTTTTTACACCCTTTCTGTCGATGACAAAAGGGGGAGAAGTTTGAAATTGATTATCTATTCAATTGACTTTATGCACCATATGCTTTTAATTGTTATCATTTATCTGTGTGCATATATTGAGGGGGAGTTCCAGTATTCACTTACCTGCTATGTCACTCCACACACACCTCATAATCAGTTTTGTTTGTCATCATCAAAAAGGGGGAGATTGTAAGCCCAAGGGTCTACTCTCCAATCTTGTTTTGATGATTCTAAACATAATTGATTGTGTTTTTTGAATACTAATCAATTCGCTTTGAAGTGTTGTGTTTAAGATAGGATTGATCATTGAAGAAACCAACACACTACATGGTCATGCTTGAAGATGTACCCAACAAGAGTCAAAGAAGCTAATTGGAGCTCACACCATCTCTCAAGCAAGCATACAAAGATGGAAGATCAATTGAAGACCAAAGCTAAAGAGAAAATGAAGGTTGCATAGGTATCATTGTACATCCTCTCTCTTTAGATTTTCAAGTCAAGGCAAAGTGTTTTCAAAATACTTTTCAAAAATACTTAAAGAACTTTAAAGGTTTAGTGAATGGTTATGAAGTGGACCAACATGTTGGGACCCTCATAAACATTCCAAAATTATCATAGGAGTTGAGTTCCAAAAGCCAAAAATCAAACAAGCAATAAAATCTCAAAACAGCTGATTTTTTAGGCTTCTCGGAACTCCGAGATTTTTCTCGGAGCTCCGAGCTCGGAACTCCGAGAAATGGTCCAGTAGCTTCTGGACATTTTCTCGGAACTCCGAGAAATGGTCCAGTAGAAATTTTATTTCTTCTGGCCGTTCTCTCGGAACTCCGAGAATTTCTCGGAGCTCCGAAAATGGTTCTCGGAACTCCGAGAACCTCGCGACAGGTGAGAATATAGCCGTTGGGATTTGAATTAATTCTTGTTTTTTGTTATCTACACCCCCAAACGGTCATATTCTATAGAGAGACTATATATACAACATCTAGAGGATTCATTTCCTCTCTCTTGATGATTTGAAAACCTCCTTAAGCATTGAAGAAAACTTACAACCCATTTGTGCTTAAGATTTTGTTTTCTCCCCAAACTTGCCTTGCACTTGCAAATTTATTGAGTTGGGATTTTTAGAGCTTTTACTTGCAACCATCATTGAAGAGCAATCAAGGGACTACAAAGTGCATCAAGCTTTCAAGAGAAGCCAAGCTATTCTATCTCTATTTCTTGTAAAGGTGGCTAGGGCATCCTACCTTAATACCCTAGGGAGCACCGCTTAGAACTCGGCGGAGAAGGAGAGTCTTTTGTAAAGGTGTAAGGGCATCCTTATTTAATATCCCTTGAAAGTGTAATCGCCTCGGAGCCGGGCATCGTGGAGGTCTCCAATAGTGGAAATCCTTAAGGACGATCTTAAGAAGAGTGGAGTAGGGCTTTGCCCGAACCACTATATATCGGTGTGTCATCTCTTATTCTTGCACTTTCATTATTGCTTTTTGGTTTGGCATTTCATTGTGTCTTTAATTATATTTGCACTAACCACATATTTAATCAAGTGAAGAAAATTCAAATTAGGGTTCATAATTAATTTTCAAAAGGGCTAATTTAGTGTTAAAATCAATTCACCCCCCTCTTGTTGATTTCACTTTCTCTTCTCTCTTTTCTCACTATTAGAAAAGCTGAACTTTTTCTCTCTTAATAGAAGCTAGCCAAGAGCCTTCATTTTTTTGGAATCACCCTTAATGAGAGCACTAAAGGCACACCACTAAATGAGAAAACCAAAGAGTCACATTAAATGGAACATGAAGAGTCTCACAAAGAGTCATAGCTTATTATGAATCTATTAATGTAAACAATTAAATGGATTCATTAGTCTAACTCATTCACTTATCCAAGTAATGACCTTTGGAGTTTCAAGGAATATGAAGCCTCAGCCCAAATTTAATATTTTAAACTTAATTGGATACAAAATCCAACATATTATCCCAACCCTTTTTTTCTCATCCATGATAAAATTGTTATACATATTTGAAAGAGGGATCAAAGCATCAATCTTGGTGTGAGCTAGATCCAGTGAGAGAGAGCCTTAAGCCATCTTAGATAGATTTTAGAACCTTCTAAACTAGGTAGCCAGGAGGTTTGATTATTTTATATGTGAATAAGATAATCTCATATGTTGGACTCCAACTACTAAATATATCCCAATCAGTCTAACAGTCAGAAGATTCGCTCTTATTTCCCTATTCTCTAACATGTATAATAAGGATTTAGAGATAAAAGTTGCTATAAAACCATGTCGCCCAACGAAGTCATAAACATTGAGCATAACATCTTTTTGTCATTCTTCCTCTGTCATTCTCCATGGCAACACTGTGTTACCCTCTCAACGAAGCACCACCACCTAGGGTGAATGTGCTTCAGACTTGTCGAGTCTCTCCCCTGTCGGGATTAGTAGCCCATAACTCTCTCCCTATCACCATCTTTGATGTTGTTGACCTACTTATAGAGCCCCTCCAACTACTACTATTGTTTGAATTCCCTCACCCCAAGACCCATTTCATACATTCTCTCGTTCCCAACCTCAAACACTCTCTCTGTCTCACTCTTAAATTGTTCTTCCCTTTAGATGGAAATCTAATTCGCTCTCTTGAAACCCGACAGTACAATTTATGGTACTCCGACGGTGATTCCATCTCATTTATGCTAGCCGAATCGGACGCAAATTTCCACCATCTTGCATCAAACCATGCTTGAGACATAACAGAATTTGATCCTCTTGCCCCAATTGCCCAAATCCGACACTCGAAATCAACCTCGACTAGCCTTACAGGTCACCATATTCCCAAACTTGGATGGGGAAGACCTAGGAAGTTTGAGCTTTTAAACTTCCACAAAACGGACTCAGTCAGTCTTGCAGAGAGTAGAGACGAAGAAGGTGGGATTGAGGTTTTGTTGTCTTTCTCAGAGTAAACAATGGAAGTCTTCCCCTCTCTTTTTGCAGATGGTCTGAAACACATTTCCCTAGGATCCCACCCCACGCTATTCCTTTCAACTTCCACAAACCAAATGGCTGCAATGTGGAATTAAAGGTCTCCTTGGATACTCTTTAAAAATGATTTGCAAATGAGGGAACCTTTGGATATCCCTTGTATTTGGATTTGTGTTTGAATTTGAAATTTTGAAATTTATGGATTTGAAATAAAAAATTTCCAAGTCCACATATTTGAAAATATTTTGTTTGGATGTGCGTGTGAGGATTTTCTTTTCAAATCAAATATTTGTGAATCTCTTGTTTGGATGCTCTCCTTCGATTTGGATTTGAAATCTCACAAATATAAAGTACTATCTTTGTTTCCGTAGACACCCCATTTTGCTTCGCTTAGCTGATGGGAGCTTGTGAATCTCCTTGTCAATAGGAGTAATGCCTTTTATAGCCATAGTGATTTAAGCTCTATCCAAGGAAGATACATTGAGATGAGCAAAAATCTAACTTAGTCCGATTGTATGAGCGTAGGCATGGGAAATACAAACACCCAAAAGTCCAAAGAAATGTATAATCAGGTTGTCTGTCAAAAAGATGTTACCACGTAGATTGATTTTGAAGAATCTGAGATGGGATCCGGTTAATAAGATAAACGGTTGTGTTTAAAGCTTCAATCCAAAAATGGGTCAGAATGTGGGTGTCAACGAGAAGTGTGAAGCCCATGTCAACAAGATGCTAGTGTTTTCTCTCAGTGGTCCCATTCTATTCAGGGGTGTAAGGATATGAGACACGGTGAAAATGCCATTATCATAGAGTAGTTTTTGAAAATGATGGCTCATGAACTCACCCCCACCGTGAGACTGAAATTGATTTATATTGACGGATAATATATTTTCTACTTGTTTCTTTAATTGAATGAACACATCATAAGATTGAGAGTGAACTTTTAAGGGATAGAGCCGTACATATTTTGCACAATCATCAATAAATGAAATGTAATAACTAAACCCACTTATTGATACAATAGGGGAAGGAACTCAAATGTCACAATGTATCAAGTCTAAATTAAGGCTTAGAGGAAATAGAAGAAGACAAAGAAAAAGGCAGCTTCGTGCTTTTACTCATTTGGCATGAAGAACAAATGGAGGAAAACCAAGAAGAGCCAATGACAAGTAAGTTAAAAGAGAAAACTATGCACTGCAAAACATTAGAAGACGGGTGAGCCATCCGAGAGTGCCATAGAGGCGCAAAAACTCGTTCACCGATGTAAGCAATAGAGCATGATCGATCTAATGATGTGGGTACGCTACAAATGAAGAGGGTAAAGACCATTTGTGGTGCCCATTTCCCGGACGCCACGTGGTGCGCAGGGGTGTTCTTATGTGTTTGCATTTTCTGTGAACTTGGGATCGGGGTCCGAATTTCACAGAAAAGAGAATCCCAGAGTCGTCATCTAGGTTAGGGCCTAGAACCCATAATTTACTTTGTTTTTGGGCATGGTCTTGACAAAAATATAGGTAGGGGATATGGTTATATTCGGGGAAGGTGTTAGGCACCTCTCATGCACGGGTAAACCCGGTCTTTTGACTCGAGTTGGCAGTTTTAAAGAACTTTGCAAAAACCTTAGCTTTTTGGCCTTTATTATGATTAAACTAGTCCCTATTTTTGAATTTAAAAGGAAAAATGAATTAACGCGAGAAAATCGGTTAATACTATCCAAAATAAGGTTGTTTACTGCATGATTTGGGTCCTCAAGGGATTACTCACAAATCATGTAGCGACCGCCTCAATTTGGATAGTATGATAATTTTATAAAAAAGTGGATTTTAGTTCCCTCCGTTTGTCCAACACCGTCGGAGCACTAGGCTCTCACCTCTATCTCTTTTGTCTACGGGAGGACCGGGGACAGAGTGGTGGGATAAGGAGAGAGAATGTAATCCTATTTACAAGAAGGTAAAGATATATGATATAGGTTTTAGGGCAAGAGGATCTCCAAACCCTATAGCTACTTAATACCGAGTTTTATAATTGAAATATTAAAAGCTGAAAAACTAATGTAAATATACCTAGCAGGTGAGAACTGTAGGTTTCTGAAATTCGACAAAACAACACCACCAGTAAGATGGTGTCACTCCGAGTTTTCAAAATTTCTGCAGAATGCCGATGTCCAGAGATAGAAATGTCCTCGAGTAGTTCTCTTTTTCTTTGTCTTTAGTTTAAACAAAACTAAAGAATCACGGAAAATATTTTCTAGAAAAGTCGAAAACTAGAAAATCCATAGGTTTTTGGCTGATTTCTGATCTGGTTGACTTTTGATTTTTACCTTTACCAGCCCCCCCCCCCCCCCATATTTATAGGGTTTTGGGGCAAAAATAACAATTTGTGATTTTGGAATCGCAATTTGCGACCAAAATCATAAATTTGCCACTGACATACATGGGAAACTTTTGAATAGCATAGTCAAAGGCAAACAGAAAGTGGAACTTGAATTCACTTTAGAAAAAGTCCTCTCTTACCGATGCATACCATGTACCGGAAGCTATGAACAATCTTGTATACGGTAGCCTTCTTTATAAGAATGGCTTTAACCTTGTATTTGAGACTAACAAGTTTGTACTTTCCATAGGTAGAACATTTGTACTGAAGGGTTATATGTATGAGGGTATGTTAAAGATGAATATCAATAAAGTTAATGTTTCTATTTACATGGTTTGTTCTCTTTCTTTATCGCATGATAGATTGGGACATGTTAACTTTAGGAAAATGCATGATATGGTAAAGTTAGAGTTAATGATTAAATGTGATTAAGATGTAGTAGATAAATGTAAAATCTGCATGCAAACCAAGATAGTGACTAAACCCTTTCCTAATGTAGAAAGATCTACTTCAATTAATACATAGTAATGTGTGTGATTTACATGGCACTCCAACAAGAGGAGGCAAAAAGTATCTTATGTCAATCATTGTTGATTTTTCAAAATACTGCTACGTATATCTATTAGGCCATAAAGATGAAGTCTTAGATAAGTTTAAGACTTATAAGATAGAAGTGGAAAATCAATGTGAATCTAAAATCAAGTGTCTTAGATCTGATAGAAGATGGGAATACCAATTTCCCGATTTTTTTGAAAATGAAGGAATAATTCATAAGTTTTTCGTCCCTTATACACCACAACAAAATGGTGTTGCGGAAAGAGAGAATAGGACTATAATGAAAATGGTTAATTCCAAGTCAATTCTGGATTAAAGAAGAGATTTTGGGGTGAAGCCTTACTAACGGCTTGTCACATCTTAAATAGAATACCTAATATGAAAATCCATGTAACCCCCTATGAACTTTAGAAAAAGAGAAAACCCAACTTAAGTTATCTTAAAGTTGGGGTTGTAGAGCCATTGTTCAGGTCCTCAAACCTAAGAAACGAAAGTTAGGTGAAAAGGGCATTAAATGCATATTCCTACGATATGCAAATCACAAAATTATTGAATCTAGAGATACCACCTTCTTTGAAAATAGGTTCTCTTCCATTCATAGATTAATGAATCCAAACCCACCCATAGAATCTTCATTAAAGCTTCAAGAGAGAACTAATGAGGTACGTAATGAAATTAGAAGAAGTAAAAGAGACAGAAAATAAAAGAACTATGGTCCTAATTTTGTGATTTATCTTGTAGAATGATCAAGGGATATGGTCTTCACTTCTACTATGATATATCTAAATATAGAACCTGATCCAAAGACCTATGAAGAAGGCATTAAATCTCAAGATGCAGCCCTTTGGAAAGAGGCAATAAATGATGAAATCGATTCCATTATGGGTAACAAAATATGTTAATTAGTTGATTTACCACGTTGATCTAAACTCATAGGTTGTAAATGGATCTTCAAGAAGAAGATGAAAGTAGATGGATCCATAGAATATTTTAGATTAGTTGCCAAAGGCTTTAGACAAAAAGCCGGAATAGACTATTTTGACACTTATGCCTCAGTTGTTAGGATCTTAACCATTAGAATCCTAATGACTCTTTCATCTATATAAAAGCTTTACATTCATCAAATGGATGTTAAAACAGCATTCTTGAATGGTGTACTTGATGAAGAAGTACATATCGATCCATCAAAAGGCTTTCTCATGCCTAGTCAAGAGTGTAAAGTATGTAAGTTAGTAAAATCATTATATGGGCTTAAACAAGCCCCTAAATAGTGGCATGAGAGATTTGATAAGGATTTGGTTTCAAATGGGTTCACAATACATGAATATGATAAGTGTGTATATAGTAAGTATAAAAAAGATAAAGGTGTTGTAATTTGTTTATATGTACATGGAATGCTTTGGTACTTATATGGATATTATTAAAAGTACTAAAGAATTTTTGTCGTCTAACTTTGACATGAAAGATATGGGTGTCGCAGATGTGATATTTTGTATTAGAATAATAAGGAAATGAAATAACATCATTCTTACCTAATCACATTACATAGAAAAAATCCTTGGAAAATTTAACCACTTTGATTGCAGACCAGTTTCTACACCTTTTGATTCAAATATAAGATTGTATCCTAATACTGGTAGGGCTATATCTCAATTAGTGTATGCTAGTATCATATGTAGTTTAATGTATGCTATGACATGTACTAGACCTGACAATGGATTCTTAGTAGGAAAACTAAGTAGGTTTACCAGTAATCCTAGCAATATACATTGGAATGACATATATAGGATACTAAAATATCTTAAAGGCACTATAGACTATGGATTGTCTTATACTAGGTATCCAGTTGTATTTAAAGGATACACAGATTCCAGTTGGTTAACTGAGCATATTGATCATTCATCAACCAGTGGACCACATAGTCGACCGTGAGCAGTTTTGTCCGCATGAGTTGGGTTTCGCAAGTTTTTTCCATTTTGGTTGGATTTGGGGGGATTCTTTATAATTTTCACACTTTCCAAACCCCTTAAATTGATGGAATGATTGTGATGAATAGGTAATTGCTCCTCGAACCCAAATGCACGAGGAGTTATATTTGAGGTACGTAATAACATATTACTTTGGTGTTTTTTATGTCTCCAAACCTATTGCAATCCTTTGTATCTATGATTTTTATGTCCCTTTTGTGTGTGAAACTTTTGAATTACCATTGGCAACTGAACTGGGTCTGGCATGCATTCTTCCTTTATTCTTATGAACCTTTGGAATTCTCTATGATTCTTGTGAAATTGAATACCCCACAGATATTGTGTATCTTTGATTGTTTGGACCTTATGTGTACTTTTGATTGAGCTTGATTCTCTCTTACATCTGCAAACCCTTCTGACTTTGCTTTGATGTAGACACTTCTTGTGGAGGCTTAGGTTATATGGGCCATACCAATTGGGGCTAGCACATTGGTTATATGGATCCCACTATTGGGAAGGTACGTTGGCCCTATCGACAGGTACATGTGTAGGAACGAGTTCCGAACACAGTGTGCTGTCAGTGATGGCAATAACGAGCCTTATTGACTAGGCCAATAATGACCTTGAAGTGATATCGCTTTCTATATGACTTTGACCATTGCAAGACTATAACACACACACCCTTCGAATGACAACTATGATTGAGATTTTGGGTTAACCATGATGACCCTTTGTTCAACCATCGTTATGAATTACTCATTTTGATTCATGATATTTGCATGATGCGAATTACATGTCCCTTGGCACTTTATTGATTAACCTCTTAACCCTTGGCATGTTTAGACCGCACTAAGCTAATGCGTTATTATGTACTGGGCATTGGCTTATTGTGAATTTTACATTTTTAGATTTTGATCCTTGCAGAGACGTTGAGGGAGAGGGAGCTTGATTCTCATCATTTGCTTACTGGACTTTTGATTTACTTAGAGTAGTGAGTATTTGTTTTGAGTAGTTGTTGAGAGACATTTATTTAATGTGTTTGGGTGAGAGGTAGAGCTGAAACTCTTATTTCTAAATCCATGTAAGACTCTGATATTTTGGGATAATGGTTTGAATGGATCTGATATTATTCTGCTTAGCCTTGTATACTTGTAGAGATCACTTTGCAGGTATGCGGCGTTGTGATGTGCTGGGCCGTGATATCGGTTCGGGCCGAGATAGATGTATTATAAAATCAATGGTCTTGATTGCACATACATTTCCTTTTATGGGACCCTAAATTGACTGTCACCATTGATACATATATTTCTTAGCCCTTTTTTTAAGGGAAAAAAATGCTTAGGTGAATAGAAGATTTGTAAGAGCCAGTTCGAGGTAAATTAAGAGGCTTTTGGAAAAAAATTGTTAGAAACAAAAAATGACATATATAAATCAAAAAAACAATTTACACTTGAGATTGAGGAAATAGAAAATTAACCAAAATTGGAGGAAATTGATAAAAATATGAGAAAATCAGAAAAATTTATCATCTACACATTCAAATTCAAATTATGAGGGAAAAAAGTCTAACGAACAAAGTCAAGAGAGAGAGTCTATCCATTTGTCAATTCACATTTTATACATTATTTATATTGAATTCATCTATCCCAGAAGAAGAGAAAAGAATGGGAGAAAAACAATCAGGAAAGAAGAGACGAATTGCCTGCATACAGAAAAGAACGAGAGAAGAAACAATTCAGAAAAAGAAGACAAGAATTGCTTGCATAGAGTTTTCAGTTCACAAGGCCAACAATCTGTCCAAAGTAACACTTTATGAATCAATATAAATCATCATACTACATATTAAAGAAAAAACAATTCAATACATATATATATTTTATCAGCTTGGCATTATTAGTGGAACTGCAATTTCCAGAAAAATTTAAAAGAAAATAAAAAACAGAGAAATTGCTTGATGAAATAAATAATATGTGGATTTTGTACTAAGTCCTAAAGTTTCTTTATTTTCTCATTTGCACTGATGAGTCTTTGAACAGTTTGAGGCTAAGGGTATTCATCAATGCCCTCGAGTACTGGCGTGAAGCCTTACTCCAATCTGTGCCGGCTTTCATCATCGATGTGAATTCTTCGTAGCTGATTTGGCCATCCTACAGAAATCAAAACAAATACAACAAAAAAAATATAAGGAAGAAATATTCTCTGGCCATTAAAACGAAAGGCCTGTAGTATTCGAAAATATGGTATACTCCGGCAATCTATGTTGCATCAATACTGGTATGAGTGTTGGAATCCAACATGGGTATTGAGTGTTGGATTCGACTAATCTCAAAAAGAAAAATTCATGGATTGGCCAAAATATTTTAATCAATTCTCAAATTTTAAACAGAAAGGCATTCATGGCTGTTGCATGAGAGAGCAACCACCTCAGATGAAAGAATTGAATTACACAAAATCTGCTAAAAAGTGACCCTAGGTGGCTATTCTCTCATGCAACAGCCAGCCGTGAAATGCCTTTCTGCTAAAGTCGCTAGCAAATCCTTAACAGTATAGTTAACAAGTAATATATTGAAAATTTAATGGATTAAGTAAATATTGGAAAATGATTTTAGCACTCTACTCCTTTGATATGTAACGAAAGCTTCTTGTCGTTTTGTTTTTAATTGGCATTGTCAGAGCTTTGGGGGAACTGTAAATAACCTTTTGACAGCCCTTTAAACACTAAAAGACAAGAAGCTTTCACCACATATCAAATAAGTGGAGTAATAAAATCATTTCCCTAAATATAATGTTTTATTTCTATATAAAGCTTACAGTCAGAACGGAAAAAAAAACACAAAAAAACATATAAAAAAGATCTAGAAGTATTGCGGAGAATCCTAAAGTATTGGAATCCGACACATATTTGATGGGGGTGCAGATATCACTTCCCTATCATAAAGGAGAAATCTATGTATTATGATGTGCATTGACACTAAGGAATAAGACAATGAAAAGAAGATTGACATGAACTGATAATTGGAGACTTCACCTTGTCGGTGTCGACATCTGAGATGATATCGTGGATCACTTCCTCAACATTGGGGCCGAGGTTGTCCTCTTTTAAGGCATCCCTCAACTCATCTATTTCAATAAATCCACTCTCATTCTTGTCAAAGTACTTGAAAGCTTTGCTCAAGTACTCGTCGCTGCCTATCTTTTTTAAGTGAACATTCACAGTTACAAACTCCTCACAATCCAGAGTGCCGCTTCCATCAATGTCGGCCTGTCAAAATAACAGCAGAGTGCTTTCTAAGAATGAAAGACAGAATGAAGCTGCATGAAAAAGAGAGACAGAAAATAAAGGTCATCGTAAGCTTGGAAGGGGATTTCAGCCATTTAGAACTATGTCACAAATGTCGTTCTCGGGAATTTCTCGGCAAGGGAAAATCTCAGGATATATTAATTTTTATTAATTTTTATTAATTTTTTCAGGTTTATATCTGGAAATAAACGGTAAAATTAAAATTATTTAAAAAATATATAAAAATATTAAATTTAAGAAAAAATAAAATAAAAAATATCGTAAAAATATTGGGATAATATCGGGATATTTTACGATAAAAAAGAAAATATCGCTATATTTTTTAAATCTAAGGATTAGTTCGGGATTTTGTCGTTTTATCAAAATCTCGCGATAAAAACACTATATTTTGAAAATATTGGAGATATTTGTGACATAGATGTAGAACACTGATGATACATTCCTTAGGACATAAAAGGAATAGTATTTTCCAGACAACCAATCAAAATCCCCGTCTTCTTTACATTCGCATCTGTTTATTAAATTTACCATCTTAGAACCAATATGACTATATGATAGAATAATTGACTTAGCATTATGATGATCTGTTTGGTTTATTACTACATCAGATGTAATTCGGTTGTATGTTTGGCTGTCGTTCCGTATAAAATATAAACTTTTAGTATGAAAGAATCAAGGTGTTGCTCTTATGAGACAGTTTGTCTTGATCTCTAAAGGACTTCCCACGCTTCTTCTGTTATAGTTTATTTCTTAGTTTAGTCTTTTAAGTCTAGTTTAGGTATGTTATCTATGTTCATTTTCCGTTTGTTTCATTGTTGTATGCAATCTTAACATGTTTGTAAATTTAAGTCATAATTCATATGACTGCACGTGCCTGAACACCATTTTTGTGTCCTTGCAACCTAGTACCAAAAAATCCATGCAATTGAACGGGTAATTTGTAAGAGCAAAAACATAGAAAATGAATTTTAATCTTCTGCAGTTTAAATTGTAGCTACTATTGATCGTCAAAGTTCACCAATTTAATATGTATATTTCAGAAGAAATACTACTACATTGTATGGATACTTTCTATAAATGATTCCCTTTTTCTCTTATCCCATGCAAGCATAATCAGAGCGACACAAGAAGGATAATCAGCGCAATGGAGGAACAAATCCAATTACACTGATTCCAATTTATTTACGATTTCATAAATAAAGTTGTAGGAGAAATAAAGATAAAAAAATTAGGGGAATGAATGGCTGAAAAAGGCGAAGAGAACACTCACAGCTTCCATTAACATCTGAACATCTGGGTCGGGAACAGGCTGCCCAATAATATGTAGGCCCTCTTTGAGTTCTTCAAAAGTTAAATTGCCATTTTTGTTGGTGTCCATTTTATGGAACATATCCTTAAAGCCATCAACTTCCTCAACAGGCAAATGTTCAGCTAGCACCTACAAGATAGAAATGCAGAAAAGCTTAGACTTAATGAGAATTACAAATTTAATAAAACAACATATCATTTTAGGAAACAGCACATGTCCTTGAAGGTTTAGCGTACTCTTAAAGCTTTCTTCTTGAACTTGTTCATTGCTGAGAACTGCTTTAGCCTCGCTCTGACAGTTTCTCCAAGAGGAATATTGGGAGCATTATTGGCATTCTGCAGCCAAGGATGTTCTTCATATAAAGTGCAAGAGAAAAATAAGTTCATGTACTCATCTGGATGAGTTATAAAGGGATAAAAGTATCTACATGTTTATAAATATGAACAAAAATTATGGAAAAAATAAATACATAAAATGAACAGTGCTCATTCTCCTAGGGAGAAATGCCTGTGAGACAAAATTATGAACAGAAATGATCAATTTTTTATATGCATTAAAATAAAATGGTGCTCAATTTAACTTATTTCTTCCAAATGGTGACACTGTGGATTCTCAGTTTCCAAAAGTTGGGAAAGTTGTACCTCCGATGAATAATAGAATTCAAAATAACATAATAAAATGTCTAAAAGAATGGCCCCATATGGACAGAAAAAAATATTTCTCTGCCAAGAGAGAGCAAGGTGAACAAATCATGCTTGCCTAGATATTCATAAGAACTACAAATTATAAATCACAGAACAAGAAGCATTATGGGAATGAGATGACAATGGCAATCTATGTAATGAAGCAGATTGTTTTAGTATGAAACATGGAATTTATTCTACTCACGTATTGTTTTATGCATTATGAATTTCGACTGTTTTCATATTTTTCCTTCATAGGATTCTCTGGTTTATATTAACGAAACAACTGTAAACATTGATATAAGTTGACGATATGAAATGAACTTGCGTGCTTATTGATATAATGTAAGGAGAGTGTACCGAGAACTTCTTGAGCTGTTGATCGGCTGTAGGGATTTGGATCAAGCATACATCTTACAAGGTCTTTTGCCTTCTTTGATATCTTTGGCCATGGTTCCCGTTCAAAATCAATTTCTGACTGTACGATTGCCTGTGCGATTGCCTCTTCCGTTTCTGCATTAATTGCAGAAATTGACACATCAGAAATCACTATCTCGAAGTCCATGAAACAGTATTATTTGAAGGGCACGTTTGGCTACCATGAATTATTTTTCATGATAAATCAGTGTCTCAACGTGGAGATGAGGATGAAGTAGCTAAAAATTAGGAAACAAAAAACAGGAAACTAGTGTCTCCAAGTGATAGAAGTGGCTAAAAATTCTGAAAGAAAAAACTCTACTCAAAATAGGATTGACTTTTGATTTTTAGCCACTTCTCACAATCATCTCGAGCTGGCCCTCTTAAATCTCTCTCCTCCCACTGCCCTACCCTCTCTCACCACTTGGAGATACCGATTTATCATGAAAAAAATTCCTGGCTGCCAGACATGGCCTAAGTTTCAACATTTTCCTTTTCTAGTTGGAATTTTGGGATTAGTTTTAAGTTTGAAGTTCAAACTGCCACTGCAACCCATTACATATTCATCCAAGAAATGAAATAAGCTAAGAAGCTCTGACAAGAGAAGAAATCTTGTTACTTATCTGGTTCTTTACAGTGCATATCTTACTGTGAAACTTCAACATAACATTCTGCTAGAATGCCATTAAAAAAAATTACCTGCCCAAAAGGGTGGGACCCCACAAAGCAAAATGTAAAGTATAATCCCCGCACTCCAGACATCCACTTCTTGTCCATAATTCCGTCTCAGGACCTCTGGGGCCATGTAATATGGACTTCCAACAATTTCACTAAAGCGCTCACCTGTATAGCAATAGAATACAAATCCAACTCAGCTCTGATTTAGAACATAGCACTTAAGTGAAAGAAGTGCTAAGATTTTAAAAAAAAAAAAAAACAACAAAAGCAGAGAAAAGCTATTAGATGTTCAAATAAAGAGAACGACAAACCGAACAACTCCTGGATAAAGTCAAAATGATCAACTCCAAAGTAGCCAAGACCTACCAGGCTTGAAGAACATTGAAAGACCAAAATCAATTGTCTTCAGCAGAGAAGTTTCCCTAGTGTTTGCAAATAAGAAATTCTCAGGCTTCAGGTCCCGATGCATCACTCCATGCTTGTGGCATAGCTGAAACAGATAAAGCATGACTGGTTAAATAATTTAATGTCAAGGGAAAATCTTGTTTGTGAGAACAGTGATCGCATTGCAAAAAATGGTGTGAATTTTGGAAAATGAATTTTGCATAAGTGTAGAAATGAGGAGAACATTGAGAAGTATAAATTGGCTAAAAAAGAAGCTAAGAAGGCAATAAGGGAAGTTAGAGGCAAGGCCTATGAGGATTTGTACCACAGGTTAGAGACGAAAGAGGGTGAAAAAGATGTTTACAAGCTTGCTAAGATGAGAGAAAGGAAGAGCAGGGACTTGAATCATATAAAATGCATCAAAAAGACGAGAATCAAAGATTGTTACTAAAAGAAAATGAGGTTAAAGAGAGGTGGAGAAGTTATTCGATAAGTTGTTTAATGGAGAACCTCTAGCGAACTTGGGAGAATTTGATAACGCTTTTGATGATACAAACCGGAGGTTTGTCCGTAGAATCCAAACATCAAGGTAAGGGTAGCTATGAAAAAGATGAAATTAGGTAAGGTTATGGGGCCTGACAGTATTCCTATTGAGACTTGGAGATGCTTGGGTGATGTGGATTTGGTTTGGTTAACTAGATTATTTAACTATATTTTGAAGACTAAGAAGATGCCTGATGAGCGGAGGAAGGGTACATTAGTACCTATTTATAAGAACAAAGGGGATATCCAGAGTTGCACCAACTACCGAGGAATTAAGCTAATGAGTCACACCATGAAGCTTTGGAAGAGAGTAATTGAGCATAGACTAAGAAAAGAGACTAAAGTGTCAGAGAATCAATTTGGCTTCATTCTCGGACGATCGATTATGGAAGCTATCTTCTTCATTAGGTAGTTAATGGAGAGATTTGGACCTTCATATGGTTTTCACTGAGTTGGAGAAAGCGTATGATAGGGTTCCCAGGAGTGTTATGTGGTGGGTCCTTGAAAGGAAAAAAGTGCCTACTAAATATGTTGATATGATTAAGGATATGTACGATGGAGTAGTAACTAGTGTCAGAAATATGGATGGCACGTCTAGTGAGTTTCCAATTACAATAGGACTGCACCAAGGATCAGCTCTAAGCCCTTATCTTTTTACTTTAGTTATGGATGAACTTACGGAGGGTATCCAGGACGAGGTGCCGTGGTGTATGTTATTTGCAGATGACATAGTATTAATTGACGAAACCAAAGCAGGAGTTAATGTTGAGTTAGAGTTATGGAGAACTACTTTGGAATCTAAAGGTTTTAGACTAAGTAGGACTAAGATAGGATATATGAAGTTCAACTTTAGTAATGTAAGGAGGTGGGGTGACGATGTAGTAAATATGACTGGACAGGAGGTACGTAAGAGGGATATCTTTCGCTATCTTGGTTCAATCCTACATAAGGAAGGGGAGAATGAAGAGGATGTTCACCACAGAATAAGAGCAGGTTGGTTGAAGTGGAAGCATGCTTCAGGAGTTCTGTGTAATCGTAAAATACATACCAAGTTGAAGGGGAAGTCTAATAAGACAGTTGTGAGGCCATCCATGCTATACTACTCAGAATGTTGGACCACCAAGAAGCAGCATGTGCATAAGATGAGTGTAGCGGAGATGCGAATGCTTAGATGGATGTGCGGCCACACAAGGTTAGATCGAATTAAAAATGAAGACATCCAAAAAAAGGGTGGGGGTGACACCAATTGAGGAAAAGATGAGAGAGCACCACTTAAGATGGTTTGGGCATATCCAACGTAGGCCTTTTGATGCTCCAGTGAGAAGAAGTGACTCGTGCGAAGTTGATGGAGTAAAAAGAGGCAGGGGCAGACCGAAAGCAACTTGCGTAGAAACAATGAGGAAAGACTTGAGGGCTAGGAACATAATAGAGAACATGACCTTGGATAGGATAGAATGGAAGAAAATGATCCATGTAGACGAACCCAACAAGTGTCAGGAGTAGACTTAGTCAATTTGAGCTGGGTAGATCCTTTCACCTTCTTCATGAAAATTTTCTAGTGGATTCATTAGCCGACCCCAACTAGTTTGGGACGCTTAGTTGAGTTGAGTTGAGTTGAGGCCCTCTCTGTTCATCTTATCGGTGGGAGTCATGGGACCGACCGGACATAATTTGGGGCACTGCCCTTAATTTTGTTCAAAGCCATTGATCCCACTAAAGAGAACTTGCACATGTTCTGAAATTGTCATCCCATGGGGAACAAAATTGAGTCCTGAAAAGGCAGTCGTGATTCTCCACTAAATAACATACTCACGGTCCTTTGCAGTATCTCAGCCACTTGGGGGTTGACTACCCGCTTTGGCTATAGCCTTTGATCTTCTACTTGTCTAGAACACAGGCACAAAATGGAGAGCAAAGAATAATTGTTTAGTAGGCCTTGACCCAAAGGAACAGACTCAAAAAAATGACTAAAGTAAAACAGGAACTGCAAAAAAAAAAAAAATGCTCGGTAAAAATCATGGGCTCAATATATACAACACTAGTTGAAAAAAAAAATGGTACAAAATATAAAACCGGGTTATACGCGTGCGTCCACACACGCATATAAAGTTGGGGCTCTAATAATTAATGCTCCATAAATTTATAATCTCCTCTATATTTTTACTCAGACAAGGAACCAACATTGTTCCAATGCTGATAATTTAAACTATTTGATTTCTAAAACTTATGCAAAAATCCAGTGATATAAAATTATAAATTATAAGAGAGTACCTTCTTAGAAAACATTGTTTGAAGTACTTCAAAATACATACAAGTGAATACAAATGTTGTTCATTGTGCATAATATATGTAAGTACAGACTGTATGTAGGTACATAGAACGTTCTTCAGTCCCTTCAGTGGAATTCGTTCTAGTGGTCGTAGAAGCCATGGACTCATGCGTGGCAATGGCTGAGTTTTTTTTCCTTGCAAGACAAACATGTATAAAACCTTGTGCACCAGAAACATGGGCAAGGAAAGGACAAAGAGACAGATGAAAGAAGTGCTACGTGGTTATGGATATAGGGTGATGGACAATACCTATCTAATAATTAATACTCTCTAATAGCTTATATAAAATGTGGCTACCAGCGATATTAATTAGAGCCATAACTATATATAATTCTCTATATAAAGATATAGATATACGAGACAAGCAAATTACTATAACCCCACAACATTAATATATACAGTCCAACAACACCTGTCATTTTTATTCCTCATTTTCTTTTCCTTTCTTTTCTTATCTTTTCATTCCTCTTGTACACCATGTACTGGTGTGTGTGTGTGTGTGTGTGTGTGTGTGTGTGTGTGTGTGCCCACATTGGTTTTCATGCTCGAGGAAGGAAAAAAATCCTACAAAGAGACCTTGCCTATTTAGGGCTAGAATCGTTGATCGGATCCAAGCCTGGGAGTGCTTGACACCTTGAGCTTGTTGCCTATTTCTTAATGTTGAAGGGTAATTTAGTATTTATTATCTTGTGTACCCTAATTATACACACACACACACACACACACACACACACACACACACACACATCGTATTATCTGAGAGGCCTCCCTTTCTCATCTCTCTCTCTCAACTTCTCTCTTTCTCCATCATCAACATGGTATCAGAGCACTATGGTTCTTTTATTCTCACCCTTTCTTTTCTTTTCTCACTTTCTCTTTCTTTTCTTCCAAACTTCAAAAAAAGAAAGTTATTGTTTATGAGAACATATTGGCATGAACAGTATCACGTGAACAATACTGCTACAGTGCCATTGAACATTGTCGCATGAACAGTACCGCATGAACAGTACTGTTGCACTGTTCACGTGACCGGTAACCCTAGTTTTCTATGGTTGTCATAGGGCACTAAATAGTGCATCTATTGTCACCGGTCTTTGTCGTCTTCGTTGACTTGATGGCGTAAGCCTCCACCGCCATTGTTTTGATCAGTAAGTCTCTGATTTGTCTGTACGTTCTTCGTTTTTCCCTAGAAATCTGGCTATATGGCTGGTTTGGTGTGTTGATTACTTTTGAATGGTGTTTTGTGGGGGTCAATATGATTTGGAGGCTTGGCATCCCCAGTCATCACTCTTTTTCTATGTTGGCTTAGTTCTATGAAGTGACTGGAGATTTCTTTCTTGTGTTGGTTGCCAGTTGTATGATTATATTAGGATAGTGCGTTTATGACTGGCTCCACCGGTTCTTCCACTATGGAGATACAGAATATACAGATGACATCCATCAAGTTGGATGGATCAAATTATCCTCCATGGCAAATGGTTGTTGAAACCTTTCTCCTTGCCCGAGAAAAGGTTGAGTATATTGAAAAGGAACCCCCCACCCCCCCGACAAACGGTGAGGATAAGTCGTATGGGAAGCGGAGGCAGGAAGATGCTATGATCAAGAATCTTCTCTGGAACAGTATGGAACCCAAGGTTGCTGGCCCTATAATGTATCTCCGATCATCCAAGGACATTTTGAAATAGGTAGAAACCTTGTATTCAGGAGTGAACTATTTGACTAGGATTTGTGATGTGCACTCAGAGCTCATGAATCTGAAGCATGAAGATAAGTCAGTTTGAAGAATTTCGCATGAATTTGATTTCGTGTGAAGATAAGTCAGCTCTACTAATGGAGTAGGGTCATTATCGTGAAGTGGGTTACAAGAATTCCGCATGATGTACTTAACTTGTGAAAGCTTGATGACTTGGGGATTCTTCATGTGATATCCAAAATAACTCAAGGCATAGACACTATGCATTGAAAAAGTTCATTGAAGGAATGGACTTTTTATTATCATGGCATTCTGTTGATGAAAAATTTCATGGGGTTTATTTCTCATTTGTAAAGAACTGTATTTATACTGTTTTAGGTGTTTAGCATGTTCATGTACAGTTAGTAGCCGTTTGAATTATCTTTCCAGAAATTAATGATAGGCTTTTACTTGTGACCTCAGGATATTTGATGAATTTTGGTAAATTTAAGAGCTCAAAGTTGTTTATTGGAAATTTTATTGGTGATTTGAGAATGACACCTTTTCCCTGCATGTGAGAACAAGAAAGTAAAACGTAAAGCTTGCAGAAGGTTTGGAAGTCATGAAGAAGAGAAAATTCTTTAGATCAATTTGAGAGGAAATAAAGGTAAGAATTCACATGCTAATTCATATATTTTTGTTGATTTATATGTAATCTTTTCCAAATATTATGGGGAAATAATATGTTCTGTAATAAATATTCATGATTAAAATCCAAGTGGTTTCATTAGATTTTAATGAAAATCCTTTCTTTGACTGCACATCAATCTGTCATATGCAGAAATTGTATTTGGAATCTGAATTTAGATTATGACTTCTAGGTTCTTAAGCCCATGTAAAGAAGATGTAAAAATTCTAGAAAATTTAAATATTCTGTAATCTAAAGTTCTCTTTCAAATACAAGTAGTCTCATTCAAATTTTATATAAATTAGATTTGATATGGAATTTTATTTGAGTAAAGGTCAAGCTGCCCTGAACAGAAATTTTATTTAAAGACTGAATTAAAGTGTTGTTTCTTAACTTATTAATGCTACTACAGAAAAACTACAAAAAAAATCTAAAAAAATATCATGTTCTGTAATAGTAAGAATTCTTTGAAATCCAAGTGGTTTCATTCAATTTCAATTTAAATTCGATTTGATATGGATTTTTAATTGACTAGATATCAAGCTGCTATGTACAGAAACTTTGTTTAAAGCTTGAATTTAAGTATTGTTTCCTAACTTCTTAATACCATTATAGAAAACTATAAAAATTCCATATAATTTATATGTTATGCAATTGTAATAATTCTTTGGCATCCAGTTGGTTTCATTACATTTAAATTTAAATTCTATTTGATATTGATTTTGCATTGAATGGATATAAATTTGCCTGTGTAGAAATTTTGTTTAAACCTTGAATTGAGATGATGATTGATTGCTACTTAAATCATAATAATAAAAATTGTAAAACTTCTGGAGAAATTTTATGTTTTGTAATCGTAAGTCCTCTTTCAATTCCAAGTGGTTTCATTCGATTTTAAATACAATTTGATATGGAATGTATTTTGATTTGACTAAACATCAACTTGCCCCTCTGCTGGAAAATTATTAATGAACATATATATCTTTAAAAAAAGACAGTTGATGATATACATATCTATCAAATTTATATTTAGTGGTTGTCTTATGATTTTAATGCATTTGGTAATATGGAAATAAGTTGTACACCTGCACACAAGATGGATTGGTTACCTCTATCTCCAATGGCCTCCTTTGGATTTCCTATCTCTGGATGGATGTATTCAAATCTACGTGCTCTAACATTGAGTTCATCAGAACAAGTAGTTTGCAAATCATCACCCCTGCTTTATATGGTATCCAACCACTTGAAAAAAGAGGGTTCTGCTGACACTTACTGAAATTTCAGTATTCTAATCAATCCAGAGCTTTCGTAAAACCTACAACCATATAAGCCTCCCAACTTTAAGAAATATCAGTTATTTATTGTTATAGATCACAACGAGATTGAAAGTCCGTGCAGCGCGGCCCACGCATATGACATCAGTTGTTTTAGTTCCTTGCAGGTAGGCTCCACCATGCAAGATCATTTCTCATTTATATTATTTTCCAATTTGAAAAACGAAACCATGAGAAACGCTTTGATCGATCACATAAGAAGTAAGACAGACATTCACGACCCCATGTTTTGAGATATGCGCCCCTCTGCATATATCAAACTTCTTTGTTTATCTGTTGACATCTTTTTGGGCATTCTAATTTGTAACGGAGGTTTTAAAATAGAGGATTTTCAATATTATCAGTTTTCCATTCCTCATACAGGTAGAATGAGGAGAGAAATTTGTTACATGCCTAGATGGGACCCATTGGATTTTTATAATTTTTGGGCTTTGCTTTCTAGTTGTTTGGTATGGGTACAGGTCTTAGAGATAAGGATTACAATATCTAAATTGGCTTGGGTAGGAGTTTCCATTTGTTATAAATAACATGTAAGTAGCATTTTTCAAAGAAACAACGAAATTTATGTCATCTTCAAAAAATAAATTCCTCAATGAGAAAGCATTTCTTGTGTCCTCGAGCTATGGTGTCTCACAAGGCACTGCTCAAGGGGAAAGAAATAGAGTAATCTCGTATGGGAGATTGCACCAAGGTAAAGGGGAACACGAATAAAATCTCTACTGCCTTTTCTATTATTGATAAGTGCTTAAATACAACTATCAAATAACTCTAGATAACTCCTAAAAGACAGCTAACAGCCCTACAAGATAGCCTGTAGGGGCTTTATTTACAAAGATAAACCTTATCCTACCAAGCTAAAAAGATCGTAACAGATAAAAAATAGCTGATTTGTTTAATACTAAAAAATACGTAACAATTTATCACAAAAATTGTGTCTTTCCACACAAAGGAGGACTGACCCTTCCCTCGACATGGGGTCAAGAGGCCAATCTTCCCTCTAATAAGATCAATCACATTGCGAATAGAGTTGGGTTCATAACAAAATTCAAAACAAAAATCACCTGAACAACTTCAACAATAGTCCTGGTAACAATGGCTGCTGCTCGCTCTGTATAATGCCCGCGTGCCACGATCCGATCAAAGAGCTCACCTCCCTCACAGAGCTCCATCACCAGATGAACAGCCTCATCATCCTCATAAACGGCCTTAAACCTAACGATATTTGGATGCTCAGGCAAATGCCTCATGATCTCCACCTCGCGCCTCACATCCTCTACATCAACCGCAGACTTAAGCTTATTCTTCGAGATCGTTTTGCAGGCTAGGGTTTCACCAGTCTCGATGTCGGTACATTCGTGCGTAATGCCGAATTCACCCCTTCCAAGCTCCTTCCCTAGACGATATTGCTTGAAAAGATCGGTCCCATTCGGATCTTTAAGAACCGAAATCGGATGTACGGATGCCAAAATTCGATCGGGACGCACAGAAATGGAATTGAGATTCTTAGATTTTTTGGAGAGAGATCCAACTGGAGAAGAACAACAATTTCCCATGGGAGAATCTCAGCATTTTCCCTCTCTCTTTCTCTCTCAGTCTGTGGAAAGGGAAGAAAGAGAGATAGAGGGGGGAAAGAGAAAACCCTAACCCTAATCCACCATGAACGTCTGGTTGGAGAGCTTCTAAAACACGGAAAAAGGGATTTCTGTTTCGTTCTTCCCGCCTTTTATTCAGGACTTTTTGCGTTTTCCTCGGCGCTAAATTGAACGGCTGAGATCGCGTCGGGGGAGGGTGATCGGTGTTGAACACGTGGATGGACGGTCCGCTGCTCCGCGTCTAATAACGGTTAAAACGACCATGATGTAATGACTAAAATAGCCTTTTTATTTTATTGAATTACAAAATTGCTCTCACTAACAGTTTCTCTTGGTAGAACCCTAGATGAGGCCTAATATGGGGCCAAGCATAGTGGGTCACAGTTAAGTACAAAAACCTATCTTTTTAGCATTTTTCAAGGAGAAGTTATATGGTGCCGGACCGTCAAGTACCTTGTGGGCACTACTTCAAAAGTACCACTCTTGATAATTGGTCCAACAACAGACTCTGAAAAGTGGCTAACTGTTGGATCAAATATAAAGGGTGGTACAGCCTAACAAGGTACTTGACGGTCCGGCACCATATAAAAACTCTCAGTGTCCGTTCTGTTGCTTATCTTTGGTGCCAAAGGAAAAGGAAAATGCTACTTTTTCACCAAAAGAAAAAAATTTAGGTGTTCTGTTGACATTAAAATCGGAAATGGAAAATGACGTGGATTCCTCCTTCTCTTGTGATGTGGCCAAGAAATTTCCACCCACCAAAATCCATCTCCCAACAGCGGATTTTGGTAATTTTCCATCAATTACCAAATGGGATGAACCTTTCATCCCACTTTTGCAAGGGCGCCCCCGAGTTTGGCATTCCACATTTATATCTATCTGTAAGGTACTGATATTGGCACTACCATGTTTTGACAATTGCACGAACTCGGGTTCTCTTTTGTTTTTTAATTGTTATCCAAGAGCTTTTTCAGAACTGTAAAAACCTTTGACAGCTGTTTAAGTAATAAAAGATTGGATGGAATAGTGCAACTATCAAAACATGGTAGTGCCAACATCAGTAGCCCATATATATTCATCTAGCCCCCTATTTAGAAGGACAGTTTTTACACCATAACCATGTATACTTTGTTTTATATCCACTACTGAACATACAAAATTCTAACAGCAATGTACAAATGATTTCCTGGTTAAAATAAAACTAATACAAAGGGAAGAAAAACACATACTCAAACTAAAACATCTCTCTCTCTCTCTCTCTCTCTCTCTCTCTCTCTCTCTCAATATTTCCAAAGTTTCTCTATCTCTCAAAGTATTTCCAAACTTCCAAAAAATATTTAGTTAGCCAAAAAGCTGAACAATGTCATTTTCGTAGTGTAAAAGCCAAAACCAAGGCCTCTTGAATCCCATCCACTGCATTGCATTGCTCGGTCATGGCTCATCCTCCTTCAAGCCCAGCCAATTGTCCCAGTGCTAATTTTTACAGTTACCCTCCAACCTCCATATTTGTTTCTTTTACTCTTGCCACATTCTTTTTTCCTTATGCTGCAATGTCGTAATATCAAGCACGTCAGTAAAACTCTTTCTCACCTATTAAACAGAACACTACACCGACAAACCAAAAAAATAAACAGAAGAAAATGATGGATATTACCTTTTGCTGGTTTCTGTTCAGCTGATTTCACAGGGATGTTCGAAGCCGACTGAGCATAAGATGCCGCGGCCATTACTGCAACGGAGCTACCACCTAAAGGACTATATACAGAGGGGCTCTTCCCACCACTGACAAGGAAAGCACCGGGCCCAGCCACTGCTTGTCCTGGTGACCCTGCCTGTGTCTGCTGATTAGTAGACCTTCTCATGTTCAAGCTGCCAGGAAACATTGTTTGAACCGCAGAATTCGGATCCACACTCCGCTTCTGGGATGATACAGTGCCACTACTGCTGGAATTCTGATGCATCGGTTCTGATTTGGAGAGAAGTTTCTGAGTCTTTGCTGGACTCTGAACTTGAGGAGGAGACTGAGCCAGGATAGATTGTCCAGCAGGTATCCCTCTCCTGCTAGAATTCAAAGGTGATGATGGGAGTTTTGAGACCTTACCAGCTGGGCTTCCTGCACTTGGTGTTCGCTGAACTTTTGACTGAGCTTTTGGTGGAACTTTTGACTGATTAGCTGCCTGAACTTGTTGGTGATCACCTATCTGATAAGGGTGATATCCAGTATCTGGTAAGGTTTGAAACACAGGAGGATGTGCAGGTGGAACTGTTTGTGTTAGCTCCATACTTTTCAAGTTCATTTGAAAACATGGGTCAGCAGACGGATGCTGCTTTCCACGCATTCCACCCGTCATGATTGCAAGATTCTGAAGGAAATTCGGGTTATAGATTGGATTGCCTGAGAAATTCTGGTTGTTGGGATTTTTCTGAGCAAGCGACGCCTGAGTGTAAGCACCATCATCCTCACCATTTTTTGTAGATTCAGGCTCGCTGCAGAGAGATTCCGGAGGCTTTGTTGCAGGGAAGCAATGCTGGGCTTGGAGGCGCTTCTGAGAGGATGAAGATCCAGTTGAAGTAGCAGGGTTTTGGGTCTGATGGAAGGGGGAGGGGGACTGGAGCTGTAGGAGCTGAGAAGGATAGAAAGGGACATTAAAAAAAGGAGCTAATGGCGGTTGTTGTTGGCTTGTATGAGCTCTGTACGCTGGAGGGATGGGGAAAGGGTAGTTGTTGTGAAGCATCGCAAGGTTTTGAGGATTTGGGGTTGCTCCCATGTTCCTAAAATTCATGTTGATGGCAGCAGCAGCAGCGCCACCACCAGATGCTGATTGTACACCAGCATCTTCTGCTAAACTGCTAGATTTTGTTCCTCCTGTCCTGGTCTGGTTAACTGGAAAACCAAAAGGTGCTCCCTGGTTTAAAATTCAGTATCATTAGAACCCAATTCAACAAAAAAGAAAAAAATAAGAAGCTTTATTTGTGCCCTAGGAGAACTGTACTTAAAAATTAATTGGTGGATGAGTAAACTCATTTTTGATCAAGTCTACGGTCAAGTTGAAGGGGTAAATCGTGTTTTCTTTTTTCTTTTTTTCTTTTTTTTGAATGATGGTAAATCGTGTTTTCTTAAAAACTGAAAAAACTCAATTGAGTACTTGAACAGCTCAGAAATCAGGATTAGAAAGACTTCTCAAACTCCAACATCTCAATCAGGTACCAAACTAAGTTTCACGTCAAATTGGACTCGGTCTCATCAAGTCCAAGAGATATTCCATATTTTGAAATTTTATTTTTGAAACTTGAATAGGAAGAAACAATGGTTATTTAGTTATTGAAAATTAATAGGTTAGGAACAAGAATAAAGGACAGTTTGGAATTAGAAAAAGTCTGGCAGAATATCTCTAAGAAGGTTAGATGGTGAATTTTTGCGGACTGCTTAAATGCTGTGGATGAGGAGTCACCTGCTGCGCTGATTGGGGAAGTGTGGGCTGCTTTCTCTGGGCGTCTGCAAAAGAGTTGGAAGCCTTTTCCTTCGAGTTGTGACCATTTAGAGCGAGTACAGAAGCAGGTCCGAGACCATTGTTGGGTAGTATGTTTGAATTCCTGATACCAGAGCTACCAAAAACCATAGCATCCAGCTGGGGCAAGATATTCGGGTTACATGGCTTAGCTCCATAGACAGCCGCAGAGCTAGCTGCATACCAAAAAGGATTAAGCTTCGCTAGTTGCTGCTGGTAATGGATGAGCCGAGCAATGAAGCAATGTGTGACACAATGATTCGGCCGTGCCTGGGGTGGCATAACAAAAGGTGGCTGCCATGGAGAAACAAGTCAGTTTTCAAACCGAAGACATTTTTTTGTTTGAAAGATGAAAACCGAAGACATATTGATAGTTATAAGATCTTCGAAGTGAATTATAATAGACAACATAAAACAACAGAATTATAATAGATCTTAGAAAAATTCAAATTCCAACTTTATTAGTTAATTGACATATTAATAGTTAATATTAATGCAGAGCAAAAAAATAAAAAGAAAACAGAAGGGAAAAAAATAGTAAACATTGACATTTATCTTATTGTCACAGTCTGCTCCATAGAGGGGTTATAAGCTGTTTATCTGATTTGCACCAGGAAGTAGTGAAAATAGACCAAAAAAAGAGGAAGAAGAGAAAGAAGGGAGAATAGAAAAGTGAAAATATAACACTATGAAATTAGAAATCCAATACATGTCACACATGCCCAGCTTGCCCAAGACAGAGTAGAAGGTTCATGGAACTGTCCCTATTGTAAAGATATCAGCCAATTGATGGTAGAATATGCAAATAGGATAGCAATGGTCTTGGAATTCAATTGATCCCGAACAAAATGACAATCTATTTTGTTGTGCTTAGTCCTTTCATGAAACACAGGATAATTTAAAAGCAACGTGGGCAGCTTGATTGTCACAATGAAGTTTTTCATCGGAGTCGAAACCTGAATTCTTATTTCAGTCAAGGGAGAACACAATCACATTAACTCACTACATGCATAAGCCATGGACCTATACTCATCATCATCAAATGATTGAACCAACACCGATTGTTTCTTCCTCTAACACATTACTAAGTTACCTCTCGCAAATGTAAAGTACAGTAGCCACTAGTTGATTTCCTATCGTTTGGGGATCCCACCCAATCAGCATCACAATATCCGATGACCTCCATATGCCAAAGATACCTATATAACAGACCTATGTTCAATGAAGCACGGATACGGGTAGGGGTGTGGGTACGACACGATACGGGTACGGGGATACGAGATTTTAAAAAAATAGAATACAGGTACAGGGTACGCTGAATATAATATGTTTTTATATTTTTATTATATATTTATAAAAATTAAAAAATTAAATATTTTTGTTAAAGAATTCAAAAAATTTAATTGGAGAACAATCAAATAACAATAACATCACCAAACTCTACTATTACTTCACCAAAATCTAATATTACTTCTAAGTTGTTACGTTTTTAATTACGGGATATATATATATATATATATATATATATATATATATATATATAGGGAAATGATATCAGCACTTCAATGTTTTGACATCCACGCTCTCCTTGCTTGTCTTTTAGTATTTAATGGGCTTGTGAGAGCCTTTTTGGGAACTGTAATAACCTGTTGACAGCCTTTTAAAATTTAAATACTAAAAGACAAGCTAATAGAGCGTGATATTAAAACATTAGAGTGTTGATATCATTTCCCTATACATATTATTGATATTTTGATACATTCACCCCCATTTGTTAATTGGGACAGCCCCTCTATTGTAAATCTGGAATTTTGAATTTAATTCGAACCGAGTACGCACCCAAGCGCACCCGATACGTACCCAAACTCCCAAATTGGATTTTCGTTTCGTTTTGTTTGTTGTTTGAGTGCGTATCGGGTACGCACCCAAAGAGTACCCAAGAGCACCCGCACCCGATACGCACCCGACACGGGTGCGTGGGCCTCTGGAGAGTACCCGTGCTTCTTAGCCTATGTTTGTTGACCTTTTGAGATAGCGCACTAAGTGGAGAGTAGCTTCCCAATGATGAAGGTAGAGGAAATGTATGAAGTGGCTAGTCATACTTACAACCATGGTTTGAAATTTCGGTTTCAGCATAAATTTTGGACCTAGCCGAAACCAAAATTTCAGCCGAAATCCCGAAATTCGGTAAAGACACAAAATGTCAATTTTTTGGGCCGAAATTTCGGCTGAAATTTGGGAAAGGAATGAGAAATTAATATATTTTTTCAAATTTTGCCGAAATTGACCAAATTTCCGAAATTTCGACCAAATTTTTGGTACGTTTCGCCAATTTCGGTTTCGGACATTTCGGTTTCGGTCTTGACCAAAATCCGAAATTTCAGTTTGAAATTTAAAACCATGCATACAATACAATCAAGTATATCAGCTTATATACCAAACATTGATATTTGGAAGGATCATGGAGAGGAGATCCAGCCTTGCTGAAGAACAAATGATTAACTTCAAGAGGTCTAACTACTGGTTTTGCCCCTAGTAAACTTGTGTCAGTTACAAGGTTTAAAACAAATTTACATTGAGAGATGGAAGATACTCTGCTTGGAACGAGCAACTCAATCCTAAGAAAGTATGAGTAATCCAAGGTCCTTGATAGTGAGCACAATGACATCCACATAAACAATCAACATGGTGGTAGGTAGTCCTACATGTCTTCTTGATATTTGGAAAGGGCTGTGCTGTGTAGTTCAAACAACACTGGCGGTGATTGCTTCAACCCATAGATGCTCTTTCTATGCCTGGAGACATCGACATCGCCAATCTATCTCTGAGGATGGAAGCATGGAGGCTGTGCTATATAGACCTCTTACTAGAGGTCACCATGAAAAAAAATCATTCTTCACATCTAGTTGATGCAAGTCCCAAGAGTAAGTGGCAGAAACAGAAATAAGGATTCCCACTGAGTTGAGTTTGCCACAAGAGAAAGCATCTCATTAGAGTCAATCCCGCTCAGCTGAGTGAAGCCATTTACTATCAGACGTGTTTTATAGCTATCAATGAACCCATATAGTTTACCTTTAATAGTATAAACCTATTTGTACCCTACCACATGCTTACATTTATGAAGATCAACTAGATCACAAGTCTTCTGCTTCTCAAGGGATATCATTTCGTCAATCATAGCTTCTTTCCTGTTAGGATGAGCGAGAACATCTCCAAGTTTATTAGGGATAGAAAAAGAGGAAACATAGGCAAGGGATGGACTAAAAGCAGAAGGCAAGGAGTTCTAAAAAAATAAAAAAAATTAATTGAACAACGAGTACAAGATCTCTTTTTTTTTTAGAAAGAGAGATTGGCAAGTCGGAAGATTACCTGGTGAATAAGATGATAGCGGGTGTTCTTTGGACTTATCCTATTTGCTGGATTACAGACTTCCGTGTAGTATAGACCTGCAAAGGTTTGTTAGGAGGGACTTGAGAGACATGGATCAATAGGAGGATTATCAAAAACAATCGGAAGAGGCATGAGATGCTCCGTGGATTCAATTGTGTCACCTGTAGCCTAAAAACAGGGGACACCTTCAAAGAAGGTGACAGCTCTAGATGCATATCACTTTCGTGTAGCAGGACAAAAGAATTTGTATCCTTCATGCAAACTAGAGTAGCCTAAGAAAAACTAACCCTAAGACCTTTGGTGGAAGTGGAAAAAGTGGATTATCAGGCTATAGAATTTGATATAGATACTTTCACTCGAAGATATGAGTAGGCATTCTATTAATAATATAAGAGGCAGTTAAAACTGCCTCATCCCGGTAGATTTTGAGACCCTTCATCCCAATAAGAAAGGATCAAGTTAGTTGTTCCATTGATTATAAGTTCACATTAATTTTTTTTATTTTTTATTTTGTTTTCGAGGAAATCACGATTTCGTTAGTGTTACGGTAGTTAAAGTGGATAAGGCACTAAGAAAACAAAGCACCCCTCTCTACCAACATCAAGCCAGTTTCCAGGATAGATTGAATGGTTTCACTTATTGTGTGTGTGTGTGTGTGTGTGTGTGTGTGTGTGTGTGTGTGTGTGTGTGTTTGTGTGTTTTCATTTGTGTTTAGAATCAGCCGATAATGGAGACAGATAGTTACATTTAGTAGGAGTTGGTTCTTTTGCCCAGTCACAACTCACACCATTTTGAGTTTCTATATCATTCTCAGGGAAGTATTTCTTTAATCCATGGTATATGAACTCACATCCTTTCATCACGATGTTTCATACTCACATCCTTTCATCACGATATTTCATCAAATATACCCAAGTAACTCTGGAACAATCATAAATGAAAGATGTAAAGTAACGAAAACTAGAAGTAGAAATCTAAGGGGCAGGACCCCACACATTAGAATGAATTTTTTTTCTTTTTTTTTAATGGTACACATTAGAATGAATTAAAGAAAAAGTTGTCAAACTTTTATTTATACAGAGATAATACGTAGCTCTACAATGTTTTGAGAATTGACAAACTTCACAATTAAACTTTGAATCAATGTTTGAATTACACTTATTTGAAACCAACAATTTTAAAGACTTTATTGAAATATGACAAAGATGACAACGCCATAGAAACACCTAACTAAAATAATCTACAGATGTTGGACGATGAGTGATAGGACAAATATTCTTTATATCTAGCAAGTACAGCCCTTTATCCTCACGACTAACCCCAATGATGATCTTTATTTCCAGATCCTGAACGACACGGTAAGAATGATAGAAGGTCACATTACAATTTAATTGTTTTGTAAGACTGCTAACAAAGATCAGATTTGAAAAAAAGAAGTAGGGATATGACTAACAGAGGTCAATGATAACAAACAGAATTGATAGACCCCCTTTCTAGACGTTTTAGAAAGAGATCTAAAAGAATTAAATTTAAATTAGTGGTAGCCGTGATAGTCAATCCCGCTCAGCAAGGGAAGACTTTTACTATCAGACGTGTTTTATAGCTCTCAATGCACTCATATGGTTTATCTTTAATAGTATAAACCAATTTGTACCCTACCACATGCTTACCTTTATGAAGATCAACTAGATCACAGGTCTTCTGTTTCTCAAGGGATGTCATTTCGTCAATCATAGCTTCTTTCCTCTTAGGATGAGCGAGAACATCTGCGAGTTTATTAGGGATAGAAACAGAGGAAAAGGAGGCAACATATGCACTAAAACACTAAAAACAGAAGATAACTTCTAAAATAAAATAAAATAATTAATTGAATAACGAGTACAAGATCTTTTTCTTTACAAAGTGATATTGGCAAATCGGAAGATGGGGTAATACCTGGTGAATAAGAGATTGTGGGTGTTCTTTGTACTGGCCTATTTGCTAGATTTGGGACTTCCGTGTAGTATAGACCTGGATAGTCTCCCTTGGTTCGATCACCAAGCTTCCTTCAACAGTGCGATGAGCACTGGAATATTCCCCTCAAGAGTGGTTGTGTTTGGCATGTGCTGATCTTATCTTTGGACAAAGATGACAGTGTAATCCCAGCACATGTCTTGAGTATGCCATTTTTTCCACAATGTGTACACTCCATCATGTCTCTATCGTCCGACAACATCCATGGTTTGGATTGGCATTTCCCATGGCCATTACCACCACCTTTATTGGTCTTTATCTGGGCAACAAGGGATAAACGTTGATTGTTTGATGCTGAATCAACTCCCATAATAGTGGTTTTCCTGGCTAGCCTCTCCTTGGATATAGTTGTATATTGATTCTAGGGAAGGTAGCTCAAGCTCACTATAGTTAAAAATCTGGAACTAGGCCGGCTAGGAACTCAAAGATTTGTCTTTGTTTCGTTTGCTTCTTTAAATCTTCAAGAGTAGGAGCAGGAGGTTCTTAATGATCGAGTTCCTCCCACTTTTGCCTAAACCAAAATAATCTTCAATAGACGTGTTTCCTCGTTGTATATAGGGAATCTCTCAATGTAGTTGACAGATCCGGGCTAATTTTCTAGCTAAGAATATGTTCGGGCTTCTATATCCCATATTTTCTTTGTTGCTTTTAGAAATAGGAGACTTCTGCTAATGCTTGGCTCCATCGAATGCAAGAGCCAGGCCATCACAATAAGATTGCCACTTTCCCTGTCATCATGGGAAGGATCATCTTCTTCGGGTTCTTTAACCCTCTCAGTTATGTTCTTCTTTGGGTTCTTTAATCCCCTCATTTTTTTAAATGGTTTAATACTCTCAGTTATGTCACCCAGTTTTCTTCTGCTACCAATAAATATCCTAACTGATTGGGACAATGCCAGGTAGTTTCTTCCATTAAAACTAGTTATGATAATCATTAATCCCAGGTGATCATTTTGATTACTTCTCATGGATGTAATTCCTGGTTGTTTAACGGAAACGGGAAATGTGGGAAACAAATTCGGGAAACGAAATGTGAAACGGAAACGGGAAACGCATGAAAAAATATAGGGGAAACAAGAAACAAGAAAACGATAGAAAATCGTTTGAAAAACGTCTTACGAAACCAGAAACGACAGAAAAATACACACGAAACCCAAGGAAAACACGAAAAATATAGTCTTGTAGATTTAAATTTTGTTAATTTCAAATTTCTATTTGAATTTTTCTTACTTTTATTTTTATTATGATATATGCTATTGTTTTCTTTTTTTAATATCTATTCCACAATTTTCTATTCCACATTTTTTTCAAAATGATTTTCGTAAGTACCACACATGTTTCCTACAAGTTTCACATGCGTTTTCTACAAGTGTTGCATACATTTATCACGCGTTTCACACATGATTTACATAAGTTTATCATATGTTTCCCATGCATTTCAGAAACATTTCTCCAAAAAAATTTATCATGTTTCGTAAACATTTCTGTAACACAAGAAACACGTTTTAGGATAAACGAGTTTCCCACCAGTAAGAAATGCGTTTTGGAGGAAACGGGTTTCTCACCCTCCCAAGGAGTTTCCAACAACTATGGTTTAACCTCAACCACTCTATGTGATCCCCTTTCCATAGTGTTACTCAAATATATCACAAGGATAATATCAAAGATAAGTAATAATACATATGTTAAAACATAGGGACTTGCTAAGGTCCATCGCAAAAGGCATTTCGCGGCTGGTCTGTTGCATGTCAGACCAGCCACCCCTAGAATGAAGACAACAGCTGTTGTCTCCATTCATGAGGTGGCTGGTCTGATGGGCGACAGACCAGCTGCGAAAGGCCTTTTGCGATGGACGCTAGCAATTCCCTAAAACATATATTTAACTATTGAAGGCAGATCTTACTTGCTGTCCATCTTTACGACAGCAGTTGCAGAAGGGAGAAAAGTTTCATATTGTAATTTTAAGGTTCTGACAAAAATATGGATCAAAATCTGCTTTGATACCATGTTATGATGTGCCCCATAAAGGGGTTATAAACTGCTTATCTTCTTTGCACTAAGAAGAAGCAGAGAAAATAAACCAAAATAAGGGAAGGAGGAAGGAGGGACAAGCAGTGTGCGCGCGCGCGGCTTTTTTGGGGGAGAGGGGGGGGAATAAAATACGATGAAAAGAGGAATTTCCATACTGTGCCCCTACACATATAAAAGCACATTAGACCACTATAAAAAATTAAAAAGAACCGAAACATAAAAAAAGATATAATCATGGGCCCCGCTGACTCTCCTACACTTATTAATTGCGCTAGACTTAATAATCTATTATGTATATCAATTGAAATTAATAATAAAAGCAAGTGATGGGGGGAAAAAAGCACTCTAGAACCCCTCATAGGAGTGAAAAAGCACTGGACCCTTGATTATTGGCACAGACGATAAGGACCGATACTACTCCACAAGGTGTCCAATTCATAGGCACAGTCAGTCCTACGATCCTATCACTTCACCAAAGATGGCATGGGTGAAGTGCTCTTTTCACCTGCATGAGTGGTGATAGTTGTTAAGAATGGAGTTAGGGTCTGAAGAGAAGAAGAAGAAGAGTAGAGAAGATGGGAAGTCTCCACTAGGGAGCTCCTCATGTATATGATGTATAGGGCAACAATGTACAATGACTTTAATACCCCTAAGACTAGAAGTAATGACTAAACTACCCTAAAGACACTCAAGCTGGAGTGTATATACTATGAAACTCCAGCTCGCTACAAAGGGGACTACAACAACCAACTAAAAATAACAAAAAGTGCAATAACCTCATACACACATTCAGCTTGGTATAACACTCCTCGAGTTGGTGTGGTGAATACATAATGAAAAGCATAATAAAAAAGTAATAACGGCCACAGTGAACAGCATCGAGATCAATGGCCACCAAAAAAGAGCAGCTCCCCATGAAGTAGCACAACAACGAGAGAGATCAAACAGGGCTCCCCCTGAATGAGAGCACGACGAACAAATCCCCATATCAACGAGTAATGAATGCACCATGGAAGGAACCAGCAACAGTTCAGCGAGCAAAATAGGAACACCAAAGGTGCGCACGGCGAACATCGACGAAGTAGAACTGGTTGGCAGAGACATCAGCTAAGTAGGACAATGCCAAAAGAAGATAATCATCAATGGGAAAACCATCGGAGACAAGGTCGACGGGAAAACCGTCCCCTGAAGAGAAGACTAAAAGGAGAAGATAACAAAACAACGATGGGGAAACCATCGTCCGATGACAGGGTCGACGGCATGAACATCGTCATCTGAAGATAGGAAGAAAATGAGGGAGAAGATAACCAACCAACGATGGGGAAACCATCGTCGGGAGACAAGGTTGACAGGGAAAGGATCTACTCGTCTCAAACTGACTAAGTCTACTCTTGACACTAGTTGGATTTGAACTACTGTGCCCGGTGAAGATAAGGCATAAAGCCGAAAAAATAAGACGAATGCGTAAAAGCTACGCCAGGAACACGAAGAGAAGAAACAACTGAAGAATGAAACTGACACTCGGAGAGTGGTGAAAAACATCAAGGAAAAGACAACATGAAGAAGACAAAGAACAGAAAAACCAACCATACTCCCCCTCAGGCGAACCTACATCAGCCCAAAGACAACAATAGAAGAAAAGACAAAAAGGAAGACACACCAAGACAACACTAACACTCCCACTCAAGAAAAGACAACAAAGAGAACAACAATAAGAAAAGGAGACAACTCAAGAACTACAGGACAACAACACTCCCCGTCAAGTTGAAGGCACCCAACTCTGTCGGACATTTCATCGGACACTTGGAGTGCACCTTGAAGATCAAGAGAAAGGCAAAAAGATTAGAAGTGGAGATTTGGAAATGGAAAAGAATTTTGGGGAGTAGATCTACAAAAGAGAAGAATAAGGGCCTGTTTGGATGCCGAGAAGATTTGGATTTGGATTTCTCACATTTGCAGCCCTTTTTGGGTTGTGAACTGGATCCAAGATCAAATCCTTTGATTTCCAAATCAGCGACTGACAATGAAAAAAAATCAGATTTCCAAATATGCTGTGGAAATAAGTATTTGGAAATCCACAGTTCTGGCAATTTCCTTCACCCTCTTTGCTCCTCAACCTCTCCCCCTCCAGTAGGAAGTACCCCCTTCGCTCTCTGTCTCTCTCAACATGAGCTGGCGGATCTATTCAGTTTATATTCAAAACTCAATTCCAAATCCAAATACAAAATATGAGGTATCCAAATGGACCCTAAAGGAATTTGGAGTTGAGATTTGGGGGTTTGGGTGGAAGGCCAAAAGGGATTTGGGAAGAAGATTCCTTCCCAAATGAATTCAAAAGAGAGAGAAGGAAAGATTTGGGGTTGTAATGGAGATTTGTGAGTGGAGAACCCAAAATAGGTTTACAAGAGGGAAAGAGGACTGTAATCTTGTTTTTTTTTGTTTGGAATTTACGGCAACTCAAAATGGGTTTGCAGAGAGACAGAGAGAGAACCCAAATCTGTGAGTGCGCAAATTCGCGAGAGAGAGTTCCGAGAGTAGGAGAGATTTTTCTTTTCTTGTATTTTTTATGTGTTTGAGGATTACTGTAAAGGAAAAGAGATACGAGAGAGAGTGGGAATGAGAATGAGAGGATAGGTTTTACGGAAAAGGGTTTTGGATTGTCGACAAAACAAAAAAAACATGAGGGAAATCGCGAGAAAGAGAGATAGAGTGAAAGATGCGTGGGAGAGAGGATAGGCTCTTCTTCTTTCCCTTTTGTTAAAGATCACACCTGAAGCTCTAATACCATGTTAGGAAAGGAGTTAGGGTTAGAAGAGAGGAAGAAGAGGAGTAGAGAAGATTAGAAGTCTCCACTAGGGAGCTCCTCATGTATATGATGTATATATAGACCCCAAATAGGGCAACAATGTACAATGACTGTAATACCCCTGAGACTACAAGTACTGACTAAACTACCCTATATACATGTTATTCAACAATAGTGATAGTATTCTAATTTGGAAAATAAAAGATAATGAAAAATCTTAGATAAAAGTCAGTGAAGGAAAATGTAACATCTCTCCCTTTTTTGAATAACACTCCTGAGTCCCGACTTTAAAAACAATTTACTGATTGGCTGTTGATAGCTATTTTGTTACAACGTTTAACAACAAACTGGGAAAATGTAAAATAAAGAAAGGAGCACTAGTATTAAAAGAAATGTCGATATCATCTGCTATAACAAAATGTCAATCTATCATTTTCTCAAATTATTGTATAAAAAAATTGAATCTGATTTCTCAATTTGCAGAGCTATAGACACCATCTTTTTCACATTTTAAATATATCAAAAAATTAAGAATTGTATGAGCAATGCATGAATCTCAAGCAAATCAAAGCACTTGAAAAGGTTCCTCTCTATTTAAGCTTAATTTAGGTCTCTACTATGGTCAAAGAAAATTTTAATACAAAAAAAACTAAGCATTATTACATTTGGCATGGCAGAGTTCCCTTCAAGAGGAATGGCTCCTTGAAGCGACGGCGCTCCACAAAAATTAGCTGGACCTGAACCTAGATACCTGATCATGAAGTTTCTAATTAGTAACCATGATAGAAATGATCAAAGTATTGGGAATTTACCTGAAACTCCCTAGTTTCAAGGAAAACAAATGAGACTGCCCTGAATTTCAAAAGTTGCCAGAAAAGCAACATAAGCCTAAATGCCTAGGATCAAATTGCAGTAATCTTCGCATTTCAAGGCAATTTTCATTGTTACAGGAATCAAAGGTCAAGATTTGAGATTTGGGGAAGTCTCAACCATTTTCTCAAGAAAGGAATCTGTAAATTGCATGAAAATTTTTTGCATACCCAAATGGAGGAAGACCACTAGGCCAGCCAGGAATTGTCATAGGCATCGGGGTTGATGTCATACTAACAGGTGGCACTGAAACATACAAATGAAAAGTCAGTATCAAACCCACATCGTAAACAAAGGAATAACTCAGATACAAATATAAACAAACCATGCATACCAGTTCTTTCTGCTTTTCTTGTTGTACTTTTAGGTAGTTTCTGAGAGTGCTGCTTGTTGCTACATTTATCCAAATTGTTTACATCATGATGTTCAGTTTCCCTCTCATTGACAGGCTTTTTCTCCAAGGACATTGCCCCCACAGATTGTTTTATTTGGAGTTTCTCCTCTTCATCTGGAACTATGTAATTCAGCTTCACCCGTACTTCATCTATTTGAATTTTCTCAGCTAGGCTGGCAATTCTATGGCTCTTACCCACAATTTCACCAACGGCTAGACTCTGTTACGAAATGGCAGCAATGAGACAGAAAACCAACTATGTAACAAGGGAAATTCAACAACAAAAGAATTTCTTCTCTTCTATGATTTAACCAACACTTTGAATTTATTGCTGACAAACGTGTCCTGCCGTGTCCGACACGGCAGGCGTGTCCACCCGTGTCGACACTCCTCCGGACACTTTTAAATGTACTGCTACAAGTGTTAGACTTAATGTAAGTGTGTGGACACATTTTATGCCATGTCAAGTGTGGCATTCTGTTTTACTATTACATATTGTGTTTACCTCTTATTATTAACTCTTCTTTTATTATAAACTCTTTTTTAGCACTTCTTTAACTAATATTTGTTGTTGCAACATATATATATATATATATATATATATATATATATATATATATATATATATATATATATATATATATATATATACAGAGGAAAGGGTTCCTGCTAACGTTAGCAGGTAAGCTTACCTGCTAACGTTAGCGTAAAACAAGTTAGGCCCACATTGTTGGGGAGATCCAAAGCATTCATTTGGAAGGCCCTTTCATGGATAGGGTGTCCACAAAAAATCAGCTCCATTGGATCATCTTAGGGTGTACATTTGTGGGGTGAAAAAATGCGCAGATTAGTGGACAAACAATATCTGTCCATTTTCACCCCCACAAATGGACATCCTCCGATGATCCAATGAAGCTGATTTTTGGTACACACGCCATCCATGATGGGGCCTTACAAATGAATGCTTAGGATCAGCCCAACAATGTGGCCCACCCTTGTTTTACGCTAACACGTTAGCAGCTAAACTAGCTGCTAACGTTAGCAGGAACCCTCTCTCTCTCTCTCTCTCTCTCTCTCTCTCTCTATATATATATATATATATATATATATATATATATATATATATATGAGGAAAATGATTGTGAGCTTGAAGCTCATATAGCATATATGAGGAAAATGATTGTGAGCTTGAAGCTCATATAGCTTATATGAGCTTGAGGGCCCAAACACATGGATCCCACATTTTTTGTGGTGATCCAAACCATTCATTTGCAATGCCCCATCATAGATAGGGTGTGTACCAAAAATCAGATCCATTGGATAATCCTAACCCTTCCAAAAGCGGAGGGAAAAAATGAGCAGATTTGTGGCAAACGGTGTCTGTCCATTTTGCCCTCCACATTTGGATGGGTTAGGATGATCCTATGAAGCTGATTTTTTGTACGCATCCTATCTATGTAAGGGCCTTTCAAATGAATGCTTTGGATCATCCTAACAATGTGGGCCCACATGTGTTTGGGCCCTCAAGCTCATATAAGCTATATGAGCTTCAAGCTCAATCATTTTCCTCTCTCTCTCTCTCTCTCTCTCTCTCTCTCTCTCTATATATATATATATATATATATATATATATATATATATATATATATATATATATATATATATATAATTTAGAAACGGGGACATGGCTACAATAGAAAGTAATAGAAAGTAATATATATATATATATATATATATATATATATATATATATATATTACTTTCTATTGTAGCCATGTCCCCGTTTCTAAATTTTACGGGTTTGCCGTGTCCATGTCGACACACGACACTCGTGTCCGTGTCCACAAATCATAGCTTTTCTTGGATGCATTTGCAAACATTAGTGCCAGGGGGGTAAGAGCATACATTACTTTCTTCATAATACTTTGGTAGCACTTGTGTACCAAAAACTAACAGGCAATATCATGTATGAACCCAACTCAATCCTCGTAGACATGGACCTGTGAAACGACCAGTTACTCCAAAAGCTTAAGCTGTTGGAGAAGGCGTTATTTAATCTTTTATGGGATTTGCTAGGGTCCATCGCAGAAGGCATTTCGCGGATGGTCTATTGCATGAGGGAGCAGCCATCTCATGAATACAGACAAAATCTGTTGAAAAGTGAGCCTATGTGGCTGCTCTCTCATGCAACAGATCGTCCGCGCCTTCTGCGATGGACCCTAGCAAATCCCATCTTTTATACTTTAACACTCCCCCTAACGTGTGGCCCCTCTTTCTAGGGTTGGCCTACACGTGGCACATGTGGCCCCTCTTTTGGGTTTGGCCATTGCATGTGGATTTCTTTGCTATCAAGGAGGTTTGAACTTAGGACCTTTGGCTCTGATACCATGTGAAATGATCAGTTACTCCAAAAGCTTAAGCAGTTGCAGAAGGCGTTATTTAATCTTTTTATACTTTAACAGGACCAGATTGCAATTCTATATAAGAATAGGAAGGCCCTATCTACTCACAGGCTGGTTTTCTGATCCTGGGGCTGCATTATTATCTCCATCAGGCATGGGGTCATCAAGACAAGAATTTCCAGGAGGAGCCTACAGAAAAATTGGTACTTAGAAGAACCTTAACGTCTAAATTTAAATTAAGCATCAAGGAATCAGAAGGCTTTAGTAGCTAACCATCAGATCAATTTCAAGCCTAGCCCTTTTCACGCCTTCTGAAGCAACAGAAACCAGAGAAACACTGCAAATGAACCATTGTTATTTTAAGCAATTAAATAATTGACTCAAAACAATATAGCATAAGTATGAGCAACAGTAAAGATCCATTTTCTGAGGATAAATCCTACTTCTTTGGGGCTTCAAAGTTTGCATCTGGTGATGACGCAACTGGCAAATCTTGGCTACAAGAACTTGAATCCTTATGGTTGGCTTGTTGATTATGACCAACAGGCACTTGACAATTGGCATCTAAAGCACCGGTTCCCACTGTAATGGGAACAACAATTGAATTCAGCTTCATTTCTGATGAAATGAAGGGTTTTGGCTCCACATGCCTTGAGGGGCTTGGTTTCTCCTCTGGCTGGAGAAAATCTCTTGGAATATAAATTTGCGAGGATGAAGAAATTGACAAAGGTGCTTCCGAACCAGAATTGATAGGTACAACATTTTTATCAGCATTTGGGGACGTAACCTCTGGTTTTGTAGCCTGGGAATCCTTGTCTTCTATTTTAATTGCAGCAGAGGCAGAAACTGAACTGTTAGAGTTCCCTGTGGTACTACCATCAGATGGCTTGAACGAGCAGGCCACCATCGTAGGGTTTCCACTGTCTTCTAATTGTATAGGCCTCGGATTCTTTCTCTTTGGTGCTGCAAAAGATCAGTCAACACGCTTGAGAATACCTCAATGCAGGAAGTGCATTACATTCATGCAAAACCTGAGATGCTATATATTGAATGCAGAAACAATGGCTTTCAACTATGCTTATTGACCATAGTTGCTCTAAGCTTCATATAACAATGCAGGCATAACAAATAGTTCAGTTTTCATGAGCAAAAAAAAGATTTTCTAAAACCGTGTCCTGCACAAAGCATTCTTGAAGGATACTTCAACTTTCATAATATGAAAGAAAATTTTTTAAATTCTTTTTCAAGAGCATTTGATGCATCATAGGAGGAATGCTAAACTGTGGGGTGCCCTTGCAAAAAACAGAGAAAAGGGCGCTCTCATTGGTTGAAGATCACCATCATGCATTTATAAAATGTAAAAGTCAGAGCAGTAAATGAGTAATGATGACGTTCAACCAATGGGGGCACCCTTTCCTCTGTTTTTTTTTGCAACAGCACCCCTCAGTTTAGCATCCCCACATCATAATCAAGTGGGAATGATGATTTTTATAGTCTGAAAACATAATCAGTAGCAACAATTTTTTTTGAAAATTATAATCAGTAGCAACAATTAAAAATCATTTTCCTTCCCGATTCAGATAAATTGAGGACATTTGTATCAATCCACCAAAAGCTGAGTGTCACTGGTACGGGTCCGCCTAACCCCACAATAAAAAAAACGAGGTTTACGATTACCCGATGCATGTATTACTCGGTGAGACTTGAAGATATAAGAGGCAATTTGTGTAGAAAGTCTGAATCCATGTAAGTATGTCTCTGTATTCATTTCACATTCATGTTTTATCCTAGTTGTTAGATCTGCAAAACAGGGGCTTATGGGGCATTGATTTCTCACATAACATTATGTAACTTTTGCAATCCCAGGCTCTTTCAGCTCCTCCTCCATGTAATAGAGCCCGGGCTGAGGGTTTTAGATAACTAGGCGTTATATGGTGTCTGTGCAAATGTTTCCAATGAAAAATATGGACCGCAAAAGTACATTTAGGGTCCAGGAGTTTCGTGACAAACTATTCATCTGCTAGACCCTACAAATAATGGGTCATAGTACAAAAATCTCATGAATCAGGCAATCCAAACCCTCTGATTTGACGAGCTTTTGTACTATTTTTTTTAGCGTTCTAAGCTATCCAATTACACCCTACAACAGTAGTGGTTAGAATCATCTGATTGAGAAGATTTTCAAGTCATGGGCTATCTACATTCGGGACCAACAAATGGATAGTCTAGATTATTGAAAAAGTGGTCCCCATTTCTACTTTTAGCCGCCCTTCTTTTTCTTTGGAAATATAACCATTTTCAAAAAGATCATGGGCATCTAAGTCATTCCTCTTCTGAGAAGAAAAATCTTTCAAAAAAAATCTTCTGAGAAGAAAAGTAAAGAGCAATATCACCATATATTTTGTTTGCCTACCCATTGCAGTTGTTGCAGGGATTGAATTTGAATGTTGTGGCTGCATCACTGAGTATGATGATGAAGGCTGAGACAAATGAGTCGATACTGGGGATGAAGCTTTGGACTTAAATGAAACAGAACCTTCATTTGCTGACTTGTGCTTAAACTCAAGTTTTGGGGAAGAACTTCGAAATATCTCTGGTTTGGCTGGAGAGTGATGAGATTGGAGCCTTGTCAGTCCATACAGAAACTGGGCGACTTCAGCTTCACTTTCAGAAAATGAGACCTGCAAGAAAGTAACAGCAGTATAGTTGGATGACAAAATTAAGGGAAACAAATAATTATATGAATAATAGTAAGAGAAGAAGACTCAATACTGACTTTTGATGTTGTCGGTTGCCTGGTATATGTTGATGCAGGATTCTGTGATAAAATCCACAAACATAATGAACCCTCATGAATGGAAAGGAGGAGAGATTAAAAAAACAGAAGGATATCAAAACTAATAAACAAAGGAAAAGTATCTATTATTTGATTCAAAATATCTAATTCCCCAAGAAAGTATAAAAATCAACACAAATGAATACTGGTATCTAACTCAATTACAGTATGAAATGATTAGAGGACCCTACTAGCATCAAGAAGAAACTTCTCAAGATGACCAGAACAATCTGCCTTTTCGGAAAGACTAGACAATTAAATAACCCAAGAAACATTTCTTTCTGTCCTAACAAAGCCATTTGACTAATAAAAAAAATTCTTTCCTACTAGCATCAAGAAGAAACTTCTCAAGATGACCAGAACAATCTGCCTTTTCGGAAAGACTGAAAACCAGCAATGAAATCTTACACTATAGTGGTTATTTCATCATAGATAATTAAATAGCCCAAGTTACAGTAATGGGGAAAAGAAAACAGATTCTAAAATAACACAAAATAACAAGAATTTTATCAACACCAACAAGCCCGCAATCACACACACACATACAAAAAAATCTGCTTTACCATTTAAGTACCCAGGAAGTCTAAAACAACAGTAACTAAAATGGTAGGAAAAAAAACCTGAAAAGGCAGCTGTTATTATAAGGCACAAGAAAAAATACAGCACCAGTACCAGGCTAAAATTTTCAAAATTTCACATCAACAATTGTTTTGGCAGCAACACAACGTAGCTGTTAAATATTTAAGAAAAAAAATCTCTTCGCTAAAAATAACCATTTTCCATGAATATCCCCTCACCCACCATAAGCAAAAGTCAAAACGGGTAATAACAGAAAGCCCAATTCCACAAACAATAAAAAAAAAAGCTTTTAAACTCAAGACAGAAAAGAAGAAAACAAAATTAGACATTACCATTCTTCTGTCAGCTCTCATTGATGCATTGGATGAAGATGGAGAGACAGATGCTGCGCTATTATGCGCAGGCGAAGAAGAGGAAGACTGCCTAACAGCAGAAAACGAATCCTGAAACCTTTTTGTAGAAGCTGAAAACAAAAAGAATCAGCAAAAGAATAAATAATAAGACAAACTCGAAATATAAATAACAGGAAGAAGAAAAGGAAAGGGGAAATGAGAATCCAAACCGGAGCGGGCCTTGCGAGGAACTGAAACCCCAATAATCTCATCCGATCTCTGTAAAATAAAAAAATAAAAAATTAAAAAGACCATGATCAGTGGTGGATTAAAAACAAAATGAAAGCTAAAATTCGGCTTACTTCAACCATGGTTTTAAATTTCGGCCCAAACAAGCCCAAATAAAAAATATTTACATGAATTTCTTTCTTTACAAGATCACTGAAAATTTCCATAAATTTGATTGGAAATTCTATTTTATCTTTTTTTTACAAAATTTCTACCCAAATGTTATGATTTCCATTAAATCACTGAATTTTTCACTAAAATTTAAGAAATTTCGGCCGAAATTTAAAAAAAAAAAAAACTGAAATCGTTATAATATTTTTACATGATTTCTGCCTAAAAGAGCCCAAATATTTCGGTTTCAGCCAAGGCCTATACGAAATTTAAATGAAATTGTTTTTTTTTTTCAAGATCACCGAGAATTTGCAAAAATTTGATTGAAATTTCTATTTTATCGTTTTTTACAAAAATTTCCACCCAAATGTTATGATCTCCATAAAATCACTGAATTTTTCACTAAAATTTAAAAAAAAAAAAAAAAAACTGAAATTTTTATAATATTTTTACATGATTTGAGCCGAAATTTCCACGAAATATTTCGATTTCGGTGGTGGCCTAAACCGAAAAAAAAAAAAAAACCTTGCCTTCAACTGAGACTTTGTTCTGGTGCTTCTCCTTGAACCTCCACCACGAATTGGCTCGCCTTCTTCCTCATGGTCATCATCCAAGCTCTCTTCAGAGCTTCCATCTCGTTCTACATGAAAACTCTCATTCGAGCTCAGTCTCCTCCTCCTACTCGGCCTTTCCTTCTTACCATTAGATCGATCCCTAACTAAATCATTTCCTCCATCTTCAAGCTTAAAATCACCTTCAAAAAACAAATGATTAACGACATACTGTCAGAGATGAAATTCGAGACCAGAAGAACAGGGCAAAAGATCAAAAAACAAAAAAGAAAAGAAAAGAAAAGAAAATCTCTCAAAATCAAAAGAATTTTCAGATCTGAATACCAGATGGATCCCTAATCACGCTGCCGCGAGATCTACGTGTTCCTCTTCTGTTCTCCCTATTCCTCTCCATTCCTGCTCAGATTTTCACCGAATCCGCTGAATAATTTTTCGTATTTCATCTAAAACCTTCGAATTCAAAGGCCTAGACCGCGATTCAAGCTCGAAATCTATTGTTATAATTCTTCAAATAAATCATACCAAGAGAAATCTACCGGAATTTCTCGAATCAATCCTTTTAAATCACTGTTCTACACATAATTGATAAAAACCTTGATGAAAACCAGAAGATGAAAAATCACTCATCCAGATCCGAAAAAAAAATCAACCTTATGAACAGATTTATAGTTTTGGAAACAGAAAATCTTCAGAAAGTTGTCCCGATCTTCTTGCAGAATTCGCGAATTCAATTCAAATTCCTTTTTTCGTCTACCGACTTTGAATGATTTTGGAAATTTTCCTCGGAATCTGAAAAAGGCAAAGTATTTTGGCTGATAAATCTCTCAATCTAAGAAAAGAAAGAAACCCTAGAGACCCTAACACACGCCTCTATCTATTTTCCTCTCCTCTCCTCTCCTCTCCTCGTTGAAACTCTTCTCAGAAGCTCTTCTTCTCTGCCTCCTCTTCCTAAATGCAACAAAATTCTCTTTCTTTGACACCTAAAAGCCCAAACCAACGACTTGGATCCTTTCTTTTTAGTGGACAGCAAAATCCAGCCGTCCAAATCTTAGAGAATGATCCTACGATGCTAATGAGATGCTGCTGATGTGGCAATGGATCTGACCGTTCGTGTGCTCAGTGAGGAGTTCATTCTTATTTATAGCCGCGTGTCAAAATATAAGTGGCAACTTTACTTATCCCAGCAGCCGATGACAGTTAAAAAATTTAACCTTTTCTCGGGAGATGATAAATTCGCACCCGCTGTTGGATAATTCGCGCCCCTTGTAACGTGAAATGTGGCCGACTTTCACGCTTTTTGACGTCAAATCAAGTTAAGAGTGGTGCGAATTATCCTGTAGGGGGTGCGAATTCATCAGTACCTCTTTCCTCCGGTTCTCCGGCATAGGCCAACTGTCCGTACGACTAGAGTCAGATAAAGCGTGACTCGCTTGCTTCACGGATCGGCTCGGCTCGGCTCGGCTCGGCTTATTGGATTGAAAAGGAAACCGAACAAATTGAGATTCTCTCAGCTCTCGAATCCACCAAAGTTAAGACAAATATAAAGGGTGCAATTATCAGAAAATGGGGGTGTGCAAGGATTAGATTTTTAATTAGGGATAAATACATTTACCTCCCCTCTAGTTTCTGACACATCCACTTCAACTCCTATGGTTTAAAAATTGACAAAGACATCCCCTCTAGTTTCGTTTTGTTATAAGTATACCCCTTCCGTCAACTGGCCGTTACGTTAACCAGACGGAACCGTAGAAAATAACCAGGGTTAATATTTTATGGACCAAAATACCCCTGTATCTGTGTTCTCTGAAACACCACCCCCTCCAAATCCTCCACCACCACCAACACCACCCCCGGCACCACCTCCTACACCACCACCCGCACTGAATCCGCCACCCTGTCCGGACCCACCACCAACTCCACCACCTCCACCACTGCCCCTCCACCGCCACCCCCAATGCCTCCTCCTGCACCACCTCCTACACCACCACCCGCACCGAATCCTCCACCCTGCCCGGATCCACCACTAACTCCACCACCTCCACCACTGCCCCCTCCACCGCCACCCCCAACGCCTCGTCCTGCATCACCTCCTACACCACCACCCGCACCAAATCCTCCACCCTGCCCGGATCCATCACCAACACCACCTCTTCCACCCCCTCCAAATCCTCCACCACCACCCACACCACCCCCGGCACCACCTCCTACACCACCACCGACTCCACCACCCGCACCAAATCCAGTTCCGTCGAGTAAAAATCCAAAGATAAAAAATCCAACTGTTGTTTTCTTCATTTCCAGTCAACTTAAAACAGAGGGCAAATGGGTTATTTCACGCGCACTGTTTTGCACCGTCCAGTGAAAAAAACCCAACGAAACTAGAGGGGATGTCTTTGTCAATTTGTAAACCATAGGGGTTGAAATGGATGTGTCAGAAACTAGAGGGGAGGTAAATGTATTTATCCCTTTTAATTAAGCTCAAAAAGATTTGGGAAGTGATATTTTCGCTCTGTTTTGTGCGTTTTTTTTTTTCCGAAATAACTACATTTCTTGTACTAGGGGTGCAAGTTTGGCCCTATCAGCCTTAACCCGCCCTGAGCCCGAACAAGGTCAAGGCTGGATTTTCCAACCCTGAGGGCGGGTCAGGGTTCAGTTTTTTAGACCCTGACTCGGGTTGGGTCGGGTTCTGGGTTAATGCCTCGAGTACCCTAGTCCAATCCGACCCTAAGTTTTCTATTATAAAATTGAATCATCTGTGCATGTTTCCTTTGCTAATGTTTTCTATTATCTTGGATTGATGTTTCTTTAGATTATTATTATTAATTGTCTCTGCTGCCCGTCATGTTGTTGAATTCATATTGTCTTATTTTGTTCTCTTTCTCTGTTTATTAATCATTTTGTTCTATATGATATGTGGTTGCTTTATTTTTGGCACTCTTAACAGGTATTTGCACAAGGGTCAATCAGGGCCGAGCCCGGCAGGGCCAATCAGGCGGGCCAGGGCTGCACTGAGCCCTGTAGGGCGGTCAATGGGTTGAGGTTTTTCGGCCCTGACTCAGGGTCAGGGCCGAGATAACGGGATCCAGGGTTGGGCTAGTGTTTTGAAAAACCCGACCCTGTTGCAGCCCTACCTTGTACTATGTAGAAACTTGCATAGATTGGAGAGTTAGGATCATCCTATGGAAATGATTTTTAGGGCACAACCTATTTACGATGTAGCCCAACAAATGGACGGTTTGGATCATCATATGGTGTGGGTCGTGACATACCGGACTTTTTGAAAAATACGGGTTAATAATATGGCCGCACATCATATAATTTCTCTAGGCTATTGATAATAGAACTACCATGTTTTGGTAATTGCACTTACCCATTTTGTCTTTATTATTTAAGTAGTTGTTAATGACCAAAAGGCTCTTTAAAGCCAATAAAAGAAGAAAAGACAATCTCTGTTAGTGCACCTATTAAATGACAAAGAAAAGGGGTTGAAAATTATTAAAAACTAGAGTTGCAACTTGGGTTGGGTCAGGTACTCGACCCCACCCAAGACCCATGATTTCTAAACCTGACAACCCATGTTATTTTCTGGTTGGATAAAATCCGACCCAAGTTGGAACCTTAATTAAAACATGGCAGTGCGAATATCATTAGCCTTTCTTTACCTTTTCTTAATTTTGTGGGAAAAGACAAACAAAAGGGGTGGAAATATCATTCTCCAGAAAATTAGCCATAAATGCGGAAAAGCCGTGAATGGGAAGCCGATAATACTATAATAGTGCCTTTTCAAACTGTTTGTCTTCTTTCACGGATTCACCGCCGTTGACTGATAAGAAGACTGTTTTATATATCCGACGTGGACAGTCCAACGGCTTAGATCTCTACCTTGCCGAAAAAGAAACAAATAAAACTGCCAATCACGTGATGTGACACGTCATCCGAAGAACAACCGTTTTGACATCAAGAACATACCATAATATTTCTAGCCTCCAGCACCGTCGGATGAGATGAACGAACGGCTACGGAACGTCGGGAAAAAAAGTGACATGGATTCAGCATGTGCTTACACTTGGCAGCTTCTGGTCACTTGCTGATGTGTGCGGTTGCCTGTCATTTGTTTCCGGTCATCTACCAAATAAATTCAGAATCGAGAATAAGGTAGACCACCATATGTCAAGGAAAACATATAAGATCATAAGAGAGAGAGAAATAAAATTGAAGATTCAAGTTCCCAGGCAACGCAACTCGCAACACACAAAACGGATATATATATATATATATATATATATATATATATATATATATATATAGAGAGAGAGAGAGAGAGAGAGAGAGAGAAAAAGAGAGAGAGAGAGAGAGAAAACGGTTCCTACACATATGTGTAGAGAGTTCTCTACACTCTAGCTTAAAATACAGTGGTGGCCCACATTGTTTGGGTGATCCTAGCCATCCATTTTAAAGGCCCTCACATAGATAGGGTGTCTACAAAAAATTAGATCCATAGGATCATCCCAACCCTACGATTTGTGGAGGTAAAATGGATGTCTTTAAACCTTTACAAATTAGTCCATTTTTTGCCTCCACAGTTCGAATGGTTAGGATGATCCTATGAATCTGATTTTTTGTTGACACCCTATCTATGTGAGGGCCTTTAAAATGGATGGCTTGGATTACCCAAATAATGTGCCCCCCACTGTATTTTAAGCTAGTGTGTAGATAACTTATCTACACATATGTGTAGGAACCGTTTTCTCTACATATATATATATATATATATATATATATATAAAATACAGTGGGGGCCACATTATTTGGGTAATCCAAACCATTCATTTTTAAGACATCCATTTTATATATATATATATATATATATATATAGAGAGAGAGAGAGAGAGAGAGTGAGAGAGAGAGAGTTCTCCTATGTGTGTGTGTGTGTGTATATATATATATATATATATATATATATATATATATATATAGAGAGAGAGAGAGAGAGAGAGAGAGAGAGAGAGAGTTTCTCTACATCCATTTTAAAGGCCCTTACTCAAATAATGTGGCCCCCACTATATTTTAAGCTAGTGTGTAGATAACTTATCTACACATATGTGTAGGAACCGTTTTCTCAGGGCCACATTATTTGGGTGATCCAAACCATTCATTTTTAAGGCCCTCACATAGATAGGGTGTCCACAAAAAATCAGATCCATAGGATCATCCTAACCATTCGAACTGTGAAGGCAAAAAATGGACTAATTTGTGAAGGTTTAAAGACATCCATTTTACCTCCACAAATCGTAGGGTTTGGATGATCCTATGGATCTGATTTTTTGTAGATACTCTATCTATGTGAGGGCCTTTAAAATGGATGGCTTGGATCACCCAAACAATGTGGGCCCCCACTGTATTTTAAGCTAGTGTGTAGAGAACTCTCTACACATGTGTAGGAACCGTTTTCTCATATATATATATATATATATATATATATATATATATATATATATATATATAGAGAGAGAGAGAGAGAGAGAGAGAGAGAGGAAAGTTTTTCTACTAGAGAACCTTCTCTAGTCTGCCAACTAAAAAACACAGTGGTCCCACATTATTTGGATAATCCAAAACATTCATTTGATAGGCCCTAGCATATATAGGGTGTGCCCAAAAATCAACTGCATAGGATCATCCTAACCCTTTGATTTGTGGAGATTAAAAATGGACAGATTTGTGGAGTTTATAAGCGTCCATTTTAACCTCCATAAATCGAAGGGTTAGGATGATCCTAAGGAGATGATTTTTTAGGCACATCCTATCCATGTCAGGGCCCATCAAATGAATGCTTTTGATCATCAAAACAACGTGGGCTCACCGTGTGTTTTAACCTCCACTGTCCATTTTTAACATCCACAAATCGAAGGGCTAGGATTATCCTATGGAGCTAATTTTTTGGGCACACCCTATCTATGCCAGGGCCCATCAAATGAATGCTTTGGATCATCCAAACAACATGGGGCCACTATGTTTTTGGTCCGTGGACTCGGAGTAGAAAAGGTTCTCTAGTCGGCGGACTAGAAAAACTTTCCTCATGCTTCTCGTTCCCAGATTTAACCAACACATGCTTCTCTAATTACAGTATTCAATTTAAAAACCAGTTGGATAAACCAAAAATAAACATAGAACAATAAAAGGAAGAAGAAATGGGAAGTATCGAGGGTAACGGTAGTCGAGAACTAAGAAAATTTATTCTAAAGAAAAAAATACGCAAAAAAAATCACAGTCATAAATTTTCTTCCAGCCACTAAAATTATCATATCAAGTCAATATTTGTCATTAATAATTTTTTAGTTGTTCGGGTATATTTGGTCCTAGAAGTATTGAGATAAATATGGTGGAATAAAGGCTAATCTAAACCAGATGATGAGGAAAAAAATGGGGTAAATAATGGCCAGTTGTGCAAGATGAAAATGGACTGCAGGGTAGAGGCAGATGGATAGCCAAAATTAAACATAGCATAATAAAAGAGTACCTGGTGTTACATATTGCTGGTGAATTTGGAGTAGATAGATAACTGTAGTAAGCAAAAGATATGGGAAGGACATGGCAGAGGGAGGGAGGGAGGGAGGGAGGATTGTAGATTGGAATATTGGAGAAGAAATAAAAAAAACTGCATCATTTTACTATATGAAGAAGAAATAAAAAAAAAAGCATTGCTGAACTGCATTTAATGCACAGACTGGAAATTCTTGGAAGGTGAGGAGGCGTTTCTGAAAAGAAACAGCTTAATGGAGTTTTAGGAAATTGGGACTTATTGAGGGATGGGATGTGACCATTCATAGTGTTTTTTGCACGCACACTGCATAAGATTTACAGGAGTGCGATAAATGGGTGAGAGGGAGAGGAACGAACGGGTGCGGAGATTTGCTGATATTGTGGGGTTTTGCTGATTTTTAGGGATTCGATTTGGAAACTGGACGGGTTTTGTTTTTTAACGAAAAGAACTTTGGAATAATCAACATACGGTTTGGTTTTAGAAAAATTCCTAAAGTGAGTGGAGACCTTTCGGGTTTATGTGACACGTGGGATTGAGAAGGCGTTTGGAACACGGGAACCTTTAGAATTTTTGGGCCATGTAGGATTAGATGCCAACTTGGCAGAAGGAGGATTGTCCACCTCAGCAAAAAACGGTTAGAAGTCCATCATCTTTAATACAATAGATAATAATCCTTACTATTCTAAAAGCGTAAACCAACGAAAGTTCGTCAACCAACTTTAGTCAGAATTCTATACCCTTGTCTTCTGAAGCTTCCTCCTACATCCCCATTTTCAGGGCAATTTCGTCATTTCATTGTTGCTATGCCTGGGTAGCCACGTGCAAAAATCCTGCGGCATGTAAGCCACGTTTTATCTTCTTGCTTTCGGTTTCTCCGTCCCCTTTTGTTAAAATCTGAAACCTAGCCTTTTAACAAAACCTCAAAACCCTATTGCATTTTTCGTTTCCCACTTTCCTAATCTCTCTCTTCTGCGATTTCTCCGACTTCTTGAATGACGATTTCTTTCTCTCTCTGGAAATACTATTAGGGTTTACTGTGTTGGGTTCATCCTTAATGTCTATTCCTAACAGGTTTATATTGTGCTATTCGAAGGACTTGCTTTCAAGGGTGAGGGACAGTAGCCTCATTAGAGGCCTTGGAAACACATTATAGATTAAATGAAATGATTCAAAGACTTTCTGGGTTGTACCCAATCTTGATTTGGATTAAGCCTCATGTGTTTTGTTGTCAACATCAAGATATTGAGACAAGGCTTCATGTAAACAACTAGCAGTGAATTGACAGCCAATAGTGCTAGGTGGGTTGTCCATCTAGAGCGGATTACTGAGGTGGAAATATCCTCATATACCAATTGAATCTTGGTTTTATTCATGTTAAGTATATAAGTCATGTTCATAACTATCCATCTCAGCTCTGAACTCAATGGCTTTCTCACCCAGGTAATTGTTTCCTCTTTTTGCAATGACACTCAATGTTAGATGTAATTCTCACTAACTTTTTTTTGTCTTATCTCCACTTTAATTCCAGCTATTTCTATCAAATGGGTTGTAACATGTGATGATTGCCTTTTCTTTTTATTTCAAGTGAAATCATTTATATTCCTTATTTTGTCTCTATGTATGGCAGGAAAATGTGCTTTCTTCTGTTTTGCTTTGGAATTGTCTAAATTTTTTTGTGTGGGTAACTGTAGCAACCAAATGAATTTTGCTCTATGTGGACCCCGATCCGAGAGAGATGGGGGACGAGCCCCACACGAGTCTCAGGATCATCCACGTGAATGAAGAGCTCTACCAAGGAACTCTCGAAAGAAGTGCCTCTCACAGCATGAGTGGCGATATAAGGTGAGATACCTCTCGATTCGGGGACTAGCCCAGATTCGAGGCGTACCTTAAACAAAAGAAGAGTCGCCATCAAGGAAGTGGGCCCTTGATCCCATACTATGCTCTGTTGCAACGGATAACCAGAGATTATAAAAGAAAGGTTCGTGTCTGGTTACGAATTTGGAAGGTCCGAAGAGCACCTCATCCGCCCAAGTGCAAACACCTAGTCTCTTATGCCATTTACTTATTTCGAAGAGTTTTGGGCGAAAGTCATGTGAAATGGGAACACATATCTCCGAGAAGACGTCTATCTAATCATGCATGTCTCGGAGGAATAATAAGCACACATAAAAGAAATGAAATAAATGTCACCTAAGAATAGCTAGGTTATGAGTGTCATACCTAATTGGTGTCTAAATTCTGGTGTGCAAACACATGCATGCTACAGATAAAGGTATAGGGTCTGTACATGAAAGTAAGAAAATACAGCAAAACACACGACACAATTCAATTGTAAACACGACTCGACAAAACGAATCCTAAAACTCTAATGCAGTACTTGACTCGGACCAGAATGACCATCCACCCTGGCTGCTCTACGTATCCCGGCCTCAAGAAGAATCAGAGTCAACGTAGTTCGATGACCTATTCTAAACTACAATGCCTAACCATCTAGAACCGCTATCCTAGACTCGATCCACTAGACTCAACTGATTTTTAAAGCATTTTGTACAATTGCTTAAATTTAAGTGAATTATAATTTTTAGGACTCTCTATATCCCTTAACTAATGCAAATTGATTAGCCTTAAGCTAATGTAGGTGGGCCCTACATCCTATGTGTAACTAGGCTGTGCATCCTAAAAAAAACCACGGGCTGACTATATGCTTCCTAGTCTAGCCATCATTTCGACTAAGTGTCTAACCGATCAACTTGAGGCCTCCTAACTCTAGGGACACTCACGCGACAAGACATACCATATCAATACAAATCAGGACAGCCTCCTAACTCTAAAACACCCCAAATATCTAGGACAGACTCCTAACTCTAGGGGAAGATCTTTTTGAAAAGGTTTTGAAGAAGTTTTGTATTTTTTTTTGAAGGTTTGAAATGTTTATTTTTAAAGGTTTGGCTGGACCTGGGATAAAGATCACAAGCTGCACTACGTACCATGTGGAAAGGGATCAAGCCAACGTAGTTCGGAAGAGATTTTCCTAACTACTCTTAATGACTCAGATTTTTGAGAATTTTGAGTTTTTCAGATATTTTTCAAGTGTTTTTGAATTTTTGACACAAGATGACAGAATCCTATCATCATAAGGGTAGGATAGACTCCTGATATCCCGCAAAGGTTGGACAACATCCTGTTGTCCAACCTTTGCGGGAGAATTTGACAGAATCACGACTCTGCAAGGGTTGGACAACATCCTATACCTTGCAAGAGTGGATAAAAAATCACATGATTTGATGAGAGATTGGGCAGAATCCTAACCCCTATGATGATAGGACAGACTCTTGAAAGGCTTACTCTCTAACTAAGGACAGACTCCTAGCTAAGGACGGACTCATATACGAAAGGAATGACTCCTAGTGCACAACCTTAAGAGGGGAGTGCTAGTGAGATTAGGCTAGTCTCCTAAAAGAAGAGAAGATAAAGAAGGATGCTAGTGAGACTGGGCAAGTCTCCTAAACACCGAGATGGGCTCCAAGTAACCTTATCACTGCCCTTGCAATGACAAAGAGGGTTAGAGCAACTGCCAGACCAAGTTGGTTTTCAAATAGCAGGTGTACAACTTGTTAGACTGGAGATAGTCTCATATGGGTTAACTCACTAATGAGACAAAGTCTGTCTCCAAAAGGTTTCACTTTTCTTACATGAAACACAGCCGGTCTTCTAAAAGAAGGCTCTAGATGACTCTTTCATCGCCCTTGCAATGAACGGGTTTCTAATGTACAAGGGATACACACCTAAAAGATTGGGCAAGTCTTTTAAGTAAAGAGGAAAATGCTACTTGGACCGAGCAAGTCCCCTTGGGCTTGGGCTAACGCCTTCATCATCGTTGCAATGAATAGGCTACTGATGTGCAAGGGTATATGCCTAAAGAACTGGCAAGCCTCTATCTAAAGAAGAGGAAGAGGGAAGTGGGGTTATGAAAATGAGGTTTGTGATTAAGGAGATGAGCGTTAAAATTTCCACAGGGACATGAGCTTGATAGAGGTAGATGTCAATGGAGACGAATGTGAATGGTGGGGATTGAGTTGAGTAAGAGGATTTGATCGAAATCCATGGCTGCTGCAAGAGAAAACAAAAGGGCTAAAAAGGACCAACCTGCAACTCTTTTATTTTTTATATTTTTTTTTCACTTGTAGTATCATATTTATATCAGTCACTTGCCCCCTTCACAGCTTCCAGTTCACTCTTTAAATCTTTGCTCTCAACTTGCAATTTGTACGCACCACCTTTTAACTGTTCAACTTCGGCTTTGAATTTCTCATTGAATTTTCCTACCAGTTTATCCTTGCTCAAGACTACCAGATTTTCAAATGCTAAAATGTCGACCTCACCCTGTATAGACATCAATGTCTCTTTCAAATTAGCCACTTCATTAATTGCAGCTTCCAACTCCACCTTTAGGTTGGACACTTCTCGACTTGCAATTCCGAATTCTTATATTTTAATAGTTGTATTTCAGTTCCAGATTCTTCTAAGGTTTTAATAGCCTTCCACACTTAGCACAAAACCTCCAAATTTTCAAATGCAAATGAATCACTCTCTTGGGTTGTAGCTACTAATCTCCATTTCAAATAAGCTACTGTCTCACTTGTAGCACCCAATTCTAGCTTAAGGCCTCAGAAGATGCACCCAATAAATCAAGCCACTAGTTACAAGATGGAACATACCTGTTGAAAGAATCCAATGGACGAATGGGCTGCTACATGATGGAAAGTGACCACCTATTGTTTACACAGACATAGCTTATACGACTGGTAGGCATAGTTGTGCTGACATTATCAAGAGAGTGAGGGTTGCTATTATCAAAGATGTGTGGGGGTTGAAATCATGGTTCAAGACATGGGGCATGATAACATTCTTGTATATAAGAAAAATGATATCTGAATTCTCTGAATCCAAATAATCAAGGAATGGTCACAATGGATAAAGAAAGGCACATTACACATCCCATGCCTAATTGCCAGTTGAGTACAATAGTTAATCATATCAACTCACTCATTCGACATAGGATAAAATTCATGGTTAATTGCCACATGTTAACCACACAAACGAAGAAGTTCTTCAAATTCAGTTTTACCTTTTCAAATTATCTTAGATTGAACCAAAGATCATAGAGCAGACAATACATAAAAGAATATTGAAGCTATAGTGACTTTCATTTCAAATGAAAATTTTGAATACTAAACAAATTAAACTAAATTAGACTAAAACTCTTTAATGATTACCTGTCCAACTTTTATGAGTCACAAAACTATTTTTAACTAAACAAACCAAAAGAAGCATAGATTCACACAGACACTACAAAATTCTACGAACAAAACCTTTTCGTATAACAATTTCACATTCAAAGTTAGAATTTATACTAAAAAAAAATGAAGATCATACATATGTTTTTATCTCAAATACATATTCTAGCTTGATTTATAAACATGCACTTTTATATCTTATAAATGAAAAACTAGGAAAATTTACAGAACACAAAAATCATGAGATCACATAGAAGCCAGCACTTATCTAAAATATATAGATTTTTGAATGATGATACTTACCTTTTCTGTAGTGTTCTTTCAGAAAATCTTCCTTGAAATGATGATCATTTTCTTCTTCTCCGTCCAAGAGGTGCCGGAGTTGATCAACGTTGAGTGGCCGGAACTCTTGCTCCTGGATCTCTCTTGGATGATCTGAAATTGAAACCTTAAAAGTGAAAGAAAACAAGATTCCGGCGAATTTTAGTCGGAGAAGATGATCGGTGACAAGAAATTAGGGTTCCAAGTCTATTCTCTCTCTCTCTCTCTCTGCTCTCTCTTTCTCTCAATCTCTTAGATCTCTCACAAATATTTCTCCTCTGTTTTAGATCTGAAAAATGAAGAATCCAAACCCTACTTAAACTTATCTTCCCAAATCTCTCTATTCTGTGATTTTATCTCTTACTCCTCCTGTCTTTTCAACGAAAAAATAGAAGATTGTATGAGATGGTTATGATGTAAGGTCGGAGAAATAAGGCCGAAGGTAGTTGAAGAATGGATCTAGTGGCTGAGGGTTTTATTGAGGTTGGAGAATGAGCACGGAGATGCTGAAGGTGTGTGGCTGGTCGGTGGTGAAGTGAACATCGGCTGGAGTAACGGCCGGAGAAAATGGAGTTTGGCCGGAGAATACGGATTTGGGGAACGAGATCTCCTCCCTCTCCCTCTCTCTCTCTCTCAAGCCCTCTTTTTCTAATTTTTCATCTGTTTTTTTCTCCTCTTTTTTTTTTAAATGAGAGAATATGTGATATTTATAACTAAATTCAGAATTGATATTCGCACCTCAAGTTGATAAGGCGCGCAAAAAATTGATATGGCACGCCTGCCATTTTTGCCTTATTCACCCCCCTTTCTGGTTTATACTACGGCATTCTCTCGGCCCGTTCGCTAGGCAAATGCGCTCGGATTTCGACGAAATTTTATAGGACCATGGTGGGACCTTAACCTACCTTGGGGTGAAATTTGGAGTTTTAAAACATTGGTTTGGTTAGGTTTTGCTCAAACATGGGAGGTTTAGGGTACGGTCAAAATGGGGTGTCTACAGATGCCCCTCTTTGACAGAGCGTGCTTGTCGCGCGAATGTCAAAGCTGAACAGACAGCACATTTTGACTGGCCCACAATTGATTAGAGAGAATCAAGAATGAAGAAGATGATTTTGTGAATATTGGACTTTTGGAAGAATTAGATACCTTAGGGGTCTTAAATGGAAGGGATGCCTCAGGAGTCTTTATACGGAATGGATGCCTCAGGGGTCTTAAATGGAAGGGATGCCTCAAGGGTCTTTATACGGAAAGGTTGCCTCAGGGGTCTTGAAATGGAATAGGTTTTGGTTGTTTGCTTGGTACTCTCACAAAGATTTTGGTTCTTTCTACGCTCGGGGCGAATACTCAGAAAAGATTTGAGTTCTACGCTTGGAGCGAATGCTTTCATAAAGAATTTGGGTTCTACGCTTGGAGCGAATGCTTCTCAAAGAGATAAATTGATTTTACGCTTGGAGCGAATGCTTTCAGGAAGAAAATGGGTTCGACACTTAGAGCGAATGATTACGGGAAGAATTTTGGTTCTACGCTTAGAGCGAAATACTTTTCAAAGAGACAAATTAATTTTACGCTTGGAGCGAATGCTTTCAGGAAGAAAATGGGTTCGACGCTTGGAGCGAATGCTTTCAGGAAGAATTCGGATATTTTGCTCAGTACTGATGCTTTCTGGGATAATTCGGTTTCTTCACTCGGGGTGAATACTCTCAGGGAGAAAATTTGGTATTTTCACTTGGGGTAGATGCTCTCAGGGAGAAATTTTGGTATTTTCACTCGGGATGGATGCTCTCAGGGAGAAATTTTGGTATTTTCACTCGGGGTGGATGCTCTCAGGGAGAATTTGGTTTTAAAATTTCATATTCAACATGACTTAAAATTAATTTGGTGAAACGCTGGACACATAACTCAGCATTCAAAACATATTGGTGAGATAGCCTCCCACCAGACATATAACTCGAGTAACACATCGATCACACAGGTATTCCTGACCCCGCACTGGGGTGACAGCACATTGTGGAACGACGGACCATGACTTGACTTTTCATTAATAGCAACAAAATAACTAGATAGAGCTGCGGTCTAGCTTTTCACCAAATTAGACAAGAAAGAACAATAGTTGAATGAAAATTTTGATCAAGGGTCTATGGCAATAAGCCACAAAGAGCCTTGTAAAGAATGAGGGTCCACAGTGGTAAACCGTGAAGAGCCAGGTAAACGGGAATCGAGGGTCCATGATAATAAGCCACGAAGAGTCTCGCTAGAAAGATATGAGGTGATTGGTAGGTTAGAAAACTATGAATTAAGGGTCCATAGCTATAAGCTATGAAGAGCCAAGAAGTAATCGAGGGTCCACGGTGACAAGCCGTGAAGAGCCACGCAATGAATCTAGGGTCCATGGCAATAAACCATGAAGAGCCCAGCAGAAAGGAATCAAGGGTTCACGGCAACACTCCGTGAAGAGCCAAGCATTGAATCTGGGGTCCATGGCAATAAGCCACGAAGAGCCCAGCATGCAGAAACAATGACATGTAAAAGATATGAATGGAATGACTATGAATAGTGGGTCCATGATATATCTGAAAGGATATATCACAAAGAGCCACTCGAGAAGCAAGGGTCTATAGTGTACCCAAATGGTAAACCATGAAGAGCCAAGAAATGACAATGATAGTGGGTCCATGATACATCGTAGAAGACAGATCACGAAGAGCCACAATTCACTTAAATCTAAATGATCGTTCAAGAAGCTTTAAGAACTAGTCCGATTTTTTAGGTCGAGTATAGGATATAGGTCTAGGTGTCTTAGGCATCCTAGCTTAGAATAGGCGCGAAGAACTACGTTGCCTTGATTCTTGTGGAGGCGGGGATATGTAGGCTTCTTTGGATGAACATCAGACCATCCAAGGACTCGAGCTTAATCATTAGAGTCTTAGGATTTGTCATGTCGTGTGTTTTGCTATTTTTTCTTACTTTCTTGTACAGACCCTATATCTTTAGTCGTAGTATGCATGTGTTTGCACATCAAAACTTAGACACCCATTAGGCATGTCACTCATAACCTAGCTGTGCTTAGGCGACACATCTTTTATTTTATTTTTTGTGTGTTTATTATTTCATCCTCGAGACATGTATGATTAGGTAGATGTTCACTCGAGGATATTTGTTCCTATTTCACATGATTTTTACCCAAACTTCGTTGGAGTTAATAAAATGGCATAAGAGACCAAGTGCTTGCACTCGGACGAATTGGGGGTGCTCTTCAGACCTTCTCCATTGGTAACCAGGCACGAACCCATATATATTTCTGGTTATCCATTGCACAGAGGATTTAATTTTGGGGTTCCATGGCCTATCCATGGATGGCGACTCTAAGTTTGTTTAGATATGTCTCGAATCTGGACTTGTTCCCGAATCGAGAGGTACTTCTTTTATATCGCCACTCATGCTATGCTATGAGGGTGGCATCGTTTCGAGAGTTCCTTGGCAGAGCTCTCATTCATGTGGAGATCAATGTTGGGGGCCTCGTTTCCTCATCGTATCTCGGATCGGGGTCCACAGTTAGGCTTTTTTTTCTTCTTCTATAATAATATGGTGTCAGGCTTCACACTGATATTTCATTTCCATCTTAGTAAAAAAGAATAGCTCATTACCACAACATTGGGAGACATAAAAGCGAAGTTATATCTTCTGATTTCTGGTCTTGGAGGAAATATGGATGTTTTTATGGATTTTCATGTATGTATGAAATCACAAAGGCTGATATCTCATTTTTTGCAGTATTTCTTGGTGAATGTTTCTCTAATTCACTATATGCCCTTCTAAAAGGGTTGTGAGTTGTTTTCTATCAGGATTTTTTATTTTCCATTTCTTATTCTCTTTTAATTGTTACTATCTTCAACCAACTTTCAAAGCCGGACTAGAGTTCTGTCACTATCTTGTGAATTAGATTATGTGAATTAAATCAATGGATTTGAACAATATATGGTTATGATATCTAACATTGTTCCATAATTTGTTAAACATTTCTCGGATGAACCTTCATTAAAAAATCCTACAAAAAAGCTTAAATGCAAATTGATTTAGTTTACATATGTTAGCTTTTGTTTAGTTAGTGATGTCTTGGATAGAACTGTACTATCCTCATGGTGTATGGGACGAGCTATGTATAGCTTTTTGTCAGGCCGCAGACAGTTTTTTTGTTCTTTTAAATTAATAAATATGAGTTATGAGCTATATAAAATAAGCGTATCTTTGTAGGATATTCTTTTGCAACTTAATAATTAATTATTGTTTGCATTTTATCAATAAGCTTTATTGAGTGCACAAGAAAAGCTAGAGCCATTTTCAACCCTGACTGGCAGTTCCTAATGGAGTAGGTAAGAAAGCAACTTTGCCGTCATTTTTGGAGTGTCAGTTCAAGGGATTCAACAGTCTTCTTTGCAAGTTGCTTTTAAAAGCTATTCGTCAACTGGTATTTTTAGTTATTTACCTAAGATTTATGTTTTTCTTTGCTAGGGGTTCAATCATTTTGGATTTTACTTTCCATGAAGCAGATTAAAACACCTCCATACCTCATGGAGAGTAAAATCCTAAAATGGAGCTAAACAAAGGAAAACGTAGAAACCATACAACTCATCCATCATCTTCTTGAGAAAAGCAAGAAAGCCACCAACCCCTCTGCTTTGTTTTCCCCATTTTCTGGGTTTTTACTCTTCCTGCGACCATACGCGGTCTCCATTCTTGCTCTATTGTTCGATTCGGTGGTGGTTTTCTATTTTGTATGAGGAATACGATGATTTTTCTTTTGTTTACCATTAACAATGGCTTTGAGGTGCTTTCAAGCAACTCCTTTCTTTTTCAAAAGAAAAGGAGGATTAAGGATGGTTAATTAGATGATGGCATCTTCTTTGATGTGGTTAATGGCTGTAGCTGCTTCTTTCGGTGGTGCTTTGTAGCAAATTGTCACTCAAGCGTATTGTTTAGAATCCTATGCTAAAATCCTCCTCTAGGAGTACTGTTTGTTACCAATCAGTAGTCAACAACACCAATCAGTGGTTTAACTGAATTGAGAGATATCAATATGGATAGGTAAGAGAGAAAATAAAGAAGAAATGATAGTGAAGCAGAAGTTGGATGTTGATGGAAGCATGGATTTGTCAGATGACGAGTGTGTATATGATTTGGGGATAGATCAAAGCATTCTGGGCGATGCTTTGATGTTGACTTTGAGAGAAAATATATGCTTACTACAAATAAGACTGTAAAGAACTGAAGTGGCAGTTAGGAAGATGTAGAATTGATGAAGCAAATGGCTGCTTGCCATTGGTAGTGTTATTGGTACATTGAGTGTTCTTTTGTTCTTGTAGACAATAAGTTCACTAGTCTGGGAGTGTATATGCGTCATTGATATCAGAAGGAGGATAATTAAGAAATGATGTGAAAAAAGTGGTGATGAAGATCACAAAATTCATTTGTTAAAGAGTTTTCTTATTCTTCTAGTCTTTTATTGCCTTCTCTCTATCACATAATGAAATAGAATAATCAGATCAGTTAGGGCTAGATTCATGCATCAAACTCTTTGAGTAGTTTACGTCCTATGAAGGACTTTACTTCTTCCTAGGTTCACTTTTGAGCTCTGGAAGAAATACATTTGCCTGTTTGTGGCTATTCACCATGGGTTATTGAGACATCTTGCTTCAAGCTGGTTTGAAATTTGAAGAGCAAATTGTGCATTTTTTTAAAAAACTTTATGGGAACTAATGATATGAGCTTAATGTACGGGATAAGAGAGTGAACTGGCACTCAAATCCATTTGAACTGACATATCTTACCTTATTTTTTGTTCCCAATCCTTTTGATGGCTTTTCTTTTCTGTGACACAAGTCACTTATGTTGCAATGAATTGAAAAATGTCTTGTGTGTTTTTTTAAGGGTAAAAAACACATAAAACAATGTCTTATGTTGCCATTTGTTTACCTTATTACCTCATAAATCACATCTCACAAAATATACTAATTGTTACCCATTGATTATTTTCACTATAGAGTTTGATGTTTGTTTTCTACTTTAAAATTGGAATCTTAGAAAGGTACAAATTTGGTTGTTTTTGTCAAAAAAACGGAAATGATAAATGTGCCCCTTTTCATTACTTGGGACACCCAGTTGGAGTGTACGATGGCAATGAGGTCCCTTCAATCCTTCCCATGTGATGTACAGCTGCCTCTTTGCAGTCATAGATAAAGCGCGTGGAGGAACTTACTTGGAGTCTGCAGTTGGAGACACGAAGGGTAATGACTTCAATCTTTTGTTTGTAAATATTAAGGGTTTGTGGTTCCGATTGCTCACTCATCATGTAGCATTGATCACGTCCAGACACGGTGAAATCTCCATTTGTTAATGGTTTTATTGCTAAATCAGACCCCACTTTAATATCATTTACTTTCTCTCTCACCCTCTGCAATTCATGGATTTTCTCATTCCTGAGATTTACTAATTTGTCAATATATGGGTTACAAAATTCTGCGTAGTCATAAAGGCTTTTGATGTATAACAGAAAATTACCCTTTTTATGTAAATATTAAGAGCAATGCTATAAACCATTTCATATACTCTATCTCCTTCGTCCAATTTTTTGAAAAATGTCCAGTTTTTAAATTGTACTACTGCAACAAATATGACTTACTATCTAATTTCATAGGTGATCATTGTTTTCATAACCAATGTTTAACTCTTTGTTTTCATAACCAATGTTTAACTCTTTGCTTTTGCCATGTAAATGTGACTGAAACATTTCAGAGTAGTATGATGATATTGTCCATCATTCAGAGTATTTGTAATTGGAAACAAAATATCTTTTTCCACTTGAAAAACCTGCAATTTTGTTCACAGGTGGATATTGGAGGCCTCCCTAGCATTTTCACCTGTTTGACATAGGAAAAAGAGGAGTCAGATTGTAATGGAGGAGGTTGTACAAGCTGTTGAGAATGTGATAAAAGAGTGGTGGGATCAAACATCAGGAAGTGGATCAGAGGAAGCGAGTTCGCTTCCCACATTGAATTACTGGCGAAGAACATGGGCGTTTTTGGATTATGCGTATGCATTGTACATAAAGGATAAAAAATATGTTTATAGCCATTGTTCAACTTGCTTCATATAGATTTGCGTCTTTTATTTCTGTCGCTAACTTTTAAGTAAATCAAGATCTTAGGTAGTCATGTTTGAACATAATATGAAATGGGTAAGGAAATTGGACTTTACAAATGGTTCATGGTGCAGGAAAAAAACAATCTATTTGCTGGTTTAGTCTCTCTATTTTGGAGTGCATGGAAAATATTCATAATGTCTTATAAGCTATATTCTTCTAATCAATCCTGACATTAATAAATACGAGCGAGACTATATAGAGATGACAAGCGCTTGCCCATGCCCTATTCTCTGCTAACATGCCAACAGCTAGGAATGCCCTGGGTCCGTGAGAGGCATCTGTTATTAAATCCTCTATTTATCGATGTTTTATCTTGAAAGGTTGCTTGTGTGCTTTAGGCGTGATGGGGTATGAAAAACAGCAGCTAATTAGCTGTCGACACGTGGCCCCAGGATGGCTCACCACAAATCCAGCGTCGGCCCAGGGGTGGTCTAGTAATTACCTAAGAGTAAGTAAACTTAAACCCGTAAGAGGCCGACACCTGTCCTGGGGTAGGTAATCCAACCACCCCAGGTTTCCCTCTATAAAAGGCCTTTCAGGGCTTAGACCGAAGGGTAATAACTTCTCAACCAACACTCTTAAAAACTCGCTCTGCACTCCTGCTTGTACTGACTTGAGTGTCGAAGGGTCTGTCCGGAGTAACGACTCCGGGTTGGTCTTCTGACCTCGTTTGCTCCTGTGTAGGGCTCACCTCCTTCACTTCGGCTCCTCGGGTCCTCCAGCTCAACTCTTACGTCACTGCCGTATCTGTTACTGATTTTAGGCCTAACAAGGCGTATACTAATCATTGATATTCCCCCTTGGAGTTGTGAAACGCAAGTGACCCATAAAGTTTACTTCTTGAAGAAATGGAAGGAAACAATAGTAAACCTTGCAATTGGAGTTGAGGACAAAATTACATTGCATTTGGACACATTTTTGTAGCCCAAATGTGGAGTTTTTGTTTTTGGGTAGTTGCTGCAAAATCGTATGAATGTTATCTATTTCAACATGTATTTTTCACTTTTATGTAGTAAAATACCTCAGCGCACGTGCACTTTTACTAGTTGGAGTGTATGGTGGAGTTGGAGGAGCGTTTCCTCCCTTTTTTCTCGTGTATAAGCTGATAAATTCGCACCCACTGGGATAATTCGCACCGTTCATAACGTGTGGCAGACTTTTAAACGTTTTTTTGACGTCAAATCATGTTACAAAGGTGCGAATGATCCTAAAGGGGGTGTGAATTTATTATCATTACACTTTGCTTTTTTTCTTTTTGCTAGACTTCCACTGTTCTCTTGTCTCTTCGCGTTGAGATATATGCCCACGTGGGCCAGCAGACGAGGTTCTATAAGATCAACGGTTTTGATTGCATATAGATATGAATCCTGAAATGATTCACCGTTGATCCTAACGGTAATGTCTACGTTAGTCTCCCTCGTGTACTAAAACACTATTTATTTTGAATAGAGTACTTTTTCTTTTCCCAGCCACCTTGCTCCTCCTACCACTTGATATACCAAAATTCCATGGAAAAAAATATTTTATAGCTGCTAATCATGGCCTTAATGGGGTTCGGTTCCCATAGAAAAATAAATGGATAATTACATTTACACCCCCTCTAGTTTCTGACATATCCACTTCCACTCCTATAGTTTAAAACGTGACAAATACACCCCTGTAGTTTCAATTTGTTTAAGGTTTGCCTCTTCAGCTGAAGGTTCGTCCATAGATTGAAGGGTTAGGATGATCCGATGGAGCTGATTTTTTGGGTACACCCTATCTATGTCAGGACTCATCAAATGAACGCTTTGGATCATCCAAATAATGTGGGTCCATACCCGAATCCAAACACTACCCAAAAATCATCCAAATAATGTGGGCCCACATTGTTTGGATGATCCAAAGCATTCATTTGATGGGTCCTGACATAGATAGGGTGTGCCCAAAAAATCAGCTCCATCGGATCATCCTAACCCTTCAATCTATGGACGAACCTTCAGCTGAGGGGGCCTACCTTAAACAAATTGAAACTACAGGGGTGTATTTACTATAGGGGTGGAAGTGGATGTGTCAGAAACTAGAGGGGGTGTAAATGTAATTTTCCCAAAATAAAACCATTGATTTTTATAGTCTTCCACCACTTGATAAACCAATATTCCATGGAAGAAAAAAAAAAAAACTTACATGGCTCCCAAAAAGGCCTTGGGATTCCTCAGGAAAAATAAAACCATTGATTTTTGTAGTTTGTTATCTTACACATTGGAAGGCCACATGGATCCCCCCACATGATATTGTACAAGATCAAAGATCTTGATTGCTCATACAAAGGATCATTAGTCTTGGTCCCGGTGATGATTGACTTCACAATCGTCCTTTTTGTCTTAATTAAGATGGGGTCTATGACCAAAAAAACTTGATCAGCAAGAAAACATTTAACAATAAATTGGTCGTAGTCGAATGTAACGTATTGTTGGGCCCACCTGTTCGGATGATCTAAACCATTCATTTGTTGGTCTTTGTCATACAAAGGTTGTGCCACAAAAATATTTTCCATTGCATGATCCTAAATTCCTAATCATCCCTATGAAATATTCGGTAAAAGTTTATACGGCGAAGACCGTGTTTGGCTGCCATGAAAAACTTTCCCATGGAATTTTAGTTTATTAAGTGGTGAGAGAGGGTTAGGGAGGGCTGAATAATAAGGAAAAGAAAAACTCTAATCAAAATACAATTTATATTTTTACCTAGTTTTTATCTGCTTCTTATCTTCTGATCGCTAATGCAATCTCAATTATCTTCATCTACTTCCTTCACTAGCCTTCTCTAACCACTTGATAAACTAATAATCCATGTAAAAAAAAAAACATGGTTGTGAAAAGTGGCCTCAATAAACCAAAATAAAAAATAAAAAATCAACGGTTTAGCTTAATCTTTTCTATTGGAGCTGGTGAGTTTTTATTCTTTCCCTATTTTTTTTTGTTTGTTAAAAATTGTATTTGAGAGTCTTAGAAGATCTATAATATTGCCTAACCAAACACTTGATTTTTTTAGGCTCTGTTCACTTGCGTTCCCGAGAAAGCAAATCCCTGGAAAACAACCTCTTTTTTCCTTGACAAGACAGAATTCTGGTGTTCACTTGCTTTCCTGAGAAAGTAACAAGCCTAGGTCGAAAATGTCAAGTAATGACATGAAAATTGCCAAAAATGATGTAGAAATGTCTCTTTTCTCACAAGTGTGGGAAACCAAATCCCACTATTTTGGTCGGATTTGCTTTCCAGGGAAAACTAGTGAAAAAAAGTTGGCAAGCAGTTTCTCGGGAAACCTTTTCCTGCATAGTTCCTGCGCACGTGAACAGGCGCGGGAAACCTTTTCCTACACAGTTTCCCTGGATTTCTTTTCCTAATGCCACGTCAGATTCCCGGGAAACCTTTTTTTTTCCTTTCCCGGGAAAACAAGTGAACATAACCTAGGGAATATTTTTTCCAGAAAAGAAATCCCTAAATCCAAATATGTCCTTGTGAAATTCAAAATATTCATTCTGCATGGCATTTTTTTTTTTTTTTTTGTGTGATTTTAAGAAAGAACTGACCCTATATAGCTTATAAAAATGCGGCATGGTTTGAGATAAATCGTGGCCCCACCCGCTCTGAGGCAATTGAAATGTTTCAATTTGTGGATCTTGGGTCCGGTTTGACGGGCCCCTACTGAATGAAAATTTCTCTACTCGTGAGTCAACCCAATAACTCGGACGATCTTGGAGCTAACCTGAATGGACATTTAATTGCTTAAGATAATTGACTACAAAAAAGAAACGGTTAAACTTTTGCTAATGTAATCCTTAATCAAGATTTGATAGATTAAGGGTCAAGATCATCCCACCAGGGTGTTCCTAACCGCATTTGGATGGACATGGTTGCCATTTGGATGAAAGAATCCAATTATAGAGACAGAGGCAGAAACAAAGGCGGGCCCTATCACTTCTCTCAAAAAGCATATGGTAAAAAAGAAATTTTGGGTCGCACAAGGGGAAATACTCTGTGCAATAAAGACCGTTGATCTTCCGATCAGATCAGCCATCAAATATTTCCCATTTAATAGGATCCTTCCAAAGGGTAGTTTTGCCATTTATGAAAAAAAAGAGAGTTGTTGATACCGTTTTAGAAGCCGCACTTCTACAGCTGTCGAGTACGAGTGCAAATCCCGCGTGCAAAATCTCTCTCTCTCTCTCTCTCTCTCTCTCTCTCTCTCTCTCTCTTCTGAAGCTTCTTACGTTCAAAAACCCTGTACGAGTGCAAAATCTCTCTCTCTCTCTCTCTCTCTCTCTCTCCTGAAGCTTCGTATGTTCAAAAACCCTAAAAATCTGAAAGACAGAAATCTAGGAGTGAAGGAAATCACACCTCTCTCTCTCTCTCTCTCTCTCTCTCTCTCTCTCTCTCTCTCTTCAGAAGCTGTAGAAATCTGAAACATTGAAATCCATGGCACCCCCAACAAAAGGAGAAGCGAATTCCTCCGGAAGAAGATACGGATGTAGGAAAATCGAGTTAAAGCTAATTGAGGATAGAAATCGGCGCAATGTCTGTTTCTCAAAAAGAAGATCAGGGTTGTTCAAGAAATCCACAAAGTTGTGTCAAATCTCTGGTTCTAAAATGGGTGTAGTTGTTTTCTCTCCCGCAGGTAACCCATTTGTATTTGAAAATCCTTCTATGGATTTGGTCTTGGATCTCTGTCTCAACAACACCAATTCCCCCTCCACCACCATGGAATTCACTGGGGTTCACATTGCCCAACTCGAGCATCAAGCCGAAGATCTCAAACGCCAGTTGGATGCCGAGATTGAAACAGAAACCCGTTTAAAATCGATTTTGAACGGTCATTATTTGGGGAAGATCGAAGGTTTTGATCATGAACATGGTCTAGTAAAATCCTCTTCTGACCAATTTGATGATGTTTGTAGGGTAGATCTCCCATTTTATGCAATTTTGGATGATCTCGATTTTGGAGAGATGGATGAATTACAGGGTGTTGATGTTGGGGAGATTAAGGAATTGGACGGTCAGGATTTGAAGGAGGCAGAGCAATGGAAACCCGAAGCAATGGGTCCCACCACAACGTCAGTAATGATTACCGGAAAATCCTCCTCCACCGAATTTGATTATGTTTGTATGGCAGATCTCCCATTTTATGCAATTTTGGATGATCTCGATTTTGGAGAGATCAAGGAATTGGACGGTCAGGATTTGAAGGAGGAAGAGCAATGGAAACCTGATGCAATGGGTCCCACCACAACGTTGGCAACTGGAAAATCCTCCACAGAATTTGATGATGTTTGTAGGGCCGATCTTCCATGGATAGACACTGATGAGGGCAAGAAATTTTGTGAAGAAATTTTGGAGGGATTCGATTTTGGAGAGACGGGGGAATTGGACGGTCTGGATTTTTCGGCCACGGAGAGCTCAGATGATGATGTGCATGAAATTTTTGGTCAGCTTCCTATGATCGATTGTCGTAAATTTTGTAATTGGGATTGATTATTCAATTTTCTTTTTGTTCAGTTTTGGCATTTTATGTAATTGATTTTTTATTTTGTTTGTGATGGATATGTTTTTCTTGTTCTGTGTATATAGAAAGTGTAAACAGCTTGTTATTTACGGGTAATTTTTTACATTTAATGGAGATAATTCTTTTGAGTTTTTATACCTTGGCCTTGATAAAGATCCACGTAAACCAGCTACCTTATCTCTTGCAACTGTTGATAAAGCTCATCACCAAAAATCCCAAAAACCTGTAATCTGTTGTAATATCCTAAGGAGATCAAACTCTTGTACTATTGTTATAAATACATGCACTCTTTGATGGAAACTCTCTTCATAGATTTCATTCTATTTTCATGGTATGAAAGGCAGACTTGACTTCCTACTAGTTCCTAGCCTGCGGGTCCATCACCAAGATTCAATCTCTGCAACAACCCTTTCTTTCCTAGAGAACTTCATTTCTACTTTATCTTCTCTCTTCTCACACCTCTCATCAGATCTCATTTTGACATTCACTTCTCTTTTCTCTACCATAGATACTACTTTTCTATTCTACCCTTTTGTCTTCCTCTTAGTAACCTATTCGTCTTCTTCTCTAGAGCACATCAACATTCTACTTTAATTTCAAATTTATTCTCATGGCCTCTTCAACTCCTGTCTCCTCTCACCATTGCTTCCGAGTCATCAGTTCTCCCTCTCCTCACAATGGATTGCTCACTAACATTTCCCACTTAGTATCGATCAAAGTATCTCTTATGGCGCAGCCAAATGCTGCCGATCCTAAAAAGCCAGGATCTTCTCAAGTATGTTGGCGGTACCCTACCTGCCACATCTCCTGTTATTACCCAAACCCTTACACAATCATGTCCTTTGAGGGTTTAGAGCTTGAGTGGAATCTTGGTTTTAGTTTTCTTTTTTTTAATATTTTTCAATGGGAAATTATAGCAAGAATTTTGCCAAAATCATGAGGAGAACATCACATGACATTTACAGAGCATTATTAGATCAATGGTGCAGATTTATTCAGCAGTGGACCCACCTTTTTTTCATTACAATCTAGGAGATCAACTGTCTTGCTTACACGTATGTGTTCCCCGTCTGGGTCCCAAAAATCATTTGATAGGATCGATCTTGATAATCATCCTTGTGGGAAGGACTCATTTCAAATTTAGACAAATGGCACAGCCCTCTCTAGTGTATTTGTCACTTCTCTTTTACAATAGGGTGGCTGTCCAAAGTAGAAAAAAGGGACCCATATATCATTTCCCCCAAAAAAATTATAAGTTAATGGAAAAAGGAGGGAGAGAGAATCCAATCACAACATTGTCCAAACCAATTAATCTGAACCGTTCATGCACAACCAAAATGGTCATGATAAAACACACATAAACTATACAATAACTAGTGTTAAAATTGATAATAAGAAGAAAACAAATTAAATAGAGATTGTATTAGGAATTCCCTTCCCAGTGATACCTAGTGCACTCACATTGGACGAATCAGCGTACAAAAGAGTGTACCCTGATACGTCTCTAGTCTTCAATCTAGAATCTCTATTCCTCGCCAATATTCGATTTTCCACCCGTAGGAGATTCTCCTTGAACTTCTCCATTCTCCGACGAACCTCTTCATTATCCGTCCACTCCGGCTACATCCTCTGACCTAAGTGTTTCTCGTCCGACATGCGCGGTGAGAGAACTTCAATCAACGCTACTCCAAGTGTGGTAGTGAATCACTGAAGCAACATTTTAAGTACTACTTATCGGGGTCCTGTAGGAACTCGGAGAATTCCGGTGTCCCCTCTAACTGGATGAATTTCCGGCATAATGTGGGACAGTTCGGAGGGTACCCTGCGTAGCCATACTGCCCAAAGTTGACGGAGGGTCAATTTTTATATATCTTTATCTTATGCTGGAGATGTCCATTTGAGATGGGATTATGGACATGTGTGTTTTCTAATGATTTTCTAATGGATCAAGGCAAGGAATTTGATGAAATTTTTTACGCTCTCAATTTTGGAGTGATGGATGAATTTTAGGGTCTCGATTTTGGAGAGATGAAGGAATTGAATGGTCAGGATTTCAATGCGAAATTACATAAAGAATTTTGCAAAAAACTCGAGTAGATCATCACAAGATATTTGCAAGCAATGGATCCACGGTGCAGGATTCAATCTGCCAGGTTTTGTAAAACGATCTCCATGCTATTAAGAAGAAGAGACTATTTCTTAAGTTATTAGCTTGATTGATCATCTCCATTCATTTTTCCTGCCAATGAGAGATTATTTCTTTAAGTCGAATATTAATTTTAGATTTCCTTTCTTTTTCTTTATGGGTGTATGCAAAAGAACAAAGAAACTAGAAAAAGGATTCTTCAATCCAAAACATATAAAAAAATTCCACCTTGTGCGGCATGGTCGTGATCAAATCTAATGATCTAATGATCAAGGTTCGTTGTAGGATACTGTTGATTTTTCAGTTCATCTTATGCATGGGATATTCCAATCACAACATTGTCCAAAGCAAATCAATCTCAGTTGTTCATATACAATCAAAATGGTCATGATAAAGCACACATTAACCATAGAATAATTACAACATAGTCCAAAAACCAATCAATCTCAACCGTTCATATACAATCAAAATGATCATGATAAAACAATGCATAAATTGTAGTATAATTACTGCTAATAAACCAATAATGGAAAAAAGAAATTAAATAGAGACGCTATTAGGAATTCCCTTCCCAGTAATACCCGGTGCACTCACATTGGATGTATCGGGCCCGGGGTACAAAAGAGTGTATGGAACCTTTGCCGGGCCCAACCTATTCTTCAATCTTGAATCCCTATTCCTCTCCAAGATTCGATTCTCCACCTGCCGGAGATTCTCCTTGAACTTCTCCAATCTCCGGCGAACCTCTTCGTTATCCGTCCACTCCAGCGACACCCTCTGACCTAAGTACTCCTCGTCCGACATGTGCGTTGATAGAACTTCAATCAATGCTATTTCAAGTGTGGTAGTAAATCTCTCAGGCAACATTTTTAAGTAGTATTGATCGGGGTTCTGTAAGAACTCGGCGAATTCCGGTGTCCCCTCAATTGGGATGAATTCCCGGCACATTGTAGGACGGTTCGGAAGAAATCCTGCGTAGCCATATTGCCCAAAGTTGACGGAGGCGTGGAGGGCCGAGGCGACCCAAATAAGGATGGTAAGGGTTTGGATCAAGTCCGAAATAGTGTTCATTTGGTACCACCACTTCTCGTCACGTTTGTCACCATGACCCACTTTTCGGATTTCTAACCACCATGCCTGAATTTCGACGTCTGAGATGACGGCATAATCGGTCGGATAGAAGATGGAGCAAAAATCGGTGACCCATGTCTTGATGGCTGTCCAGATCTCAAGGCCGTCTACTGCATATGGATAGTCCTCGAAAAGCATCCGCACGCCGGAAGGTTCGTGGGGGTCTTCAAGTGCCATTCTTCTGAAATTTTTTCCAGTTGGCTAAGTCGGAGGTGGAATTATACACAGTGGTTGTCCAAAGAGGTACTAAGCGTAATAAGATCTTGCTTGCGTTGGGTGATTCATTCATACTTAGGGGCCGTTCGGATACGCGGATTTTAGAATTTTGGATTTCCTCAAAATCCTAGATGGGAGACAAGAGAAGAAGGAAACCGTTCGTTTCACTTCTCTTTAGAATCTTGGATTTTAAGGAAGAAATCCAAGTTTTAGAAATCACTCCCCCAACCTGAGATTTCTTAAACCTGAAGATGTGGGATGATCTCCTACTCTCTTGCTGACGGAAAAAAGGGCGAGAAATCAGAAAACAACGGCTGGTCTCACTCTCTCGCGTCTCCCATCTACGATTTTGAGGAAATCCAAGATTCTAAAATCCGTGTTTGGATAAAGAGCCCCTTACCCTTTTATGCTTCTAGAAATCTTCTTTATGAGGCATGTAGTCAAAGTGCCAGTATTGATATTTGATCCAACAATGGGCGACTTTATAAGTCAAACAACTACTTAAAAATTATGTCCTACCCCTAATTTCTCCTACTTTCGCGGTTTGTCTTTGTAATAAAATCCCATCATTTCAAATAAAAAATATAATTTCTCCAACTTAAAAATATGTTTAAAACTTTGGGCCAATTTGTTGAATTAATTAGTTATATCCTCTTGCACTTTTCTTAGTGCATAAGTCCATTTGGCCCCTCTTTGGATTGTAAGAATTTTAAGAAAAACTTTATGAAAGAAAAACTTCTCCAATTTCATGCTTTTCAACTATTTGATTGCATATGAAAAAAGGAGATTTTATATGGTGTAAGCCCATACTTCAGTATTTTTCAAAAAGTAATGTACTGCTTACACAAAAGATGATTGAGCCCAAAAAATCATGTCCATAGGATGATCCTAGCCCTCTGATCTATAGAGGAACTACATGTTATGGAAACCTTTATAGATGGAAGGGCTAGCTAGCATCATCCTATGGAAATAATATTTTGGGCACAACCTATTTAAGTTGTGGCCCATCAAATGGACGGTTTGGATCATCCTATGGTGTAAGCAGTACAATACTTTATGAAAAATACTGGACAATATGGGCTTAAACCATACAAAAACTCTGAATATATATATATATATATATATATATATATATATATATATAGAGAGAGAGAGAGAGAGAGAGAGAAAACGGTTCCTACACATATGTGTAGAGAGTTCTCTACACACTAGCTTAAAATACAGTGGGGGCCCACATTGTTTGGGTGATCTAAGCCATCCATTTTAAAGGCCCTCACATAGATAGGGTGTCTACAAAAAATCAGATCCATAGGATCATCCCAACCCTATGATTTGTGGAGGTAAAATGGATGTCTTTAAACCTTCACAAATTAGTCCATTTTTTGCTTCCACAATTCGAATGGTTAGGATGATCCTATGGATCTGATTTTTTATGGACACCCTATCTATGTGAGGGCCTTAAAAATGAATGGTTTGGATCACCCAAATAATGTGCCCCCCACTGTATTTTAAGCTAGTGTGTAGATAACTTATCTACACATATGTGTAGGAATCGTATTCTCATATATATATATATATATATATATATATATATATAGAGAGAGAGAGAGAGAGAGAGAGAGAGAGAGAGAGAGAGAGAGAGAGAGAGAGAAGTGTTGGTGAGCTTAAGCGCCCAATCACATTGGGGCCTACTTTGTTAGGATGATCCAAAGCATTCATTTGAAAGGCCCTTACATAGATGGGGTGTGTACCAAAAATCAGCTCCAGAGGATCATCCTAACCCATCCATTTGTGGAGGTCAAAATGGACAGACATTATTTGTCCACAAATCTGCCCATTTTTGTCCTCCACAAATAGAGGGGTTAGGATGATCCTATTGAGCTGATTTTTGGTACACACCCTATCTATGATAGTGCCTTGCAAATGAATGGTTTGGATCACCACAGAAAATGTGGGACCCATGTGATTGGGGCGCTTAAGCTCACCATAAGTTTGGTGAGCTTAAGCTCACCAACACTTTCCTCATATATATATATATAACTTATACAGGCACGACCCGAGTTTTATTTAGAGGGACCTTCAATTTATGTTGATATCCCACTAAATAAATCTTTAACGACATCACTTCTCTCAAAATTGTGTATAGAAATTTTTTTCTTTTTGACAGATATTTTTTCCATTTTTTTTTAAATGACTTCCTTTTTCTCTGAAATGGCAGAAGTTTTTTTTTCCTGCAATCCGAAAAGGGCTTAATTAGAGGGTGGTTGGACCATGATTAAAAAAAATTATGATATTTTTCAAGGAAAATAATATTCTATTAAAATGTTAGTATCTGGTAGGTTTGCAATTTTTTTCTAAAGACAGGAAAATTTATAGAGATTATCTAATATAGTTAGTCATGATTTAAAAGGAAGGAAATTACTTTAAAGAAGATGAAATACCTCTTGAGAAGATCTGCAGGGAGAGCCTGTTCATCGAACCTCCAATCTTTGTAGAACGTCGAAGAGAGCTCCAGGGAGAACCTGCCGGGAAACATGGTCCTCTCTAAGATTCCGCCGGAGTTTAAGAGTAGGGCCCGGGCGAGTGCATTTATGTGCATGTTGTCCTTGAAGTGGGGGTCTAGCAATCTATGAACTGGGTGCATTGAGCTCAATTGTCTTCTTGTAGCGATAATGAAGGGCTCCACCACTGCATGAGTATGGAGCCTGAAATGGATTCCATCATACTCATTAACTCTTTAGACATGGCTGTTGCTATCAAAATCATATAGAGATTTTTGCTTATAAAATAAAATCCGCCACTATAAAGTGTCTATAGTGACTGAACAAAAATGACGGTTAATTTTCCTCTGCCATAAGTACTTATTCTTGTAATGTCAAAATAAAATAGATTTTTGCGTATATATCTCTAATTTACGAAGTATTTTCAATTACCCAACCTCTGCTTCTTTCGACGTTGTAAAATGAGTGTAAGTAAATATTATGCCCATTTCAAGTGGGAAAGGGTGTAAAATTTGTTTTACGGTCATTTTACGTCAAAAGCAACAGAGCCTCATAGAAAATCATGAAATGAAAAATAAGTTTTGAATAGAAAATCATGAAATGAAAAATAAGTTTTGAATAGAAAATCATGAAATGAAAAATAAGTTTTGAGGCCTCTCGGCGAGCAACCAAAGTTTGTTTTTAATTTTTGAATATAGTTATTTTAGTTTAATCATATTCATAAATGGGACATTAATACCTCTTTGGAAGTGATTACTTATAATAACCTTAAACTCTTTTACTTGCAAATAATCATATTTAATGTCAAGAGAGAAGAGTTTCTACACACTAGTGTTGATAAGTTATCAACACTCTAGCTTAAAATACAATGGGGGCCACATTGTTTGGGTGATCCAAAGCATTATTTTGATGGGCCCTCATATAGATAGGGTGTACCCAAAAAATCAGCTCCATAGGATCATTCTAATCATTCGAACCGTGGAGGCAAAAAATGGACAGAATTGTGAAGGTTTATACACGTCCATTTTACCTCGACAAATCGTAGGGTTGGGATGATCCTATGGAGCTGATTTTTTGGGCACACCCTATCTATATGAGTAGACCTGGCAAACGGGCGGGCCGGGCCGGATTTGACCCGGCCCGTACGGGTCCGGGTCAAACGGGCCGGGTCAAAGTGACCCGGAAAATTCTACGGGTCATTGACATTGGACCCGCACCCGGCCCGTACGGGCCGGGTCGACCCGCGGGTCACCCGGATTGTTGACGTTTTTTTTAAGAGTTTTTTTTTTATTTAGGGATTTGCTAGCCACCTTCTCCTGGGCTATTTTTCGGCTTGTAGCCTCTCCTTTGCTGCAAAGATTGGGTGAAGTACGGTCTGCGGCAAAGGTGGCTAGCAATACAGAGAATAAAGAGAAGTAATCATTACGGATTTTTAAAAGATTCTCAGAATTTTGTAAGTTTGAAATGAAAAATTACCGCAAAAAGGTCAGAAGTAAAATAATTACATATAAAATATGACAATTACCGAGAAAACTACGGAAAACAGTAAAACAATATGACAATTATAAGAAAAAAACAGTCTTTTGCACTTTTTTTACGGGCACCCGCGGGTCCACTCGACCCGGCCCACTTTTGACGGGCCGGGTGGACCCGCGGGTCAATTTCTAACGGGTCACCAATAGGTGACCCGGACCCGGAAATTTACGGGCGGGCCGGGTGGACCCGCGGGTCCAGGTCACTTTTGCCAGGTCTATATATGAGGGCCAATCAAATAAATGCTTTAGATCACCCAAACAATGTGGCCCCCACTGCATTTTAAGCTAGTGTGTAGATAACTTATCTACACTAGTGTGTATAAACTCTTTTCTCATAATGACGTCAAAACAATTTGATATAAGATTACAAATAATTTTTGGAGCTATCCAAAGAAACGCTAGCTCTTTCGAAATTAAGAAAAACTCCCAATGTCCCTAAATACTGCACCAAGCTCTTGTTCAGAAAAAATCTTAGCATTTTTCGTATTAACGTAGTTCAATTTTATTTGACTACAACAGACATAATTATTTTGGCAAAACAATTTCCTATCTTTAGACATACTTAAAGGGAATTTCTGTCAAAAAAGAGCTTAGTGTCGAACATCTATTAATATAAGTGCTATTAAGGGGCTTGATTGAAATATTTCTAAAATATAAGCAGTATTCAGGGACTTGTTTGAAATATCTTATAAGTAGTATTAAATGCTTCACATTCACGAGGATATTAACTTTAATTATTTCATGGGCTAAGATCCTCCCTTGCTTTCAGTTTTATTCAGCCGCCGATATCGAATGGTGTGGGACTGTGGGAGAGATTGTGCAACCAAAGAATGGTAGGTGGTTATGACTCCTAGGTGAATCCCCCTGATCTTGGTTGCTTGAAGTTAAACTTGACAGTTCTAGAGTTTTGTAACTAGGCCCGATTGATATTGGAGGCTTTCTTAGAGACGGGACACGTTCGATTGGATGGGCTTTCTCTGGCCCTATTGGAGTCATGGATTCTAACGAGGCGGAAGTGGGGGCTATTCTTCAGGGCATAATATTGATGGAAAGAACAGATTTGGACAATCTTGTTGTGGAGAGCGACTGCCTCAACGTTGTTAGATGGTTGGATAATAGGCATCCTCACCCTCGGAGATTCTCAGAGATGACAGATGAGATCCTGGACCGTATGGAGGGCCATCCTGTGAGGTTCCATCATATCCCACAATCGGTGGCGAACCACCATGCTAGTGTGAGGGTTGTCCATTTCTAGAGATTTTCGATTTCCTTCCCCTTTGATGATTGTATTTCTTGTAGCTATTTGATCCCCTTTGTATTCTCTATGTTCTCTCAACCTCCTCGGTTGTGAGATCTTTTCTTTCTTTTAATAAAATTCATTTTTTTATTATACCAACAAGGCTTTGCGTAGAGGCTTTTTGGTCTGAGAAAGAGGGATGGTAAGTGAAACAACCAATTACTCCAAAAGCTTAAGCTTAAAGAGTTGGCGTTACTTAATCATTTATATTTCAACACACTCCCCCTGACATGAGGCCCCCAAAACCCCTCACATGAGGCCCCCCATTTTGGGTTAGCCAAACACGGGGCACATGTGGCTCCTCTTTTGGGTTGGCTTTACATGTTGATTTTTTTTAAAATATCAAAGAGTTGTTGGGTTTTGAACCCAGTCCCTGCCGTGAAGCAAGTGACCTAATACCATGTGGAACAACCAGTAATTCAAAAAAGCGTAAGCTTTTAGAGTTGGTGTTATTTAGTCATTTATACTTCAGCCAGTCCCATTTTTAAATTTGAAATAAACCTCAATAATTTACTCACCAATGGCTTATTAGTTGATGGTGACCTGAGTCATTAACAACAACGTGAGCTTTGGCAAGGTTCCATAATGCCGCCGGGGTGCCTTGAGTTGCAGGGCAGATGACCATACTGTGTTCCTCCTCATCGTGCCCTGGCAAGCTCAATTCTATGGCCACTGGCTTCAAGGTGGAATCGTTCCTTAGAAACAAAAGCGTTCGAGTCGCATAAATGCACATCCCTCGAGAATTAATCCGGTCCAGATACGGCATGAGATAGTCGTGGTGATCCAGGATGAATATCCTCCATTGTTCCATTGCCTGCAACCAAAATGAGTGACTAAAATGTTACCATTTGTTTTTGTTCTTATGATGTTAACACTGGGTTTATCTTAAAAATAATGGCTAATCTTGTAAGAAATCCATAAGGTCTTTAATTGATCCGAGTAACCCCGCTGAGTTTCCTAGTTGACTCAATCAGTAGTTCTCCATTCATGGTTCCAATTGTCTTAATAAGTTTTCATAGAAACTCTCACAATTAACAATCTCAGCCCTCAATTTGTGGAAATCTTCCCACTGAATATTGAAAGGCTAATGTGGTCTAATGGAATTTTTATTTATTGCATGGTCTATTTATGATGGGACCCACCAGTGAACTATCCGGAATCATCAAAGAAGAGGACTTACTATTCTACTTTTGCCTACTCATAAGGTGCGTGTGCCTCGCAGCCGATCAAAGGCCGGATGATCCATGTTGGTGATCAGATTGATCGGATCATGTAGATCATTGGCCGAAAATTTCAAAGTCATGATTGGAGCACTCAGGACCGTCGGGTCATCGATCCGGCACTCAGTGCCGGATCGTAAGTGCCGGATCGTTGATTAATAGATTAAGCCTAGGCTATGCCATAAGCGTACCATGGAAGTCTAATCATATCTTTCACAGTGGGTAAACAAATATTCCATGAATTTTATTTTCATGGTTGCCAAACATTAGAGTTTAGGAAGAAGAGGAAGAAGAAGAAATCAGAAGCTTACACTTTGAAGAGTGAGGCCGTCTAGATTATGCTCAATGTGAGAGGCTGTAATCGAACTTCTTTTCCCTGTTTTGCTTTCTGGTGGAAATTGCTGCAATACAGCCAAAGATCAACAAATTATTATTTTTTCAAAAGTAGGCATTAGGCCTTGTTTAGATTCCAGGAAAAACATTTCTTGTGGAAAAAATTTTTCCTTACAAAATTTAGAGGGAAAGCTTAGCAGACACCATTACTAAATCTCCCAAAATTATTAAAAAAAAAGTGAGATATTTTTTTTATTTTTACCTTCAAGCTTTGGATTACTGCCGGATTAATTCCTGAAAGCATTTCTCGTCCAAATTCCTCGTCCTCTTTCCATGCCCAATTTTCCTCTGCAGATAAGAAATAAAAATATTTAAAGTATAGAGGGAGTGCCCTGTCAATAGTCAAAACGAGAGGAGGTGTAAATATTACTTCATTCAACAATGGGTCCACCCTATTGCTTTGCAGTTTGTTTTAACACACTTCATTTTTCCTCCCGGTCTAGATTTAGGGCTAAACTTTTCTAAACAATAAAATTTCCAAAAGAAAAAGAAATTCCATGATAAAAAATGGTAGATGATATTTTCACCCCATCTGCAATACGCATTCGCCCCCCTTATAATGTGAACAGTGGGCAACTTTAACGCTTTTTGGCGTCAAATCAAGTTAAAAGGAGGGCAAATTTGTGCTGCCGGGGGGGGGGGGGGTGAAAATATCTTCGCCCTAAAATAAGGTAAGTGATATATCCGCCCCTTTTGATTACTTAGGACAACCAGCAACAGGGTATCAATAATTACTGCAGAGGGACTGATGTACTTCACGTCAGAAGGATTCAATGGAGTTGATTGGCACGTACACTGCTGCTAGGTGTCCCAAGTAATCAAAAGAGGTGTATATATCACTTCCCAAAAAGTAATGTGGATTTTTTTTGTTTTTTAATCTGGCTCTTTTTCTTTTGATATAAAATGGGCATAAAACAAAATTTACACCCCACTTTCAACTTAAAATGGGCGAAAAGTTAGTTTCACACCCATTTTACATTGAAAGAAACGGTGCCTCTGGACTAAGTTTCATGAAAAAAATAGGCCAATCAAACATTAGAAAATTCAATTTTCCAAGGGAAACTACATCCAAGAAAATTTCTGGGCTAGGGGTCGCTAGGATGTAAGAAAAAAATTTATAGACTAGACACTATTTTCCAGCAGCCCTAGGCTAGCAAGGTGATGTTTCAATATGCTGATCCTTAGTCTACTTTTAAACTGTCTCATATATCTCCGATATTTTCAAAATATAGCGATTTTATCACAAAAATTTAATAAAACGATAAAATCATATAATAATCTCGAGGATTTTAAAAATATAGTGATGTTTATTTTTACGTATCGCGATAATATCACAATTTGTTTACAGTATTTGTACCATTTATTTATTTATATATTTTTAAATAGTTTTATTTTTACTATTTTTCCTATATAAACCTGAAAAAAAAAAATTATACATCCCGAGATTTCTCCCCTTCGAGAAATTCCCTAGAATGATATTTGTGACTTAGATTTTCAAAACACGGGTTATTGCTGCTGCTACCATTGTTTTTTGTATTTGTAATACAGGTTGCTTATCCATTTAATAAAAAAAGTTATGAATTCTGATACTAAAAGAAGAGACTCACTTGCTATAATTTGAGGTAGAGGGAATTTTCTGGGATTTCTTTTGCTTAATTTAACAATTTCTCGGAAAAGACGATCTGGGACCAAGTTCTTCAATTTATCTGCCGTCCAACTATCGATGACATTGCGTCGATCGTGCGAATACATCTCATATAATTGATCGAATGATTCAAAGTTTTTCCTGTCCTTCTGGAAGAAAGATTTGGCTTCTGGAATCAAGAAATGTACGATTGCTCCAATTGAATTTGATATGAATTCTGACATTTTCTTCGGACTAAAACGCTCATCTGGAGGAACATAGATATCCAAGTTGATAATTGAGGGCTGGCTCTCTGTGTGAGTGTCTGAACATAAAAAATGGTACACATTTTATTAGGAGGATTAAGAACAGTTGATCTTCAATTTTAGAAAAAAATGATAATAGAACTTATGGATTGTTCAATTTTCTTTCTACCCTTTGAAAATAGCCTCACAGCCTTTTCCCCATAATTTTGAAAATTTCTTAGAAAATACGAAAATATTTTCGATTTTAAGAAAAATTCAATGGCAAATGAGTTAACCATATGCTAAGATTTTTATTTTTCATGTAAAAAATTTCCAATAATGTTTTTTCATGCATCCAAACAGACCCAAATTTTTTTCCATAATTTTTCCCTTAGGCCCTGTTTGGATTGCAGGAATGTTTTGGAAAGGAAAAAATATTTCTAAATTTTTTTTTTTTCATCTGTGAAAAAGATAATTTGAACCAAACCTGTTCAATTTTTATTTGGATGGACCTTCAACTTATGATAATATCCTTCGATGTTAACTATAATCATATCATTTCGCTCTAAATTGCGGAAAAAAATTCCCAGAATTTTTTTTATGTCAGAAATGTTTTTCTAAATATACCATTAGATCAAAACAACCACTATAATTACAACAGAAAAGGAAAAAATTACCTTTACTGTTAGGAGGGCGACCTGTTCTTCCTCGACGGGGATACGGGTATGCCGAGGTCCCACCCAGTACGGGCCTGGCATGTCCGTGGCCTTTATCAGGATTTCCAAGATCATTGTAGCAATCATAGTCATATATCCGCTCCCATTCCTTTCTCTCCCCTCTTCCATCTCCTCTCAAAGCGACTAGCTCTTCCCTTCTCAATTCTCTTAGGGCCACCGGTGTTTGATTAGGAAGATAACTCTACATTCACATAATTATAATTAGGTGAAATTCAATCGTCACGGACCATTCAATCTTGATCCGACGCTTGTTACATGTGGGGAAGTCACTTCAAACAGATCTTCCATTGGAACTATTGATCTAATTAGAAGCTAATTCCAATTATGTAACAAACCGTGCGGTTCATTCACATAAACATACTCAACCCCTAAGTTACTTAATATATCATTATCGTTAAACTTGAAATAAGAATCTTAACTCCTTCCATTTACCAATTCAATGATGCTGGAGAAATTGAAGAAGATTTTCAAAAGAATCATTGCCGCCCAGAAATCCTAAAAACATCTTATATAGGTTGGAGGAAAAGAATGGGAAAAATTCATTGTTTACATATGATCTGGTCAGAAGCCCAATCAATGGGCCAAATCATCGATCTAGAGACGACCGTAGGGTCGAGATGGACAAACTCAAATATTGATCGATGGACAATAAAAGCACAATGCATGTTAGCATTGGCTAATGTGCCCATCAATCAATGGAGCATAATAACGATCGACAAATATATATGTCCATCGATCTTTGGCTGTGGCAAAACAATGGTGCCATACGTAGTTTACTTACTTTTACTAATGTTAACTTGGGCCGTTCTCAACCCAAAGCCGATGAGTTCAACCCAATTTTGGCTCGGATTGGGTTGGGTTAGGGTTGGCGAAGCCAAACCCAATTTAATTTCAGGTTTGGTTAGGGCTGAGGCCTTGGGCAACCGATCCAACACAGACCAACCCAATTTAATTGGAAAAAAAACAGGTTAGATGGGCTGGATTAGGTTTGAGAGTTAGAGGCAGGTTGGGTTAGGGTTGACCATTCTTGACTCGATGCCCAGGTTGGGTGGGGTTTGGGTTAAGAATATTGAAGTATAAATGATTAACTCTTAACAGTTAAGCTTTTGGAGTAATTAGTTGTTTCACATGGTATCAAAGCTATTGCTTCCTGAGAGGTCCTGAGTTTTAAACTCAAGAACTTGTTGATAATAAAAACCCACGTGTACAGCCAACCAAAAAGAGGTCCACATGTGCCAAAGCCCACGTGTACGGCCAACCCATAAAAAAAGAGGGACCACACGCGAGGGGTAGTGTTGAAGTATAAATGATTAAATAGCACCAACTCTAACAGCTTAAGCATTTGAAGTAATTCGTTGTTTTATTCTTATTCCACCATATCTTAACTTAGATAAAACATATAGGCAGGGAAAATGTTATACCGTATGAGAGAAGAATATGCGGTCGATTTCCGTCTTACTGATGGGATAAACCCATGAATGGCAATCAAAGTGGATATTCCGATTGCCCGAAATTTCAAGAGTGGCAGAATGAAGGAAGAACTCATGATTGTGCTGATTTTTTACTATCAAAACTCCCGGAATTCCGAACTCTGGATCCACATGGAATGTGACATGGTAAGTTGTGAAACGTATGCCATTTTCTTTGCTACTCTTGCCATCTTTCAAATTTGATTTTTCGCTCAATTTCCCTCTCCCTGTATCTGGGAAGAAGAAGGTTGCAGAAGAATTAATATAAATAAATATGTTAATTAAGCCATTTTTTAGAAAAATTCAATAAAGTTATCAAATTTTTGGTATAACAAATGAGAAATGACTATCAAGACGGTATACAATATTCATGAAAGAAAAGTAAAAAAAGGCCATTGTGCGTGGGGCATATGTTATGAAAACGTCGTTCTGAAGCTTGATCGAGACAAATAAATGGAGAAATAAAACAAAAGCAAACACAAGTTATTTACATGGTTCATCACATTCGGTAGCTACATTTAGGCCATGTTTGCTAACCATTCAAAACTATTGCATGGAATATTAGTGGGTCTAGTTGGGAGAGATGGGTTGAGAGGGAGAGACTTGAGAGTGTGGGAGTCTCGAGAGAATGAAAAGCCTTGGATAAACATGGAAAAAAAAAAAAACCCAATTTGAAGTAGTGTATTTTTTCATCGTTTTTTAATGATTTCCATGTTCTCTCCATATGTGGATGGGCATATAAGGGATTGGGTACCCTCCCCTTAACGGCTAACTTTTAACAGTGAGATCTACTCTGATCCCAACAAATGGCATCAGAGACGGGGTGTGGTAAACTCTGGTGTGCCCTCGAGGACAAAGAAAATCCCTATCAACGAAGATCTTCAAATTCCCACGTTGCTCCTTCGTTGAGGGGGGAGATTGTTGGGGTTTAACGCGAAAGCAAAGATCAAACACCTCCTTTGAAGCCCATCTGTCACAGTTGGTTCCACCAAGATTTCATGGCATAATTTCTCATGGTTGCCAAACATGCCCTCAGTTGAATGGTACATATTAAATGTAGGAAAATGATATGGAGACCGAGAGGATGGGGAGAGCAACAATGAGATTGCATCATGTGTGCGATAAAATATTACTTTTTTGTTGATTTTCCTAAACCTAAGTAATGCTCATGTCACTTATGATTTTTTGGCGGGAACCCATTTGTTCGGTCCCCTTCTCGGTGGTACTCTCAGTCATTACTCTAAATATTAAGACGGTTAAGAAAAAGGTTTAAAGAACAAGATGACTATCAAGAATCAAAATTCCAAACTTAAAAAAAAAACTACTTACTATTGTCAATTTGAGTGCTACTATAAAGCTGAACAGAAGCCGATTTTCCGGGACCACTTCGGCTGAAACTCCGGCGAATGACAACATTACCCTTAATAACGTGATGACCTTGTAAGTCATGGCCGGAATTCAAACATTCTTGGAGATTGCGACACCACCTCTGTTGCATTTTTCAAGCCTCTGCTTCACTTAGAAACAAAATTCACTACCGCTTAGTTCTTTGGTACTATCTCAATCTTTCCTTATGATTTTATAGAGAGAAGATGTTGGGTATAAAGAATGCTTGAATGCCAAGAAAATTAAGAATATTGTTTTTGTATATAAATACCTATATAAATAAAAAGAAATGTGCCAACCTTCAGCGTTACTCGTGCATCCGATTCCATTTCTTCCTTGTTTGGCATCGGACCTTTTGGGGCCCACAATTTCCCCATTAGACTGAGTCGATGCGGTTGCCTCGGTCATGACAGCAGGTTTCCATCTGGAAGTTATCTAGTAAAATCCAGGATTTACAATCCTAGATTATAAAATCCATGTATACAAACACCCTTTAAAATTTAAGAAATGGAAAATATAATGCAGCTGACTGTGACTGAGTTGACTCGGCGAGTTAAATGAGTTAGGCCATTTCTTGTACCCCGCATCTTGAACTGGATTTACTATCATCGGGCTTAATTAGAGGAAGTCTCACCATTGGCCTTCAAATGGACGGGTAAGAAATCAAAAAATTACGATAACCCAATGACAAAGCATTTCGTTCATTCGTTGATACCTCATCCACAGCGGTGCCTAGAAGATAAAAGATTGGGATCATTCAACTAGGGGCCCTCAGTTATCCTTTTACCCGCTCAAATATTTTCCAAAGGTAAAATATGGCCATGCATCATATAATAGCTAAAAAAAACATATTGTCTAATAGAGAAGTGGCCAGTAGAAGCCTACCCATATTATCAACATTGGCAGAAAATGAAATTTTTATTGCGGTAATGAAAAGGAAAAAAAAAGGAATTAAACTTCCAACTGCCCTAAAACAACTTTAAATTCTTTGAATTTCATGTGCGAGGAATGGGATCTCCATGCATAGTCTCCAGCCCATAAGTCCCAGGATGGACAACTTGAGTGACTTTGTAGGGTCCTTCCCCGTTTGGAGTTAGTTTTTCTGAGTCTCGCAGAACTGACATCTCAGTGCGTCTGAGAACTAATTCACCAACCAGGTAAGTCCTCTCCTTTAGCTTTGCGTTGTAGTACCTGACCACCTTTTGCTGATAGGCAGCCATTCTGACCTGCGTCCTCTCCTTCAGCTTTGCGTTGTAGTACCTGACCACCTTTTGCTGATAGGCAGCCATTCTGACCTGTGCATGTTCCCTTGTTTCTTCCAGTAAGTCAAGGTATGCCCTCAACCCGTCATCGTTGTTCACTTCATCCACTTCATTGAAGTTTTTTGATTCGTTGGGATGGAATCCCAATCTTGGTGGGGATGACGGCCTCCGTTCCGAATGTTAGGTTGAATGAATCTCTAGTTGCAGCTTAAGAGTGGTACGGTATGCTCAGAGCACATTAATTTGGCAGCTCGTTGTAGACACCCCATTTTGACCGTACCCTAAACCCTCCAAGTTTGAGCCAAAATCCAACCAAATCAATCAACTAGGGTCCCAAATTTCACCCTAAGCTAGGGTAGGATCCCATCTAGCTCCCTGTAAAATTTTGTCGAAATCCGAGTGCGTTTGCCTAGCGAACGAACCAAATAAGTGTCCGTAGTGTAAACCAGAAAGGGGGTTGAATTTATCCGGTTAGGGGGACGAATTTATCCTTGAAAGGACGTGTATGGCCGAATAAGACATGATTCGGGCGTGCGCCCATCACTTTTTCGCGCAAAACCGCGCGCCCATCCGGTGGTAGTGCCAATATCACTTAGAAAAATTCTTATAAAAAAGGATTTAAGTTCATTTTTTTTTAAAAAAAGGGGTTTTTTTTTCTTCATTTTCTCGGAAAATTTGAGCGAGAGAGAGAGAGAGAGAGAGAGAGAGAGAGAGAGAGAGGGAGAACAGATTTCATTTTTTCCCCAAATTCAAACCCTAACCAATACTCTTCTTCTCCGATCATCTTTTCGACCAAATTCCGGTCAATCTCCGTTATAACTCCGACTAGCCACCGCACTCTTCCATCCCTTGTCTTCATCATCAACCCTTTCATTTTCATCTCTCTGCATTTTTTTTACTTTTATTTTTTAGATCTCTTTTAGCTCCTTTCCAAATCTCAGATCTGAATTATAAGAAAATTCTCTTAGGTTTACAAATAGAATCAAGGGAGAGAGAGAGAGAGAGAGGGGGCTGGAGAGAAAACTCTATTTTTTTTTCATATTTTCTCTTTCCGGTCTTCTTCTCCGGCGAAGTCGCCGGAGCTCTATCCGTTCATCTAGCCAGTCATATTCTTAGCACTTCATTCTCTTTTCTTCCATTGCTAACCTTCTCCTTCATAATCTCCTTTTTCTACTTCATCTAAACCCTAACTCAAATTTCTAAGCCCTAGAAACCTAGATCCGAACCTTAATCGTAAGATTTTCCCCTATTTCTTCTCCAGCAAGTTGAAGCTCCGGCCGGTTATCATCACTATGAAACTCTGGATCTGAGATTCTTGAGCTTGGATTTAGCTTGTTCTTGCTGAGATTTGTTAATTTGGAAAAGGAAAAGGAGAAATACAAAGTGCTGTGTGGAAGTGGCAAAAAGAATAAGAAACCCGATCTTCTTCAACGGTTTCAACAAAGAAACTCTTCTCAGGTATCTTTTTAATGGATTAGAGCTCTAATTGGTGGATTCGGCTTTTGCTTTTGCCAGGTAAGTTACTGTATGCTTTTCTCATTTTGTTGAGTGTATTTTCATAATTGTGTTCAATCCCGTGTGTTTTGATTGCTTGTAGTTTTGATCTTTTTAAGATTTTAATTGACATATTTGATCTCTAATGTCTCAGGTTGTGTATTTTAATTTCTCATTTGTTCCAGATTTAAGTTCTTTTTATGCGCTGAAATATGTAGATTTCATTTGAGAGATGTGATGTTATATGTAAGATCTTATTTGTTTTAAGTGAGCAAGGCTATAACCTTGTAGAGCAGGTCCTGTTTCCTGAACAGTTTTGTATCAAAGTAATTTCCATTTTGAGTATGTTATAAGATTGATCCCAAAAGTGTATGAAGAATGACATTTGAAGCATGCTATTTCTGATCGTTTCGCCAAGAAGAATTAATTTCTGAACTATTTTTCCAGTTTATGCCCTGATCACATATTGGTGAGTAGATAACTGAATGGAATTGAGCTATTCACTCTTAATGTATACATGGTTATCTCATAAACTGCTGCTGTCTTTCATAATAACAAATGATGTTCACTTCTATTAAGATAGCTGTTTATATGAAAGAACATTAGGCTGAATTCTTTTATGAATACAAAACATATGGTGTATTACTTGCTGATACATATAAAGTGATGTCAAATTGGTTGAATTTCCGTGAGCATTTATTTTTTAGTTACATCATCTTTTAGTTATATCCACGGGTGGACAAATACGTTGGTTTCTGTTAGTTTGTTTGAATTATCTCATACCAGTGCATGTGAAAATAAAGTAGAGCTGACTGGGTTTTGATCCAAATTGCATTAAGATGGAATGTTGTATGACATTTTTCAATGATCCTTATTATGTTACTATTCTTTTTAGAAGTGAAAGACAGATTTATTCCAGGTGCTATTCTTGTTGTTGCGTTGTTCTGACATATATATTCATATACTTTAGGCAATTGATAATAAATCTGAACAGAAAGGTCTTGCTCATTCTTGTTAAGAATGTCAATAGGTGGATTGGTGATTTGGTGTTTGAAACTTGATGCCAAAGTTCTTTCCTGGGCGATGAAGGCGATAGCCCAAGCCCAGTCTTAGAGGAGCTTACCTGATGTGGTAGTACCCTCTGCTCTTATCTCCCTTTCTTTAGGTAGAGAGTTTGTAATCTTTTAGATGCCCTTATACTTTAGGTAATCCATTCATCGCAGGCGCAATGAAGGCGATAGCCCAAGCCCATCCTTAGGAAATTAACTAAGTCCAAATAGCGTTTTCCCCTCTCATTTAGAAGACTCTCTAAGTCTTTTAGGCATATATCTTGGTTTTTTTTTAATTCTCCTTTTCATTGCAAGGGCAATGAAAGAGTAATCTAGAGCCCCCCTTTTAGGAGACAGGCTATGTCTCATGTAGGAAAAGTTATACCCTTTAGAGACAAGCTTTGTCTCATTAGTGAGTTCACCCTTAGGAGACATGCCATGTCTCGTCAGCACCTCTCTTGGAGCCCACTTCTGTGTCTAAGAGACTTGCATGGTCTCACTAGCACCCTTCTTTATCTCATTTTTTTTAGGAGACAGGCTTTGTCTCATTAGCACCTCCTTCTTAGAATCCTAATTTCAGAGTCAGTCCTTAGCATATGAATCTCTCCTTAGTTAGAGAGTCAGTCCTTCAGTTTTCAGAGTCAGTCCTATCATCATAGGGGTTAGATTTCCGTCCAACCTCTCGTCAAATCATGTGATTTTTATCCACTCTTGCAAGGCATAGGATGCTGTCCAACCCTTGCAGAGTCGTGATTCTGTTCTTTTCCCCCGCAAAGCATAGGATGCTGTCCAACCTTTGCGGGATATCAGGAGTCTGTCCTCCCCTTCTGATGATAGGATGCTGTCTTCTTGAGTCAAAAACATCAAAAACATCTGAAAAACAAAAAATCTTAAAAATTCTTGAGTCATTTAGGAGTAGTTAGAAAATCATTTCCGAACTACGTTGGCTTGATCCCTTTCCATAGGGTACGTAGTGCAGCTTGAGATCTTTATCCCAAGTCCAACCAAACTTTTAAAAATAAACATTTCAAATATTCAAAAAATATAAAATTCTTCAAAACCTTTTCAAAAATATCTTCCCCTAGAGTTAGGAGTCTGCCCTAGCTATTTAGGTTGTTTTAGAGTTAGGAGTCTGTCCTGATTTGTTGATATGGTGTGTCCCGTCGCGTGAGTGTCGCTAGAGTTAGGAGGCCTCAAGTTGATCGGTTAGACACTTAGTTGAACCGATGGCTAGACTAGGAAGCATATAGTCAGCCCATGGCTTTCTTTAGGATGCACGGCCTAGTTACACATAGGATGTAGGGCCCACCTGCATCAGCTTAAGGCTAACCAACTTGCATTAGTTAGGGCATATGGAGAGTCCTAAAAATTACAATTCACATGAACTTAAGCAATTGTATAAAAAACTTTAAAAAATCAGTCGAGTCTAGTGGATCGAGTCTAGGATAGCGGGTCTAGATGGTTAGGCATTGTAGTTTAGAATAGGTCATCGAACTACGTTGACTCCGATTCTTTCCGAGGCCGGGATACGTAGAGCAGCTGGGATGGACGGCCATCTTGGTCCGAGTCAAGTCGCATTAGAGTTAGGATTTGTCTTGTCCTGTCATATATAGGATTGATTTGTGTTTTATGTTTTGATGTGTTTTCTTACTTTCTTGTACTGATAGTATACCTTTAGCTGTAGTTTGCATGTGTATGTCCACCAGAACTTAGACACCAATTAGGTATGACATTCATAATCTAGTTATTCTCAGGTGACACTTATTTTATTTCTTTTTAAGTGTGTTCATTAATCGTCTCCGAGACATGCATGATTAGGTAGACGTCTTCTCGAAGATATTCGTTCCCATTTCATATGACTTTCACCCAAAACTCTTCAAAATCAATAATAAATGGCATAAGAGACCAGGTGCTTGCACTTGGGCGGACGAGGTGCTCTTTGGACCTTCCGAATTCGTAACCAGGCACGAACCTTCTTTTATATCTCTGGTTATCCGTTGCAACAGAGCATAGTATGGGATCCTTGGCCCACTTCCTTGGATGGCGACTCTTCTTTGTTTAAGGTACGCCTCGAATCTGGGTTAGTCCCCGAATCGAGAGGTATCTCACCTTTTATCGCCACTCATGCTGTGAGGGGCACTTCTTTCGAGAGTTCCTTGGTAGAGCTCTCCATTCACGTGGATGATCCTGAGACTTCGCGTGGGGCACGTCCCCGCCGCCCCCCTCTCGGATCGGGGTCCACAGGCTGGCGACTCTGCTGGGGATACTCTTTCGAGAATTGCCTAACTCTGTTAAGATGCCATTTATTACTAACTTTGAAGAATTTTGGGCTAAAATCATTATAAATGGGAATTAAATCGCTTAGAATCCAGGGGCACCAAATAGGTGTTTAAAACAAGGGATTCCCACACTGCACAGCATACATCATTTTGTTCTTTATTTTATTTTATTGATTTTATTATTATTGGCTCCATGGGATGGATACAGTACATGCCAGATGGGATGTCATTACCCTATTGGGATTGTTGTATCTATTACCAAGCTATGCGGCGGTGCTGCAGCCGTAAACACTAGGCGTACTTGTGTTTACAGCAGCCGATGAGCAATGAAGCATACTATGTATAACACTAGGCGTACTTGTGTTATACATTTTAAGTATGGATCATAAGCATAGTACCCGATATATTGAGTCCGGAGCTCTACTTTCATTTTACATATATTATGTACATGAATATATTTGCTGACTTAGTAAAACCCAATTAGGATCTGTATGTGCTTATATATATTGCATTCATATAAGGACGAACATGTGTTGCTGACACATGTTGAAGCCTGGATTTAGGAACCATGTCCTATCTATAGATTATTGTAGTTCACCTTATGTGGCTACAATGCGGTCCTAGTACACTCACATGTCTGTCTTGAGTCAAGCTTCTTGACTCTGCTAGATTAGAATTAGGGCTGGTGCCCCTGGTTAGGGTGTATATATATATATATACATATTTATATTGATTATTAGATTAGGGCTTACTCCTTTGTAATGTTTCCTATCTAATCCAATCAGTCATATCCTTTGAGATTTAGATTTGGTCGATGATTCTACTTGTCATCGTTATGACCATGGTCTTTTTCTGATCTTTTGATCATAGATCTGATTCATATCTTGTATCATTGATCTATATCCTATACATTGATATTTAGATTAGGGCCTACCTCTTAGTTAGGTTCTTCTTCCTAATCTGTCAATTCTTTCTATTTATCCATTCAGTGGATACTCATTAGATTATTGGCTCTTTATCCATAATCTATCCCTTGATCTATTGTTCATAATGTTGATCCATGTTTTCCATCGTGTATTTATATTATTAGATTAAGGTTTACCTCTTAGTTAGGTTTTCCTTCCTAATCTAATCAATTATCCCTATCTATTCATTCTTTTAGATTATGATCAGATCGATGACTTCTAATCATCATTCCTATGGTCACGATCCATCCTTCGATCTTTTGGTTGCAAATTCAACCCATCTCTAAATGTCGTCATTCATGGTCAGCCCCTCACATCCCTCTGATGACCATATTCTATTTTTCACTCATGAGCCTATCTTGCCACCATAATTTGAGTGCAAGTATCCTTGCTGGGAGTCTTATACTACCGAGTTTATCCATATACCCTTATGATGACTTGTGGGATCTCTTTATATGGCCGTCATGTTGCCGAATTTTACCCAACACATTTTCAGTGTGATTGCTATCCTTTAGTGATATTGATAAATCATGTGTTTATCTTACCATGACCCTTCTTACAATTGTTATGCTGTTGGTTCTTACCCGAGGGAAAGATGTGTTTGTAGTATCTCTTGTCTCAACTTGTGTGTAACATTTCCATGATATTGCCTCATACTAAAATTGGTGTTTGTCATTTCCATGACAGGAGTCTTAGCCATTCCCTTGCAGTTCACGCCAAAAGAGCCTTATTTCTGAACCTATTTGATCTTGTTAACCTTTGAGGATAAGTCACCACTTTATTTCATTTGTTTCCCCTCAACCTAGATGGCCGAGCTAACTTCGAACAAAAAGCTATCCGTGGCTGAAATGTGGGAAATAATACATTCTTGGAATAAAGAAATAACTCCTATGAAAGACGAAGCTAAGGAAAAACCTATAACTTTTGAGGACTCTGTAGTCCAAAATCATCCTCCTGTGACCCTTGATCCTATCAAGGCCATGATAGCACATATTGGTGATTCCGAAGAAGAACAACTTACTGTCGTAGGAAAGGAGAAAGAATTTGCTGACAAGGTTGAGAAGCTGTCCCCTATGATCCCTATTCCTGTCTTGGTCCCAGTATCACATATTGATAATTCCAAGGGCAAGCAACATGTCGAAGACAAGTGTCTCCCATCTCCCACCTCAGCAGGGAAAGTGAAAGAACGTGTTAAAGAAATTGAAGAATTGAACTTTGATCACCAAAGCGTGAAGAATCCAAGAAACGATAGCAAATCAGTTGTTGATTCTAAGAAGATCAATATTATTGAGTCATCTCATCAAGCACCTTAACCTGTCATGCAGAGGTCTGGTCCAGGAGATGAGAACCCAGCACAGAAGCCTAAGAAGAAGTTCACTCCATTACCGAAACCTCCAGCGGTCATTCTTCGAAAACTTGTTAAGGATGGACAGTTGAAACTCATGGCTCAGAAGCCACCTCCTAAGGTTCTTCCAAGGTTCTACAACAAGGAGGAATACTGTGAATATCACCAAGGCCCTGGTCACATCACCAATCGTTGTCGCTCCCTCAGATTTGCGATCCAGGACCTCATAGATAGGGACCGTCCTATTTGGCCCGGATTTAATGCTAATCAGAATCCTTCACCTAGATGTGTTGATATTCCTCCAGTTGTTGCTAAAGCTAATTTGACAGTTGAACCTTTTGAAGATCCTTCCATCATCATGCATCCCATTTTTGAGTCAGAGCGTTCTTCATCTTCAAACTTGGGAATGATAGAGCTTGAAATGTCAGGAGGTGGTTATATGCCAAGAAAAATACTGTCGATGCCAGTTATTGAAGATCAGCTGAAGCCGGGTCGACAGGACCTACACCAAGGTTGAACCCCTAGTTATGGACATCATGGAGGAAGGAGTACCACCCATAACCTTTCAATGCCAGTTCATTTACCATCGAAGAAGTGTCACGTGTTGTTTGTCTGTCGTTGAGTGTGCACCAACTTTCTTCTCTCAAAGTTGGTAAGTCTTATTGTGTCGATGTAAAAAAAAAGAAAAAAAAAAGAAAAAGAAAAAAAGTGTGTGTCTTGTTTGTCAGTTGTGTTCATTCACAGTTTGTTGTTTCCATAATTTGTCAAGTTCAATGTAGAGCCCATTGAGGTGCGTCGAAAAAAAAGAGTTACTGATATACTTAAGAGTCTTCAATTCAATAAAGTTGTTGATTTCATATCGTTGATATTCTATGATTCACTCTTAGATCTAATGTTTAAAATAAAACTAAAGACACTCTTCTCGGATGAGAATGCAGACGAAATTCCCCTCGAGATCTGAAACATGATCAAACGGGAGGAAGAGCGTCGAGCATAGCCACTCAAAGAAGAAATCGAAGCTATCGATAGTGGTATCGAAATCTGAAACTCGGGAAAGATGGATTGGCAAAACTTTATCTCTCGAGGAGAGCGAGGAATTGATAAACCTGTTTATAGGGATTCAAGGTGGTCTTGCTTGATCCTATGAGGATAAACCAGGTGAATGCCTTGTTGTGATGAAAAGCAAGACTCCATCAGCTTTAGATATCGGTCGAAAAGCAAAGTTCAAGAGAGTGAAGCATCAGACACCCAGTCAAGCTGATGAGAAATTTAGCAAAGACTTTGAGAAAATGAAGTCATCAATTCGAGCCTTAAAGAGCACTTGGGCCACATCTTTTAAATAAAATTCTAAGTTGGAATATTTCAAGAGAAGAGACAATTCTTATGTCCAAAAGAAAGAAAATATCTAGAAGAAAGGAAAGCATGAGAAAAAGACAAAAAGGAGAAGGGAATGTGTCCCTAAGACAACTCCTTAAGAATATCAAAGATCCAAATGATGGAGTCTGTGAAACAGATTATATATGAGATTAGTCTTTAGCATTTGGAGACTCATGAGAGTTTTGGAATCTGGAAGATGGATTCAAGATCTCCAAGATGAAGAGCGTAACATTGTGATTGAAGTCCTGCTTGCAAATACCGCCAGACTCATCGACAAAAAAATTCAAAATCTTGAACCTTAAACAGTCAAAAGCTTGTACATCAAAACACCAGGAGGCCATCCTTGGACGTTTGAGCCTTTATAGCCAAAATCCCAATGTTTAAAAACATCCTTTTGTGAGCCCTTTGAGCCAACATTTTAAAACCAAACAATTCTTTCAACCATATTATAAACCAGGGGCATTTTATGCACCCGAACTACGCGGACCTGATCCCCAACTCTTCGGGGGTACGTAGGCAACCTGATCAACTCAGGTTCGGTCAAACCTTTGGGATAAAAGCTAAATCATCCCTCCTTCAAAATTTTGAAGCTAAAAAGCTAAACCATTCTTTGTAAACCCCAAAGCGAACTACGCGGATCTGATCCTCCATTTTTGGGGTACGTAGGTAGTCTGGCAAGACCAGATTTGGTCCAAATCGTTTGAACTTTTGATATCTAACTCTTTTGAACCTAAGCCTACCTAGAAAGTCCTTCTGGTGAAACAAGCAAAGGTTCAAGGCAATTGAAAACAAAAACAGAAAAGAAATAAAAAGAACGAGAGTCTGAAGACCCACTAGGTTGAAAACCCGAAAGGGTGGCCTATAGTCATGTATTTGCTAAGTCAACAACTAAAGGGGTTGGCTTATGCGAAAGTGAGGGTAGCGGTCTGATGGGTTGAAAATTGAAGAGACAATCCAGTCAGGGGCAAAGACTTTCCAAAAAGTGAGCTGATAAGCATGGAAGGAGTTTCCTCGGTTATGAAGAACTCTGACGTTTGAATACTGTGAGAATTCCAGGCAAAAGCTGAGACAAATGGTTTGCTAGACCAGAAACCTAGAATGCAATAATCATGAGTTCCCACCAGAGGAAATTCGAAGAGATGAAGAAGCCATCACTACATAGGGCAGGAACTTGGAATCCAAGTAGTGTCAGTGAGATTTACTTTGACACCTTTCTAAATTAGGGGCATTAAGACTGAGCAATCCAAAGGGGGTAATAACCATGATAGAAATCCTGATGGAGGAAATTAGAACTTCTTGACATGGTTTTCGAAATTATTCTGAGAGCGGCTAGCTTTACCATTTAAAAATACACATCAGGTCTAAGGGTGAATCAAAAGTGAGTCGAGTCTCTCGAATAATGCACGTCTTCTTTGATAGAGTCCTTAAAAGTCTGTTCCTCATTCATATTCGTTTTCCTTCAAGGTCCAAGTCGTCTGGCACTGGAAGAATGGGTGTATACATTCTGAAGTGAGAAGAAGTGAATAGACCCTGGTTTAGGTATCAGAAAAAGGCAAGAAATATCATGTTCTGACAGGTTGAATATGTCAAATTTCAAGTAGTAGGTGGTAAAAAGAGTGAACCTCAAATAATGGCCAATGAAAAGAGAAATTTTCTGGCTCAGTCATCATCCTATCTTTATTCCAAAGAAAAAACCTATGCAAACCCAAATTTTCCTACCTGTAGACACCCCATTTTGACCGGACCCGGGTTCGCGAGTGGTTGTGCGCAACCTTATCAAACCAGTGAGTTAGGGTCTCAAATTACCCCCTAAGCTAGGTTAGGGTCCCCCATAGGTCCCTGTAAAATTTTGTCAAAATCCGAGCATATTTGATCAGTGAATGGATCCAGGCAATGGTCGTAGTTCAAATCTGGAAGGGGGGCAAATTATCCGCACAGGGGGGGTGTCCTTTTGAAAAATAGCCGAGGTTTTGCCTTTTGTCTAATAAGACAAAGCGGGAGAGGTGCGCCTAGTAATTCGCGCGCCTTATCAAGTAGGGGTAGTGCCATTATCAGCAACCTTCTTTTTATATATCCAAAAAATCAGAAAAATTAAAAAGAAAAAAATCACTGTTCATCTTTCGTTTTTTTTTTACAGAGAGAGAGAGAGCGAGAGAAGAGAGATTTTTGGGTTTTCCTCCGCCGATCGTTTTCTCCGGCCTCGTCGGCAGCCATCACCTTACCCGATTCCGGTCACCATCTTCACCATCTCCGCCACCTCCACTTCATCTTTTTTTCTTCTATTTCCTCCACCGCCATCCCTCCCATCTCCAAGCCGGCCATTCGTTGTTGGATTCTCAGATCTGAGATCTGAAATCTCAGATCTGAGATTGCAGATAGAGAAATCCGAGGCAAAGAGGAAGAAAGAGATCTTCATTCTCTTAAGAAAGCAGAGGGAGAGGGAGAGAGAGAGAGAGATTGGAAAAGGGGGTTTTCAGATCTGCTTCTCCGTTTAAGCTCGCCGGAACTCCGGCCGAGAGTTTTTGTCTTTTTCCTTCTTATTTCCTCCATCCAAATTACTTTTTCTTGATTTTAAACTCAAAATCCGAATTTCTATTGTGTAGATCTGATTTTTTGTTCTTTTACTTGCCAAAGACCTCAGATCCGTTAGTTTTGCTTTGAAAATTTGGCAAACTTTGCTTGATTTCAATCAAGATACATCCCCTATCTTCATCCCCAATTCTATAATTTTCGTTTCTTAGATCTCTCTTTCGGTTCCCTTGCAAATCTCAGATCTAAGTTCTAAATCTCAGATCTAAAGTTCCAAATCTCAGATCTATGTTCCTTTCATGTCTAAAACCCTAGATCTACTATTCTTCTCTTCCGATCTTAGATCTGAAATTCTCTGGCTGGTGCAGATTTAACTCTTGTAGGTGCAAATCTCATTCTCGATCATTTGCTTTTAAGTATATTTGCAAGGGGAATTCGGATTGTTGTATCCTAAAGAATCTGCAGTATTTGTGAATCTCCGGTGTGGAATTCATCCGAAGAAGAAAATCAGGTTGGAATTCGCCTCAAATTTTCTTTTGATTTATGGTAAATTCTCTCAAATATTCATTTGATTGTGTGAGGTTATGGATTGGTCGGGAATTTATAGTAGTCTCTTATAATAAATGATAATTCCCTCTTGGTGAGCATTCAGTGATACATATTCATGTGTTTGTTTGTGGAAATTTATTGAAATTTAGTTGCTCATTTTTATTAATCATACGATGTCGCATGGTTATTGGAATGAGATGAGAAGTAGATACTAAGCTATTGATTTACCTTTTCTGGAATCTTTGTCTTAAATGTTGTTTTCTAAAAAAAAATAAAAAAAATAAAAAAAATGATGAAATATATAATATTTGGTTGCCCTCAGTACATACTTTTTTAAATTTTGAAATCATGAGTTGCCTTCAGCATGCTTTATTGCATTTTTAATGTTTTGTGAATTCATTACAGGTTCAGTAGTTTTTTCACTTCTCTGAACTTATGGGAAAAGATTGTACAAGTCATGAGCTTATAATTCCAACTTGATTACTCTTTTTCTTTTTAGCTGATTTTCCTTGTAAAAACCATTATTGCAAATGTAAATTGGATGTAGTATTGCTTCTATGGATTACATTTTATTTATTTATTTATTCTCTATTGATCTGGGTGTTTTAAAAAAAAATTGCTTTAAAGCTATAATAATTCCAAGGATCCTGTTGGCCATAAAAGATGGGGTCGAGGAATATCAATATTATCACTTGCACAGGTGTAGATTAATTTCTCTTGTCTGAATGATATCCTTATGACTCAATAATTTTCTGGTATTTATTTCTAGTCACTCAATGAGCACCTGTTATATTTCTCAAAAATCTCACTCCATGTAAGAAAATATTTAATAGTAGTTGGTTCATATAGGGTCCTCATTTCTGGAATTTTACGTAAACTGCTGCAAGGTATTTTCAATTACAATTCAGCCATGGCTAGGTCTCCTGTTTCAGCACAGTGCAGCCTTGTTTTAGCACATCTCACTTTCTGTTTTAAGCACAGTGCAACCTTGTTTTTAGCACATTTCACTCTCTGTTTAAGCACAGGGCAACCTTGTTTTTAGCACATTTCAGCCCTTAAGTTAGCTCCTGTTTTGCACTAAATCATTCTATGATTTTCATAAACCAGTCCCTGTTTCCATAAATCATCCCCTATTTTTTCCACCAAGTCATTTTTAAAGCTAGTTGGAATTTAGCTTTAAAAATGATAAAACTGAGACAACTATTGGTAAGGTTTAAGCCAAAATATGTGTATTAATGATTGTAGTGATTAATTGTGGTGAGTATATGTTTGAGGCAAAAATGAATATTCTACACCTGGTAATCAAATTGATAGTTTTTATGCATGTCATATTGCAAGAAGGAAGGATAGATGGGTAGACAAATGGACCATAGGTCTCATGTCATGTTCTTTTTGGATCAAAGTAAGTTTGCATGACGGTTATATTGAGAGGGCAAGGAGAATTGGGGTTACTAATCATGAATGCTGAATTGTATGGGCATGCCTCTGTGAAATATATCCATCTTAAGGGATTGGCATCTTCATTCATATGTTCAGATGCTGATTCAGATATATACGTTTTTTTTTATTCTTGAAATTGGGTGATTAATTCACTTGTCTGCAATGTTATTCTTGAAATCCATGCTTTAAACAGGTAGGCATACAATCTGCATGTCTTATTTTGACGGGTTCTACACAGTTTGGTTTTAATAAAAGTACACCACTGCTGTCCCACTGCTGTCCCGTAGGTTATGCACTCGTAATGGTGGTTCTTACTTGGTTTAAAAGCACACAAATCTGTTTCTGTTTGGCACAGGTTCATACGCACAGATTTGTTCATGATTAACACCGTATATGCACACAAATCTGTTCTCCAGCATGCTCGGTTCTTGTATAAATCTTGTTCATTTTCATTACAGATTTGATCTTCAAAACTGCCCAGTTTAAGTACATTGTTGCCCCTGTTTTGGCACGGTTCTGTGATTGGTTATGCCCCATGTTTAAGCATTGTTCAATCCCGGTTTTGTGCAGATTCAACCCATGAATCAGCTCATGACTTGATACTTATTTTGGCATAAACCCATCCAGAAATCTGTCTCAGTTTTGTACTGGAATCTGTCCCAGTTGTGCGCTGGAATCTATCCCATTTTTATTTTTTTTGTACAGGAATCTGCCCTTTGTTTTGGCATAAAATCTACACATAGTTTACACCAGTTTTAGCACAAAATCTGCTATAGATATGCTCCTTGTTTTATCAGATTTAGTCCATAAATTTACACATATGTGCAATCCTCACACCACATTGGCATTTGGAACACCCTTATGTGCAGTCTTCACTTCACTTTGGCATTTGAAACACTCTTATGTACAGTCCTCACTTCACATTGGCATTTAGAACATTCTTTTACTTTGATATGTGTATTACTCACTTCATTTTAATATTTGCAACCCTCTCGCACTTTAATAGTAGTAGCTATCTCTACTTTGATATTGGTAGCCTCATTTCACTTTGACAATATCGACCATCATATCTTAGATCTAGTTGCACTTCATTGCTTACCTATATTAAATAACTATTTTTTTTATATAAATTGGAAATATCATTTGATGCATTTGTATAATCTGTTAAAAATTTTAATATTCTTCTCTTGTACTAAGCTTTGAGTTAGGGTTTGAAGACGGTAATAAATAGTGTTCAGGTGAGACTCTCTTGAGGTTCATAAACTTGTCTTTTATTTAAATAAATTATTTTAGGAAAGAAGGAGATCAGATGACTACTCTATTCGATATTATCGACATGAGTACTGTGTGATCTCAAGGCGGGCTTAGAAATATTATCCTGTGTATTTGTGATATCAGATGATTACTTTAGCATCATCTGATTTCACTCCCATATTGGGGCAGTGGTACTTGTGGTTGGGCATATAAGTGTTTAATGTTGTTTTTTTGCTTTATTAGGCTATCCAGCGGCTGGTCAGGACTAATTAATGTTGTTTATCATTCTATGATTGCTATTATTACAGATTGTGTATTCTTTAGTTATAAGTCTTTCTTTGCTTAGTACTTGATTTGTTTGTATAAGAATTGAATGGAAATTTGAGATGGCCTAGTAGCTCTTTTCTGCTCTCTTGGTAGACTAGCACAGTCTTTTAGACTTCTTTAGATACTAGAACCTGTACTAGGAGACATACTCTGTCTCGTTAGGCAATCCTCCTTTGGAGGCAAGCCTCATTTGTAGAATCCTCTCTGAGATTGCACCTCAGTTTGTTCCTTTGTTAATTAGAGACCAATTTGGTCAATTAGTTGTCTTAGCCCTGCTTACCCCTTGAGGGCAATGATAAGGTTACTTGGAGCCCATCTTTGTGTGTGTTTGCGAGACCCGTCCGGTCTCATTCTCTCGTTAGTCCTCTTTGTGTGCTTTTTGATTTTGGAAGAACACCCTACTCGGCTTGGCTTCATACCCTTTCCCTTATGGGTATTGGGTTGCACATTTGTTGCACCCTAGGGCTAGGTAGCTGTCCGGCCCGGTTGGGTGTTTTACCTTTGCCAAATATGCACAAGGTCTCTTATTCCTTTTGCTTGTAAGCTTCTCCTTAGTCGATAGTCCATTCGCATAGGAGTCAGCCTTGATTAGAGAGTCTTTGACTCATTCATCCTTTAGATAGTGTGATTAGAGAGTCTTTGACTCATTCGCCTTTTAGGTGGCGTTATTAGAGAGTCTTTGACTCATTTGTCTTTTCAGTAGTGTTGTAGGAGAGTCTTGGACTCATTTGTCTTTCAGGTGTTGTTATTAAAGAGTTCTGACTCATTCTTTCTCTTTTAGAGAGTCTTTGACTCATTTATCCTTTAATCGGTGTTTTTGGAGTCTTTGACTCGTGTTTCCATCTCTTAGAGAGTCTTTGACTCGTATATCCTTTAGTTGGTGTTTTTGGAGTCTTTGACTCGTGTTTCCATCTTTTAGAGAGTCTTTGACTCGTATATCCTTTAGTTGTTGTCAGTGGAGTCTTTGACTCGTATTTTCATCTCTCTTAGAGAGTCTTTGAATCGTGTTTCCTTTTCTTTCAGAGAATCTTTGGTTCATTTATTCCTTTGGTGATGTTATTAGAGAGTCTTTGACTCATTTATCTCTTTCGCAGCTTTCTTAGAGAGTCTTTGACTCATTTGTACTTTTAGTTGGATTTATTAGAGAGTCTTTGACTCGCCTTTCCTTTTGCAGTCATTAGAGAGTCTTTGACTCCGTTATCTCATTTTCAGTGTTATCAGTTACTCTTATTAGAGAGTCTTTGACTCATTTGCTCTTATAACGGTGTTATTAGAGCATAGTTTCCCTTATTCACCCTAGGGTTTGTCCCTAGGGTGTTATTTTGTATATTCCTTCCGGTCTTTGGCCAAAAGGGTGAAATCATCAGAAATTTTAAAATCCATAAGCATTGAAATCATTAAAAATCTCAAAAACATTAGAAACTTAAAACATAAAAAATAGTTGATTTGCTGTAAGTGTTTGTTAGTTTGAGAGTTCGTTTCGAACTACGTTGGCTTGATCCTCTTCAACGAGGTACGTAGCGCAGCTCGGGATTTATATCCCAAGTCCAGCCAAACTTTTGTAAATAGCGTTTTAAACCTTTTTGAATAAACAACATTTGATTTCAAAAAGCTCTTCATTTAGAGTTAGGACTTTGTCCTAGATAGAGAGTTTAGAGTTAGGGTTTGATCTTTGTTTTGTTGTGTGCTTGTTTGTGATTGCTTTAGAGTTAGGGGTCTGTCCTAGAGTTATAGGAGCGCCTCCGTCCGGTCAGTCGGCGATACACATCGCCGAGTGATGGCTAGAGTAGGATACGCTAGACTACCTTTGGTTTTCTTTAGGAAATACAGCCTAGTTACACAAAGGTTGTAGGAACTACCTGCATTAGCCTAGGGCTAATCTGCATTTAGTTAGGGCATATAGGGTGTCCTAAAATTCACAATTCACTGGAATTTAAATAATCGTACAATAAACTTTAATAATTGGTCCGGTCTTTTAGATCGAGTTTAGGATAGAGGGCTAGGTGTCTTAGGCATCATAGCTTAGAATAGGCGCGAAGAACTACGTTGCCTTGATTCTCGTGGAGGCGGGGATACGTAGGCTTCTTTGGATGAATACCAGATCATCCGAGGACTCGGGCTAATAATTTAGAGTCTTAGGATTTATTATGTTGTTATTATATGTTTTGATGTGTCTTCTTACTTTCTCGTACTGATCATATATCTTTTGCTGCAGCTTGCATGTGTTTGCACATCAGAACTTAGACACCCATTAGGTTTGTCACTCATAACCTAGCTATGCTTAGGTGGCACATCTTTCATTTTATTTTATGTGTTTATTATCTTTATCCTCAGGAAATGCATGCTTAGGTTGACGATTCTTGAGGATTGTTCCCATTTCAGATGATTTTTACCCAAACTTCTTTGGAGTTAATAATAAATGGCATAAGAGACCAAGTGCTTGCACTCGGACGAATCGGGGGTGCTCTCAGACCTTCCCCATTCGTAACCAGGCACGAACCCATATATATTTCTGGTTATCCATTGTACAGAGGATTTGATTTTAGGGTTCCATGGCATATCCATGGATGGCGACTCTGAGTTTATTTCAGGTATGTCTCGGTTTCGAACCTCGGTTCCGGATCGAGACATATCTCTTTCTTTTATATCGCCACTCGTGCTATGCTATGAGGGTGGCATCCGTTTTGAGAGTTTCTTGGTAGAGCTCTCCTTCACACGTGGATGATCCGGATGGTGTGGGGACCCGTTCCCTCACTCGCCTATCTCGGATCGAGGTCCACACTACCTATCCTGGTTCTACTTTCCTTGGAACTCTTGTCATGGAAATATAATACACTAGGGGCATCTTTTATGACTTGCGTCATAAAAGATATCGAATGCACAAAGGCAATCAGTGCCAATGTTTATAACAAGTTGAGATAAGAGAGATATGAGCACGTCTTGAGCCAAATCTCTAAACTCCTCAAATGAGCCCTTTTTCTAAAAGAGTCAACTTTCAAAGAAAATCAATTTTCCCAACGGAGTTTAGAATTTGTTCCCACAACCTTCAAACTTCAGCAGAATGCTTTTCACCTGTCAAAGAAGGGCTAATATCCAAATCCCTACAAGTTATCTGAGTCCAATTCTCAGCAAGGAACTCGTACTCCCAATTTCCTCGGCAAGAGGCGATCAGTCTAAAAAAAAAAAATCATCATTCAAAATCAATCAATTCTCAGCAATATCCTTGTCCTTCCAAGGCTCTTCGTGGTTTACTATTCAGGTATACCATGGACCCTTGCTTCCTGAGTGGCTCTTCATGATCTGTCCTTTAGGATATATCATGGACCCACTATCCATGCTCATTTCATTCATCTCTATTAGTTGTTGTTATTCTTGTTGGGCTCTTCGTGGCTTATTACCACGGACCCCAAATTTTGTACTAGGCTCTTCGTGGCTTATTGCCATAGACCTTAGATTCATTGCGTGGCTCTTCACGGCTTGTTGCCTTGGACCCTCGATTATTTCTTGGCTCTTCATAGTTTACCATTTGGGTACACCATGAACCCTTGCTCTCCGAGTGGCTCTTTGTGATATATCCTTTCAGATATATTATGGACCCACTATTCATAGTCATTCTATTCATATCTTTTACATGTCATTATTTCTTCAATGCTGGGCTCTTCGCGGCTTATTGCCATGGACCCCAGATTCAATGCTTGGCTCTTCACGGAGTATTGCCGTGGACCCTTGATTCCTTTCTGTTGGGCTCTTCATGGTTTCTTGCCATGGACCCTAGATTCATTGCGTGGCTCTTCACGGCTTGTTGCCGTGGACCCTCGATTACTTCTTGGCTCTTCATAGCTTATGGCTATGGACCCTTGATTCCCAGTTTTCTAACTTACCAACAACAACAATATCTTTCTCGTGAGGCTCTTCGTGGCTTATTACCATGGACCCTCGATTCCCGTTTACCTGGCTCTTCACGGTTTATCACCATGGACCCTCATTCTCTGCAAGGCTCTTCATGGCTTATTACCATGGACCCTTGATCAAAATTTCTATTCAACTGTCGATCTTTCTTGTCTAATTTGGTGAAAAGTTGGACCGCAGCTCTATCTAGTTATTTTGTTGCTATTAATGAAAAGTCAAGTCATGGTCCGTCGTTCCACAGTGTACCGACACCCAAGTGCGGAGTCAGGAATGCCTGTGTGACCGATGTGTTACTCGAGTTATGTGTCTGTTAGGAGGCTATCTCACCAATATGTTTTGAATGCTGAGTTATGCGTCCAGTGTTTTACCAAATTAATTTTAAGTCATGTTGAATGTGAAATTTTAAAAACCAAATTCTCCCTGAGAGCATCCACCCCGAGTGAAGAAACAATTTTCTCCCTGAGAGCATCCACCCTGAGTGAAGAAACAATTTTCTCCCTGAGAGTATCCACCCCGAGTGAAAAAGCCATATTCTCCCTGAGAGCATCCACCCCGAGTGAAGAAACCGAATTATTCCCGAAAGCTTTCGCTCCAAGCGTCGAACCCAATTTTCTCTTTGAAAAGCATTTCGCTCCAAGCATAAAATCAATTTTGTCTCTTTGAAAGCATTCGCTCCAAGCGTAGAACCCATTTCTTCCTGAAAGCATTCGCTCCAAGCGTGGAACCCAATTTCTCCTGAGAGTTTTTCGTCCTGAACGTAAAATCTAAATTTTCCTTGAATAGTGTTTGCCTCGAGCGTCGAAAGAACCAAGACCCCTGAGGCAACCATTCCATCTGAAGACCCCTGAGGCATCCCTTCCATTTCAAGACCCCTGAGGTAACCTTTCCAAATGAAGACCCCTGAGGCATCTCTTCCATTTAAAACCCCTAAAACATCCATTCCATATCACAACCCCTAAGGTATCTGATTCTTCCAAAAGTCCAATATCCACCAAATCGTCTTCTTCATTCTTCTTTCTCTTCAATCAATTTTGGGCCAGTCAAAATGTGCTGTCTGTTCAGCTTTGACATTCGCGCGACAAGCACGCTCTGTCAAAGAGGGGCATCTGTAGACACCCCATTTTGACCGTGCCATAAACCCTCCAAGTTTGAGGCAAAACCCAACCAAATCAATCAACTAGGGTCCCAAATTTCACCCTAAGCTAGGGTATGATCCCATCTAGCTCCCTGTAAAATTTCGTCGAAATCCGAGTGCGTTTGCCTAGCGAACGAACCAAATAGGTGTCCGTAGTGTAAACCAGAAAGGGGGTTGAATTTATCCTTGAAAGGACATGTATGGCCGAATAAGACATGATTCGGGCGTGCGCCCATCACTTTTTCGCGCAAAACCGCGCGCCCATCAGGTGGTAGTGCCAATATCACTTAGAAAAATTCTTATAAAAAAGGATTTAAGTTCATTTTTTTTTTTAAAAAGGGGTTTTTTTTTCTTCATTTTCTCGGAAAATTTGAGCGAGAGAGAGAGAGAGAGAGAGAGAGAGAAAGAGAGAGAAAGGGGATCTGAGAACTTCATCTCCGATCATCTCCGGTTGCCATTTTCCGGCAAAAGTCATTTGCTACCATTCCATTTCTTCCTATCTGCAGAGAGAGAGAGAGAGGGAGAACAGATTTCATTTTTTTCCCCAAATTCAAACCCTAATCAATACTCTTCTTCTCCGATCATCTTTTCGACCAAATTCCGGTCAATCTCCGTTATAACTCCGACTAGCCACCGCACTCTTCCATCCCTTGTCTTCATCATCAACCCTTTCATTTTCATCTCTCTGCATTTTTTTTATTTTTATTTTTTAGATCTCTTTTAGCTCCTTTTCAAATCTCAGATCTGAATTATAAGAAAATTCTCTTAGGTTTACAAATAGAATCAAGGGAGAGAGAGAGAGAGAGAGAGAGAGAGAGAGAGAGGGAGCTGGAGAGAAAACTCTATTTTTTTTTCATATTTTCTCTTTCCGGTCTTCTTCTCCGGCGAAGTCGCCGGAGCTCTATCCGTTCATCTAGCCAGTCATATTCTTAGCACTTCATTCTCTTTTCTTCCATTGCTAACCTTCTCCTTCATAATCTCCTTTTTCTACTTCATCTAAACCCTAACTCAAATTTCTAAGCCCTAGAAACCTAGATCCGAACCTTAATCGTAAGATTTTCCCCTATTTCTTCTCCAGCAAGTTGAAGCTCCGGCCGGTTATCATCACTATGAAACTCTGGATCTGAGATTCTTGAGCTTGGATTTAGCTTGTTCTTGCTGAGATTTGTTAATTTGGACCTTGCTCCGTTCATTCGTTTCAACAGAAATCAAGAGGAAAAGGAGAAATACAAAGTGCTGTGTGGAAGTGGCAAAAAGAATAAGAAACCCGATCTTCTTCAACGGTTTCAACAAAGAAACTCTTCTCAGGTATCTTTTTAATGGATTAGAGCTCTAATTGGTGGATTCGGCTTTTGCTTTTGCCAGGTAAGTTACTGTATGCTTTTCTCATTTTGTTGAGTGTATTTTCATAATTGTGTTCAATCCCGTGTGTTTTGATTGCCTGTAGTTTTGATCTTTTTAAGATTTTAATTGACATATTTGATCTCTAATGTCTCAGGTTGTGTATTTTAATTTCTCATTTGTTCCAGATTTAAGTTCTTTTTGTGCTCTGAAATATGTAGATTTCATTTGAGAGATGTGATGTTATATGTAAGATCATATTTGTTTTAAGTGAGCAAGGCTATAACCTTGTAGAGCAGGTCCTGTTTCCTGAACAGTTTTGTATCAAAGTAATTTCCATTTTGAGTATGTTATAAGATTGATCCCTAAAGTGTATGGAGAATGACATTTGAAGCATGCTATTTCTGATCCTTTCGCCAAGAAGAATTAATTTCTGAACTATTTTTCCAGTTTATGCCCTGATCACATATTGGTGAGTAGATAACTGAATGGAATTGAGCTATTCACTCTTAATGTATACATGGTTATCTCATTTACTGCTGCTGTCTTTCATAATAACAAATGATGTTCACTTCTATTAAGATAGCTGTTTATATGAAAGAACATTAGGCTGAATTCTTTTATGAATACAAAACATATGGTGTATTACTTGCCGATACATATAAAGTGATGTCAAATTGGTTGAATTTCCGTGAGCATTTATTTTTTAGTTACATCATCTTTTAGTTATATCCACGGGTGGACAAATACGTTGGTTTCTGTTAGTTTGTTTGAATTATCTCATACCAGTGCATGTGAAAATAAAGTAGAGCTGACTGGGTTTTGATCCAAATTGCATTAAGATGGAATGTTGTATGACATTTTTCAATGATCCTTATTATGTTACTATTATTTTTAGAAGTGAAAGACAGATTTATTCCAGGTGCTATTCTTGTTGTTGCGTTGTTCTGACATATATATTCATATACTTTAGGCAATTGATAATAAATCTGAACAGAAAGGTCTTGCTCATTCTTGTTAAGAATGTCAATAGGTGGATTGGTGATTTGGTGTTTGAAACTTGATGCCAAAGTTCTTTCCTGGGCAATGAAGGCGATAGCCCAAGCCCAGTCTTAGAGGAGCTTACCTGATGTGGTAGTTCCCTCTGCTCTTATCTCCCTTTCTTTAGGTAGAGAGTTTGTAATCTTTTAGATGCCCTTATACTTTAGGTAATCCATTCATCGCAGGCGCAATGAAGGCGATAGCCCAAGCCCATCCTTAGGAAATTAACTAAGTCCAAATAGTGTTTTCCCCTCTCATTTAGAAGACTCTCTAAGTCTTTTAGGCATATATCTTAGTTTTTTTTAATTCTCCTTTTCATTGCAAGGGCAATGAAAGAGTCATCTAGAGCCCCCCTTTTAGGAGACAGGCTATGTCTCATGTAGGAAAAGTTATACCTTTTAGAGACAAGCTTTGTCTCATTAGTGAGTTCACCCTTAGGAGACATGCCATGTCTCGTCAGCACCTCTCTTGGAGCCCACCTCTTTGTCTAAGAGACTTGCATGGTCTCACTAGCACCCTTCTTTATCTCATTTTTTTAGGAGACAGGCTTTGTCTCATTAGCACCTCCTTCTTAGAATCCTAATTTCAGAGTCAGTCCTTAGCATAGGAATCTCTCCTTAGTTAGAGAGTCACTTCTTCAGTTTTCAGAGTCAGTCTTATCATCATAGGGGTTAGATTTCCGTCCAACCTCTCGTCAAATCATGTGATTTTTATCCACTCTTGCAAGGCATAGGATGCTGTCCAACCCTTGCAGAGTCGTGATTCTGTTCTTTTCCCCCGCAAAGCATAGGATGCTGTCCAACCTTTGCAGGATATCAGGAGTCTGTCCTCCCCTTCTGATGATAGGATGCTGTCTTATTGAGTCAAAAACATCAAAAACATCTGAAAAACAAAAAATCTTAAAAATTCTTGAGTCATTTAGGAGTAGTTAGAAAATCATTTCCGAACTACGTTGGCTTGATCCCTTTCCATAGGGTACGTAGTGCAGCTTGGGATCTTTATCCCAAGTCCAGCCAAACTTTTAAAAATAAACATTTCAAATATTCAAAAAATATAAAATTCTTCAAAACCTTTTCAAAAAGATCTTCCCCTAGAGTTAGGAGTCTGCCCTAGCTATTTAGGTTGTTTTAGAGTTAGGAGTCTGTCCTGATTTGTTGATATGGTGTGTCCCGTCGCGTGAGTGTCCCTAGAGTTAGGAGGCCTCAAGTTGATCGGTTAGACACTTAGTTGAACCGATGGCTAGACTAGGAAGCATATAGTCAGCCCATGGTTTTCTTTAGGATGCACGGCCTAGTTACACATAGGATGTAGGGCCCACCTGCATCAGCTTAAGGCTAACCAACTTGCATTAGTTAGGGCATATGGAGAGTCCTAAAAATTACAATTCACATGAACTTAAGCAATTGTATAAAAAGCCTTAAAAAATCAGTCAAGTCTAGTGGATCGAGTCTAGGATAGCGGGTCTAGATGGTTAGGCATCGTAGTTTAGAATAGGTCATCGAACTACGTTGACTCCGATTCTTTCCGAGGCCAGGATACGTAGAGCAGCTGGGATGGACGGCCATCTTGGTCCGAGTCAAGTCGCATTAGAGTTAGGATTTGTCTTGTCTTGTCATATATAGGATTGATTTGTGTTTTATGTTTTGATGTGTTTTCTTACTTTCTTGTACTAATAGTATACCTTTAGCTGTAGTTTGCATGTGTATGTCCACCAGAACTTAGACACCAATTAGGTATGACATTCATAATCTAGTTATTCTCAGGTGACACTTATTTTATTTCTTTTTAAGTGTGTTCATTAATCGTCTCCGAGACATGCATGATTAGGTAGACGTCTTCTCGAAGATATTCGTTCCCATTTCATATGACTTTCGCCCAAAACTCTTCAAAATCAATAATAAATGGCATAAGAGACCAGGTGCTTGCACTTGGGCGGACGAGGTGCTCTTTGGACCTTCCGAATTTGTAACCAGGCACGAACCTTCTTTTATATCTCTGGTTATCCGTTGCAACAGAGCATAGTATGGGATCCTTGGCCCACTTCCTTGGATGGCGACTCTTCTTTGTTTAAGGTATGCCTCGAATCTGGGTTAGTCCCCGAATCGAGAGGTATCTCACCTTTTATCGCCACTCATGCTGTGAGGGGCACTTCTTTCGAAAGTTCCTTGGTAGAGCTCTCCATTCACGTGGATGATCCTGAGACTTCGCTTGGGGCACGTCCCCGCCGCCCCCCTCTCGGATCGGGGTCCACACTCGTCTACCCAAAACCCCTTAGCTTCGTCCAGCCTCAAGCATGAAAATGAAGAAAAAAATTCATTCCAATGGATCCACTGGATCAGTGTTTCCGAATCTCAAATACCTAGACCAATTCTTCTTCATTCATTTTCGTGGGACCAGGACCTTCTATTAGAATATAGGAAGGGAAGGTTCACGACTTGAGCAGTTAGAGATTTCTCTAATTCAACAGATTGTTCAGATCGATACCCATATCGAGTAGTTGGCCGAGTAGCGGCATACCCACCATCTCTGTCAAACTCCTGAAAATTGCCTATAACTAAGTCAATCGACACTCTATTAGAGCCCTAGGAATGGGAGGTTCGAAGGTCTGGGCTCAGTTCATTAGCGATGTCAGCAAGGGCTAGAGGAAGGAAGGGGCACGGATTCAACAACTACACCGCACAAGCAATAGCTTCGGCCCAAAAGTATTGTAGCATATTTTTACCGTTCAACATACTATGTGCCATGTTAAAGATTGTGCGGTTCTTTCTTTTGGAAACACAACACCTTAAAATTGGCCCCGCCAACTCGTGCAAGTATCGAAAAACGCTTAAACGGGTAGCGATGACTAATACCCATCAACCCGAAAGGGTGGAACTGAAAGAAGGTTATCCCCTTTCGGCAAGATAGCTATGCGTAGCGGAAATTTGATTCACAAAGTTCTTTAAATTTTCCTTTTGATCTTGCTTTTGCCCAAGATCGTAGAGTCTAGATTAGTTATTATTATCAATCTAAGATCAATAATTACCTCTTTGAAGAATAAATTATTAAACCACGCTGCTTGATCTACTTCTTGAACGGTTGCGACCGTTTTGAACACCGCGAACCCGCATGTTGAACCGATGTATTCTTTTGCTTTGTTCGATCAATTGTGGATGTGAATAACTCTTGTTCACCTCTTTAGGATCTGATCTAATCAGTACCCAAGTAGTAGAGATTAGAAAACTAACTTGGATGCCTTTTTCTTTTGATCTTTGGTGTGGTTTTTCAACAATTGAGAGAGAGATGAAGCAGGATGTGAAAACGATTTTTCAAGGGGGAGAAGGGGGGACGAATTTTTGGATCTCTACTCTTAGAATTCGCCCAGCCCTTTCTCCCATTTATTCTCAAAGAGTTTGGTTTGTTTAGTGCTTCTTTCTCTCATCCAAATTCTATCCAAATTGGAAGACAAGTTGTAATGAAACTCCTTGAACAATTGGGACTCCTCCCAAAACCGACTCTTGGCTGTGTGGGACACCTAAATCTCCTTGGGGGGCATGATTTTGAGTCACTCTCCAGCTCCTTGAGAGCTTATCCACTAAGAGTCCATGTTGGAAACGAATTGCTTGAATTCTAGAAGATGCATTTGAACAATTCTATCTCCAAGAGGAGTTCTAATGCAACTCAAAGTCCATGATCCATTGGGAAATGTTTTCCCAAGTCTCCTAACTGATTTGCGTGTGTGGTGGACCCACCACACTTTTCCCAATTCGTAAGACAATTCCAATTCCCAATTCCATTACAATTTGGCTCTCTTTGCTAAACCGGTTTGGGAATAACTGTCATCATTTGGATTTCATATTATTGTTCTTATTATTAATCATATTAATAATATTTAATAATGTATAATAAATGAATAATTAATTACCCATTTAATTAATTAATAACTCACATCCAATGAGAGTTATTTGGCTCCAATTTTGTTCTTGAAAAATTCTCTAATAGTCTCTTGCTAGTTAACTAACAAAGACATGTATATATATATATATATATATATATATATATATATATATATATATATATATATATATTATCACATTGATCTAACGGATTATAGCCGTCTGTGCAATTACATAAAATGCGAAACCCTGATCCGATGTTATCGGGTCACTCGAGTTATGAGTGGGATCATCGCAGGGATCCGACGGCTGATCCTGCGGAACCCTATAGTGGGTCCTACTGCTATCTCGCTCTGTAGTTAAACTACACTCGTATTAGGTCAGTGGCCTCCATCGATATGTAACCCTAAAGATGACCGTCATATCATCTTACCCGTAATCACATCATGTATGTGCAAGTCCTTTCTCCTTGACTACATCTACTGAGTTGAGTCATAAGGGGGTGGACACCTCTTAACCCCGGTATACCAGTTTGGTCAAGTGGTGTTCAGCCTCCAAATGCATTTGTGAAATCCTTTGAAAACTTTTTAATGTTTCATAAAATATTCCGATAAACCTTTTATCAAATCTACCTGGCCAGGCTATTTAATAGGCCTACCACGCTGACAAAATTGTAGATGTCAATCCCTAAATTTTAGGGTGAAGAATCCCATTTTGAGTATGACTATTGGTCTCGTGGGTTTACTCTAGCGTATAGCACTACCCGAATGTGACTCTATACTATAATCACTCTAGGATAGACTAAGACCCTAGAACGGGCAGACAGACCAATAAGATCCCCCAGGTCTAAGGATATGTGAAAGGTCATGTTTGGTAGAACAACTTTATACTCTCTTGTTGTAGACACTCCATTTTGACCGGACCCTTTTCCCCAAAATCGAGTAAATTCTAAAGTCGAATAAAGATTCTGAGATTAAATGAAATACTCAAAACGTGGCTCCCGAAATCAGTCTTTAAAGTTGAGTAGATGTCCCAAAGTCTAATAAATTCCTGAAGGAGTAGGCCCTAAATGCCAATAAAATCCAAAATTTCATTAGCTCGGTGTGCTTATGGAGAGATACAAATATTTCAAGAGATAGTTAGTATTCCAAGCAGGGTGCTTGCAAAGTTTCCGGTAAATCGGACAAGAAGCAGCAAATGGGATGGGTTAAGTTTGTGTCATTGGTTAAAACAGATGCAGAAGTGGGGTGGATTATCCAGCATGAGTGTGCCAGTATCAGCATTGTGTGCAACAAAGCAAGTCCTAATTGATACAACCCCATGTCCTACCCGAGCCACCCCCAGTAGGGAAGTAGAATAATCCTAAAATACATGAGAAGTGGGCTGTCTAGAGGAACAAAAAAATGTTCTCATAAAGGGGAGATCAACTTATATTGGAGGGCATTTTAGGAATTTAATGTGATTGTTTCCTTGAAGGGGTAGTTGCTCTAAACCATAGGATTAATGAGGACAAGTGTATGGTCAGGGTGAGATAAGAGGAAGATTCTCTTATATGGTTTGTAAAGATAGGCATCATTTAATCTAACAAAATGGAAGAGATTAAGGGTGGAGATTAGGCAAGGTAAATGGGCTTTGCAATGAATGGTTTAGATCATACCCATGAAAGCATTTCAACTATAAAAAATTGAGAGAGAGAGAGAGAGAGCTGGTGTGGACCCCGACCCGAGAGAGGCGGGGGACGAGCCCCCGGAGAATCTCTCTCTGGAATCATCCATGTGAATGGAGAGCTCTACTAAGGAACTCTCGAAAGAAGTGCCCCTCATAGCATGAGTGGCGATACAAAGGGAGATACCTCTCGATTCAGGGACTAGCCCGGATTTGAGGCTTACCTTAAACAAAGAAGAGTCGCCATCCAAGGAAGTGGGCCCTGGATCCCATACTATGCTCTGTTGCAATGGATAACCAGAGATACAAAAGAAGGTTCGTGCCTGATTACGAATTTGGAAGGTTCGAAGAGCACCTCATCCGCCCAAGTGCAAACACCTGGTCTCTTATGCCATTTACTTATTGATTTTGAAGAGTTTTGGGCAAAAGTCATGTGAAAGGGGAACACATATCTCCGAGAAGACATCTACCTAATCATGCATGTCTCGGAGATGATTAATAAGCACACGTAAAAAGAAATGAAATAAATGTCATACCTAATTGATGTCTAAGTTCTGGTTTGCAAACACATGCATGCTACAACTAAAAGTATAGGATCTGTACATGAAAATAAGAAAACACAACAAAACACACAACACAATTCAACTCTATATACGACTCAACAAGACGAATCCTAAAACTCTAATGCAATACTTGACTCGGACCAGAATGACCATCCACCCTGGCTGCTCTACGTATCCCGGCCTCGGGAAGAATCAGAATCAACATAGTTCGATGACCCATTCTAAACTATGATGCATAACCATCTAGAACCGCTATCCTAGACTCGATCCACTAGACTCGACTGATTTTTAAAGCTTTTCGTACAATTGCTTAAGTTCATGTGAATTGTAATTTTTTTAGGACTCTCTATATGTCCTAACTAATGCAAGTTGATTAGCCTTAAACTAATGCAGGTGGGCCCTACATCCTATGTGTAACTAGGCTGTGCATCCTAAAGAAAACCATGGGCTGACTATATGCTTCCTAATCTAGCCATCGGTTCGACTAAATGTCTAACCGACCAGGGCTCGAGGCCTCCTAACTCTAGGGACACTCACACGACAAGACACAACATTTCAACACAAACAGGACAGCCTCCTAACTCTAAAACACCCCAAGCATCTAGGACAGACTCCTAACTCTAGGGGAAGATCTTTTTGAAAGGGTTTTGAAGAATTTTTGTATTTTTGGAAGGTTTGAAATGATTTATTAACAAAGTTTGGCTCGACTCGGGATGTGGATCCCAAGCTGCACTACGTACCCTGTGGAAAGGGATCAAGCCAATGTAGTTCGGAACAGACTTTCCTAACCACTCCTAATGACTCAAGACATTTAGAATGTTTTTTATTTTTCAGATGTTTTTGACTCAAGAGGACATAATCCTATCATCATAAGGGTTGGACAAACTTCTAATATTCCGCAAAGGTTGGACAACATCCTATGCTTTGCGGGGGAATTGGACAGAATCACGACTCTGCAAGGGTTGGACATAATCCTATGCCTTACAAGGATTGGATAAAATGACTTGATGAGAGGTTGGATAGAATCCTAACCCCTACGATGATAGGATAGGCTCTTGAAAGACTAACTCTCTAACTAAGGACAGACTTCTAGCTAAGGACAGACTCATATACGAAAGGATTGACGCCTAGTGCACAACCCTAAGAGGGGAGTGCTAGTGAGACTAGGCTAGTCTCCTAAAAGAAGAGGAGATAAAGACGGGTGCTAGTGAGACTGAGCAAGTCTCCTAAACACCGAGGATAACTGGGACAAATGAGACAAAGCATGTCTCCTATGAGCGCAACTTTGTACCGAGACATAGCTTGTCTCTTGAAAGGGTATGACATTTTTCTACATGAGACATACCTTGTCTCTTAAAAGGGTGGGTTCTCTAATGAGACACAGCCTGTCTCTAAAGGGTTGACCTTCATACTGAGACATAGCTTGTCTCCCTAAAGGACCCTTGTAGACACCCCATTTTGACAGGACCCTTTTTCCCAAAATCGAATAAAATCCCAATCCTGAAATTCCCGAAACCAAATCCAAACGCAAGAAAAGTCCAAAATTTTATCCAATTCATCTTGTCCTTCAGTAGATATAAATCTCCCGAAAAATGGTTACTGCTCTAAGGAATACTCCTGCAAATTTTCAGAAAAATCGAACAAAATTTGGAGGAAAAGACAAGACAAGTTTGTCCCATTATCAATTGCGCTAAACAGAAGAGGGGTCAATTATTGAAGTGGGGGTGTGCCACTACCAATACCCGTGTACGAGCAAATAAAGTAGACAAAAAGCAAGTGGGGTGTGCAAATATCAAGGCAAGGGTGTGCTAATATCAGCACACTCTTTTCTTATAAGAGGCCCATCGACTAGGGTTTTAGGAAAGCCCCCATTTTCTAAAAAAAGAAGGGAGAGCCTCATTTTTGGGCAGCTGCAAGAAAAGAGAGGGAGTAGCAGAGAAGGGTCTTGAGCTCCATCGGCCACCATTTTCGCCGGCCAACTTTCTCCCCCTTGCCACCATCTTCCATAGCCACCACCACCAAGCTACCACCACCAAGCTACCTCTTCCTCTTCCACCCTTCTTCTACCTTCACCATCTCCTTAAGAATTGGTTTAGGAATTGAAGAATTGGTTTAAATTTCAAGGGTAGATGAGTTACAGAGAAGAAAGAAGAAGAAGGAGGAGATCGATTAAGAGCTTCTAATTTTTCTTGGAGGAGGAAGAGCTGATCCAATCCGCAAGGGTAGCATCGAGATTAGAGATCCAAAGCTAATCTATTTGACTCAAGACTCAAGTAATCTCTTCCTTTCTCTCTAATTCAAATCAAATAGGCGAATCATATTGTTTAGAATGATGTAGGTCTGCAATTTTGGTTTGGTTATTGTGGATGGCTGAGATCGCTTAATCTGTTAGACTTCTTCGTGTAGTTTAATTGTAGGAGTTAAAAGGGGTTGGATCTCAATTGGTTCAAATTATTAAAATCCAGTTGTGTATAAAAAAGAAGCCCCATTCCTTGACACTGTCTCTGGGCTATACATCAACATAGCCATGTCTAATGATTCCATAGAGTCTTTCCTATTTTGATTAATTCTATGGAGTTTTCTTTGTATCCTTACCCCTTTACCCTCCTTGTCCTCCTCCTTATACTAGGATTTCTCATAGGGGTTTAGGGATTTCTCTTTCTTTAGGACCTTTGTTTCTTATAGGATTCAGGGGTTCTACCTTGTCTTCTTTCGGGACTACTCTCCTCATGTTCCTAGGGATCCTACTCGAGCTTCGGGATTCTTTCGACTATAGGGACATTTTCTTGGGTTTCTTTTTCATTCAGAGTCATTCTCCTTATGTTCCTCGGGATCCTTTACGAGCTTCAGGATTCCCTCGATTACAAGAACACTCTCGTCGGGTTTAGGCGATGACGGACGACAACCTCTTGAGCCAAAACCCCCTTTCGATCAAAAGGGATAAAAATACATAAAAATCAAATAACAAAAATCCAAAAAACATCAAAAAACACTCAAAGCGTATTTCGAAATGCTGTTTCGAACTACGTTGGTTTGATCCCTTTCCACAGGGTACGTAGGCAGCTTGGGATTTTCGTCCAAAGTTCAGTCAAACTTTTCAATAAAATCATTTAAACCCTTCAAAAAATCATTCAAACATTTTCTAAAAAATCTTTCAAACCTTTCACACCAAAAATCAAAATGGGCAAGGATGAATGATTACCAAGTCACTTGGAGCCTTCCTTTCATTTCATTTCCGATATTGATCGTGGTTTTCCGGTTTTATCGGTTTTCTGACGTTTTATTAGGTTTTGGGACGGGCGACGATGTAGCAAGGCCCCTTCACAGGGATTGTCCTCGCTGAGCCCAACAATAGGCTATGACGATCGTGAGACTTATCCGATCTTTAGCAGTTCAGGATCGCTGAGCTTGATTCATTAGAATCACTCCCTGAGCCTATCGTGCGCTCCCTTTTCTTTTCCCTGGCATTCTTGGTCCTCATGTACCGTTGATTTTTCGATTCATTTCTTTCCCTGTATCTTTTAGCTCATTGTGTGTTTATCTTTGACTTCTTATGTGCTACTGTTAGCTTGCTTACTTTCCTAGCATGAGATTGATTATTATTTTCTTAGCATTATCTCTTACATAGGCTCGCATGCTAGTGTGTTTATCCTATTGCTTTGGTGGTTTACTGTTGTGCTTATCTGTCCTCTCACCTGCTTAGTTGTAGCATTTATTCATCTTATCTTGATTATCTGCTTAGCTGTAGCTGTGCGTGAGGATGTTACTGCTTTCCAAGATGTGATGGGTTAGGATTAGATGCGGTGAGTTAGGATTTGGATGTTTATTTTCTTTTGCCCATCCCCGGGTCATGCATGCTTAGATAGACGTTTTCTCGGGGATACTCGTTCCCATTTCACATGATTTTAGCCCAAAACTCTTCAAAATTAATTAAAAATGGCATAAGAGACCAGGTACTTGTACTTCGACGAATTGGGGGCGCTTAACACCTTCCCCATTCGTCATCAGGCAGGAACTTTTGTATCTCTGGTTATCCATTGTAACAGAGTATTTCATAGGATCCAAGGCCTACTTCCTTGGATGGTGACTCTTCTTTGTTATAGGTACATCTTGGTTCCTAGCTAGTCCTTGAATCGAGAGGTGTCTGATTCATATAGCCACTCATGCTGTGAGTGGCATCATTTCGAGAGTTCCTTGGTAGAGCTCTCCTTCACATTGTGGAGATCTTAGAGGACTGACGGGGGATCTCGTGTCCCTCGCTCACTGTCCTCGGGATCGGGGTCCATAGGCTGGCGACTCTGCTGGGGAATTTCTTGGAACATTGCCTAACTCTATAAAAATGTCAATTTTACTAATTTTGAAGAAATTTGGACTAAAATCATTTTAAATGGGAACCTTTTCCGTTAGAATGCTAGGGGCACCAGATAGGTCCGTAAATAAAACAAGGGCTCACACACTCGCTTCCATCATTTGCATATATTATCTATTTTGTGGTTACTTTCTGTTGTGGATGTGCTATCAGACTACTTACCTCGGAGAGATACTATGAGTAGGAGCCGTGAGGGCTATACCCGCCTTCTAGAGTCACCGCACTAGTAGTATACTCAGCACCTGGACACTTTGTGTGTAAAACGGATATACTTTGTTTACTGGAGGGAACTCACGGTATACAAGTAACTATGAAACTGGCCAGGTGAACCTCGCAGCTTTACACTTATATATATATATATATATATTGCATTGTACTTCTGTTTGCATATATGAGCGAACGTGTGTTGCTTTCACATGTTGAGCCTGGAGTTAGGAGCCTTGTCCTACTTATAGACTAGGGTAGCTCACCTTATGTGGCTACAACACGGTCTTAGTACACTCATCTGTCTGTCTTGAGTTAAGACTTCCTTGACTCTGCTAGATTAGACTAGGGTTGGTGCCCCTGGTTAGGATGTATATATATTTATATGTATATATTTATTTACTAGATTAGGGTCTGCTTATTAGTTAGGTTTTCTTTCATAATCTAATCCATTCTCCCTATCTATCCATTCTCCCTATCTATCCCTATCTATCCATTCTCCCAATGAAAAGAGAAATTTTCTCGCTCAGTCATCATCCTATCTTTATTCCAAAGAAAAAACCTATGCAAACCCAAATTTTCCTACCTGTAGACACCCCATTTTGACCGGACCCGGGTTCGCGAGTGGTTGTGCGCAACCTTATCAAACCAGTGAGTTAGGGTCTCAAATTACCCCCTAAGCTAGGTTAGGGTCCCCCATAGGTCCCTGTAAAATTTTGTCAAAATCCGAGCATATTTGATCAGTGAATGGATCCAGGCAATGGTCGTAGTTCAAATCTGGAAGGGGGGCAAATTATCCGCACAGGGGGGGTGTCCTTTTGAAAAATAGCCGAGGTTTTGCCTTTTGTCTAATAAGACAAAGCGGGAGAGGTGCGCCTAGTAATTCGCGCGCCTTATCAAGTAGGGGTAGTGCCATTATCAGCAACCTTCTTTTTATATATCCAAAAAATCAGAAAAATTAAAAAGAAAAAAATCACTGTTCATCTTTCATTTTTTTTTTACAGAGAGAGAGAGAGCGAGAGAAGAGAGATTTTTGGGTTTTCCTCCGCCGATCGTTTTCTCCGGCCTCGTCGGCAGCCATCACCTTACCCGATTCCGGTCACCATCTTCACCATCTCCGCCACCTCCACTTCATCTTTTTTTCTTCTATTTCCTCCACCGCCATCCCTCCCATCTCCAAGCCGGCCATTCGTTGTTGGATTCTCAGATCTGAGATCTGAAATCTCAGATCTGAGATTGCAGATAGAGAAATCCGAGGCAAAGAGGAAGAAAGAGATCTTCATTCTCTTAAGAAAGCAGAGGGAGAGGGAGAGAGAGAGAGAGATTGGAAAAGGGGGTTTTCAGATCTGCTTCTCCGTTTAAGCTCGCCGGAACTCCGGCCGAGAGTTTTTGTCTTTTTCCTTCTTATTTCCTCCATCCAAATTACTTTTTCTTGATTTTAAACTCAAAATCCGAATTTCTATTGTGTAGATCTGATTTTTTGTTCTTTTACTTGCCAAAGACCTCAGATCCGTTAGTTTTGCTTTGAAAATTTGGCAAACTTTGCTTGATTTCAATCAAGATACATTCCCTATCTTCATCCCCAATTCTATAATTTTCGTTTCTTAGATCTCTCTTTCGGTTCCCTTGCAAATCTCAGATCTAAGTTCTAAATCTCAGATCTAAAGTTCCAAATCTCAGATCTATGTTCTTTTCATGTCTAAAACCCTAGATCTACTATTCTTCTCTTCCGATCTTAGATCTGAAATTCTCTGGCTGGTGCAGATTTAACTCTTGTAGGTGCAAATCTCATTCTCGATCATTTGCTTTTAAGTATATTTGCAAGGGGAATTCGGATTGTTGTATCCTAAAGAATCTGTAGTATTTGTGAATCTCCGGTGTGGAATTCATCCGAAGAAGAAAATCAGGTTGGAATTCGCCTCAAATTTTCTTTTGATTTATGGTAAATTCTCTCAAATATTCATTTGATTGTGTGAGGTTATGGATTGGTCGGGAATTTATAGTAGTCTCATATAATAAATGATAATTCCCTCTTGGTGAACATTCAGTGATACATATTCATGTGTTTGTTTGTGGAAATTTATTGAAATTTAGTTGCTCATTTTTATTAATCATACGATGTCGCATGGTTATTGGAATGAGATGAGAAGTAGATACTAAGCTATTGATTTACCTTTTCTGGAATCTTTGTCTTAAATGTTGTTTTCTAAAAAAAAATAAAAAAAATAAAAAAAATGATGAAATATATAATATTTGGTTGCCCTCAGTACATACTTTGTTAAATTTTGAAATCATGAGTTGCCTTCAGCATGCTTTATTGCATTTTTAATGTTTTGTGAATTCATTACAGGTTCAGTAGTTTTTTCACTTCTCTGAACTTATGGGAAAAGATTGTACAAGTCATGAGCTTATAATTCCAACTTGATTACTCTTTTTCTTTTTAGCTGATTTTCCTTGTAAAAACCATTATTGCAAATGTAAATTGGATGTAGTATTGCTTTTATGGATTACATTTTATTTATTTATTTATTCTCTATTGATCTGGGTGTTTTAAAAAAAAATTGCTTTAAAGCTATAATAATTCCAAGGATCCTGTTGGCCATAAAAGATGGGGTCGAGGAATATCAATATTATCACTTGCACAGGTGTAGATTAATTTCTCTTGTCTGAATGATATCCTTATGACTCAATAATTTTCTGGTATTTATTTCTAGTCACTCAATGAGCACCTGTTATATTTCTCAAAAATCTCACTCCATGTAAGAAAATATTTAATAGTAGTTGGTTCATATAGGGTCCTCATTTCTGGAATTTTACATAAACTGCTGCAAGGTATTTTCAATTACAATTCAGCCATGGCTAGGTCTCCTGTTTCAGCACAGTGCAGCCTTGTTTTAGCACATCTCACTTTCTGTTTTAAGCGCAGTGCAACCTTGTTTTTAGCACATTTCACTCTCTGTTTAAGCACAGGGCAACCTTGTTTTTAGCACATTTCAGCCCTTAAGTTAGCTCCTGTTTTGCACTAAATCATTCTATGATTTCCATAAACCAGTCCCTGTTTCCATAAATCATCCCCTATTTTTTCCACCAAGTCATTTTTAAAGCTAGTTGGAATTTAGCTTTAAAAATGATAAAACTGAGACAACTATTGGTAAGGTTTAAGCCAAAATATGTGTATTAATGATTGTAGTGATTAATTGTGGTGAGTATATGTTTGAGGCAAAAATGAATATTCTACACCTGGTAATCAAATTGATAGTTTTTATGCATGTCATATTGCAAGAAGGAAGGATAGATGGGTAGACAAATGGACCATAGGTCTCATGTCATGTTCTTTTTGGATCAAAGTAAGTTCGCATGACGGTTATATTGAGAGGGCAAGGAGAATTGGGGTTACTAATCATGAATGCTGAATTGTATGGGCATGCCTCTGTGAAATATATCCATCTTAAGGGATTGGCATCTTCATTCATATGTTCAGATGCTGATTCAGATATATACGTTTTTTTTATTCTTGAAATTGGGTGATTAATTCACTTGTCTGCAATGTTATTCTTGAAATCCATGCTTTAAACAGGTAGGCATACAATCTGCATGTCTTATTTTGACGGGTTCTACACAGTTTGGTTTTAATAAAAGTACACCACTGCTGTCCCACTGCTGTCCCGTAGGTTATGCACTCGTAATGGTGGTTCTTACTTGGTTTAAAAGCACACAAATCTGTTTCTGTTTGGCACAGGTTCATACGCACAGATTTGTTCATGATTAACACCGTATATGCACACAAATCTGTTCTCCAGCATGCTCGGTTCTTGTATAAATCTTGTTTATTTTCATTACAGATTTGATCTTCAAAACTGCCCAGTTTAAGTACATTGTTGCCCCTGTTTTGGCACGGTTCTGTGATTGGTTATGCCCCATGTTTAAGCATTGTTCAATCCCGGTTTTGTGCAGATTCAACCCATGAATCAGCTCATGACTTGATACTTATTTTGGCATAAACCCATCCAGAAATCTGTCTCAGTTTTGTACTGGAATCTGTCCCAGTTGTGCGCTGGAATCTATCCCATTTTTATTTTTTTTGTACAGGAATCTGCCCTTTGTTTTGGCATAAAATCTACACATAGTTTACACCAGTTTTAGCACAAAATCTGCTATAGATATGCTCCTTGTTTTATCAGATTTAGTCCATAAATTTACACATATGTGCAATCCTCACACCACATTGGCATTTGGAACACCCTTATGTGCAGTCTTCACTTCACTTTGGCATTTGAAACACTCTTATGTACAGTCCTCACTTCACATTGGCATTTAGAACATTCTTTTACTTTGATATGTGTATTACTCACTTCATTTTAATATTTGCAACCCTCTCGCACTTTAATAGTAGTAGCTATCTCTACTTTGATATTGGTAGCCTCATTTCACTTTGACAATATCGACCATCATATCTTAGATCTAGTTGCACTTCATTGCTTACCTATATTAAATAACTATTTTTTTTATATAAATTGGAAATATCATTTGATGCATTTGTATAATCTGTTAAATTTTTTAATATTCTTCTCTTGTACTAAGCTTTGAGTTAGGGTTTGAAGACGGTAATAAATAGTGTTCAGGTGAGACTCTCTTGAGGTTCATAAACTTGTCTTTTATTTAAATAAATTGTTTTAGGAAAGAAGGAGATCAGATGACTACTCTATTCGATATTATCGACATGAGTACTGTGTGATCTCAAGGCGGGCTTAGAAATATTATCCTGTGTATTTGTGATATCAGATGATTACTTTAGCATCATCTGATTTCACCCTCATATTGGGGCAGTGGTACTTGTGGTTGGGCATAAAAGTGTTTAATGTTGTTTTTTTGCTTTATTAGGCTATCCAGCGGCTGGTCTGGACTAATTAATGTTGTTTATCATTCTATGATTGCTATTATTACAGATTGTGTACTCTTTAGTTATAAGTCTTTCTTTGCTTAGTACTTGATTTGTTTGTATAAGAATTGAATGGAAATTTGAGATGGCCTAGTAGCTCTTTTCTGCTCTCTTGGTAGACTAGCGCAGTCTTTTAGACTTCTTTAGATACTAGAACCTGTACTAGGAGACATACTCTGTCTCGTTAGGCAATCCTCCTTTGGAGGCAAGCCTCATTTGTAGAATCCTCTCTGAGATTGCACCTCAGTTTGTTCCTTTGTTAATTAGAGACCAATTTGGTCAATTAGTTGTCTTAGCCCTGCTTACCCCTTGAGGGCAATGATAAGGTTACTTGGAGCCCATCTTTGTGTGTGTTTGGGAGACCCGTCCGGTCTCATTCTCTCGTTAGTCCTCTTTGTGTGCTTTTTGATTTTGGGAGAACACCCTACTCGGCTTGGCTTCATACCCTTACCCTTATGGGTATTGGGTTGCACATTTGTTGCACCCTAGGGCTAGGTAGCTGTCCGGCCCGGTTGGGTGTTTTACCTTTGCCAAATATGCACAAGGTCTCTTATTCCTTTTGCTTGTAAGCTTCTCCTTAGTCGATAGTCCATTCGCATAGGAGTCAGCCTTGATTAGAGAGTCTTTGACTCATTCATCCTTTAGATAGTGTTATTAGAGAGTCTTTGACTCATTCGCCTTTTAGGTGGCGTTATTAGAGAGTCTTTGACTCATTTGTCTTTTCAGTAGTGTTGTATGAGAGTCTTGGATTCATTTGTCTTTCAGGTGTTGTTATTAAAGAGTTCTGACTCATTCTTTCTCTTTTAGAGAGTCTTTGACTCATTTATCCTTTAATCGGTGTTTTTGGAGTCTTTGACTCGTGTTTGCATCTCTTAGAGAGTCTTTGACTCGTATATCCTTTAATTGGTGTTTTTGGAGTCTTTGACTCGTGTTTCCATCTTTTAGAGAGTCTTTGACTCGTATATCCTTTAGTTGTTGTCAGTGGAGTCTTTGACTCGTATTTTCATCTCTCTTAGAGAGTCTTTGAATCGTGTTTCCTTTTCTTTCAGAGAATCTTTGGTTCATTTATTCCTTTGGTGATGTTATTAGAGAGTCTTTGACTCATTTATCTCTTTCGCAGCTTTCTTAGAGAGTCTTTGACTCATTTGTACTTTCAGTTGGATTTATTAGAGAGTCTTTGACTCGCATTTCCTTTTGCAGTCATTAGAGAGTCTTTGACTCCGTTATCTCATTTTCAGTGTTATCAGTTACTCTTATTAGAGAGTCTTTGACTCATTTGCTCTTATAACGGTGTTATTAGAGCATAGTTTCCCTTATTCACCCTAGGGTTTGTCTCTAGGGTGTTATTTTGTATATTCCCTCCGGTCTTTGGCCAAAAGGGTGAAAGCATCAGAAATTTTAAAATTCATAAGCATTGAAATCATTAAAAATCTCAAAAACATTAGAAACTTAAAACATAAAAAATAGTTGATTTGCTGTAAGTGTTTGTTAGTTTGAGAGTTCGTTTCGAACTACGTTGGCTTGATCCTCTTCAACGAGGTACGTAGCGCAGCTCGGGATTTATATCCCAAGTCCAGCCAAACTTTTGTAAATAGCATTTTAAACCTTTTTGAATAAACAACATTTGATTTCGAAAAGCTCTTCCTTTAGAGTTAGGACTTTGTCCTAGATAGAGAGTTTAGAGTTAGGGTTTGATCTTTGTTTTGTTGTGTGCTTGTTTGTGATTGCTTTAGAGTTAGGGGTCTGTCCTAGAGTTATAGGAGCGCCTCCGTCCGGTCAGTCGGCGATACACATCGCCGAGTGATGGCTAGAGTAGGATACGCTAGACTACCTTTGGTTTTCTTTAAAAAATACAGCCTAGTTACACAAAGGTTGTAGGAACTACCTGCATTAGCCTAGGGCTAATCTGCATTTAGTTAGGGCATATAGGGTGTCCTAAAATTCACAATTCACTGGAATTTAAATAATCGTACAATAAACTTTAATAATTGGTCCGGTCTTTTAGATCGAGTTTAGGATAGAGGGCTAGGTGTCTTAGGCATCATAGCTTAGAATAGGCGCGAAGAACTACATTGCCTTGATTCTCGTGGAGGCGGGGATACGTAGGCTTCTTTGGATGAATACCAGATCATCCGAGGACTCGGGCTAATAATTTAGAGTCTTAGGATTTATTATGTTGTTATTATATGTTTTGATGTGTCTTCTTACTTTCTCGTACTGATCATATATCTTTTGCTGCAGCTTGCATGTGTTTGCACATCAGAACTTAGACACCCATTAGGTTTGTCACTCATAACCTAGCTATGCTTAGGTGGCACATCTTTCATTTTATTTTATATGTGTTTATTATCTTTATCCTCAGGAAATGCATGCTTAGGTAGACGATTCTTGAGGATTGTTCCCATTTCAGATGATTTTTACCCAAACTTCTTTGGAGTTAATAATAAATGGCATAAGAGACCAAGTGCTTGCACTCGGACGAATCGGGGGTGCTCTCAGACCTTCCCCATTCGTAACCAGGCACGAACCCATATATATTTCTGGTTATCCATTGTACAGAGGATTTGATTTTAGGGTTCCATGGCATATCCATGGATGGCGACTCTGAGTTTATTTCAGGTATGTCTCGGTTTCGAACCTCGGTTCCGGATCGAGACATATCTCTTTCTTTTATATCGCCACTCGTGCTATGCTATGAGGGTGGCATCCGTTTTGAGAGTTCCTTGGTAGAGCTCTCCTTCACACGTGGATGATCCGGATGGTGTGGGGACCCGTTCCCTCACTCGCCTATCTCGGATCGAGGTCCACAGGCTGGCGACTCTGCTGGGGAGTTCTTGAAACATTGCCTAACTCTTTAAAAATGCCATTTTTATTAACTTTGGAGAAATTTGAGTTAAAATCATTTTAAATGGGAATTCTATCGTTAGAATCCAGGGGCGCCAGACAGGTGCGTAATTAAAACGAGAGATTCACACACTACACATCATGCATTATCATATTTGTTATTTCTTTCATTGTTTTTTCTTCTTGGCTCCACGGGATAGATTCAATGCGTGCCCGACTGGGATGTCTTTACCCTGATGGTACTGTTGAATCTATTTCCAAGCTATGCGCCAGCGCTGCAGCCGTAAACACTCGGTGCACTTGTGTTTACAGCAGCCGATGAGCAATGAAGCATACTATGTATAACAATCGGTGCACTTGAGTTATACATATTAAGTATGTTTCATACGCATAGTACCCGGTAGATTGAGTCTGGAGCCCTACTTTTTTATATATATTATGTATATACTTACTGACCTAGTGAAATCTAACTAGGAAGTACCCGTGTTTATATAAATATATTACATTCATATAGGGTCGAACATGTGTTGCTCACACATGTGGAGACTAGAGTTAGGAGCTTTGCCCCATTTGTAGACTAGGGTAGTTCATTTTATATGACTACGACACGGTCCTAGTACATTTATCAGTCTGTCTTGAGTCGAGATTTTCTTGATTCAGCTAGATTGGAATTAGGGCTGGTGCCCCTTGTTAGGATTTGTGTGTATGTGCATATACCTATATATACTGATTATGTATATTAAGGTTCTCCTCTTAGTTAGAGTTCCTTATTTTTTCGTAATCAGTTATATCCCTTCGATATTCAGATCTAGATCTAGTCAGTGGCTTTTTACCGCCATTTCCTTGGCCAGGTTTGGTCCTTGATCTCTTGATTATAGGGTTTGACCTGTTGTTGTATATTCTCACCTTTGGTCAGTCTTTTAGTTGATCACCTTTCTCTGGTAATCATTGTTCATATATCTTTGATTGAGTTACGAGGATCCCTTGTCTAGCGTCGTTATGCTGCCGAATTTTTCGCAGAATATTTTGAGCATAATCGCTATTTCTTAGAGTTAGAAAACCGTGAGTTTGCCTTTTCTTGACTTTCTTGTTTAGCCGTTATGCTGTCGAATTTTTCGCAGAACATTTTGAGCATGACTGCTACTCTTTAGAGTCAGTTTGCTTAGTTTGGACCTTGACCTCCTCGTATAGCCGTTATGCTGCTGGATTTTATCCAAAAACATGTTAAGCATGATTGCTATCCTTTGGAGTCGGTCTACCTTATCTGGATTCCCATGTATACATCATTCAGTAGGATTAGATCCTTATTTGTCAACCTGTTATGTCTTAGATCTGGTTGATGGCTTGTCCGTTGTCCCTATGACCATGATCTATCATTTTGATCTTCTAGATCGTACAGTTGATGATATTCATCGCCAGATTTAGATCCGGTTTGCGACCTACTTTTGTCATTTTGTGGCCGTGGTCTATTGTCTGATCTCTTGGTTATCTCTCATCTTTGATGAAAAATTCAATGTCCCCAATTGTATCCTCCCCTTTAAATTGATCATCAGGTTTATCCTTATCATTTGCTTATGGATATTTCCTTTTTCTCATGATCTTGTTTTTTGTCTGGGTTTTAGGTTTGATCATGTCAAACAATGTATTGAAAGATTGGATTAGCGAGGCTATCAAAGCTCTCCCGCGGGAGCATGAGAGAAGTACGGTTGATCGATTTATAAGCACATTCAATCATCTGAGCGTATCTGATGTGAATTGGAAATTTCTCCAAGCAGCTGCAAAATTCTGGGATCCTACCCTTCATGTTTTTCGATTTGGTCCTTTTGAATTCTGTCCAATCTTTGAAGATTGGTGCGCCTTGTTAGAAATTCCACCTGAAGGACTCTGGATTCGACCTTTAAGCATGGACTCTCCTTCCCTCTTCAATGAGCTATTTCAAAATGATATTGTTGATGCTCTACCTTGTTTCAAGGGCACATACGTGGAAGTTTATGATCTCATTAAACTTTTTTCTAAGAACATTGACCCCGCTAACTCCCATTTTCAGAGTTGTCGGCGTAGCGCTTTAATCTTTGGAGTTTTTGCGCGTCATGTCATTCGTGGAGACTCCCGTGTCGCCCCGTTGGCTTTGCTCGGGGTAGTAGACCAAATTAACAAAGGAAGGAATCCTGTTCCTGTTATGCTGGCAGAAACTTTTTTTGGACTAGATCGTATTGACCATCAAAAGGTTCAGAATAGTTTCTATGGGTGTGCCAAATTGTTATACATATGGCTTTGTGAAAAACTCACTATCCTCCAGAGAAAAAGCCACAACAAGTACACCTTGAAAGATTTCTCATCTTGGCAACCAATGGCCAACCAACCACAATCCATCGATGAGTGGCGTAATTGGTTGCACCATGTGGAAGAAACCCAATTTTGTTGTGTGAGTCATTCTTGCTTGCGAGTTATCACTAGCACTTACCCATATTCCTTTGTATATCTTATGGGGTTAGAAAAGTCAAGCTTTTATGCACCAATCCGTTTTCTTCATCAGATCACAGGGCGCCCTTGTCCCCCTGGGGCTGTAACACCTCCTTTGTGTGAAAAATTGTCTCCTGATCTCATTCAGTCCATCATAGCTGCTTGGAGAAATAAGGTCATGAAAGAAAGATTTGCTTTAACATCTAAGGTCCGACGTGGAGAGTTACCCGGGGAGCTTGCGATCAAAAGAGCTCGAATTGGTGAACCATGAAAATCTTCGGCTCGTGATTGTCATTTCTTTTATTGTTTTTATTTGTTTTACTTGAATATAATCAGAGTCAAAAATTGTAAATCTGATTTCATTATAGATGAAAATTTAAAGAAAGAAATTTTACTTGATACATGTTATAGACAGTCGGTAATTCAGGGTTTCATCATTTTTTATGTAACCAATTGCTGGCGTTGTAATCTGTCAATATAATCAATACAAAGGATGTTTGTTTTTCTTTCCTCTCTATTGGTGCAAATTATCTTATTTCATTTGTCAATCATTTAATCTAGTTTGTTAACTTCCAATCAGGATTCTGAAAGATAGCAACCATCGCTCCCAAAACGGACTCCCAAGCTAAACCCGCCTGGTCTAGACCTACTTCAGTGTCTAGACTTGTTCGTCACTTTGATTCTCCTGTGTCATCCGCAGTACATTTACCTCCTTCACCAGAGTCTTCCGGTTCCTTTGAAGTGAACCAAATGGCTGACTCAACTGACCTTCTGCTCAGTATGCAAGAGATGATGAAGAATCTCACCCGAGACATGGCGGGGATGAAAGAGGAGATGGCCAACATGAAGACCCAGATAAGTGATAAGACTTCCACCTCTAGACCTGTACTTCAGCATACTCGTGCTGCGTCTCCGGAAGCGCGTAGACCTGATATCTCGCCCTTTGAGGTTGATATAGATGACGCCCAATACGCTGCAGAATATTGCGCTCCAAAGGCTGATGGAGAAAAAGAGAAATTTGAAAAATTTGAGAAAGAAATGTTCGAAAAATTTAGCAAGATGGCTCATGAGATGGAGCAGATGAAGGTACAGGGGCCAAAGAAATTTGATGTCTCCGAATTAATACTATCTTCAACAGTATCTCTGCCGCCCAACTTCAAGGCTCCTGATTATGACAAATATGACGGAACCGGGTGCCCGCGTAACCACATGAGGTGGTTTATCATTTTATCCCAGCAGTACGGTCTGAGCCGTGAACAGATGGCGCAGTTGTTTCCGATCTCTTTAACAGGGATTGCGAAGAAATGGTTCTGACTGAAGCCGGAGGAGGTGAGAACCCTAGAAGATATTTCGGAGAAACTGATAGAACAGTTCTCAATGGAAGAAGGTATTGAGGTCACGAAGAGAGACCTAAAGCAGTTGAAGCAAGGTCCTCAAGAGACCTTTACTTTCTTTATCAGGCGTTGGAGACGCAAATCTGCTCAGCTGAGCCAGAGAATGTCTGAAACAGAACAGATAAAGCTGGTTCTGAAAAGTTTGTCTCCTCAGTACTTTCATTTTCTTGCTCCTCAGCATTATCCGAGTTTTGATCATCTGATCAAGACTGGTACTCAGACGGAAGATGCCATAGCAAAGGGTCTGAGAGCAAAAGTTTCTACAGAGATTCGAGAAGGGAAAAGACCTATGGTCCAGCCCAAGGAAGTTCATGCTGTCAGTTATACCAGGCCTGTGGCCAAGGTTGTTACAGAAGCTGCCAGAGCACCCAGGAGAGGTACATTTGACAGGAAATTTGATCCTCTTCCATATCCTATAATAATGATATTCAAAAGGCTTATGAAAGACAGGAAGATCCGGCTCCCGGATATCAAACCTCCACCCAATCCCTTACCCACATTCTGGAAGATGGACCAATATTGTGAATATCATAGAGGTCCAGGGCATTTGACTGAGAATTGTTTGGCCTTGAAGCATGCCATTCAAAATATGATTGACAAAAATGAATTGGCAGTGGAGAGACCAAATGTCACTCAGAACCCACTTCCTAACCATCATGCCATGCCTCCTCCTACTATCAATGCAATTTTTGCTAGTGAGCCTCTGCTTGATCCATCAACCCTTATTTGTGCCATTACCACAGAAAAAACCTATATCATGAAGTTTGATGATAGGGAGCTGGAAGGGGCAGAAAGGAGAGAGCGTTACGTGATTTCCTTCGATGACGACGAAGTTGCTGAGTCATCATCATCTCAATCTTGTGTATTTCAAACTGATAGTGTCGGAAATACATGGACAGCTCCGTATGTCCTAAGGGCTGAAGACTTTGAAGAGGGAATAGGCAGTAGAGAGTCATATGTTGTCCGAATGGAAGATGACGAACTACTATTGTTAAATGACCATTGTGATGAGATGCGTCATATGACCCGAGGTGGGCGTGTATTCAAACCTCCAGAGTTGAGTGTAGAAAATCCGGCAGAGGTTGCGTGAAACGCTGAGAATCAGAGACAGAATAAGATCAGTAAGGTCACCGCCGATGAAGAAGAAGAGAGCTTGTTAAAGCAGTTGAAAAAGACTCAGGCCAATATTTCCGTATGGGGTTTACTCATGGCCTCTGATGAACACATTTATGTGTGAATGGTAGTGGTAGGAAACATGCATATTTTTATCATTTTAAGCGGTACTACTAAGGTATTTGCTTGTTTTTGGTGTTTCAGGATATTTCTGAATTTTCACGGAAAATGGAACTAGTGTGAGGATTTTATTGGCCCAACAAATGAATGATTCGGGTGGGTGAAACCAATTTATGATGTGACCCACAGAATGGACAGCATGTATTCCCAAAACATTGAAGCATAGAGGAATGACATTTGTGGTTTATTCATTGAACGGTTCAGATCATCTTATAGGGGTTCAATCAATTGACGGTCTGGATTGTGATATGGATCCGATTGGAGACACCATTTATATCTTGGCACAAAAAGTGAAAGGCTCAGATCAACTGCTTGAAATGATTTAATGGCGTGAGTAAGTACATGATGGCTCATAAAACGGACGGTTACGATCATTTCATGGGATGGAATTGGAAGCACTTTAAATGGTGGACACTAAAATGGATGGTTAAGATCAGCCTATGGAAATAATTTATAGGGTACAACCCATTTAGATTGTGACCTATCCTATGGACGGCTCGGATTATCCTACGAGAATGTTTTAGGAGTGCAATTGTTTTACATGGTGGGCTATCGAATGAAGGGTTCGGATCATCTAGAGAATTCCAATGTTGAGCCATGGTTGATTGTGGAATTAAGGGTAGTTTGGCCATTTAAAAAAGATCAAGCAAACGAAAATAATGAGGAAAGAACTCTAAACGGATTTCTTTTCCACACCTCCACCGACTTAGTTGTATTTCCCACATTCTCTCTTTCGTCTCCTATAGAAGTGGGGTCCACAAGCTGATATGGTTGGTTACTTTAGAAAAGGTAAAATTATATATATTCTAAAGATGCCATTTATGCCATGATATGGTAATTTCCAAGAATATAACGTTGCATGCGTAGCTTCATGGATAAAGAGGGCTACATGGTATATTTTTAGAATTCCTTAAACAACCGACACTCTCTCTTTCATATTTTAAGAAGTGAGCTCCATATAAAATGGTAATGTTTTAGATATTTCAAGAGAGTGGTGTTCAAAAGTGCACATGGGGAGGTATGTTGGGCATGTTACTGTAATGAGAAAAATGGCCGGAGCAATGTTGCTATTCCATGTGAGCTTAATTATTTTACTTATCTTGATTTATTATTCGGCACCCTTTCCGTTTGCAAGGTTCATTGATAATTATAAAAGAAAGTTGGAAACGATTAGCAATACCCGGATATGAAAGAGGAAAGTTGACTAGTCATTCAATCTTTGTCACCACTTACCATTTATGTGGCTGAAATAAATGGCAGGGATTATATGCACTAAATGGCGTGGAGAAAACTTACCCAAATGATGACTAACTCCAGGGACGAAAAGTGCATGTTGCCATATTCGGAGGATTTTCTTAGCCTCTCTTGAATTCTCACCCAACTATCCCCCCTTGTTTTCATATATATTTTTAAGCTCCTTTTCCAAAGGGAATCACTTTTTTTTTTTTTCTTCTCTTGAATTTTGAAAACGGCTGGCTCCTCTCACGCCTCTATACTCTCTCTCTCTCTCTCTCTCTCTTGTCCTTTGGTAGCTTTCTCTCCCTTGTTCTTAGTTTTCTTTTTGTCCATTACTTTCTTGTTTGTGTTCTTTTTCAATTGGTGGAGGTGCGATTCAACCATCCAAGGTTCAACCTGAGGTGGCATCGGGGTTCAAAGGAGGAAGACACTGTCATTGACGAAGGAGAAAACGAATAAGTTTTTCTTATTTTTTGTTCTTTAGTTTTAATTTCTACTCAATGTAATTTTGGTATTCTTTAAAGAAGAAGTTAATTTGATTTGTCTTTTTCCTTTCAAATTAAGTTAATGGTAATTCCAATTCCCCTCTCTATTTCTGTGTTTCTTTCCTCTTCTCCATGAGTAGCTAAACCCACTATACTTAGGGTTTAGATGAAGCCATGGGGAAGGAGAAAGAGAAGTAATTAAAACAAGTGGCTCATATAACAAATTATGTAGGGTTTTGTTTTTGAACAAATCCCAATCATCCATGCCATTGGCTTTCCCCTTTCGTATGGATGATTGTTGATTAACAAAGATTAAATTCTATATAATTAATATAAATTAGAGGGTTAATTTGATTAAGTACTCATAAATAATGACATATTTTAGATCTTATTATTTATTGACTGTTTAGTTGGATTTTCAACCTAATTCAAATGATTGTTTTAATTAATCAATTTTATCCAAACCCATGGTGGATTCTAACCCTAAGTATTCTCTCATATTAAATTAAAGTTTTTATACTATTCTAAATTACTTTTGCAATTTTCTTAAGCCCTTAGAATTTGGTTTTCTAATTAGATTAGATAAGTAGTTAATAAAGATCATTAGAATTTTGGTACACTTTGCCTAAATTAGGATTTTAAATCAAAAAGATCTTAGTTGAATTCGATTCTTAGATTGAATAGAATGCACGCTTATATATAGTGTTGGCTCCGAGGTCAAGTCCACGGAAATCCTGAGATTTTGCCAAGCAACATTATATCATAGCTAGTATTCTAATCAGTATAAGAATAGGATTGACAACTAGATTTCTCTTCCTTGAGTTCGACCCGTATTTACACGATCCGTGCACTTGCGGTTATTTTATTTATCAAACAAGTTTTTGGCGCCGCTGCCGGGGAAGAGAATTGCATTAGAATCTTAATTATTCGAAGTGTTAGATTAGTAGTTATTTTTAGTTTAGTTATATTTTTGGTTTCTTGCCTATCCATCTCTCTTACTTGGTTTTCTTGTGTTTATGAGTGAAGGTTGGGTGCGGAACTCGGCCAATCGACTAGAAAGATCAAACCGGTTAGAGACGGCGGAAGACATCGCACCAAATCCAAATCAAGTAGTCATGGCGGAAGACCAAGAGACGCCCAAGAGTTTGCGCGATCGCTTCTATCCGGCCCGAACCGCGCAACCTTCCTGCATTAGATTGCCGATTGCGCAGGGCAATAATTTTGAGCTAAAATCGCAATTTATTTCTTTGCTTCCTCGTTTTCATGGCCTCCCTTCGGAGGATGCGTATTTATTTTTGCGTGAGTTTGAAGATGTATGTGCTTTGATTAAGTTGCAACAACTTACCGATGATGCGGTAAAGTTGCGGTTTATTACGTTTTCACTCAAGGATGGAGCAAAGAAGTGGCTCTATGGCTTACCAACGAACTCCATCACCACTTGGGAGGAGTTCGCCGTCGCTTTCCTAAAAAAGTTTTTTCCATTACATAAAACTAATAAGCTTAGGAACGATATTTTACAATTCAAACAAAAGCCATTAGAGTCATTTTCTAAGTTTATGGAGAGGTTGAAAGACCTACTCCAAGAGTGTCCTCACCATGGAATTGATTTGTGGCACTTATGCCAAATTGTTTATGAGGGCATAGATTACCAAACAAAGCAACTTCTTGAATCCATGTGTCCTAACGGTTTTACATCTTTCACGGATGAGGCCGCGGCATGGAACTTCTTACTCGATTTGGCAGAAAAAACAAGAGAGTGGGAATCCACTCAAGACGGTGAGAGAGCCATTTCAAGTAAGGGATTTCTAATAGAGGGTGCCGTGGCAAAAGAGGCCCATCTTGATAGCCTAATCAAAAGGCTAGAAGCAATAGTTGTCAAAGGACCTTCACAGGTCCATCAAATTGAACATAGTGTTCCTATGTGCAATTGGTGTCAAGCCACGGACCATGTCATGGAAGAGTGCCCAACTCTTGCTAAATTTGGTAATTCTAATGAAAATGCAAGTGCCATGTTTTTAAATAATCCATATAGTAGCACTTATAATCCGGGATGGAGGAATCATCCTAACTTTTCTTGGAATCAAGGGAATTATCAAGGAGGGCCATCAAATTTCCAAGGTCAAGGCCAATTTGTCCAACCTAGGCCCACCTTCCCTTCTATGCATGTTCGACCACCCCTAACCACACCTCCACCTTTTCAAAACCCAATTTTAAATAGTGTTTCAAATCAGCAACCACCGGGTTTTCAAAAACAAGGGGAGTCGGCACGCATAGCTTCCTTAGAAAAGAGCATAGAACTTCTCACTAGCACTTTCATGACAAGCCAACACAATATGGAGAAGCAAATCTCCCAACTTGCCATGGCTTTGCATGAAAGGGAAAAGGGGAAGATGCCAAGTCAACCCGTTCCTAATCCAAGGAACGTGAATATGAATGTGAATCAACAGGTACCGCAAAATCAGTTGAATGTCATTCAACCAATTCTGCCGCTACAAGAGCCCTCCAATGAATGTAATGTCGTATATGCTTTAAGGAGTGGTAAAGATTACCACAATGAGGAGGTCAGATCTGAACCTTCTATAGATCCACAAGATACATCCAAAGAGGTAAGAAAAGACTCCCCTCCAACAGGGTCGATTGCGGAACCCAAACAGGTAAGTGAAGAGCAGGCAGTTTCTCCACCTGCAAAGGAGTAGACCCGCAAAAGATCAAGGCGATTCAAGAAATGCAGCCGCCAAAGACAGAAAGGCAGATCCGAGGTTTCCTTGGTAAAGTTCAGTATCTAAGACGGTTCATATCACATCTGATGATGACGTGTGAACCCATTTTCAAGCTTTTGAAGAAGAATTCCTCGAAGAAATGGAATGAAGAGTGTCAGGAGGCTTTTGAAAAGGTTAAGCAGTGTCTATCCTTGCCCCCTGTTCTATCACCTGTCATTCCGGGCCAGCCGTTGTTGTTGTACTTGTCTATCACAGATACAGCCATGGGTTGCATGCTTGCTCAGCAAGATTCAGAGTCTAAAAGGGAGAAGCCCATTTACTATATCAGTAAGAAGATGCTGGAGTACGAGTTAAAGTACACGGTGTTGGAAAAGACATGTCTAGCATTAGTTTGGGCTACCCAGAGGCTTAGACATTATTTGCTTTCGAGCAAGATCTTTTTGCTTTCGCGGATGGATCCGTTAAAATATTTGTTTGAGAAGCCGGCCCTTACAGGAAGAACCGCTAGGTGGTTATTATTATTGTCTGAGTTTGACATCACCTATGTCACTCAGAAATCAATTAAAGGGCGTGTCGTTGCTGAACAGTTGGCCGATGCACCAGTTGAAGAGAATGCTTTTCTGAAGGCAGAATTTCCGGACGAAGAAATCATGGATATTGAAGAAGAAGCTTCGGGTACTAAGTGGCTTATGTACTTTGATGGAGCTGTAAACAGTCGAGGACAAGGAGTAGGAGCTGTGCTTATATCCCCTCGAAAGGAGTATATTCCTGTTTCTATCAAGCTGCAATTTGAGTGCACGAACAATATGACAGAATATGAAGCTTGTATTGCCGGGTTAGAGGCAGCCTTAGCTTTGGAAATTCAGGATATTGATGTGTTTGGGGATTCTATCTTAATCATTTGCCAGATTAATGGGCAATGGAAAACTCGAGAAGATAAATTAATCCCTTATAACACTTATTTAGAATCTTTGGTCAGAAAGTTCAAGAACATTACGTTCACTCACTTGTCAAGGACCAGAAATCATTTTGCTGACGCTTTGGCTACTTTGGCCTCGATGTTAGACATTTCTATATCAATGGAGGTTCAACCGCTAGTTGTCAGACTTCAGTGGGCCCCTTCGCATGTGAATGCAATAGAGATTTTAGCCAGGTGTCCAGATGGGAAGCCATGGTATATAGATATCAAGAATTTTATTGCTGGTAAAGGGCATCCTTCAGAAGCTTCAAGTAAAGAGAGGAAGACTCTTCAGAAGTTGGCTGCCAAATTCGTTATTTGTGGTGAAGAGCTGTACAGAAGGTCATTTGATGGCATACAGCTTCTCTGTGTTGATGAAGACAAAGTCGCAGAGCTTATTGAGCAGACCCATGAGGGAGTCTGTGGTCCTCATATGAATGGAAAAATGTTGTCAAGAAAGATTTTGAGACTTGGATTTTATTGGCCCACAATGGAAGCAGATTGCTTCGCATTTGTGAAGAAATGCCATAAATGTCAAGTCTATGCAAATCTTATTCATGTTCCTCCTTCGGAGTTGCACTCTATGACTTCTCCATGGCCGTTTTCAGTGTGGGGAATTGATATAATTGGAAAGGTTTATCCAAAATCTTTAAGCGGCCATGAATACATTCTGGTCGCAATTGATTACTTTACGAAATGGATTGAAGCCGCTTCGTATGCTTCCATAACATCGAACACAGTTGCGAAGTTCATCCGTGCCAACATTATTTGCAGATATGGAGTGCCTCACGAGCTGATTTCAGATAATGGGTCACATTTCAAGAAAGAGGTGTTACACCTGTGTGAAGAATTTAAAATAAGACATCACAAGTCATCTCCTTACAGACCTCAAACAAACGGAGCTGTAGAGGCGGCGAATAAGAATGTTAAAGTCATTATTAGCAAGATGACTAAGACTTATAAGCACTGGTCGAATAAGCTTCCATATGCCTTATGGGCTTCTCGGACATCGATCAGATCTTCAACAGGTGTAACTCCATATTCTTTGGTGTACGGAATGGAAGCAGTCCTCCCCGTTGAGGTAAGGATTCCCTCTTTGAGAGTGATGATGGAAGCTGACTTGCCAGAGTCTGATTGGGCTAGAGCCAGACATGATGAGCTGCATATGATAGACGAGAAGAGGTTGAGAGCCTTGTACCATATTCAGGGATATCAGAGGCGAATCGAGAGAGCTTTCAACAAGAAAGTTCGCGTCCGAGATTTGAAGCCTGGAGATCTTGTTTTGAAGTCCTACAGGGCACCGGTGTTTGATCCGAGAGGTAAATTCAGGCCAAACTGGTCTGGTCCTTACATCGTTGATGAAGTCCTGCCTGGAAAAGCCGTAAGACTCCTCAATGAAAATGGAGAAAAATTAAATGAACCTACAAATCTGGATCAGTTAAAAAAGTATTATGCTTAAATACATCAAGAGGCCGTCTTTGATCGACCTGAGCTTTGAGCCAACAACCTAAATATTTTAAACCATTTTGCAAACCCTTTGGGCCTATAAACAATTTGTTTCTTTGATAAACCCAAACTAGGGGCATTTTTTTATATATAGATATAAAAAAAATAATAAAAATAAAAATAGTTTGAACTACGTTATGACCTGATCCCTTTTTAAGGGTACGTAGGTAGCCTGATTAATTCGGGTTCGGTCACGTCTTTTGCAAAGCCAAATGGGGCGAACTACGCGGATCTGATTCCCATTTCTTCAGGGATACGTAGGAAGTCTGGAGGGTCCAGATTCGGTCCAGTAACATGCAAATACATTAGGGTTTAGCCTTTTTGAACCTAAGCCTACCTGAAAGTCCTTCTGGTGTATTTAGGCCCAGGTTTGTAGAGAAACAGAAAAAGAAAAAAAATGATGGAGTCTTAGACCCGCTAAGCTAAAAGCCCGAAAGGGCAGTTTAGGCAAAAATCAGGGCATTGGGCCTGCTGGATGGAAAATCTGCAAGGGCAGACAGTCCAGGCAAAAATTAAGACACGCGGTCCGCTAATTCGAAAACCCAAAAGGGCGATTTAGTCATGGCAAGACTTCACGAAGGACAGAGCTTTTTTGGAAGCCAGTTGAGCTTTTATTTTTCTCTTTGGCTCTTCTTTAATGTCTGAGTAAGTGCCATCAAAGCTTCTTTAGTTACTCTTTGAGTTCGGTAGATTGAAACTAAACAATCTGAAGGAATGATAAGCATGGCGGAAATTTCGAAAAGAGGTTGAAACTTCTTTAAACATGGTAGTCAAAAGACTCTAAGAGTGGTGAACCTTTAACCATTTTAAAATGTTTATCAGTTTAAGAAGCAGATTCGGTTTCTTTTGGAGTCTTGTTTAAAACTCGTCAAAGTCTTTGGTCATGATCTGTCAAAGTCAGTCAGTTGTCACGTCAAAGTCAATTTCCAGAGTCCTGTTTAGTCAGTATTCCTCCCAAAGCCGGGGTGATAAAGACTCAGAGGCTCAGAGAGGAAGAGAATTTGTGGTTCCTGTGGACAATGTAAAGCGGAGCAGTGTTCAGATGTCGGCAAGCTTTTAGCTCAGTCCCGGTATCAGCAAACGGCAAAGATGAGAAAATTTTGAGCATAACAAGTTTCTTGTACCTATGAAAAACCTTGTAAACCCAGGTGTTTATCAGAAAAATTTGTTGTAATCTCAAATTTTCAGTAATAAAAGCCTTTGGCCCATTCCCTTTTTGTTGCTCTCTAATGAATTTTGTCATGGAAGTAGTCATACTAGGGGCATCTTTTATAACTTACGTCATAAAAGATGTCAAGTAATCATTGATACTTGAGATAGATATTTTCATAAAGTAAAGACTAGAGAAGTTCGAATGTTCTTTATATTGAGCTTTTTAGTCAGGTTATTTTCCTTTGGAGTTGAATTTCTTTGAAAAATATTTATCCCAATGGAGTTTAGAATTTACTCTAGAGATTTTCAAATTTCAGTAGAATGCTTTGCATCTGTTTAAAAAAAAAAGGGGGTTTGACCTTCAAAAATTCTTTCAAGTTACTCGAGTTTTGAAGGATTTTTAATAAAGATAGAAATTAACAGATTCCGTGTTCCACGATCTGGTCTTTCTTCTTTTGTTCTGAGGAGCTTCTTAATAAAGATAGAGATTACCAGAATATGTGTTACACGGTCTGGTCTTTTCTTCAAAGTATTTTGAAGAGTGTTTTAATAGAGTAAGAAATTATCGGATTTAGTGTTGCACTATCTGGTGGTTCCTTTGACATGTTTTTGAAAATGTTTTATAGATAGAAATTACCGAACCCGTGTTACACGGTTTGGTCTTTTTTGAAAGATTTTAATAGAGATAGAAATTACCGAACCCGTGTTACACGGTTTGGTCTTTTTTGAAAGATTTTAATAGAATTGGAAATTACCAAACCCGTGTTACACAGTTTGGTCCTTTTTGAAAGATTTTAATAGAGATGGAAATTACCGAACCTGTGTTACACGGTTTAGTCTTTTTGAAATGTTTTAGTAAGGAAAATATTTCCGATCCTGTGTTACACGGATTGGTCTTTTCTTCCTTCTCCCGGGTATTTAGTACCCTGATGATTAGTATTGTAATGTCAAGTAGTGACTTACCTAATCATCGTTCCGCAATGTGCAGCTTCCTAACGTGTTAGGAGTCATGTGTATCTGCGAAGAGGTTTGTAAGGGACTGTTTAGCAGGACATACGAATTTGGGTTTATGTGGAACTGTTTAGCAGAACCGTGTGATCCGGAGTGATTCGCTACCTTGAAAGAGAGGAGTCAGAATTACTCGGCTAGTTAAACAGATTTATTTTCAGCAATGATCTGTATAGCTATCGCTAGGCTTGAGACTTAGTCTCGCCTCGGTATTAGATGTTTGAGTTTAGCTCAAATATTCGAATACCTTAATAATTGGTCAAGTCTTAGACTGATTGGCATTATAAAATTTTTACTCTTTGAGTGTTTAGTTTTGAACTTGTTTTGGACGAGTTTCAATACATTGGTCTTTGGCCTATTTTTTGCAGGTTTTTAAAAAAGGAAAAACTCTTTGAGTGTTTAAGTTTGTGCTTGTCTTAGACAAATTGCAACGTGGTTTCTAAAAAAAAAAAAAAAAAACTCTTTGAATGATTGAAATAATTCATTTGTTTGTTTGGTTGGTGCTCTTTGAGCAATTGTTATGTTTACTTTGGCTTAGCCTGATAAAATTTTTTTTTTTGTGTTTGCGTTTTATAATCGTTCGTTCATCTTTGTTAATTAGTTTAGATAGTTGAGTCATGAGTATTAGGGAGAGACTATCTCTTTGAATTGTCTTAGTTGCCGAGTTAAGAGTCGGTGAGAGGCTATCTCCCTATTGTTGGTAGAGTTTTATCTTTGTAAATATCGTTTTAAAACTGAAAACCCAAAAATTTGCTTTGCTTTCGGGTCAGTCAAAATGTGTCGTCTGTTCAGCTTTGCCATTCGCGTGTTACACACGCTCTGCCAAAGAGGGGCATCTGTAGACACCCCATTTTGACCGGACCCGGGTTCGCGAGTGGTTGTGCGCAACCTTATCAAACCAGTGAGTTAGGGTCTCAAATTACCCCCTAAGCTAGGTTAGGGTCCCCCATAGGTCCCTGTAAAATTTTGTCAAAATCCGAGAATATTTGATCAGTGAATGGATCCAGGCAGTGGTCGTAGTTCAAATCTGGAAGGGGGGCAAATTATCCGCACAGGGGGGGTGTCCTTTTGAAAAATAGCCGAGGTTTTGCCTTTTGTCTAATAAGACAAAGCGGGAGAGGTGCGCCTAGTAATTCGCGCGCCTTATCAAGTAGGGGTAGTGCCATTATCAGCAACCTTTTTTTTATATATCCAAAAAATCAGAAAAATTAAAAAGTAAAAAATCACTGTTCATCTTTCGTTTTTTTTTTTACAGAGAGAGAGAGAGCGAGAGAAGAGAGATTTTTGGGTTTTCCTCCGCCGATCGTTTTCTCCGGCCTCGTCGGCAGCCATCACCTTACCCGATTCCGGTCACCATCTTCACCATCTCCGCCACCTCCACTTCATCTTTTTTTCTTCTATTTCCTCCACCGCCATCCCTCCCATCTCCAAGCCGGGCCATTCGTTGTTGGATTCTCAGATCTGAGATTGCAGATAGAGAAATCCGAGGCAAAGAGGAAGAAAGAGATTTTCATTCTCTTAAGAAAGCAGAGGGAGAGGGAGAGAGAGAGAGAGAGATTGGAAAAGGGGGTTTTCAGATCTGCTTCTCCGTTTAAGCTCGCCGGAACTCCGGCCGAGAGTTTTTGTCTTTTTCCTTCTTATTTCCTCCATCCAAATTACTTTTTCTTGATTTTAAACTCAAAATCCGAATTTCTATTGTGTAGATCTGATTTTTTGTTCTTTTACTTGCCAAAGACCTCAGATCCGTTAGTTTTGCTTTGAAAATTTGGCAAACTTTGCTTGATTTCAATCAAGATACATCCCCTATCTTCATCCCCAATTCTATAATTTTCGTTTCTTAGATCTCTCTTTCGGTTCCCTTGCAAATCTCAGATCTAAGTTCTAAATCTCAGATCTAAAGTTCCAAATCTCAGATCTATGTTCTTTTCATGTCTAAAACCCTAGATCTACTATTCTTCTCTTCCGATCTTAGATCTGAAATTCTCTGGCTGGTGCAGATTTAACTCTTGTAGGTGCAAATCTCATTCTCGATCATTTGCTTTTAAGTATATTTGCAAGGGGAATTCGGATTGTTGTATCCTAAAGAATCTGCAGTATTTGTGAATCTCCGGTGTGGAATTCATCCGAAGAAGAAAATCAGGTTGGAATTCGCCTCAAATTTTCTTTTGATTTATGGTAAATTCTCTCAAATATTCATTTGATTGTGTGAGGTTATGGATTGGTCGGGAATTTATAGTAGTCTCTTATAATAAATGATAATTCCCTCTTGGTGAGCATTCAGTGATACATATTCATGTGTTTGTTTGTGGAAATTTATTGAAATTTAGTTGCTCATTTTTATTAATCATACGATGTCGCATGGTTATTGGAATGAGATGAGAAGTAGATACTAAGCTATTGATTTACCTTTTCTGGAATCTTTGTCTTAAATGTTGTTTTCTAAAAAAAAATAAAAAAAATGATGAAATATATAATATTTGGTTGCCCTCAGTACATACTTTGTTAAATTTTGAAATCATGAGTTGCCTTCAGCATGCTTTATTGCATTTTTAATGTTTTGTGAATTCATTACAGGTTCAGTAGTTTTTTCACTTCTCTGAACTTATGGGAAAAGATTGTACAAGTCATGAGCTTATAATTCCAACTTGATTACTCTTTTTCTTTTTAGCTGATTTTCCTTGTAAAAACCATTATTGCAAATGTAAATTGGATGTAGTATTGCTTCTATGGATTACATTTTATTTATTTATTTATTCTCTATTGATCTGGGTGTTTTAAAAAAAATTGCTTTAAAGCTATAATAATTCCAAGGATCCTGTTGGCCATAAAAGATGGGGTCGAGGAATATCAATATTATCACTTGCACAGGTGTAGATTAATTTCTCTTGTCTGAATGATATCCTTATGACTCAATAATTTTCTGGTATTTATTTCTAGTCACTCAATGAGCACCTGTTATATTTCTCAAAAATCTCACTCCATGTAAGAAAATATTTAATAGTAGTTGGTTCATATAGGGTCCTCATTTCTGGAATTTTACGTAAACTGCTGCAAGGTATTTTCAATTACAATTCAGCCATGGCTAGGTCTCCTGTTTCAGCACAGTGCAGCCTTGTTTTAGCACATCTCACTTTCTGTTTTAAGCACAGTGCAACCTTGTTTTTAGCACATTTCACTCTCTGTTTAAGCACAGGGCAACCTTGTTTTTAGCACATTTCAGCCCTTAAGTTAGCTCCTGTTTTGCACTAAATCATTCTATGATTTCCATAAACCAGTCCCTGTTTCCATAAATCATCCCCTATTTTTTCCACCAAGTCATTTTTAAAGCTAGTTGGAATTTAGCTTTAAAAATGATAAAACTGAGACAACTATTGGTAAGGTTTAAGCCAAAATATGTGTATTAATGATTGTAGTGATTAATTGTGGTGAGTATATGTTTGAGGCAAAAATGAATATTCTACACCTGGTAATCAAATTGATAGTTTTTATGCATGTCATATTGCAAGAAGGAAGGATAGATGGGTAGACAAATGGACCATAGGTCTCATGTCATGTTCTTTTTGGATCAAAGTAAGTTCGCATGACGGTTATATTGAGAGGGCAAGGAGAATTGGGGTTACTAATCATGAATGCTGAATTGTATGGGCATGCCTCTGTGAAATATATCCATCTTAAGGGATTGGCATCTTCATTCATATGTTCAGATGCTGATTCAGATATATACGTTTTTTTTTATTCTTGAAATTGGGTGATTAATTCACTTGTCTGCAATGTTATTCTTGAAATCCATGCTTTAAACAGGTAGGCATACAATCTGCATGTCTTATTTTGACGGGTTCTACACAGTTTGGTTTTAATAAAAGTACACCACTGCTGTCCCGTAGGTTATGCACTCGTAATGGTGGTTCTTACTTGGTTTAAAAGCACACAAATCTGTTTCTGTTTGGCACAGGTTCATACGCACAGATTTGTTCATGATTAACACCGTATATGCACACAAATCTGTTCTCCAGCATGCTCGGTTCTTGTATAAATCTTGTTCATTTTCATTACAGATTTGATCTTCAAAACTGCCCAGTTTAAGTACATTGTTGCCCCTGTTTTGGCACGGTTCTGTGATTGGTTATGCCCCATGTTTAAGCATTGTTCAATCTCGGTTTTGTGTAGATTCAACCCATGAATCAGCTCATGACTTGATACTTATTTTGGCATAAACCCATCCAGAAATCTATCTCAGTTTTGTACTGGAATCTGTCCCAGCTGTGCGCTGGAATCTATCCCATTTTTATTTTTTTTGTACAGGAATCTGCCCTTTGTTTTGGCATAAAATCTACACATAGTTTACACCAGTTTTAGCACAAAATCTGCTATAGATATGCTCCTTGTTTTATCAGATTTAGTCCATAAATTTACACATATGTGCAATCCTCACACCACATTGGCATTTGGAACACCCTTATGTGCAGTCTTCACTTCACTTTGGCATTTGAAACACTCTTATGTACAGTCCTCACTTCACATTGGCATTTAGAACATTCTTTTACTTTGATATGTGTATTACTCACTTCATTTTAATATTTGCAACCCTCTCGCACTTTAATAGTAGTAGCTATCTCTACTTTGATATTGGTAGCCTCATTTCACTTTGACAATATCGACCATCATATCTTAGATCTAGTTGCACTTCATTGCTTACCTATATTAAATAACTATTTTTTTTATATAAATTGGAAATATCATTTGATGCATTTGTATAATCTGTTAAAAATTTTAATATTCTTCTCTTGTACTAAGCTTTGAGTTAGGGTTTGAAGACGGTAATAAATAGTGTTCAGGTGAGACTCTCTTGAGGTTCATAAACTTGTCTTTTATTTAAATAAATTGTTTTAGGAAAGAAGGAGATCAGATGACTACTCTATTCGATATTATCGACATGAGTACTGTGTGATCTCAAGGCGGGCTTAGAAATATTATCCTGTGTATTTGTGATATCAGATGATTACTTTAGCATCATCTGATTTCACCCCCATATTGGGGCAGTGGTACTTGTGGTTGGGCATATAAGTGTTTAATGTTGTTTTTTTGCTTTATTAGGCTATCCAGCGGCTGGTCAGGACTAATTAATGTTGTTTATCATTCTATGATTGCTATTATTACAGATTGTGTACTCTTTAGTTATAAGTCTTTCTTTGCTTAGTACTTGATTTGTTTGTATAAGAATTGAATGGAAATTTGAGATGGCCTAGTAGCTCTTTTCTGCTCTCTTGGTAGACTAGCGCAGTCTTTTAGACTTCTTTAGATACTAGAACCTGTACTAGGAGACATACTCTGTCTCGTTAGGCAATCCTCCTTTGGAGGCAAGCCTCATTTGTAGAATCCTCTCTGAGATTGCACCTCAGTTTGTTCCTTTGTTAATTAGAGACCAATTTGGTCAATTATTTGTCTTAGCCTTGCTTACCCCTTGAGGGCAATGATAAGGTTACTTGGAGCCCATCTTTGTGTGTGTTTGCGAGACCCGTCCGGTCTCATTCTCTCGTTAGTCCTCTTTGTGTGCTTTTTGATTTTGGAAGAACACCCTACTCGGCTTGGCTTCATACCCTTTCCCTTATGGGTATTGGGTTGCACATTTGTTGCACCCTAGGGCTAGGTAGCTGTCCGGCCCGGTTGGGTGTTTTACCTTTGCCAAATATGCACAAGGTCTCTTATTCCTTTTACTTGTAAGCTTCTCCTTAGTCGATAGTCCATTCGCATAGGAGTCAGCCTTGATTAGAGAGTCTTTGACTCATTCATCCTTTAGATAGTGTGATTAGAGAGTCTTTGACTCATTCGCCTTTTAGGTGGCGTTATTAGAGAGTCTTTGACTCATTTGTCTTTTCAGTAGTGTTGTAGGAGAGTCTTGGACTCATTTGTCTTTCAGGTGTTGTTATTAAAGAGTTCTGGCTCATTCTTTCTCTTTTAGAGAGTCTTTGACTCATTTATCCTTTAATCGGTGTTTTTGGAGTCTTTGACTCGTGTTTCCATCTCTTAGAGAGTCTTTGACTCGTATATCCTTTAGTTGGTGTTTTTGGAGTCTTTGACTCGTGTTTCCATCTTTTAGAGAGTCTTTGACTCGTATATCCTTTAGTTGTTGTCAGTGGAGTCTTTGACTCGTATTTTCATCTCTCTTAGAGAGTCTTTGAATCGTGTTTCCTTTTCTTTCAGAGAATCTTTGGTTCATTTATTCCTTTGGTGATGTTATTAGAGAGTCTTTGACTCATTTATCTCTTTCGCAGCTTTCTTAGAGAGTCTTTGACTCATTTGTACTTTTAGTTGGATTTATTAGAGAGTCTTTGACTCGCCTTTCCTTTTGCAGTCATTAGAGAGTCTTTGACTCCGTTATCTCATTTTCAGTGTTATCAGTTACTCTTATTAGAGAGTCTTTGACTCATTTGCTCTTATAACGGTGTTATTAGAGCATAGTTTCCCTTATTCACCCTAGGGTTTGTCCCTAGGGTGTTATTTTGTATATTCCCTCCGGTCTTTGGCCAAAAGGGTGAAATCATCAGAAATTTTAAAATCCATAAGCATTGAAATCATTAAAAATCTCAAAAACATTAGAAACTTAAAACATAAAAAATAGTTGATTTGCTGTAAGTGTTTGTTAGTTTGAGAGTTTGTTTCGAACTACGTTGGCTTGATCCTCTTCAACGAGGTACGTAGCGCAGCTCGGGATTTATATCCCAAGTCCAGCCAAACTTTTGTAAATAGCGTTTTAAACCTTTTTGAATAAACAACATTTGATTTCGAAAAGCTCTTCATTTAGAGTTAGGACTTTGTCCTAGATAGAGAGTTTAGAGTTAGGGTTTGATCTTTGTTTTGTTGTGTGCTTGTTTGTGATTGCTTTAGAGTTAGGGGTCTGTCCTAGAGTTATAGGAGCGCCTCCGTCCGGTCAGTCGGTGATACACATCGCCGAGTGATGGCTAGAGTAGGATACGCTAGACTACCTTTGGTTTTCTTTAGGAAATACAGCCTAGTTACACAAAGGTTGTAGGAACTACCTGCATTAGCCTAGGGCTAATCTGCATTTAGTTAGGGCATATAGGGTGTCCTAAAATTCACAATTCACTGGAATTTAAATAATCGTACAATAAACTTTAATAATTGGTCCGGTCTTTTAGATCGAGTTTAGGATAGAGGGCTAGGTGTCTTAGGCATCATAGCTTAGAATAGGCGTGAAGAACTACGTTGCCTTGATTCTCGTGGAGGCGGGGATACGTAGGCTTCTTTGGATGAATACCAGATCATCCGAGGACTCGGGCTAATAATTTTGAGTCTTAGGATTTATTATGTTGTTATTATATGTTTTGATGTGTCTTCTTACTTTCTCGTACTGATCATATATCTTTTGCTGCAGCTTGCATGTGTTTGCACATCAGAACTTAGACACCCATTAGGTTTGTCACTCATAACCTAGCTATGCTTAGGTGGCACATCTTTCATTTTATTTTATATGTGTTTATTATCTTTATCCTCAGGAAATGCATGCTTAGGTAGACGATTCTTGAGGATTGTTCCCATTTCAGATGATTTTTACCCAAACTTCTTTGGAGTTAATAATAAATGGCATAAGAGACCAAGTGCTTGCACTCGGACGAATCGGGGGTGCTCTCAGACCTTCCCCATTCGTAACCAGGCACGAACCCATATATATTTCTGGTTATCCATTGTACAGAGGATTTGATTTTAGGGTTCCATGGCATATCCATGGATGGCGACTCTGAGTTTATTTCAGGTATGTCTCGGTTTCGAACCTCGGTTCCGGATCGAGACATATCTCTTTCTTTTATATCGCCACTCGTGCTATGCTATGAGGGTGGCATCCGTTTTGAGAGTTCCTTGGTAGAGCTCTCCTTCACACGTGGATGATCCGGATGGTGTGGGGACCCGTTCCCTCACTCGCCTATCTCGGATCGAGGTCCACACTACCTATCCTGGTTCTACTTTCCTTGGAACTCTTGTCATGGAAATATAATACACTAGGGGCATCTTTTATGACTTGCGTCATAAAAGATATCGAATGCACAAAGGCAATCAGTGCCAATGTTTATAACAAGTTGAGATAAGAGAGATATGAGCACGTCTTGAGCCAAATCTCTAAACTCCTCAAATGAGCCCTTTTTCTAAAAGAGTCAACTTTCAAAGAAAATCAATTTTCCCAACGGAGTTTAGAATTTGTTCCCACAACCTTCAAACTTCAGCAGAATGCTTTTCACCTGTCAAAGAAGGGCTAATATCCAAATCCCTACAAGTTATCTGAGTCCAATTCTCAGCAAGGAACTCGTACTCCCAATTTCCTCGGCAAGAGGCGATCAGTCTAAAAAAAAAAATCCTCATTCAAAATCAATCAATTCTCAGCAATATCCTTGTCCTTCCAAGGCTCTTCGTGGTTTACTATTCAGGTATACCATGGACCCTTGCTTCCTGAGTGGCTCTTCATGATCTGTCCTTTAGGATATATCATGGACCCACTATCCATGCTCATTTCATTCATCTCTATTAGTTGTTGTTATTCTTGTTGGGCTCTTCGTGGCTTATTACCACGGACCCCAAATTTTGTACTAGGCTCTTCGTGGCTTATTGCCATGGACCTTAGATTCATTGCGTGGCTCTTCACGGCTTGTTGCCTTGGACCCTCGATTATTTCTTGGCTCTTCATAGTTTACCATTTGGGTACACCATGAACCCTTGCTCCCCGAGTGGCTCTTTGTGATATATCCTTTCAGATATATTATGGACCCACTATTCATAGTCATTCTATTCATATCTTTTACATGTCATTATTTCTTCAATGCTGGGCTCTTCGTGGCTTATTGCCATGGACCCCAGATTCAATGCTTGGCTCTTCACGGAGTATTGCCGTGGACCCTTGATTCCTTTCTGTTGGGCTCTTCATGGTTTCTTGCCATGGACCCTAGATTCATTGCGTGGCTCTTCACGGCTTGTTGCCGTGGACCCTCGATTACTTCTTGGCTCTTCATAGCTTATGGCTATGGACCCTTGATTCCCAGTTTTCTAACTTACCAACCACAACAATATCTTTCTCGTGAGGCTCTTCGTGGCTTATTACCATGGACCCTCGATTCCCGTTTACCTGGCTCTTCACGGTTTATCACCATGGACCCTCATTCTCTGCAAGGCTCTTCATGGCTTATTACCATGGACCCTTGATCAAAATTTCTATTCAACTGTCGATCTTTCTTGTCTAATTTGGTGAAAAGTTGGACCGCAGCTCTATCTAGTTATTTTGTTGCTATTAATGAAAAGTCAAGTCATGGTCCGTCGTTCCACAGTGTACCGACACCCAAGTGCGGAGTCAGGAATGCCTGTGTGACCGATGTGTTACTCGAGTTATGTGTCTGTTAGGAGGCTATCTCACCAATATGTTTTGAATGCTGAGTTATGCGTCCAGTGTTTTACCAAATTAATTTTAAGTCATGTTGAATGTGAAATTTTAAAAACCAAATTCTCCCTGAGAGCATCCACCCCGAGTGAAGAAACAATTTTCTCCCTGAGAGCATCCACCCTGAGTGAAGAAACAATTTTCTCCCTGAGAGTATCCACCCCGAGTGAAGAAGCCATATTCTCCCTGAGAGCATCCACCCCGAGTGAAGAAACCGAATTATTCCCGAAAGCTTTCGCTCCAAGCGTCGAACCCAATTTTCTCTTTGAAAAGCATTTCGCTCCAAGCATAAAATCAATTTTGTCTCTTTGAAAGCATTCGCTCCAAGCGTAGAACCCATTTCTTCCTGAAAGCATTCGCTCCAAGCGTGGAACCCAATTTCTCCTGAGAGTTTTTCGTCCTGAACGTAAAATCTAAATTTTCCTTGAATAGTGTTTGCCTCGAGCGTCGAAAGAACCAAGACCCCTGAGGCAACCATTCCATCTGAAGACCCCTGAGGCATCCCTTCCATTTCAAGACCCCTGAGGTAACCTTTCCAAATGAAGACCCCTGAGGCATCTCTTCCATTTAAAACCCCTGAAACATCCATTCCATATCACAACCCCTAAGGTATCTGATTCTTCCAAAAGTCCAATATCCACCAAATCGTCTTCTTCATTCTTCTTTCTCTTCAATCAATTTTGGGCCAGTCAAAATGTGCTGTCTGTTCAGCTTTGACATTCGCGCGACAAGCACGCTCTGTCAAAGAGGGGCATCTGTAGACACCCCATTTTGACCGTGCCATAAACCCTCCAAGTTTGAGCCAAAACCCAACCAAATCAATCAACTAGGGTCCCAAATTTCACCCTAAGCTAGGGTATGATCCCATCTAGCTCCCTGTAAAATTTCGTCGAAATCCGAGTGCGTTTGCCTAGCGAACGAACCAAATAGGTGTCCGTAGTGTAAACCAGAAAGGGGGTTGAATTTATCCTTGAAAGGACATGTATGGCCGAATAAGACATGATTCGGGCGTGCGCCCATCACTTTTTCGCGCAAAACCGCGCGCCCATCAGGTGGTAGTGCCAATATCACTTAGAAAAATTCTTATAAAAAAGGATTTAAGTTCATTTTTTTTAAAAAAAAAGGGGTTTTTTTTTCTTCATTTTCTCGGAAAATTTGAGCGAGAGAGAGAGAGAGAGAGAGAGAGAGAGAGAGAGAGAGAGAGAGAGAAAGAGAGAGAAAGGGGATCTGAGAACTTCATCTCCGATCATCTCCGGTTGCCATTTTCCGGCAAAAGTCATTTGCTACCATTCCATTTCTTCCTATCTGCAGAGAGAGAGAGAGGGAGAACAGATTTCATTTTTTTCCCCAAATTCAAACCCTAATCAATACTCTTCTTCTCCGATCATCTTTTCGACCAAATTCCGGTCAATCTCCGTTATAACTCCGACTAGCCACCGCACTCTTCCATCCCTTGTCTTCATCATCAACCCTTTCATTTTCATCTCTCTGCATTTTTTTTATTTTTATTTTTTAGATCTCTTTTAGCTCCTTTTCAAATCTCAGATCTGAATTATAAGAAAATTCTCTTAGGTTTACAAATAGAATCAAGGGAGAGAGAGAGAGAGAGAGAGAGAGGGAGCTGGAGAGAAAACTCTATTTTTTTTTTCATATTTTCTCTTTCCGGTCTTCTTCTCCGGCGAAGTCGCCGGAGCTCTATCCGTTCATCTAGCCAGTCATATTCTTAGCACTTCATTCTCTTTTCTTCCATTGCTAACCTTCTCCTTCATAATCTCCTTTTTCTACTTCATCTAAACCCTAACTCAAATTTCTAAGCCCTAGAAACCTAGATCCGAACCTTAATCGTAAGATTTTCCCCTATTTCTTCTCCAGCAAGTTGAAGCTCCGGCCGGTTATCATCACTATGAAACTCTGGATCTGAGATTCTTGAGCTTGGATTTAGCTTGTTCTTGCTGAGATTTGTTAATTTGGACCTTGCTCCGTTCATTCGTTTCAACAGAAATCAAGAGGAAAAGGAGAAATACAAAGTGCTGTGTGGAAGTGGCAAAAAGAATAAGAAACCCGATCTTCTTCAACGGTTTCAACAAAGAAACTCTTCTCAGGTATCTTTTTAATGGATTAGAGCTCTAATTGGTGGATTCGGCTTTTGCTTTTGCCAGGTAAGTTACTGTATGCTTTTCTCATTTTGTTGAGTGTATTTTCATAATTGTGTTCAATCCCGTGTGTTTTGATTGCCTGTAGTTTTGATCTTTTTAAGATTTTAATTGACATATTTGATCTCTAATGTCTCAGGTTGTGTATTTTAATTTCTCATTTGTTCCAGATTTAAGTTCTTTTTGTGCTCTGAAATATGTAGATTTCATTTGAGAGATGTGATGTTATATGTAAGATCATATTTGTTTTAAGTGAGCAAGGCTATAACCTTGTAGAGCAGGTCCTGTTTCCTGAACAGTTTTGTATCAAAGTAATTTCCATTTTGAGTATGTTATAAGATTGATCCCTAAAGTGTATGGAGAATGACATTTGAAGCATGCTATTTCTGATCCTTTCGCCAAGAAGAATTAATTTCTGAACTATTTTTCCAGTTTATGCCCTGATCACATATTGGTGAGTAGATAACTGAATGGAATTGAGCTATTCACTCTTAATGTATACATGGTTATCTCATTTACTGCTGCTGTCTTTCATAATAACAAATGATGTTCACTTCTATTAAGATAGCTGTTTATATGAAAGAACATTAGGCTGAATTCTTTTATGAATACAAACATATGGTGTATTACTTGCTGATACATATAAAGTGATGTCAAATTGGTTGAATTTCCGTGAGCATTTATTTTTTAGTTACATCATCTTTTAGTTATATCCACGGGTGGACAAATACGTTGGTTTCTGTTAGTTTGTTTGAATTATCTCATACCAGTGCATGTGAAAATAAAGTAGAGCTGACTGGGTTTTGATCCAAATTGCATTAAGATGGAATGTTGTATGACATTTTTCAATGATCCTTATTATGTTACTATTATTTTTAGAAGTGAAAGACAGATTTATTCCAGGTGCTATTCTTGTTGTTGCGTTGTTCTGACATATATATTCATATACTTTAGGCAATTGATAATAAATCTGAACAGAAAGGTCTTGCTCATTCTTGTTAAGAATGTCAATAGGTGGATTGGTGATTTGGTGTTTGAAACTTGATGCCAAAGTTCTTTCCTGGGCAATGAAGGCGATAGCCCAAGCCCAGTCTTAGAGGAGCTTACCTGATGTGGTAGTTCCCTCTGCTCTTATCTCCCTTTCTTTAGGTAGAGAGTTTGTAATCTTTTAGATGCCCTTATACTTTAGGTAATCCATTCATCGCAGGCGCAATGAAGGCGATAGCCCAAGCCCATCCTTAGGAAATTAACTAAGTCCAAATAGTGTTTTCCCCTCTCATTTAGAAGACTCTCTAAGTCTTTTAGGCATATATCTTGGTTTTTTTTTAATTCTCCTTTTCATTGCAAGGGCAATGAAAGAGTCATCTAGAGCCCCCCTTTTAGGAGACAGGCTATGTCTCATGTAGGAAAAGTTATACCCTTTAGAGACAAGCTTTGTCTCATTAGTGAGTTCACCCTTAGGAGACATGCCATGTCTCGTCAGCACCTCTCTTGGAGCCCACCTCTTTGTCTAAGAGACTTGCATGGTCTCACTAGCACCCTTCTTTATCTCATTTTTTTAGGAGACAGGCTTTGTCTCATTAGCACCTCCTTCTTAGAATCCTAATTTCAGAGTCAGTCCTTAGCATAGGAATCTCTCCTTAGTTAGAGAGTCACTTCTTCAGTTTTCAGAGTCAGTCTTATCATCATAGGGGTTAGATTTCCGTCCAACCTCTCGTCAAATCATGTGATTTTTATCCACTCTTGCAAGGCATAGGATGTTGTCCAACCCTAGAGAAAATTCGACAGCATGACGGCTATCCTAGGAGATGTAGTAAAGTAAGCACATGGTTTGTCAACAAACCCAAAGGATAATGATTACGCTCAAGGTTTTTGTAGAAAATCTGGTAACATAACGGCTGTACTAGGAGGGTCTCAGCAACTAAGCATAAAGAATACGCCGACAAGGTCAAGATGAAACAATGCTCTCAGCAAGAGTACACACTCTGGTAATGATAATGGCAAGATAGACTCACAATCGACATGTGGAATGCGATCTGATCAGGATCGATCAAAGGATAAAGCTCATGGAAGATAGATCATGGCTGGAAAGATAATGATGTGAAACCAATGAACTGATCATAATCTAAAAGATGGATAGATAGGGAGAATGGATTAGATTATGAAAGAAAACCTAACTAATAAGCAGACCCTAATCTAGTAAATAAATATATACATATAAATATATATACATCCTAACCAGGGGCACCAACCCTAGTCTAATCTAGCAGAGTCAAGGAAGTCTTAACTCAAGACAGACAGATGAGTGTACTAAGACCGTGTTGTAGCCACATAAGGTGAGCTACCCTAGTCTATAAGTAGGACAAGGCTCCTAACTCCAGGCTCAACATGTGAAAGCAACACACGTTCGCTCATATATGCAAACAGAAGTACAATGCAATATATATATATATATATAAGTGTAAAGCTGCGAGGTTCACCTGGCCAGTTTCATAGTTACTTGTATACCGTGAGTTCCCTCCAGTAAACAAAGTATATCCGTTTTACACACAAAGTGTCCAGGTGCTGAGTATACTACTAGTGCGGTGACTCTAGAAGGCGGGTATAGCCCTCACGGCTCCTACTCATAATATCTCTCCGAGGTAAGTAGTCTGATAGCACATCCACAACAGAAAGTAACCACAAAATAGATAATATATGCAAATGATGGAAGCGAGTGTGTGAGCCTTTGTTTTATTTACGGACCTATCTGGTGCCCCTAGCATTCTAACGGAAAAGGTTCCCATTTAAAATGATTTTAGTCCAAATTTCTTCAAAATTAGTAAAATTGACATTTTTATAGAGTTAGGCAATGTTCCAAGAAATTCCCCAGCAGAGTCGCCAGCCTATGGACCCCGATCCCGAGGACAGTGAGCGAGGGACACGAGATCCCCCGTCAGTCCTCTAAGATCTCCACAATGTGAAGGAGAGCTCTACCAAGGAACTCTCGAAATGATGCCACTCACAGCATGAGTGGCTATATGAATCAGACACCTCTCGATTCAAGGACTAGCTAGGAACCAAGATGTACCTATAACAAAGAAGAGTCACCATCCAAGGAAGTAGGCCTTGGATCCTATGAAATACTTTGTTACAATGGATAACCAGAGATACAAAAGTTCCTGCCTGATGACGAATGGGGAAGGTGTTAAGCGCCCCCAATTCGTCGAAGTACAAGTACCTGGTCTCTTATGCCATTTTTAATTAATTTTGAAGAGTTTTGGGCTAAAATCATGTGAAATGAGAACGAGTATCCCCGAGAAAACGTCTATCTAAGCATGCATGACCCGGGGATGGGCAAAAGAAAATAAACATCCAAATCCTAACTCACCGCATCTAATCCTAACCCATCACATCTTGGAAAGCAGTAACATCCTCACGCACAGCTACAGCTAAGCAGATAATCAAGATAAGATGAATAAATGCTACAACTAAGCAGGTGAGAGGACAGATAAGCACAACAGTAAACCACCAAAGCAATAGGATAAACACACTAGCATGCGAGCCTATGTAAGAGATAATGCTAAGAAAATATTAATCAATCTCATGCTAGGAAAGTAAGCAAGCTAACAGTAGCACATAAGAAGTCAAAGATAAACACACAATGAGCTAAAAGATACAGGGAAAGAAATGAATCGAAAAATCAACGGTACATGAGGACCAAGAATGCCAGGGAAAAGAAAAGGGAGTGCACGATAGGCTCAGGGAGTAATTCTAATGAATCAAGCTCAGCGATCCTGAACTGCTAAAGATCGGATAAGTCTCACGATCGTCATAGCCTATTGTTGGGCTCAGCGAGGACAATCCCTGTGAAGGGGCCTTGCTACATCGTCGCCCGTCCCAAAACCTAATAAAACGTCAGAAAACCGATAAAACCGGAAAACCACGATCAATATCGGAAATGAAATGAAAGGAAGGCTCCGAGTGACTTGGTAATCATTCATCCTTGCCCATTTTGATTTTTGGTGTGAAAGGTTTGAAAGATTTTTTAGAAAATGTTTGAATGATTTTTTGAAGGGTTTAAATGATTTTATTGAAAAGTTTGACTGAACTTTGGACGAAAATCCCAAGCTGCCTACGTACCCTGTGGAAAGGGATCAAACCAACGTAGTTCGAAACAGCATTTCGAAATACGCTTTGAGTGTTTTTTGATGTTTTTTGGATTTTTGTTATTTGATTTTTATGTATTTTTATCCCTTTTGATCGAAAGGGGGTTTTGGCTCAAGAGGTTGTCGTCCGTCATCGCCTAAACCCGACGAGAGTGTTCTTGTAATCAAGGGAATCCTGAAGCTCGAAAAGGATCCCGAGGAACATAAGGAGAATGACTCTGAATGAAAAAGAAACCCAAGAAAATGTCCCTATAGTCGAAAGAATCCCGAAGCTCGAGTAGGATCCCTAGGAACATGAGGAGAGTAGTCCCGAAAGAAGACAAGGTAGAACCCCTGAATCCTATAAGAAACAAAGGTCCTAAAGAAAGAGAAATCCCTAAACCCCTATGAGAAATCCTAGTATAAGGAGGAGGACAAGGAGGGTAAAGGGGTAAGGATACAAAGAAAACTCCATAGAATTAATCAAAATAGGAAAGACTCTATGGAATCATTAGACATGGCTATGTTGATGTATAGCCCAGAGACAGTGTCAAGGAATGGGGCTTCTTTTTTATACACAACTGGATTTTAATAATTTGAACCAATTGAGATCCAACCCCTTTTAACTCCTACAATTAAACTACACGAAGAAGTCTAACAGATTAAGCGATCTCAGCCATCCACAATAACCAAACCAAAATTGCAGACCTACATCATTCTAAACAATATGATTCGCCTATTTGATTTGAATTAGAGAGAAAGGAAGAGATTACTTGAGTCTTGAGTCAAATAGATTAGCTTTGGATCTCTAATCTCGATGCTACCCTTGCGGATTGGATCAACTCTTCCTCCTCCAAGAAAAATTAGAAGCTCTTAATCGATCTCCTCCTTCTTCTTCTTTCTTCTCTGTAACTCATCTACCCTTGAAATTTAAACCAATTCTTCAATTCCTAAACCAATTCTTAAGGAGATGGTGAAGGTAGAAGAAGGGTGGAAGAGGAAGAGGTAGCTTGGTGGTGGTAGCTTGGTGGTGGTGGCTATGGAAGATGGTGGCAAGGGGGAGAAAGTTGGCCGGCGAAAATGGTGGCCGATGGAGCTCAAGACCCTTCTCTGCTACTCCCTCTCTTTTCTTGCAGCTGCCCAAAAATGAGGCTCTCCCTTCTTTTTTTAGAAAATGGGGGCTTTCCTAAAACCCTAGTCGATGGGCCTCTTATAAGAAAAGAGTGTGCTGATATTAGCACACCCTTGCCTTGATATTTGCACACCCCACTTGCTTTTTGTCTACTTTATTTGCTCGTACACGGGTATTGGTAGTGGCACACCCCCACTTCAATAATTGACCCCTCTTCTGTTTAGCGCAATTGATAATGGGACAAACTTGTCTTGTCTTTTCCTCCAAATTTTGTTCGATTTTTCTGAAAATTTGCAGGAGTATTCCTTAGAGCAGTAACCATTTTTCGGGAGATTTATATCTACTGAAGGACAAGATGAATTGGATAAAATTTTGGACTTTTCTTGCGTTTGGATTTGGTTTCGGGAATTTCAGGATTGGGATTTTATTCGATTTTGGGAAAAAGGGTCCGGTCAAAATGGGGTGTCTACAAGGGTCCTTTAGGGAGACAAGCTATGTCTCAGTATGAAGGTCAACCCTTTAGAGACAGGCTGTGTCTCATTAGAGAACCCACCCTTTTAAGAGACAAGGTATGTCTCATGTAGAAAAATGTCATACCCTTTCAAGAGACAAGCTATGTCTCGGTACAAAGTTGCGCTCATAGGAGACATGCTTTGTCTCATTTGTCCCAGTTATCCTCGGTGTTTAGTTGACTTGCTCAGTCTCACTAGCACCCTTCTTTATCTCCTCTTCTTTTAGGACACTAGCCTAGTATCACTAGCACTCCCCTCTTAGGGTTGTGCACTAGGCGTCAATCCTTTCGTATATGAGTCTGTCCTTCGCTAGGAGTCTGTCCTTAGTTAGAGAGTTAGTCTTTCAAGAGCCTATCCTATCATCGTAGGGGTTAGGATTCTATCCAACCTCTCATCAGGTCATTTTATCCAATCCTTGTAAGGCATAGGATTATGTCCAACCCTTGCAGAGTCGTGATTCTGTCCAATTCCCCCGCAAAGCATAGGATGTTGTCCAACCTTTGCGGAATATTAGAAGTTTGTCCAACCCTTATGATGATAGGATTATGTCCTCTTGAGTCAAAAACATCTGAAAAATAAAAAACATTCTAAATGTCTTGAGTCATTAGGAGTGGTTAGGAAAGTCTGCTCCGAACTACATTGGCTTGATCCCTTTCCACAGGGTACGTAGTGCAGCTTGGGATCCACATCCCAAGTCGAGCCAAACTTTGTTAATAAATCATTTCAAACCTTCCAAAAATACAAAAATTCTTCAAAACCCTTTCAAAAAGATCTTCCCCTAGAGTTAGGAGTCTGTCCTAGATGCTTGGGGTGTTTTAGAGTTAGGAGGCTGTCCTGTTTGTGTTGAAATGTTGTGTCTTGTTGTGTGAGTGTCCCTAGAGTTAGGAGGCCTCGAGCCCTGGTCGGTTAGACATTTAGTCGAACCGATGGCTAGATTAGGAAGCATATAGTCAGCCCATGGTTTTCTTTAGGATGCACAGCCTAGTTACACATAGGATGTAGGGCCCACCTGCATTAGTTTAAGGCTAATCAACTTGCATTAGTTAGGACATATAGAGAGTCCTAAAAATATTACAATTCACATGAACTTAAGCAATTGTACGAAAAGCTTTAAAAATCAGTCGAGTCTAGTGGATCGAGTCTAGGATAGCGGTTCTAGATGGTTATGCATCATAGTTTAGAATAGGTCATCGAACTATGTTGATTCTGATTCTTCCCGAGGCCGGGATGCGTAGAGCAGCCAGGGTGGATGGTCATTCTGGTCCGAGTCAAGTATTGCATTAGAGTTTTAGGATTCGTCTTGTTGAGTCGTATATAGAGTTGAATTGTGTTGTGTGTTTTGTTGTGTTTTCTTATTTTCATGTACAGATCCTATACTTTTAGTTGTACCATGCATGTGTTTGCAAACCAGAACTTAGACATCAATTAGGTATGACATTTATTTCATTTCTTTTTACGTGTGCTTATTAATCATCTCCGAGACATGCATGATTAGGTAGATGTCTTCTCAGAGATATGTGTTCCCCTTTCACATGACTTTTGCCCAAAACTCTTCAAAATCAATAAGTAAATGACATAAGAGACCAGGTGTTTGCACTTGGGCGGATGAGGTGCTCTTCGAACCTTCCAAATTCGTAATCAGGCACGAACCTTCTTTTGTATCTCTGGTTATCCATTGCAACAGAGCATAGTATGGGATCCAGGGCCCACTTCCTTGGATGGCGACTCTTCTTTGTTTAAGGTAAGCCTCAAATCCGGGCTAGTCCCTGAATCGAGAGGTATCTCCCTTTGTATCGCCACTCATGCTATGAGGGGCACTTCTTTCGAGAGTTCCTTAGTAGAGCTCTCCATTCACATGGATGATTCCAGAGAGAGATTCTCCGGGGGCTCGTCCCCCGCCTCTCTCGGGTCGGGGTCCACACCAGCTCTCTCTCTCTCTCTCTCAATTTTTTATAGTTGAAATGCTTTCATGGGTATGATCTAAACCATTAATTGCAAAGCCCATTTACCTTGCCTAATCTCCACCCTTAATCTCTTCCATTTTGTTAGATTAAATGATGCCTATCTTTACAAACCATATAAGAGAATCTTCCTCTTATCTCACCCTGACCATACACTTGTCCTCATTAATCCTATGGTTTAGAGCAACTACCCCTTCAAGGAAACAATCACATTAAATTCCTAAAATGCCCTCCAATATAAGTTGATCTCCCCTTTATGAGAACATTTTTTTGTTCCTCTAGACAGCCCACTTCTCATGTATTTTAGGATTATTCTACTTCCCTACTGGGGGTGGCTCGGGTAGGACATGGGGTTGTATCAATTAGGACTTGCTTTGTTGCACACAATGCTGATACTGGCACACTCATGCTGGATAATCCACCCCACTTCTGCATCTGTTTTAACCAATGACACAAACTTAACCCATCCCATTTGCTGCTTCTTGTCCGATTTACCGGAAACTTTGCAAGCACCCTGCTTGGAATACTAACTATCTCTTGAAATATTTGTATCTCTCCATAAGCACACCGAGCTAATGAAATTTTGGATTTTATTGGCATTTAGGGCCTACTCCTTCAGGAATTTATTAGACTTTGGGACATCTACTCAACTTTAAAGACTGATTTCGGGAGCCACGTTTTGAGTATTTCATTTAATCTCAGAATCTTTATTCGACTTCAGAATTTACTCGATTTTGGGGAAAAGGGTCCGGTCAAAATGGAGTGTCTACAACAAGAGAGTATAAAGTTGTTCTACCAAACATGACCTTTCACATATCCTTAGACCTGGGGGATCTTATTGGTCTGTCTGCCCGTTCTAGGGTCTTAGTCTATCCTAGAGTGATTATAGTATAGAGTCACATTCGGGTAGTGCTATACGCTAGAGTAAACCCACGAGACCAATAGTCATACTCAACATGGGATTCTTCACCCTAAAATTTAGGGATTGACATCTACAATTTTGTCAGCGTGGTAGGCCTATTAAATAGCCTGGCCAGGTAGATTTGATAAAAGGTTTATCGGAATATTTTATGAAACATTAAAAAGTTTTCAAAGGATTTCACAAATGCATTTGGAGGCTGAACACCACTTGACCAAACTGGTATACCGGGGTTAAGAGGTGTCCACCCCCTTATGACTCAACTCAGTAGATGTAGTCAAGGAGAAAGGACTTGCACATACATGATGTGATTACGGGTAAGATGATATGACGGTCATCTTTAGGGTTACATATCGATGGAGGCCACTGACCTAATACGAGTGTAGTTTAACTACAGAGCGAGATAGCAGTAGGACCCACTATAGGGTTCCGCAGGATCAGCCGTCGGATCCCTGCGATGATCCCACTCATAACTCGAGTGACCCGATAACATCGGATCAGGGTTTCGCATTTTATGTAATTGCACAGACGGCTATAATCCGTTAGATCAATGTGATAATATATATATATATATATATATATATATATATACATGTCTTTGTTAGTTAACTAGCAAGAGACTATTAGAGAATTTTTCAAGAACAAAATTGGAGCCAAATAACTCTCATTGGATGTGAGTTATTAATTAATTAAATGGGTAATTAATTATTCATTTATTATACATTATTAAATATTATTAATATGATTAATAATAAGAACAATAATATGAAATCCAAATGATGACAGTTATTCCCAAACCGGTTTAGCAAAGAGAGCCAAATTGTAATGGAATTGGGAATTGGAATTGTCTTACGAATTGGGAAAAGTGTGGTGGGTCCACCACACACGCAAATCAGTTAGGAGACTTGGGAAAACATTTCCCAATGGATCATGGACTTTGAGTTGCATTAGAACTCCTCTTGGAGATAGAATTGTTCAAATGCATCTTCTAGAATTCAAGCAATTCGTTTCCAACATGGACTCTTAGTGGATAAGCTCTCAAGGAGCTGGAGAGTGACTCAAAATCATGCCCCCCAAGGAGATTTAGGTGTCCCACACAGCCAAGAGTCGGTTTTGGGAGGAGTCCCAATTGTTCAAGGAGTTTCATTACAACTTGTCTTCCAATTTGGATAGAATTTGGATGAGAGAAAGAAGCACTAAACAAACCAAACTCTTTGAGAATAAATGGGAGAAAGGGCTGGGCGAATTCTAAGAGTAGAGATCCAAAAATTCGTCCCCCCTTCTCCCCCTTGAAAAATCGTTTTCACATCCCGCTTCATCTCTCTCTCAATTGTTGAAAAACCACACCAAAGATCAAAAGAAAAAGGCATCCAAGTTAGTTTTCTAATCTCTACTACTTGGGTACTGATTAGATCAGATCCTAAAGAGGTGAACAAGAGTTATTCACATCCACAATTGATCGAACAAAGCAAAAGAATACATCGGTTCAACATGCGGGTTCGCGGTGTTCAAAACGGTCGCAACCGTTCAAGAAGTAGATCAAGCAGCGTGGTTTAATAATTTATTCTTCAAAGAGGTAATTATTGATCTTAGATTGATAATAATAACTAATCTAGACTCTACGATCTTGGGCAAAAGCAAGATCAAAAGGAAAATTTAAAGAACTTTGTGAATCAAATTTCCGCTACGCATAGCTATCTTGCCGAAAGGGGATAACCTTCTTTCAGTTCCACCCTTTCGGGTTGATGGGTATTAGTCATCGCTACCCGTTTAAGCGTTTTTCGATACTTGCACGAGTTGGCGGGGCCAATTTTAGAGAAAATTGGAGGTTTGCCTCTCAATTCACTATCTCACTCTAAATAGGAGGTTTGCCTCTCACTATCTGGAACGGGTATTTTTCAAGATCGGGGCTCTCTTTACCGAACTTTCTCTCTGGAGCAGGGCGATATTTGAGCGTGGGTTTCTACTCCTAAAACTCGATTTGGGCGTGAGACACTTCCTTAAAATTGATTTTTTGGCTCTTGCTTTCCTCCCATCGGTTGATAGCCCTCTCTCTCACCCAGACCAAATTTTTGGGGATGAATATTTGGTGGTTTGAATAATCACCAGAGACTCTCTTTCTTGTTGGAATTAGCCGAACACCCTTTTTGGTGGTTGTAAGTTGTAATCCATATTAGTTGGGCCAAATTCCTGATGTTAATCTCTCTCTCGTGGTTGTTAATTTTTCCCATCGTTGGGATCAAGGAGGAAATATTTGGTGAGGGTTCTTTCTCACATCAAAGTTTCGGCTTCTACTTCTTTTCCTCATAACAACAATTCTTGCTTGGAGGGGATATAAGAGCCGTTGAATTCTACACACAGAGACCATTTCAAAAAAAAGGCAATTCTTGCTTGGAGGGGATATAAGAGCCGTTGAATTCTACACAGAGACGTTGGGGATTCTTGGTCGATGTGGTGGCAACTATTTACACGTGGGTTTAATCCCATCGATTGAAGCCCTCTCACCCTATTGGAGAAGGATTACCGAAACCCTCTTGGAGATATACTTTTGAATCATACCCTCTTGGTTCTCCTTGGAAATTGCTCTCTCTCTCTCTCTCTGATTAAGGGCAAGCAGCTCTCGGTTTGGAGGAGTCCTCACTCACACAGACTTTATTTTGGCAAGGAGGTCTCCACTTGCAATTCTTGCCGAGAATTCCATCTTGATCGGTCTGCAATTAACCTCCGGTGAAGAGGGTGGAGAGAGACGAAGTGCGTGGAGTGAGGAGCAGAAGGTGCAAAGTCAAAGGACTTGCAAGGCTTTAAATTCTTGGCCTAAATTTTTGTTAGTCAAGTTTTCCGAATTTGCCTTGTTGAATCCACGCTACTGTTGATACACTCTTTTGGAGGTTTTGTTGTTGGTGGGATCCTTGTGTCATAGTCCCTTGTGGCCACAACTGTTGCTTTGCCAAATCTTGGAGTCTAAATACCATTGCCGAACCCTTGGTGGACGAAAATCTTTTTTGGCCGCATCCCATGGGGCTAAATATTGAATGGAATAATTTGGTGGAGGAATCGTTGGTCTCGAATTTCTCTTGGATTTGCGAGCGGTTCACACGGTTCGGTTCTTGGATTCGACTTGGATTGGGTTCTCGCGATTCACCAATCAGGTGCACTCTTTACAATTTTTATTTCCTTTTAAATATACAATGGAAAAGAACACTATGCCGTTTGAGATGGTCAAACTTCAATCCTTTGGTGGATCTGAGCTTAATTCCTGGAAGCGAAAGACTCAATTCGGTCTGACATACGTGAATTGTTTTTACACCGTTTTGAGTACCTTTGCTGAGACGGATGAAGAAGTTAATGAATCTCAATGGCTTAAAGATGAGGATTTCATCAAAGACTACTTGTTGAACTGTCTTTCAGACCGTCTTGTAGAAACCTCTAGTAAATATAACACTGCTAAAGACCTATGTGACAACTTAGATGCTCAATTCAAGAATGAGGAGGAATTGTCCAAGACCCATCTTGTGGACAAATTCATGGATTTCAAGTTTCAAGAGGACACGAAAATCACTCCTCAAGTAACTGATCTAGAGAATTTGAGATCTAAGTTGCAAATGAAAAAATAGTAGTTTGTGACTCGTTTGTTGTGGGTGCAATCATATATAAGTTACCATCTGCATGGCACTCTTTTAAAACTGAAATGTATCGGAAACAGGTGCAAGTGGGACTGGATGATCTCAAACGATTCATTTGAATCGAAGATGAGAATCGAGCCAGGAATAACTTGGAGATGGTTAAACAGCAACAGTCTGCTGCTAACGCGGTAATATATCCCAAGAAATTTCCTCGGAAATCCAAGTCACCTAAAAGTGAACATCTCAAGTTGGAGGCCAAAAAGACTATCTTTCAGAAAAAGAAGGGCAAGTGCCACAACTGTGGGGAATGGGGTCACTTTGCTGCAGTGTGTAAACACCCTAAGAAGGCTAAATCTGACACACCACAAAAGGATGCTCATATGATGGTGGGTAAGACTGCGCCTAAGAGTTTTGTTTCTATGTTGGGTAACGGTAAGGCCAATACTTCTTCATATTGGTGGTTAGATACAGGAGCCACTTGTCATGTTTGCAACTCTAAAAAAACTACTAGTTGATGTTGTTGCCGCGAAAGAGACCGTTACAGTGGCCAGTGGAGCAGAAGTAGAGGTGCCTCACGCTGGTACTGCGAACTTGGTCCTTTGTTCAGGACAAATACTAACTTTAAAAATTGTTAAAGTAGTTCTTGCTTTTCAAAAGAATTTAATTTCTATTAGTCTTTTAGACTATCCTTTTAGACTATGCTGGCATACGTACTTCATTTATGTGTGGTAGAGTAACTTTAATTGTTAACTCATACTATTTTGATTGTGCATATTTGATAGATGGTATGTTTGATTTGAGTTTAGATAATGAGACTGTTAGTTAGGCTAGTTCACCGCTTATTGCTCCTAAGTTGTTACACAACCGATTGGGACATGTGCACTATCAGAAAATGGTCTAACTTACTAATACTCATAAGATACCATTATATATGTCAATTACATTTGACAAGTATGAGAGTTAGGGGTGATAGAGAAGGAGAAGATACACATTGACAGGGTTCAAGAAATTCTGTGCCTCTCAGGGCGTAATCCTTAAAACTATTGCTCCTCTCTCACCTCAATCAATTGGCATAGCTGAGTGTAAGAACAGGACGTTAACTTCAGTGTTAAACTCCATGTTAATGTTAGCTGGCATGCCTAGTTGCATTTGGGGAGAGGCAGCTTTGACTGCAAATCACATCATAAATCTCTATATGCTCCTCCATGTGATAGAGTACCCAAGAATTTGGTGAGGACTTTGTGACCTACCAATTGGAGAATGATCCATCATCCTATCAGGACGTGATGAGATCTAGGGACTCTATATTGTGGGCAGAAGCCATTCATGAGAAAATGAGCTCTCTGTTAGAAAATCTAACTTAGCAGCTAGTCGATTTGCCAAAAGGGGCTAAGACTATAGGCTGTAAGTAGATATTTGTATGTGATTATACAAAGTTTATTATGGTCTTAATCAAGCACCTAAATTGTGACATCGAAAATTTGAGAAAGTAGTAAAGAGCTTTGGGTTTCTGACAAATTACTCGGATAAATGCATTTCTTATCATTTTGTGTCGAATAAGGTCATGATTATTTACTTGTATGTAGATGTTGATTCTTGTTTTCAATATCTGTGATGAGTAATGTGAAACTAACCTTGAGTACAGAATTCGACATGAAAAGACCTGGATGTTGTTAACATCATTCTTGGTATGCAAGTAAGTTTTTGAAAGGCAAGGAATCACCTTTGGCCTAGCCCATTATATGCAAAACTACTTTCTTTTTTAGGCTGCAGTGAGTGCAAACCGATTGAGACACCATTTGATTATACCAAGAAGCTGATCTCTATTGAAGGAGACAGTGTGAATCAGTTAGATTATTCTAAACTGATTGGTAGTCTCATGTATGCTATGCGTTGCACTAGGCCAGACATAGCCTTTACAGTTGGCATGCTGAGTCGTTTCACTAGTACTCCTGGCCATGAGCACTGGGATGCCCTTATGAGGCTGATGCGATACCTTAAGGGTACTCAAAATTATATTCTTTGTTATAGTTGCCATCATCCTGTATTGGACGGATATTCTAATCCATCATGGGGCTCAGAATCAGAGGACAGCAAATTTATTGTTGTTGTGTGGAAGTCGAATTGGAACTTTATGCTCTAACTTCAGCTATAGATGAAAGCTAAGGGATAAAGAATCTGATTATGGTTATGGCATTCCACTTACCTGGTTAAAGATTAGTTCTTTAGTAGGTTAAGGATTAGTTCCTTATGTGTGTTCTGTGATAATTAAGCTACAACAATGGTTGTGAAGAAATCACTCTTTAGTGGTAAGAGGAGACATCTTAGGCTGAAACAGGCCATATGCTGTATTATCTCAAGAACACGGGATTATCACTTTGATTGATACGAAATCGAAGGATAATAGGCCGAAGCTTTCACAAAAGGGACTGACCAAAGATCGAATATTCAAAATTGTGGGGGAGATGGGGTTAAAGACCGTGTAGACATGTCTTAACCTACATCCATGTTATTTTGAATTTTTTGAATCTCCCTCTCTTGGCCAAGATAGGCACTTGATATGTTTTGATGATGTTTATAATTGTTGTATGTCATTCCACATTTGATGACATGTCATTTTGGGAAAGGTTGTACATTCCAAACTTGATGATACATCTTAACTCAAATATGGATAAGATGACTGTAACATTCCAAAAAAAAACATAAAATGGTTCTTTGCAAAAGACACTATTTGGTCTTGTTCTTTATTGAACTTGACAATTAGTAATGGTTCTTTGCAAAAGACACTATTTGGTCTTGTTCTTTATTGAACTTGACAATTAGTAATGGTTCTTTGCAAAAGAAGCTATTTAGGTCTTGTTCTTTATTGAAACTTGACAATGATGCTTATGGTGAGAGTGATACTGATACTTTTTTCAGCCATTTTAGAATTGTACTAAGTTCTTCTTCAGGTAGAACTAGATACTTTCATGTTTATAATATTGGTTGGATTCTTTTTTATGAAATCCATATTTGATAATTCACAGGGATTGGCGAAAAAGGAGGAGCTTGTCTTGATTTGGACTTTAATGAAGATAACTTGATGAGTAAATCTTCTAAAGTCATAAAGACTATGCTTGCATTTCAGTATGCATAGAGTTCACCTTTTTGTGGAACTTTATTTTGGATCTCGATGAGAATCATACCCCATGAATGAATTCATCTAAGATCAGTGGGGTTCACTTATATGTGAAACTACCTTTTGGTTGAGTTTAGCTTGTTGTATATCTAAAACTCTTGGTTTGTCATAAAAGGATTCATGTTTTTAGTTGGATTACAGATCTTTTATGATATAGACCATATGGTGGTGTGGATGATTCAATATTTTGTTTTTGAACATTACACTATCTATCTATTGGATTGTGCTATATGTAGAACATAGGAGGAGATTGTTGGGTATATAATATAACCCACGTATGTTCTAATATAAGCCCAATAAGATAATGGACCTGTGTAGTGGGCCTATTTGGGCTAGAGCCTACTAACCTATTAAAACCCTAGTGTATCTAATATATATAGGGGCTGGAGGCAACAAACTTGGTATTTTCAAATTAGATACCTTGGGTGTAATGCTTCAAGCAACCTCTTGCTTGACCTAATTATTACCTTGAGAAAATGTTCCCGCACAGCTGCGCAGGGAGCTCCCTGCGCTTAAGTGGCTTGTAAACCCTCCCATTGGTCACTTTTTGTGGACCTGCAAAGGGGGACCTGCTATACAAACCATTGGGAGGCTTTTTAAGCCACTTAAGCACAAGGAAGCTCCCTGCGCAGCCACGCAGGAACACTTTCCTCAGGCTTGAATATGGGTTTACATGGGTTGCTCAAAGAAATACCATATTGCAAAGTGGTTTGTTAGCGTGACACCAAAAGGCGAACTAGGCCAGACGTGCTTATGGGCTAGATGATGCAGGTGTTCTTGCCAACATGAACTGATTCAAATATAATTCATTATAATTGACCAAAACTAGTGAGTTATGAATTAACATGAATGGCAGGCAACTCGACATCAAATTTCGACATTCGACTTTCAATCTTTACTCTTCACCTTTGAGTCTCTAAATCTCAGTTCTCACCTTCCATACAATTTTGTAGGGATTTTAGGAGGATTTAAATGGTTTCGATAAGTATACTGAGCGACAATGTCAAAGTAAACCAAAGAAGTTTTGCCATACTGAGTTCATGTAAAAGTTGTAAACCCCGAACCTAAACTCTGTGGAAGTATAAATGATTAAATAACACCAACTCTAACAGCTTAAGCTTTTGGAGTAATTGGTTGTTTCTTAAAAATTAGATTGTTTCACACCCTCGAACCAAGTGAACTGATGAACAAGTTATATAAATGAGCCAGTTTTGTACGAAAGTTGCTACTCGAGAAATTAAACCAAGCTAATTGATGAACTGGTCAACATAGGTTTGGATCATTGAACAAGAGATTGTGATGCAGGAGCATTTGGTCATTGGAACTGTGTTCCGTGAAGAGAATTTGCTCTCACATTTACCCATTGGAGTTTCCCTCCAAAACGTGAGTTGGCTACCTAGACTCACGATTGTTCTTAGCATTTCCATTGTTTGTTTTCTTCTTCTTTGATTGTCTGTGGTTACCTCTTGTAATTTTATACTATCATATGGAGTCATCATGTACTAACTCAAAAAAAAAAAAAAAAAATTTATGAAGTTACCATAAAATTGACTAAAAAAAAATTGCTGTGAAAAACAGGCAAAAAAAATAAAATCTGAGCTGATAATATCAATCCATATTTTACCCAGGTTGATTTCACAATCAAAATGGAACAAAAAATACAAAGCAAAAACGTATTTTGCTCGTAAAGGATTCCCTTCTTTGGGATGGTACATTCCTGGACCTCTGAAAGAGAATGATTTGGACAATAAGAAGATTCTTTGGATTCATTCTTATCCATTTCATATGTCAATACATCATATCAAAAAGGAAATAACATTTGTTTTATACTACTAACTCGGTACATAATCTCATGTCAATAAAAAAAAACAATAATGGAATACTCATATTGAATTTTGAGTTGTCATGGCTGTATTACTTATTAGCCATATTTCATATGGCGAGAGTAGACTTTTTCTCAAATAAAAGCAGATTAAATCAATCATCAAATGATGAATCAAACCAAAAATTAAGATACATTATGGGAAAATGCATATGTAACACTTTCGAGGAGGAAATTTGCTTATAAATCCTTTGTAAAGCATAAGTGTTTGACAACCATTAAGAAAATGCATTTAGCAGTTAAATTATATGGTGTAAGAGCTTATAACAATAAGGCCTTTGTACGGTGAAAGTACAATCCTTGATATCTGATCCAACAGCAGCTCCTCAAAAAGTGAGCTGCTGTTGGATCAAATATCAAGGGCGGTGCCCCTACCTTTTTGTTGTAAGCCCTTACACCATATAAAATCTCTTTTCTAATTAAAAGATCGTGAATTTGCCGAATGCGATTCTACTGTCAAGAGCACTCAAAAAAATACAATCCAATTCTTGATTCCAGGATGAGAATAATCCATAAAGAGCTTTTTACATTCTTAAAGACGTCATTTTTTACAAAAAAAACTCCCACCCAGTCCCATATCAATCAAAGGCGGTGTTACGGTCCTGAGTGGGGCCCGCCTAGATGTGGGACTGGGGTGGGAGCTTCTGGTGTATTGCTAATGGAGATTTTATGCTGTGTAAGCCCTTATAGTTCCTTATTTTTCAAAAAAGGACTGTACGAACGACACTATAGGATGACACTATAGGATGTTCCAAACCGTCCATATGATGATGGGTCATAACGTAAATAAGTTGTGCCCAAAAAAATCATTTCCACAGGATGATCCCAACCCTCCGATCTATAGATGAGCTGCATATTATGGAAACATCTATAGATTAGAGGGCTAGGCTCATCCTATGGAAATGATTTTTTAGGCACAACCTATTTAAGTTATGGCCCATCATATGGACGGTTTGGATCATCATAGTATTGTCCTTACAGTACCTTTTTGAAATAAAATAAAATAAGGGACTATCAGAGCTTACTCCGTATAAAATCTAAGGATGATCCAAACCGTCCATAAGATACTAACAGATGTAAATTATGTGATGGCAATTCTGTAGTTTGATTTTTCCGGAAGGGTTAATTTGATAGACTGGTTCTGTTTTAAGTAAAACCCTGGATTTCTACTCTCTCAATGTAGATTGTAAAGAGGTAGAAGGAAAATGGGGTTTGGAAGGGAAGTAGTGATAACATTGGAGGGTGTTCGAGACAAGAATCTGATGCAACTGAAGAAACTCAACACTGCCCTTTTCCCCGTTCGTTACAACGACAAATATTACACTGATGCCCTTTCTTCTGGAGATTTTACTAAGCTAGGTTTGATTGCTTTCCTGGGTTTTTTTTCCCTCTCTCTCTTGATTCATCTAGGGTTTTCCTTTTTCCATTTTTTTCTTGCTATTGAGTATGGGTTTTGCTTCTGTTATCTTGGTTTTGGTTCTGTGCGTTGGAAGATGAAATTAAGGTTTATTGTGGTTTTTTTTTTTTTTTTGGGAAGGTTTGATTTGGCATAGTTGATTAGTTTTATTTTCCTTTTAACTAATATGATTGTTGTTTTGGGATTTTGGTTGTACGTTTTGGGTTTGATTTTTTTTTATATCAAACTAGTTTAACAGACGTTTGGTTTCTGTGCGGTTGGGGGATGAAGCTCAAGGTTTAGAGTGGTTTGTTGGATGGTTTGGTTTTGATCTGTTGATGGGCCTTTTCTCATTTGTTTGTGACATAATTTTTGGGTCTTACCATTTGAGTTTTGGTTCTGCTTTTTGGGGCATGCTATTGATGAATTCTGAGTGGGATTTGAGGCATCTTGAAATAGTTTTGATAGTTTGACATTTCCTCAATGATGTTCTATTTTCCTTTGTAAATTTGGTTCTGATTTTCATTCGTTCACATTTCTGTGATTCCAATTATGTGTTCATGATCATTAATCGTTTTTAGCATAACTATATCGTGTATATATATCTTGAAATAGTTTTGATTGTTTGACATTTCCTCAATGATGTTCTATTTTCCTTTGTAAATTTGGTTCTGATTTTCATTCGTTCAAATTTCTGTGATTCCAATTATGTGTTCATGATCATTAATCTTTTTTAGCATAACTATATCATGCATATATATATATATATATATATATATATATATATATATATATATATATAGAGAGAGAGAGAGAGAGAGAGAGAGAGAGAGAGCTGTTGGTGAGCTTAAGCGCACCAAAAAACTATTTTTGATGCGCTTAAGTTGTTATAACGCCTTCCATTGGTGTGCCTGAGTGGGACCCAAACATTTAAACGAATAGGAGGCGTTATAACAACTTAAGCGTACCAAAAAAATGGTGAGCTTAAGCGCACCAACAATTTTCTCATATATATATATATATATATATATATATATATATATATATATATATATATATATATATAGAGGAAACTGTTGGTGAGCTTAAGCTCACCAAACTTATGGTGAGCTAGCTTGCCCAATCACATGGGGGCCCACTTTGTTAGGATGATCCAAACCATTCATTTGAAAGTCCCTTACATAGATGGGGGGTGTACCAAAAATCAGCTCCATAGGATCATCCTAACCCCTCCATTTGTGGAGGACAAAAATGGACAGACACATTTTTGGTACACACCCTATCTATGATAAGGCCTTGCAAATGAATGGTTTGGACCACTCCCCAAAATGTGGGACCCATGTGATTGGGCAAGCTAGCTCACCATAAGTTTGGTGAGCTTAAGCTCACCAACAGTTTCCTCATATATATATATATATATATATATATATATATATATATATATATGAGGAAAGTGTCTCTAGTCTCTCCCCTAGATAAGCTTATCTACTCCTCCCTTTAAAAAAACACAGTGGGCCCACGCTGTTTGGATGATCCAAAGCATTCATTTGATAGGTCCTAACATAGATAGGGTGTGCCCAAAAAATCAGCACCAAAGGGTCATCCTAGAACTTCGTTTTGTGGGGCCTTGTGGTACCCAGAATGGACACATAAACGTCCACGTTTATATGCGTCCATTTTGGACACGGTGTGCCCCACAAAACGAAGTTCTAGGATGACCCTTTGGTGCTGATTTTTTGGGCACACCCTATCTATGTTAGGACCTATCAAATGAATGCTTTGGATCATCCAAACAGCGTGGGCCCACTGTGTTTTTTTAAAGGGAGGAGTAGATAAGCTTATCTAGGGGAGAGACTAGAGACACTTTCCTCTATATATATATATATATATATATATGTTTCATCATATTAACTGGAAATAACTCAACTCAACTCAACTAAGCCTTTGTACCAAACTAGTTGGGGTCGGCTAATGAATCCTTTAGAAAAATTTTAAGAAGAAAGTGAACGGATCTACCCGGTTCAAATTGACCAAGTCTAATCCTGACACTAGTTGGGTTCGCCTACATGGATCATTTTCTTCCATTCTATCCTATCCAATGTCATGTTCTCTGTTATGTTCCTAGCCCTCAAGTCTTTCCTCACTATTTCTACCCAAGTTAACTGGAAATGACCTTGAAAATTGTGCAACCCAGCTATATCTGGTAACGATGGCAAGTGATATCATGCCATTGAAGGCCGTAGAATTGAGTTGGTTTGGTTCATTCACTTAGCATTGTAGAAGTAAACCTCAAGATACCTTTGCTGGCATTTGGGGTCCTTTTTGACATTTGGAGGCCTTATATGGTGGAAGGAAATTGTTTGAGAAGCCTTTCAAGTCATTTTTTGTCATTTTAAGGATCCATTTCCCCTCAGAATCGAAGGTTAGTTAGATTAGCAGAGAGCATTGTTTGTGATATGTAGAAGACATGGTTATTTGGTCTGTCTTAATAGCTTTTACCTTCAGCCAGTGATTTCTTGGCACTACTTTATAAAATGTTAAAATTGAACTGCCGGCTTCTTATCTGGTCACTTTATAGAGGCCCCAAGATATTTGTCGTTAGAATCTGGAGTCTTTGTAAATGGACCGAAGTATTGTTTTGCGAAAGTGGATCTTGTTTTGTCCTCTTAGGGATTTATTGATTTTAGAATTGAAGGCTAATTGGAATAACAGAGATGTGTAGTCAATAAATTTAGGATCACTTGCTGAAATATAGGATAACTTTCAACTACCCCGGTCTAAAGCTAGGCCCTTTCCTCTCCAAACCTCCATAACCATTTACCCAACAAGGCTTTATTAACACTTCTCAATCAATAGATCCCAAGGCCACCAGCTTCAATAGGTTTGCACACCTCCTTCCAACAAACAAGATGCATCTTCTTCTTTATCCACGGAGCTACCCCACTGGAAGTTACTTTGAATCTGCTCGATACGCTTGGCGATTCCTATCAAACATCTGAACAGAGACATGTGATAAATAGGGATATTAGCAGGCACACCGACTTGATAAGAGTGATCCTTCCCCCCTAAAGATGCTAGGTTCCGCTTCCACGTGGATATACTTCTTTTCACTCTTTTCACTATTAGATCTCAAGCCCTGTTCTTAGGATGGCCACCAAGTGACTGGCCTAAATAAGTAGGAAACTTTTCCAGAGAACACCCTAGAAAAAAGACCAGCAAACATGATTTTTTCTTCGTCGGGGAGATGAATACCAAGGAGCTTGGATTTCCAAAAATTAGTGCTTTGACCCGTCACTTCTTCGTAACATCGAAGAACGGCATTTAATTTCAAAATTTTGGCATCGTCAGCCTTGCTAAAACTCAGAGGCTACCACCTCATAACATCGAAGCACTCTGAAACATGGTTTTAAATTTCGGCTGAAATACCGAAATTACTGAAATTTAAAAATTTCAGCTGAAATTATAAGATTTTCACTGAAATTTCCACCGAAACCGAAATTGCCATCCTTGCTCTGAAGGTGAGATATTTCCAAACCCTGAGCCCCAATATTGAACCCTTGGATCAGACCACATCTTCTACCTTTATCTAACATTCTATTGAGAGTTTCCGCTAAGACAAAAAAAAAAGGGGTAAGTGCTCGCCCTACCTAAATCCTCGAGAGGACATAAAGAACCCTTGGGGGATCCTTTTACATGCATGCTGATCTTAGAGAAAGAAGGAAGTTGAATTGGTTGTAATTTTGTGTACAAGGATGGATCATTTTTTTCTTGAAATGTTCATTGTACTAGGATAGATCGTTGCTAACATAAATGCTAATTGCTAAAAATGAGACTGAATTATTTTCTTTCGCTTTTCAATTCCGGGGTTTATTTTCTGTGTTGCTACTTTGTTAGGAAGAGTATAAAAAACTGCTTATTTAATTCATTTGATTCCCTCTGTTTCTTAGAAATTTCTTCTTTTAATTCGTTTAATTGAAAGATTACATGCCTTGGAAGATGTGTTTAGGCACTGCATTGTTCTATTTGAATGCCCCGTGTGTATATCCTATGGGGCAGAGCTGAGTAGTGTTGTTCACTACTTAGTACTCCCCTCGTGTTAGTCACAGCTTGTGGAACTTTGATAGGGTGCCTGTGCAAATGTTCTACTCAGACAATAAAAAAATCCCTTTAAAAATGGCTGAAACCTCTAACAGTGGCATCTTGATAATATTCTAGTGATAGCTATTCTGGAACTTGGGGTTGAACCCTGGTGGCCATGTCAGGATGCAGTTCATTTAACAGAGCTGATTTACTTGTGGAGTTAGGACCTGAGTGTGTCAATATTAAGTTTTGTGATTGATTTATATTTTACTATGACATATTCAAGCCTTATAAACTATTGCTCCACATCCATTGTGAAGTAGTTAATGGACATTTGCATGTCAATATCATGATGGGAAAGTCTGAACGCACTTATCCTATGGATGCCTCATTGTCAAACTGTACTAATTATTGCAATGTTCAAATCATGGACTCTAAATAACCTGGTCTAGTAAAAAAATCATACCGAGTGGTAACAATTTCTGGAGATACTTTTGCCACATCGGTTAGAAGCTTTTATATTTCTTTTAGAATAATTCAAATGTATTGGCATTCTATCCATTTCCAATAATATAATGCAGTTTCAAGAATATCAGAGTTAGTTTTTTGCATAGCTCATGATAAATGCCAAAGTTGACAGCTGTGTTTGTAATCAATGCTTACTTCCGTTTTCTATGGGTCATAATTTCTCAAGCATCGTTTGTCCTTTTGCAGCGTATTATAGTGACATTTGTGTTGGTTCAATTGCATGCCGTCTTGAGAAGAAGGAAGGTGGGGCTGTTCGTGTTTATATTATGACACTAGGTGTTTTAGCTCCGTACCGTGGACTAGGAATAGGTGAGCCTATGGATTATTTTGAGCTTATTCAAGCTGCTTTGATAATGGTGTATCCTATTCTTGCTACCATTTTGTAGATTTACAAAACTGTGTGCATGCTCCTTTCTTAGCTGATATTGGTTCCCATATATTCAAAACCACTCCATGTTTTCCCTTTTGACAGCACCGTAAGTTCTGTTCTTGCAGTCATGGTTTGAAATTTCGGTTTCGGCATAAATTTTGGACCTAGTCTAAACCGAAATTCGGTAAAGACACACAAAATGTCGATTTTTTGGGCCGAAATTTGGGAAAGGATTAAAAACTTAATTTTTTTTTTCAAATTCTGCCGAAATTGATCGACTGAAATTTGGTACGTTTCGCCAATTTCAGTTTCGGAAAGTTTTGGTTTCGGTCTTGACCGAAATCCAAAATTTCGGTCGGACGAAATTTAAAACCATGCTTGCAGTAGACAATAGAAGCGTATGTCCCTAACATATCATAGCTTTCAGGATCTGGTTTCTTTTGTTCCCTGCTGCTACTGTACGCAACGATGGAGTTAAAGCACTTTTTTGGCTGCTAAATGTATTATTGGAATTGATTTTTGAGGCAGGAAACTTGGTATAGAATTTCAAAACAATCAGTAAGGAATAATGACCTTGATTTCACACACATTTTTCATTCTAGCGGATACTGGCAATATATTCAATAAAGAAACAACATTCCAAGGTAGAGATCACCTACACTCATGACATCCCTATTTGCACGCTTTTCGTTAATAAGTCTGCCAAAGTTGTAGCTTCTCTACGAACATGAAAGAAAGAGGTGACAAGTAATCGTCATTCAAAAAAGAAAAAACAAACAAACAGAGGTGACAAGTCCTTTAGATATACACCGTTGTTGTCTTCTATGATGTCAGCAAGACGCCAAGGATCTTGATTTTGCACTGTCTTGGTGTTTCTATATTTTCTATAGTGAGATTGATTATCTGCATGGTAACCATGGTTACCAGAAGCTCACTAGAAGGCTTGGAAGATCGCTTCCTATGTAAGTGATTATTTTTTTCTAGATGGATTGCTTTTCTCCTCTTGGTAATGCCAAAAGGTGTATTTAAAACTTGAAATAATCCTTTTATATACAGTTTAACATCAAATTTAAAGTTCGCTTCCTATGTAAGTGATTACTTTTTTCTAGATGGATTGCTTTTCTCCTCTTGGTAATGCCAAAAGGTGTATTTAAAACTTGAAATAATCCTTTTGTATACAGTTTAACATCAAATTTAAATGACTAAAAACTCAAAATTGTAAAACTTTAAAAATTTGTAACTCTAATCGACCTTGAAGTGCTCCTTAACTTGTACCCTAATCTACTTTAACCCTCCCTCTGTAAACTACTGTAGTCTTGTCTCTTTCTCTACTGTTCTTGTTTAATTCATATTCTTCAAAAAAAAAAAAAAAAAGATGGGTAATTTTGCCCGTTCAGATGAGTTACCTGCAGTAATTGATATTGGGCCGGTCTTCTTATTCTGTAAACCAAACTCAGGCTGTACTTTTCCTATCTTTCGGGCGTGGGGTGGGGGGTGGCTATAACCTTTAATTAAGGCTGCCGTCGCAAACTTACCCATCGACTTCATTTCTCTGTTTTTAATCGCAAAAGAGGTGGCAAAAGAGATTGCAGAGGGGTTTCTATGGGAATACAAGGAGGTTGACAAGAAGGTGAAACGTTTGGTGAGATAGGAGGAAGTCTGCAAATCATTGGAATCGGGTTAAGTAATAAATATCTGTTAGGGGAAGTAGGTTTGTAGTTTTGGTGAGGAGCAACAACATGTAGCCCTTTGTAGGAAGGTTACTGCGGAAAAGTATGAGAAGGGTGGATATTGGAATGTTCGGTAGACGTTTGAGGATCAGGCGTTTGGTAGTCCATCTTTCAAGCTAGCAAGGATTTTTCTTAGAGATAAAGAGGTTAAAATTGTAAAATGTTATGAGTAGATTGAAAGATGAGGAGGTGATGCTTTCCTGAAACTTCTTCCCCTATTGAAAGATATTTTCACTTTTTATATGCCAGGTTGAGGAAGACACATATGTTTGGGAAGCTGATTCGATTGGCCAGTTTTTAGCCATGACCTTTTTCGCATTTTCTAAAAGCGGTTTTGTCTGAAATGTGTGTTGTACATATGCATGTCAAAACACACTCAGACACGTAAAACATAAGGACATTAGCTTATCTCTTTTTCTTCTAATATACTGTTTACATCGATTTAATCTATGGTTCTTGATGGGGTGTAAAAAGACCAGCCTATCAGCTGCCGACACGTGGCCCGAGGATGGCCCACAGCAGGGGTAGTTTGGTAATTGCAGCAGAGTAGGTGATCTCGAACCTATAGCTGGCTGACACCTGTCCTGGAGTAATAACTCCCCAACTACCCCAGTTTTTTCCTTTATAAAAGGGCTTCCAAAGCTTATAAAAAGGGTATTGAATTCTCACCCACCACTCTTAAAACTCCCTCTTCACTCCGGCTCATACTGACTTGAGTGTCGAAGGGCCTGTCCGGAGTACACTCCGGGTCGGTCATTCTGACCTCGTTTGCTTCTGTGCAGAACACAGTTCATCCGGACTCTATTTCCTTCTCTTCAGCTCCTCGGGCCCTCCAGCTCGGCTCTTCATATCTGTTAACCGATTTCGGGCCTAACAGATTGGCGCCATCTGTGGGACCCTGAACTAAAGGCCCAATCACTTTACAAAAAATGGCAGGGCGCAAGAGTGCGCGGGTGCCAACCGCACGGACTACCCGAGCCGTGCTACCCGGCAGGACTTGGAGCGAGCGACTCGCCTCGCTGGTGGTGGCAGCTTCTGCCACGGCCGAGCAGAGCCAGCCTCGTTCGGTACACCTCAACTCCATGCCCACTCCGGATCAAGTTCAAGCCCTTTTCCAACAGATGACAGCTCTCGTCTGGCAGTACCAGCAGCTACTCCAGGCGCCTCCCCAACTTCCTCCAGAAGCTCCACTACCTGTCCCAGAGAGGTCAGATATCCACAGGGGAGAGTCATCGCGCCATGGTGAGGGCCGAACTCACCACTCCACCAGACAAGTCCGTCACCCACCGGCCAGGCATGCACAGACAGAGCCGCACCACCGTCGGAGGTCGCGGTCTCGCTCTGCGCAAAGGCGCCTGGCTCCTGAAGAACGCGCACCACAGGCAAAATCCCGGGCCCGTCGTAGGAGTCCGGAAAGCCACTCCGGCTCCGCGGCGAGCCAATCTGTGGAAAGAAGCAGGTCACCAGACCGTAGAGCTGACCCGATGCTACAGAGAATAGAAGAGATGGACTACAGAATTAAAGAGCTGGCTAAGGATCAAAGCCGGCCTGTGTCTAGGGCGTTCTCAAGCAGAACGCCGTTCACTGACGACGTGATGGGTGCCCCAGCACCCAGGGGATTTAAAATGCCAACTATCCCGCAGTATGATGGGACTACTGACCCCGTGGACCACTTGGAGACGTTCCGGACAATGATGCTCCTCCACGGTGCGTCAGACGGTTTCCTCTGCAGAGCATTCCCGACGACCCTGACAGGTGCAGCAAGGGACTGGTACTCAAGGATCAGACCGAACTCCATCAGCAACTTCGATGACTTCGGGGAAGACCTTGTCCGCCACTTCATGAGCAGCCGCAGGCCAAGGAAAACAACAGCATCCCTGATGACCTTGCGGCAGGAGGATAATGAACCTCTCAAAGCCTTCGTCAGCCGCTTCAACAGGGAGGCACTCCAAGTGCCAAATTTAAACCCCTCGGCCGCTACGAACGCGCTTCTCGCAGGTGCTAGATCAAATGATTTCCGCCGAGCAGTGGCTCACCGGAATCCTCACTCCCTAGCAGACCTAATGGCTGGGGCAGAGGAATACATATCAGTGGAAGAAACACTGGCTGCTCTGGACTCGAGTCGGAGGAGAACCTCTGATGACAAGAACCAAGACAAGTACCCAGCTAAGCAGCGCAGGGAAGACAAGGTTGTCAGAAGAGACAAGTCCCCCCAAAGGAGGGAGGAAAACTTCACCCCTCTCAACACCTCCCGAAGACATATACTGGCTGCCATCAGCGGAGAGGAGTTCATAAAGTGGCCAACCCCAATGATCTCCAAGGGAAACATGAGAGACAACTCAAAATACTGCTGGTTCCACAGGGACCACGGCCACGACACGGACGACTGCTGGCAGCTGAAGGGGGAGATCGAGCAATTGATCAGCCGGGGTTATTTGAAAAAATATGTCCGAGGTGACACCCGCAGGAGCGAGCCCAAGGAGAAAGGTCCCCAGGGCCGGAGCCCTCGGCGATCTCAGCCGCCCCTAGCCCGAGGACAATCTCCTCCGCTGCCTAGTCCACAACCAAAGGCACACCGCTCCCAACCAAGGGGAGTCATTGGCACAATCATGGGTGGTCCGGCAGCTGGAGGCGACTCATCCCCTGCTCGGAAAGCATACGCACGCCGAGTCAATGTCGTGCACGCCTGCAGCAAGAAGATGAAGACGGAGAATGAGATCTCCTTCTCAGATGCGGACCTCGACGGCCTGATATTACCACATGACGGTGCCCTAGTCCTAACCATGCTCGTCGCAAACTGGGAGTTAAAGAAAATCCTGGTAGACAATGGGAGTTCGAAAGAATGATGATAGGTGACGACCGCTTAAGGCCAGCGAACTCCGATCTGTTCGGTTTCTCGGGGGAAGTCGTGAAAATGGAAGGGCAGATTGAACTCCCAGTCCTCGTCAGAGAGCCGCCCTGCCAATCTTTCGCCATGGTCAACTTCCAGGTAGTGAGGGCCACTTCGGTCTATAACGCTATCTTGGGACGACCCGGGCAGAACTTAATCCACGGAGTCGCTTCAACGTATCACCAGAAAATGAAGTTGATAACGCCAAACGACATGGGTGAGGTCAGAGGAGATCAACCAGTCCAGGGAGCGCTATGCCATGGCACTCAAAAGGCAAAGATGCATCAGAATCCTTGCCGATTGAACTACTTGATCTGAGAGACGAAGCACAGGTGGCTGAACCCGCTGAAGACCTCAGAAAATACTATCAGTAGTAGACCACCCGGCGTGGAAGTGACTTTGTAAATATCTGCTAAATGTGAATGACAAGCTCTTTTGCAAATCTCTTCGTACTCATTACTTGGAAACCCAGTTCGCTAAAACTTGGGTACTCATCAAATTGGAAACCCAGTTCACTAAAACTAAGGTACTCGCTGCTTGGTTCGCCACGGCTGGTCTCCGCAAAGACCGGGAGTGCACTTCTGGTCCGGAACCAGTCCGGATGCAAAAACCAAAGCTCCTCGGAAACCCAGTTCGCTAAAACTTGGGTACTCATCAAATTGGAAACCCAATTCACTAAAACTAGGGTACTCGCTGCTTGGTTCGCCACGGCTCGTCTCCGCAAAGACCGGGAGCGCACTCCTGGTCCGGAACCAGTCTGGATGCAAAAACCAAAGCTCCTCAGAAACCCAGTTCGCTAAAACTTGGGTACTCATCAAATTGGAAACCCAGTTCACTAAAACTATGGTACTCGACGCTTGGTTCACCACAGCTCCTCTCCGCAAAGACCGAGAGCGCACTCCTGGTCCGGAACCAGTCCGGATGCAAAAACCAAAGCTCCTCGGAAACCCAGTTCGCTAAAACTTGGGTACTCATCAAATTGGAAACCCAGTTCACTAAAACTAGGGTACTCGACGCTTGGTTCGCCACGGCTCGTCTCCGCAAAGACCGGGAGCGCACTCCTGGTCCGGAACCAGTCCGGATGCAAAAACCAAAGCTCCTCGGAAACTCAGTTCACTAAAACTTGGGTACTCATCAAATTGGAAACCCAGTTCACTAAAACTAGGGTACTCGACGCTTGGTTCGCCACGGCTCGTCTCCGCAAAGACCGGGAGCGCACTCCTGGTCCGGAACCAGTCCGGATGCAAAAACCAAAGCTCCTCGGAAACCCAGTTCGCTATAACATGGGAACTCGCCGCTTCGAAACCCAGTTCGCTAAAACTCGGGTACTTGCTTCTTGGTTCGCCACGGCTCGTCTCCACCAAGACCGGGAGTGCACTCCTAGTCAGGAACGGGCCCAGGCAGAAAACCAAACTCTTGCAAAAACCCAAGTTCAATAAAACTTGGTCATCCTAAGCCGATCAGAACATCTCCAGCCGGACTGGATATGACTCGTCTCGCTAGACGACAAAAATCAGTCCGGCCCAAGCCGGACTGACTCCCAGGCCGGACTGACAAATTCCATACTGATTCTCAAGCCGGACTGACAAATTCCGGACTGATTCTCAAGCCGCACTGACAAATTCCGGACTGACTCCCAGGCCAGACTGACAAATTCTGAACTGGATATAGCGCAAAGCGCTATTGGACAAAATTCAGCTCATCTCAAGCCGAACTGGATATAGCGCAATGCGCTACAGGACAAAATTCAGTTCATCTCAAGCCGACCAGGACTCGGTGTGATTCGCTACAAGACAAAATTCAATTTCGTCTTTTAGCAGATTGCGCTATATTCAGTCCATCTCAAGCCGAACTGGATATAGCGCAAAGCGATACAGGACAAAATCCAGTCCATCTTAAGCCGAACTGGATATAGCGCGAAGCGCTACAGGACAAAATTCAGTCCATCTCAAGCCGAACTGGATGTAGCGTTAAGCGCTACAGGACAAAATTCAGTTCATCTCAAGCCGAACTGGATATAGCGCAAAGCGCTACAGGACAAAATTCAGTTCATCTCAAGCCGACCAGGACTCGGTGTGATTCGCTACATGACAAAATTCAATTTCGTCTTTTAGCAGATTGCGCTATATTCAGTCCATCTCAAGCCGAACTGGATATAGCGCAAAGCGCTACAGGACAAAATTCAGTCCATCTCAAGCCGAACTGGATATAGCGCAAAGCGCTACAGGACAATTCAGTTCATCTCAAGCCGAACTGGATATAGCGCAAAGCGCTACAGGACAAAATTCAGTTCATCTCAAGCCGACCAGGACTCGGTGTGATTCGCTACAAGACAAAATTCAATTTCGTCTTTTAGCAGATTGCGCTATATTCAGTCCATCTCAAGCCGAACTGGATATAGTGCAAAGCGCTACAGGAGAAAATTCAGTCCATCTCAAGCCGAACTGGATACAGCGCAAAGCACTACAGGACAAAAATCAGTTCATCTCAAGCCGACCAGGACTCGGTGTGATTCGCTACAAGACAAAATTCAATTTCGTCTTTTAGCAGATTGCGTTATATTCAGTCCATCTCAAGCCGAACTGGATATAGCGCGAAGCGCTACAGGACAAAATTCAGTTCATCTCAAGCCGAACTGGATATAGCGCGAAGCGCTACAGGACAAAATTCAGTCCATCTCAAGCCGAACTGGATGTAGCGCTAAGCGTTATAGGACAAAATTCAGTTCATCTCAAGCCGAACTGGATATAGCGCAAACCGCTACAGGACAATTCAGTTCATCTCAAGCCGAACTGGATATAGCGCAAAGCGCTACAGGACAAAATTCAAGTCATCTCGAGCCACACTGACTTTTCAGGCCGGATTGACGACTTGGCCGAACTGATTTTCCAGGCCGGACTGACGGCTTGGCTGCACTGATTTTCCAGGCCGAACTGACGGCTTGACCGAACTGCTTTTCCAGGCCGAACTGACGGCTTGGCCGGACTGAATATGACGCATCTCGCTAAACGACAAAAAACAGTCCGGCCCAAGCCGGACTGGATATGACGCGTCTCGCTAGACGACAAATATCAGTCCAGCCCAAGCCGAACTGGATATGACGCGACTCGCTAGACGACAAAAAACAGTCCGGCCCAAGCCGGACTGACAAATTTCCGGACTGATTCCCAGGCCGGACTGACAAATTTCCGGACTGCTCCGATCTCCGGACTGGTAATTTCCGGACTGCTCCAATTTCCGGACTGCTCCGATCTCCGGACTGGTAATTTCCAGACTGCTTCAATTTCCGGACTGCTCCAATTTCCGGGGCGGATGATTTCCGGACTGGTAATTTCCGGGCTGATGATTTCCGGACTGCTCCGATCTCCGGACTGCTCCAATTTCCGGACTGATGATTTCCGGACTGCTCCGATCTCTGGACTGGTAATTTCCGGACTGCTCCAATTTCCGGGCTGGACTGCTCCGATCTCCGGACTGGTAATTTCCGGACTGCTCCGATTTTCGGACTGATGATTTCCGGACTGCTCCGATCTCCGGACTGGTAATTTCCGGACTGCTCCAATTTCCGGGCTGATGATTTCCGAACTGCTCCGATCTCCGGACTGGTAATTTCCGGACTGCTCCGATCTCCGGACTGGTAATTTCCGGACTGCTCCAACTTCCGAACTGGTAATTTCCGGACTGCTCCAATCTCCAGACTGATGATTTCCGGACTGCTCCGATCTTCGGACTGATGATTTCCGGACTGCTCCAGTCTCCGGACTAATAGTTTCCGTACTGCTCCAGCCTCCGGACTGATAGTTTCCGGACCACCGCCAATCAGAGATGTACTCACCACATTTCCCCAAGTCATCATAATAACTTGAAGAAGTGGGGGGCAACTGATGGGGTGTAAAAAGACCAGCCTATCAGCTGCAGACACGTGGCCCAAGGATGGCCCACCGCAGACCCCGCGTCAACAGGGGTAGTTTGGTAATTGCAGCAGAGTAGGTGAGCTCGAACCTATAGCTGGCTGACACCTGTCCTGGAGTAATAACTCCCCAACTACCCCAGTTTTTTCCTTTATAAAAGGGCATCCAAAGCTTATAAAAAGGGTATTGAATTCTCACCCACCACTCTTAAAACTCCCTCTTCACTCCGGCTCATACTGACTTGAGTGTCGAAGGGCCTGTCCGGAGTACACTCCGGGTCGGTCATTCTGACCTCGTTTGCTTCTGTGCAGAACACAGTTCATCCGGACTCTATTTCCTTCTCTTCAGCTCCTCGGGCCCTCCAGCTCGGCTCTTACGTCACTATCATATCTGTTAACCGATTTCGGGTCTAACAGTTCTATTCATCTAGCTATATTAAATCTAGATATAAGTCATATATCATCAAATTTTATAAGCTAATATTTCCGTACTAAGGTGTGGAACTTGGTGTGTAAGTGGTTTGGCAATGTGTTGGTTTTCCCATGGCTGCCTTGGTGACAATCATTGCATTCCTTGCTTGATTTTAATTTCTGCAGTTCTATGGAAGATTAAATAGAAGGATTATTCAGGAGAGCTATATTTGGTGGAATTAGAAACCACATCTTTAGATGGATGTTGCTAAACAAGGTTTCAAGTTTCGGTTTCGGTATGCCTTTCAGTCGTGATGGAAATGGAAACATGTCGGTATCATATGTAAATTTTTGTTAGAAATCCTATAAAATTACAGAAATGTATGGAAACATATGCAAATAATAGACATTTAAGATAAAACTTTAGGAAATGCTAGAATAAGTACAAATATGCATTAAAGGCATCACATATTAAAAAACACCCACGGTGTAACAACATCGAACATCTCTTAGGGGGGATCCTAGGCCTATGGGATGAATGGGGTGTTAAAGATAATAAAATCTGAATGCCTACCCATAATTGTTAAACAACATCGAACATCTCTTGTTAGTGTGTGTGTGTGTTTTTTTTCTTGGGGGGGGGGGGGGGGGGGGGGGGTTGTCCTAGGCCTATGGGATGGATGGGGTTTTAAAGATAATAAAATCTGGATGTTTTTTAATGTTTTTCTTTTGTACTTTACGTTCGAAGGATTCAAATGAGGCCAAAAGTGGGAGCTTTGCTCTCCACTGTCCTTACTCCATTATAAGGAGATTGGGGGTTGGAGCGTTTGAGGGTGTCTGTTCTAATGCAATTCTATGCATTGTCTCTTTGTGGATTTTTGGGTTCCGGTCTATTAGCTGACATATTAGACGAGATTGAGACAATTTGAGGGTGGATGTTTTCTTTCTGGTCATGTTAAAGAGAAGGAAATGAGATTGTGGACTCTTAAGGTATTATGCGAGGGGCATCTCTACTCCTTTTCAAGTTGCCCCTTTGTCTTTTTATTATAGTTTTGCTATCATTAGAAATAATCTAATATTTCTATTATAGTAAATATTCCAATATTAACATCTACTGTACACTGTACAGATGTTTCACTATGTTGGGCTATCTTGCGTTGCTATGCCCTACACCTCTGATCTGTGTTCAAATTTGATGTACTTGAAAGGATGCACTACATTGTTAGATTTCAGTGCCATTTCTAACATGTCTTGAAACCATCATCTTTTTTCTACATGTTGGGCTGGTGAGCTTGGATCAAACAAGAGACTCTGTTGCAAAGAGCATTATCCAAGGCTAGACCCAAATCTCTCATGAACATCCCCATTCTGTTAACGCCTGTGAATGCAAATCACACCGAAATCACATTTCCCATCTTCTTGTAAAAGAGAGATATCTTTCTTGCACATTGTAATGCATTAAACTTCACTGGTATTTAGAAAGCATTTACTTTTGATATGATAATTTTCAAATTAGGCTGGAATGACCTCAGAAAGAATTTCAGTCCCCGATGACTGAAAGCTAATGGTTATTATGCTTTACAGGTACTAAGCTGTTGAATCATGTTCTGGACCTGTGCTTGAAGCAGAATATCCCAGAGATTTACTTGCATGTGCAGACGAACAATGAAGACGCCATCAATTTCTATAAGAAGTTCGAGTTTGAAATTACAGATACCATTCAGAACTATTATCTGAACATTACTCCGCCCGACTGCTATGTTCTTACTAAGTTTGTCACCCAAGCCCATCCAAGGAAATGAGTTCCAATACCCGTTTTCTTCCAAAACCCATCAGTCTGTTGCTTGAACCAAGCTTCTTCTGTATCAGTAAGGTTGGAAGAGACCCAAAGGTCTAGTTTTGAGGGTATAGAAATTTTAAAATTTATGAAAGTTTAGGTTCAATATTTATCGTTGTCATTGATTTCCATGTGTCTTTTGCACTCGATTCCACATAATCGCTGGTACTGTTCATTCCCCTGCAGTATTTCTTATTATTAACTTTATAACTTGCCAATCTAACGGTTTTTATCACTACCAGAGCTCCCTTTGAGAGTTCAAGAACTGTCTCCTTATCCACTGAATCTAAAAACTAAGAAAAATCAGGAATTTCTTTAGTTCGGCCCATGTGGAACATTATCAAGTGCATGAACCACTGCTTTTAAGCCTGATCGACACAGAACCATTGTCAGAAACCTTATATGTTGTAAAGCATGTCGACACCAAACAATCATCGCGTACGTAAATGCCCTGTTTGTTTTGGATTTTGAGTCCAAAACTGATTATTCGCCTCCTACGCTTTTTCAAGTGATTGTAAGCTCGGCGGACGGGGAGTAGGGACTATGAAAATGGAGGTGAGAAAATGGGTTTAATCTTTAAAACAAGGGTAGAGTTGCAGCTTTATAAAATAACAAACTAGAAACTGAGGGAAGCTGATTTTAGGAATGCTTTGAGAATCACTATTTAAAATACTTAGGGGCTGTTTGGATATGCGGATTTTAGAATCCAGGTTTTTAGTTTGAAAAGTGTAAAAGAGGGTTCAAGATCAAGCTGCTGTATCCTGACAGCATTTTTTTGATTTTAAGTGAGAAATTCAAGTTTTAAAAATCTCTCTTGCATCCTGAGATTTCTAGAACCTGAAAATATGGGAGGATCTGCTACTCTCTTGCTAACGGAAAGAACGGTGAGAAGTGAAAAACGAGTCCAAAATGACTACTGCTCCGCTTCTTCTCTTGTCTCTTAACTACAATTCTGAAGAAATCCCAGATTCTAAAATCTGCACATCCAAACGGCACCGCATCTACTTTTTAGGGATTAATTGCAAAATATTTTGCAAATTAAGGGCTGTTGGCAAAAGTCCTCATAATTGTGTTTGACAATAGCCATCACGCTCACTGTTCCAATGCAAAAACCAGATTTGAGTCGTGAGATGAAACCAGAGGCAATCTGAAGGTAATAAAATTGAGGCACACCTTTTATAAGTAGTGAGCACAACCCTTACTTCACCCAAACCACGTAGATAATAAGCCCTATGTTACACCTACAATGACCCCAAAAATCATGTAAATCGGACACTCCTAATATCCAAATATATGTTTTTGATCCTTGAATGTTTACCGTTCCAGATTAGTTTTTGGCTGGCCAGAAATACATTTAATTGGATGTTAAAATTGTCAAAATAGGGCCGATCTGATGGACGGTCAGGATCAGCTGAACATGCAATAGCTAAGTGCTGTAAATATTTGGGAATCGATGTTGTAAAAAGGTTACACTTATGAAATCCAATGGCTGTGGCAATGTGAAAATAAACGAAAGGCATAAATAAGGAAACACAAGTGAAAACAAAAGTTCTATGCTTACAATGCCTCTCGGGTATTTGCAATCAAGCCCTAATAAATGTACAAATACACGATATTTTCCACTTGAGGAAAATAACAATGCTCAGTAGAACAAACATTACAGTAAAAATAAAATGGTAGGAAGATAAAATAAAAAAATTAAATTAAATATGTGGAGCTCTAAGACCCTGAGAAATAGGGTCAGGCTCCAAAACCCACACATCTCAACCCCTCCCCACAAATTACCAAAGCAGAGAAGTGAGAGGTTAGGCTCAACCCTGACATTAATATTCATTTTTCCTAATGAAAAAAAAACCCTAAGAAGTAGAAAAGAAAAAAACTGAATATATTATAGTCTTTGCAAGCTCTCAGGATGGTTTGGTGATGATACCAATCTGGTTATAAAGGGTGAGAGTGCCGCAAGTAATGCCTTGGGGCACTCCTCATGTGGAAGATGCCCGCATGCAGATATTGCAACTAGCCTCTGCGATAAAAACAAAACATTAGAAACTAAATTAAACAAAAAAGCCTTGACTACTGACCTGCAAGATTTAAGTTCAAGCTTGTTTGGAAGTCTGTAATTCACAGGCATGTAATGAACTCGGTTCATCTAGTTCTGTGTGTCATTCATTCGTTCAGCTCGTGACATTAGTTTGCTATGCTTGCACACTTCAACAGTTGAAGGGATGATAATATGTTTACAGATGATTTGTCTAAATTTCTTCACAGTGTAATCCAGTGTTTCAAAGCTCGAACTCGGTCAAGAAGTCGTTCACGGTAAAAGGGAATCCAAGTCGTCCAACTCCCATGAGTCAACAATTGATACGGGGAGTTTTTAAAGGCGGTAAAATCATTTATCAAGATAACAGACGTATTTTTCTAAAGTTTACTGTTGTCTTAAATTAAAACTTCCAAACCCTATTTCAGGGTCTAGTTCTCATAGAAAACAGATTCAGGAAATGAATACAAAATTTTGGAAGATAACCAAAAATGGCTAAATGCAACAAGGTAGTGAATTGTTCACTATACACAATCTTGGGACTATATGTCATTCACATTTATAAACTTGGGCTTCAGATGAACTGTATACCGGGCGAACTATGGTTGTGGTTTTTAACTTTTATAGCTTCATCCCTTGTAGAGGAGAAATAACTGAATGGTACAAAGGAATACTTACAGAATTTACAAGATTTGAAGCCATAGCTTGAGCAGACTTCAGCGAGACAAGCGCATCCTCAGCACCTGTGACTACTAAAATCGGAAGGTCGTCGACTGATTTCAGCAATGCTGCTGCATTTTGCGATGAGAGAACTGTTGAAAATGACAACCTCCCTATCTCATGAAGTGCTTCATCCCAACCTTCCACACATAATGGTGCCTGATTGCACAATGGATGAGTTTAAGATCGCAAGTGAAAAATGGAGGTGCATTTCAGAACCTAAAAGATGGAAGTAATCAAGTAAAATCTAGCGTAGTTCACATTTCACATGCACGCATGAACATCTAGGAAGAAACACAAAGATAATGGACAAACCAACCAAAAGATTTGAGGAATATATTCACGTGATGAACAGAGGTGAAAAAAAGAGGTTAGATAATTTGGATTTTCATTAAGGGCCCGTTTGGATGCCGAGAAGATTTTGATTTGGAATTCTCACATTTGCAGCCCTTATTGCGTTGTGATTTGGATCCAGATCAAATCCTTGGACTGACAGTGAAAAAAATCAGATTTCCAAATAAGCTGCGTAAATAAGTAATTGGAAATCCACAGATCTGGCACCCTCTTGGCTCCTCAACCGCTCCCCTGCAGTAGGAAATACCCCCTTCACTCTCTGTCTCCCTCAACATGAGCTGGCAGATCTATTCATTTTGTACTACAAACTCAATTCCAAATCCAAATACAAAATATGAGGTATCCAATTCCAAACGGGCCCTAAGAGTGTCGTGAAAGACTTGAATAAAATGTACTATCATTACAGTGAAGACCTAGATGGTGTTGAATCTCTCATCCCTAGTGAAAATGTAATGTCTGTCAGAGACTGTCACCATGCCTCTTCCCAAACTAATTCATGGCAGTCTTTATGCTGGAACAAAAATAAAGTGGTAGGGGTTCATAGAATCCCAACTTGCATAACATAAAAAGAAAAATAGTCATCCTCCTGCTCCTTTCACAATTAAAATCAGGCATTTAATTTTCCTTTTCTCCTTTCATTTTAGATATGCCAATTTTTACAGTGCTGAGCTCCTTTAATCAGTTACCCCATCATTAAATATCAGGTGAACTATAGCCTTCCAAATTATTTCAAACAGTCAGAAATGTAAATCCTTCTTACATATGATGCAGGAAGAGAATACTTATACAATATTTTCAAAACCGAGCACATGTTTTTTTTTTTCAAGCAATGGACATAAATTAGTTCTTTATTTGCAAAACGATCTGCCAAAGGAAGCCCCTTAATCTTAGGAACATCCTTCATTTTATAAGAGATTTAAAGAAAATGATTTTATCTCTTAGTATAGACTGTACAATCCTTATTCCCTTCTCACATGGGGAAGCAAATTACCTTGTAGAGATTTAGAACCTTTGTTGTTAGCTTAGTAGCATCATACCACGCACGACGATTAACCACTTGAGTAATCTCAGCACGCAGAAGAGGGCGGACCATGTGCTTCTTCCCCAAGGAAGAATGCAGGAGGATCTTGGCAAAGGCAGGAACAACTTCTCTTGACAAGCTGACGCTGAGCAACACCACTCCCTTGATCTCCACCTGGAAGATGCATGAACAGAACAAATTAATGAATTGTAGAAAAGCAGAGAATGGAATCCTACTTTGGGATGATGTGAGATCTAATGCCCCTGAAAATGACTTGATATTCGATAAGAGGTTACTGAAAATGCTCCACGAGTTTTTCTACAAGTTCCATGGGGGATTCCAAGAGAGCCTTTGAATTTCAGCCTGGTTGAGAGGTTTTGCTTAGGAATAAGAATATCTCATCATGTTTGAACAAAAAAAGGTAATCTGAATGATTAATGATGGAGAGTGGTTGAAGCAAACAAACAATGAAGCCATGCACCATGACATGCTTAATCCTATATGACTGCAAAAGATACACCTGACTCAGGTCTCAAGAAATGTATAAAAAATGTGCTCGTAATGAAGCTACTTTGACAAGTATTACCTAAGTTATTGATTTCGTTTCATTTCGTCTGGAAAACCAGAACGGAACACCCCCATATTCCGTTTTGGCCAGCGTTTCGTCTCGTTTCAGTCCATTTCAGCCAGGGTGTTTTGTCCTATTTGGATTTACTAAAAAAATAGTTTGAAGACCCAATTCTAAAAGGATAAAAAGTCAACTTTCAATTCTAGTACAAAATTCGACCTTCCTCAGTCATTTGGGGCGGGGTCAAAATCTTAACTTCCAAAACGATAGGGTATTTTTCCAATTTTAAAAATTCATAAATTATATCATGTCCAAGCACTAATAAATCCCAAAAATCCGGTAAAAAAAATCTCAAAAATTGGTCTCTTAACTTTTTCATCTAGTCAGGGACTGGTCAAAACAGGCATTTCAGCTTATAGTATTTTTTTTTTATGTAAATGTTGGATCTTTACAACGTTGATGTTGTGATTGATTGAGTTACAAAGGATGACCCTGTTGCTCCAATTTTTACTAAATTTTGATGTTTTTTTATTTTTAAAATTTTTAACTATTAAAAAAAAAATTCTCCCGTAGCGTCTTTTTCGAAAGGAAACGCCAAAACAGCCGAAACGTTCCGTTCCACTGGCCACAAAGAAACAGCGAAAGAAACGGAATCAATAACTAAGATTATTACCAACACGGCAATTTCCAATACAATTGCAAATTTGCCTCGAGAGTCGAAGAGAGGAACATAGAGAAATAATTCAATAAACAGATCTCGATGTTCCGGAATTTTGAAACAGAATCTACTGTTGTCTTACTTACATGAGCAGAGTTTGCAGATGATCGGACTCTCTCTGCCGCCTTCAAAGCAAGCAATCCTCCATCATCATGACCAACAAGTACCACTGAAGAAAAACCCATCCCCGTACAGAAAGAAAGCAACAGATCAACCTGAAAACATCACAACCATGGAAACAAAAAATTCTTCAAACTTCACATCACAAAGCAAGTCTTGAGAAAGCTATGTTGCATTATTATTATGGGTACGAGTGCCAGAATCCGACAAGAGTATCGAATGTCGAACTCGGCAAATATCATAAAGAAAGATTTGTAGATTCGCCAAAAATACTATTATGTAATTTTTTACATAATAGTATATGTATAACTAGGGGTTTCATTATTCGGTTTTAACCGAATAACTGAACCGAACCGAATTGATTCGGTCGGTTCGGTTCGGTTTTTTGCTAATTTGGTTCGGTTTCAGTTTTTATTTTTGGTTAATTCGGTTATTCGGTTTTGGTTATCTCGGGAAAAAAATTCGGTTAACCAAAAATAAACATTATTTTTTCAAAAAAAATGATGTATGGACACTCCGTAGGATGATCCAAACCGTCCATTTGATTGATCACAACTTCAATAGGTTGTGCCTAAAAAACCATTTCGATAGATTGATCATAGCCCTCCGATCAAACCGCCCAAATAGATTTTTTTTTTGTCTTTTTCTATCACTATTCGGTTATAACCGAATTTTTAATCGGTTCGGTTTCCGAATTTTGATAACCGAAATTATTTCGGTTATTTCGGTTCAGTTATAACCGATTGAACACCCCTATTTATAACAAGTAATATATTGAGAATTTTAATAAGTTAAGTACATATAAAATTTCATTTCCACATAAAAAACATACTATTAAAATGGATAAAATGCAAAAATATACGGCAATTGTAAAATTGTGGTAGTATTATTCAGGAAAAAATAGAGATAGAGATATACAATTATCGCAGCTCTGAAGTATTGGAATCGGACACATAAGTATTGGAATCTGACACGTGTTTGACACAGGTACTTCGCCCATTTAGAAGAATCCGTGAAACATGGTGAGAAAGTGAATATCAACTTAACAAGTTGACAACAAGTAAATAGTGCGGAAATGAATAAACTTATGATAGAAGCTTCAAATAAAGCAAACATGTAGAACAAGAAACTCCACACGTTTTCAATAACCGATGAAGCAATGATTTCTGTCAACAATTACGATGGTGAATGATTTCTTGGACTTTTGCAAATGCCCATAAAGGTATAAGTTTCAAGAAATAACTAAAATATATTAAGAATTGGACAGGAGGGTACACCATGTTGAAATGGTGTGCACTGCTTTAGCAGAGGAAGACTAGTTAAATTTAGAAATTTTTTCTGGCAAATTTGAAAGAGCTTTCGAGGTAGTCTCACGGGCTCTCACCCATTCACATCCAAGTAAAAAAAAATCATTCATTGGTCTCACCCATTCACATACAATTAAAAGCACAAAACATTCACATTTTGTGAACATAATACCATCAATTATTAGAAATTTGTGTTTCCAAAAAGGTTTGATACATCAAAAAGAAATACAGTAAACGGTAAAAAAGGCCCAGTTCCATCAAACAAGTCACTCAAAAAAGGTCACAGAGGTACTTCTCTTCATAAGAAAGAATTTAGAAGCACCTTAACCTATGAAGTCCACAAGTTACAGATTTTAGTTTTCAAGATTGGCTATAATAACTTCTCCTTGACAAGAAACTACTAGTCTTCACGACTCTCAGAAATAGCCAAAGCAAAACTACTTCTCTCCAAGTTAAAAGAACTAACCTTTCTTGTGCCATATTAGGGATGGAAGCCGTACAAACCACATAGTTTTAGGCCTAGAGCATCAACCTTAAGTAGAAGATCCAATTATAGTCATTCTAACCACATACAGTGAATTTTTTTCGACTAACAGAAAATTAACAAGGCAATCACCTGAGATTCAAGCTTATATGGATTTGGTAATTGCTTCTCCTCCCAATCCTTCCTGCGGAGCCGAGATGTCAATCCCCATCCTGGCCGATCAAAGGCTGCAACCGTGCATCTGACCTGTCGAGCGAGCACTCCCATCACGTGCCTCCAAGAGAACACCCCTCCACCGAACCCATGCACTAGAACAATACCAAATTTCCCAACTCCCTCTACACCTACTTCTGAACTCGCAGAATTTGACAAACCCACTTCTCCATCACCATCTAGTCTCAAAGCTGGGATTTCATAAGAGAAGAAATTAGCTGATTTTGCAGAACCAGCCAACAGTGGTGCATATAGAGAGGAACCATGGAATTGGTTACTAAAGCTCCTATGGAGATGATACTTGGTCTTCGATGGAACTGTTAAAGTTGGCTTGTCAACCTTAAGCCTTCCCATAATGATACATGGTGAACTGCAATTGGGATTGGGTTCAAGGAAGCTTGTGGCGGCCAGAGAACGAGAGAGCGGTGATTCAGGGAGGGTGAGTTTGTAATGGAGAGTGAGACCTTGGCAGATAATGAAGAGGCTGTCGCTGTCAGCAAGTAATCTGATTGGAAATTTCCCTTCATCACATGCTGACAGGACATGTTTTCTTTTTGTTTCGCTGTCGCTCTTTGAGTTTTTTCCTGTGCACGGAGTTGGAGAACGTGGGACCTTATGGTAGGCCCCAGAAAATACATTCTTGCAAACTAGAACCTGTAAGGTATACATAGAGAGATAGAGAAAGAGAGGTAAGAAAATAATTACTAGGGTATTAGTGCAAGGCAAAAGATAGTGAAGTTCCTGAAAACTCTCAAAGAATTTAGGAAACACAATACAAAATATGAATTAGAGGAAATCTAGAATGCAAGTATAGGATATTGAGATCAAAACAAGAGTGTATATATTCCAAAATTTAAAATATTTATGCAGCTGATAACATGAAAAATATTTACAATTATCGTGACTTTTACATGAAAACTGTATCACATCATATGTAAACATGAATATATGTGTGCGTGCATGCGTGTGTGTATGTATTTGTAATTAAGATTTGAATATCACAGAAGAAGAAAAATTCAAATTTCAGATCACAAAAGAGATACTTTGAAAACAGTGTACCACTGCAGGGTACAAACAGCTTTGTATTCATAACAACAAATCGAAAAAGAAGAATATGATGGAACTTACTGCTTCAGGGTCAACTCTATGAAATAGGAGCTTCCTCCTTGCTCTGCAGCTTGTTCGATAAGCAACCACAATATGGCCAAGAGCAAAAACCAGTGAAGATAGGAAAAGAACAGGCATCCCCCATGACTTCTTCAAATGGAGCTTCTGCCTTGCCAAAGAATATGAAGCTTTCAGTTCAATGTCTGAAGTTGCAGTGAAAACGCAGGCCTTCACAGATAAAATGACAATTGAAACAAAGGACGAGAGTGTTGTTGTTCCAAGATAAGGCCCATGAGAAAGCCCAGGTCCATCACACAAAGAGTAAACACCTACAGGTGGAAAACAGAAACCCACAATAAGGAGAAAATTACTGTATAACCTTGAACGAATCAATTATTGAGGCTATATTTGACATTAAAAGAGTTTTAGCAAGAATCAGGCCAGCAATATTTTGCACTCTTTTCCCTTTTTATAAGATTCATAATAGGCACAAATCTGTTCCAAAAGAAATATCAGTCATTAACTCAGAGGTTAAACAGAGAACAATTCTCTTATTTCTTTTCAAAATTCTCATCAAACAGTGTTGTATCAATTATAAAAAATTTCACTTACCAAGATAAGGGAGGTTATATAGATATTTTCTAAGTATTCATGAAGATGGCTTATGACCATTTGCTAGCAGGGCATTCACCAAATTTTCTAGTTCCTCCAAATACCAAGGAAACAACATTTATAAGGAACCGAAAAAAATGCATTTTACTTTTTACCCTTTTCATTTGCAGACATAAAGAAAACACTTTCCCCTGCTTCTCTATAATTTTCATGAAACTTAGCATGCACATGTTTCTAAAGAAGGATAATGGTTCAGAAATTTTTTATCCAAAACATATGCATGGGCTAGGAGAAAAACTTTTTCCACTGCCCAACAAAAAAGGAAGTTAAGTCTTCCAAATTCTTCATGAAACTGCATTGTCGTTCTTAAGTTCTAGCTTTTATGAAACAATTATTCTCAAATTGCGTCACTTAAAGGAGAGAAAATAAAAGTAAAATAAAACATATGCAATAGCATGACTTTCCCGGTACCAAATTACTCTCAGTTCTCCTATCAACATGTAAGCGAATCCTTGTTCTTTCGGTAGAAGCTATGAACAGAAAAAATTCAAGAAAATTATTTCTAAATTTTCTTCCGGAAAACTTAGATTCATATTTTCCATCCCAATAAAAAATCTATCAGTATAATGATCTCAATTAATAAAAAAAATGCGAAAAAACCAAGCTCCTAAACACAAATCCGACTATTCCACCCTCCAAAAAAAAAAGACCTAAAACAATTAAATTCTTACCGAAAACCTTATTTATCAAGAGAAGAAAGAAAAATGATTTCTATATAATATCAGAAACAAATTCCTGGAAGAAAACACGAAATTTTTGCCAAAACATCAGCACAGCGAAGAACAAAATGTAAAGAAATCGGAGGAGAATAAAGGAAAAAACGATCTCACATGTGATAACGAGAGATCTGATGACGGATACGAGAGGAATATCGATCAAAGAAGTCCTGAAACCGTATCTCACCATATGATCCCTGAATCCATGGCATCTAACGCAAGTAAAGCTCGAAATCAACACGCTTAGCACAAAAATATCACAGATTGCAACGAGAATCGGGGCAGAGAATACGAGTAGCGAAGCCACAAGCGTCAACATGAAGAAAACCGTCCGTATTCCTCGTCGGATCCGCTCTAAATTCCCTTTTCCGGCGGCCATGGCCGGAATCTCCGTTCGAAAACCTAGATCTAATTTGATTTAATACTCTTCTCTGGTCGATCAATCAAATCTAGTTCTCGAAGAAGAGAAAAGATGAGGTTTTGAAGCATTTGGAGATCGAGAGCGAGATGAAACCCTAGCAGTCGTAGGAGAGGCGGTTTCGATGTCCGGTGAAATATCGGCCATTCGAAAAGTATCGGAGATTTTTCGGTTAGAAAAATCGAAGGCTTTTCGGAAAACCTGCCATGGCTAGTAGGGTTTGGAAATCGAACCAGAGATTCCTTCTTCTTTTTTCCTTTTTCTTTTTACATTGTCTTTGGAGAGGTTTTTATTGGACTTCTAATTTCTATTTTTAAAATGCTTCATTTTCATCTCTTAATTGACTGTGGAATTAACGAAATCTCGGGGTAATAATTAATATTTCTCGCCTTGATGATGACACATCTTTTACATATCTGGCAAACCAGAAATGGACAATAATAACCTTGTCACCTCAAAAATATTTGTTCCGTCTGATAATCATGGTTTTAAATTTCCAACGAAATATTTGTTCCCTATGATAACCATGGTTTTAAATTTGGACCGGATTTCGGTCGGTACCGATACCGAAACTCCTAAAATTTACCAAATTTCGGTCAAAAATTCCAGAAATTTGGGATGAAATTTCATTAAAATATTATTTTAACAAATTTTGGCAAAAATTACTGAAGAAATTTCAGCCCCTTAGCTTTTTAACATATTTCGGCCGAAATTTGTACCGGAAATTAAATTTAAAACCATGCTTAGAACACGGAGACTGTATAGAGGTGCAACCTGGTCAGGCACAACCCAAAACCGACAGGTAAACCTGATTTTTTTTTTCCCATGTTTTCAGCCTTGTTCGTTTAAGTTTACAAAAACCGATTCTGAGTCCAAAAGCAATCATGTAATTTTGGGCATAACAATTGCTTTTGGACTCACCATCAGTTGTTAAAATCTTAAACGAAACAGGGCCTTAGCCACTTCCCATCCTCTCCTCATTCATGCATGCCAATTCAAGACACTCCTCTTGCCCTCCTTTCCCCCTCTCTAATCACTTGATAAATTAGTGTTCTATGAAAAGAGTTTTTATATGGTGCTCTACGTTGAAGTACCATGAAAGCAAATACCCCCCTTGATATTTGATCCAGAAGCACTTAAGAGGCTGATGTTGCATCAAATGTCACCTTCACGGGACTTCACAGTCGACCACCATATAATTTCTCCTATGAAAAAAAAAAAAAAAAAAACTCTCATGGTTGCCAAACATGGCTGATGGCCCAATGACTTGTTTGGTCTGCAAGACTTCGGTAATTTTTTTTGGTTTTGCAGAGGACAATGATAAATTTTAGAGATATCACTGTAATTTAATGGTTCCATGTAAACAAAACATGTTTTTAATTTCACTATTTTCCATATGTAATCAGGCAATGAGATGAATGTAAGTGTTTGTTTAAGTCGATTAAAATCTTGGCATTTTTACTTCATGATTTTTGTGACGATATTTTCATCATTTTAAATGTTCTTGTGACCGTAGAGCCAAGTTAGGGACAATTTGTGGAACAATTTTAAAACGATAGTGGCATTATTGTAATTCTCTCCGATAAATTGAACTTCGAGGGGGAAGAAATTTGGAGCGACTTTCGAGAAGGTGACCGTTAGATGGTGGGGATGTGGTCGGGATCAAACCCAGAAATACGCTTTTTATATTAATTAATTGATTTAAATTTACAATCTAGGACACGTCACATCAGGTAACCTCGGGGGTTGACGTATTAGTAGACAGCCACGTCAGCATTCGAGTGAGACGTGGCGGTACTGAAAAAGGATGATATCATTAATTTTTTAAATAAAAGCTGAGTAGAACTGTACAAAATTACTTGCCACGAATAGTGCATCACACATGGAGAATTTCCGACATTTGGAGGGAACCTAACCAAGAGGAATTGGCCGTGGAAAGGTGAGCTTATTCCTCTCCCCCCCCCCCCCCCCCCCCCCTATGTCCTCAATGCTTGCTATCTTGCCTCAACTCACCGAGAAGGAACCTAGTATATCAGGTTTGTTGGATATATGTTCAATATAAGCCCATAGATAATGGACCTAAGTGTAGTGGGCCTTATGGGCTTAAGCCCATTAACTTAACCGACTCAATCACCGACTCAAACCCTTCAATATTTACCAACGTAAATAGGGGCTGGGAGCAGCGATCTCGGCATTCTACTTTGATGCCTTGTACGAAATGCTTCAAGCATTCTACTCTCTTTTTCTCCACAGATTCAACATTCTTGAAGCATCTGAACCTAATTCTTATTTGATTGAAAAAGGGCGTTGAGGTCGGAATGTTCTTCCAACTACGGACGAATTGGGGGTTTCTTCTATGCAATTTCAGACATAATTGCTGAAATATCTTGACTTTGAAAAGCCTCAAAATTCGTATTTGGAAGTGGGTTTCCTCTCCCGATGACCGTTAGGAACTCTCGTTGAAACCCTTGTTTTTTGGCCGTGGGTTTGTTTCACTTCAAACTCGTTTTGGCGTGTTCTATTCTACCCAAATTGGTGAAGCTGGGCGGACCGTTGGGGGTTTTGTCAAATTTCATCCGTGGCTTTGGGTTGAAATTCTTGTTGAAACCCTTTTTGAAAAGGAAAGCTGGTTCTTGTAACTCGGCCTAGAATCTGTTTCTTGCGCAGATTCCACTCTCGGATTGGGTTCTTGCGATTCGCCAATCAGGTGCACTCTTTCCAATTTATTTTCGTAAATATTAAAATGGAAAAGACTGCTATTCCCTTTGAGATGATCAAACTTCAATCATTTGGAGGATCTGAGTTCAGTTCTTGGAAGCGAAAGACTCAGTTCGGTTTGAAATATGTGAATGTTTTCTATACTGTTATGAGTACCTTTGCTGATACAGAAGAAGATGTTGATGGATCTCAATGGAAAATGGATGAAGATTTCTGCAAAGACTTCTTATTGAATTGTTTATCAGATCGTCTTGCAGAAACCTACAACAATTATGGCACTGCTAAAGAAATCTGGGATCATTTAGATACTCAATTCAAGAAAGAGGAGGAATTGTCCAAGACTCACCTTGTAGACAAATTCATGGATTTCAAGTTCTAAGATAACCTGGAAATCACTCCTCAAGTATCTGATTTAGAAATTTTGAGATCTAAATTGGCCAATGAGAACATTCCTTTACCTGATCCTTTTCTGGTGGGTGCAATTATATACAAATTACCATCTGCATGGCACTATTTCAAAACAGAAATGTACAGAAAGAAAGTGCAAGTGGGACTGAATGATCTCAAACGACTCATTCGAATCGAAGATGAGAATAAAGCTAGGAATAACTTGGAAATTGTTAGACAGCAACAGTCAGCTGCTAACATTGTGATATATCCCAAGAAATTTCCTAAGTCATCCAAGTCAACCAAAAGTGATACCCCTAAGTTAGAGGCCAAAAAGCCTATCTTTAAGAAGAAGAAAGGCAAGTGCCACAACTGTAGGAAGTGGGGTCACTTTGCTGCAGATTGTAGGCAACCTAAAAAGGTTAAATCTGACACACCACAGAAGCAAGCTACTATGATGATAGATAAGGCTGAGCCTAAAAGTTTTGTTGACATGTTGGACAAAGGGAAGGCCAGTACTTCTTCTGAGTGGTGGTTAGATACAGGTGCCACTTGTCATGTTTGCAACTCAAAGAAACTTCTCACTGATATTACCCAAGTAAAGGAGACTGTTACAGTGGCTAGTGGAGCAAATGTAGAAGTCCCTCACACTGGTACTGCGAACCTGGCCCTTTCTTCATGTAAAATACTAACTTTAAAAGTTGTTACAGTAGTTCCTATTATTCAAAAGAATTTGATTTCCATTGGTTTGCTTGACAATGCTGGCATGTGTACATCCTTCTTGGCTGGTAGAGTAACTTTAACAGTTAACTCTTATTATTTTGGATGTGTTTTCTTGATAGTTGGTATGTATAGATTGAGTTTAGCAAATGAGATTGTTAGTCAAGTGAGTTCACCTTTGATTGCTCCTAAGTTGCTACATAACAGACTGGGACATGTGAACTATAAGAAAATGGTCCAACTTGCTAAAACTTATGGTATACCTTTAGATATGTCAAATGATTTTGACAAGTGTGAGGTTTGTGTCCAAACTAAGATCACTAAAAAACCTTTTCATCAAGTTTCTAGGAGCACACAACTTCTTGGATTGATACATTCTGACCTCTGTGACTTTAAAAGTTTTACTACTAGAGGTGGTCGGAAGTATTTGATCACATTTATAGACGATATGTCAAGATATTGTCATATTTATTTGTTAAAATCAAAGGATGAAGCTTTTGCTAAGTTTAAAGTTTTCAAGAATCGAGTTGAATTGCAACTGAACCTGAAAATTAAAAGAGTTAGGAGTGATAGAGGAGGAGAATACACTTCGACAGAGTTCAAGGAATTCTGTGCCTCTCAGGGCATAATACTTGAAACTACTGCTCCTTACTCGCCTCAATCTAATGGTGTAGCTGAGCGTAAAAACAGGACGTTAACAGAAATGTTAAACTCCATGTTATTGACAGCCGGCATGCCTAATTGCTATTGGGGAGAAGCAGCTTTGACTGCAAATCACATCCTGAATAGATTGCCACACTCAAAATGTTCATCCACTCCTTATGAGTTATGGCATGGACATCCTTGTAGATATGATACTCTTAAGACTTGGGGCTGTATTGCTTATGTAAGGATACCAGATCCTAGGAGACCTAAAGTGGGACCTAAAACAAACACTTGTGTTTATTTAGGAGGTGCAAAAGATAGTGCTGCTGATCGTTTTTTGGATCTATCAACCAATATGGTTATAGAATCTCGAGATGCAGTTTTCTTTGAGAATAAATTTCTCAGAGATCAGGGTTTGACCATACCAGGCAATATAGAGGTGGTTACAGAATTGCCGGTTGAGTCAGAACCAGTTACTTCTGACACTTGTCCTAAATTAATATCTGAGTCAGTTCCTGTAAGAGTTTCTACAAGAGATGAGTACCCAAAAATTTTGGTAAGGACTTTGTGACCTACCATTTAGAGAATGATCCATCATCCTATAAGGAAGCGATGAGATCTAGGGACTCTTTGTTGTGGGCAGAAGCCATTGATAATGAAATGAGCTCTCTGTTACAAAATCTAACTTGGCAGTTAGTCGATTTGCCAAAAGGGGCCACGACTGTGGGCTGTAGATGGATATTGAAGAAGAAACTTAATCCTGACGGATCTATAGCTCGATATAAAGCACGTTTAGTAGCTAAGGGCTATAAGCAAGTGAGTGGGATAGACTACTTTGATGTCTACTCACCGATCTGTCATTTGGCTACAATAAGAATTATTCTTGCTTTGGCATCTATTGAGCATTTTGTTGTGCATCAAATGGATGTAAAGACAGCTTTTCTCAATGGAGAACTGTCAGATGAAATCTACATGAATCAACCTGAAGGGTTTGTCATGAAAGGTTTTGAGAATAAAGTTTGTAAATTAAACAAATCTTTATATGGTCTTAAACAAGCACCCAAATTGTGGCATCAGAAATTTGACAAAGTAGTAAAGAGCCTTGGGTTTCTGTCAAGTTACTAAGATAAATGCCTTTATTATCGTTCTGTGTCGAATAAGGTCGCAATTATTTGCTTGTATGTAGATGACATGTTGATTCTTGGTTCCGATCTCTCTGTAGTGAGTGACGTGAAACTAACCTTAGGTAAAGAATTCGACATGAAAGACCTGGGTGTTGTTGACACCATTCTTGGTATGAAAGTAAGTTTTGAAAGGCAAGGAATTTCTCTTAGCCAAGCCCATTATATTGAAAAACTACTTTCTATATGGGGATGCTATGAGTGCAAACCGATTGAGACACCATTTGATTATACCAAGAAGCTGATCTCTAATGAAGGAGACAGTGTGAATCAGTTAGATTATTCTAGACTGATTGGTAGTCTCATGTATGCTATGAGTTGCACTAGGCCAGACATAGCCTTTACAGTTGGCATGCTGAGTCGTTTTACTAATAATCATGGCCATGAGCATTGGGATGCTCTTATGAGGCTGATGAGATACCTTAAAGGTACTCAAAACTATGCTCTTTGTTATGGTGGCCATCCTCCTGTTTTGGAAGGATATTCGGATGCATCATGGGGCTCAGAATTAAGAGACAGTAAGTCTACCAGTGGTTATGTATTTACCCTGGGTGGAGCTGCTGTTGCGTGGAAGTCAAAGAGACAGACTTGCATTGCCTTGTCGTCTATGGAATTGGAACTTTATGCTCTAGCTTCAGCTGCAGATGAAGCAGAGTGGATAAAGAATCTGATTATGGACATTCCACTTACTAGGTTAAGGATTCATTCCTTAAGTGTCTTCTGTGATAATCAAGCTACAATTACGATTGTGAAGAACTCACTCTTTAATGGTAAGAGGAGACATCTTAGGCTGAAACATGCCATGCTGAATTATCTCATTGAACACGGGATTATCACTTTGATTGATGTGAGATCGAAGGATAATATGGCCGATGCTCTCACAAAAGGATTGAATAAAGATCGAACAGTCAAAATTGTAAAGGAAATGGGATTAAAATCTGTAATGATAGAGGAAAATTAAGTTAAAGCCTTTATAAAAAAAGACTTAACTTATATTATCCAGGTTATGGACTTAATCTACATTCTCCACGTTCATTTGAATTTTCAAATATTCCTTGTATGGCCCTAGATAAGCACTTGATATGTTTTTCTTTATGTTTAAAGTTGTAGTATATCATTCCACACTTGATGATATACCCTCTTTTGAGATAGGTTGTACATTCCACATATGATGATACAATTTAACTCAAACTTGGTTAGCCTGTTTGGGAAGGGTTGAACTTTCCACACTTGATGATTCAACTTGACTCAAATATGGATAAGATGACTTAACATTTTATGAAAACATGAAATGGTTGTTTGCAAAAGAAACCAGCTTTTTTGGTCTTGTTCTTTATTGAAACTTTAAAATTATATTGAATGGTTCTTTGCAAAACAAGTTATTTTGGTCTTGTTCTTTATTGAAACTTGACAATGATGCTTATGGTGAGAGTGATACTGATACTTTTTCAGTCATTCATGTGTGTAATTTATGTTTTACACAACTGGTTTGATTCATTCTCATGAAATCCATATTGTGGTAATTCACATGGATTGGCGAAAAAGGAGGAGTGCATCTTGATTTTGACTTTGATGAAGATGACTTACTTGATGATGAGTAAATCTTCTAAAGTTGTAAAGACTGAGTGCCTTCTTTCCGTATGTGTATAGAGTTCACTTATATGTGAAACTTTATTTTTGGATCTTGATGAGTGAGGTTCATGTATATATGAAACTTCCTTTTGGTTGAGTTTATTGTATATAAAACTCTTGTTTGTTCATAAAAGTATTTGTGTTTTTTCAGTTGGATTACAAATCTTTTATGATAATGTGATGTGGATAGTTCAATATATTGTTTGAACATCACACTTTCTATCTATGGATCGTGCTATATGTAGAACATAAGGAGGAGATTGTTCGATATATGTTCAATATAAGCCCATAGATAATAGACCTAACTGTAGTGGGCCTTATGGGCTTAAGCCCATTAACTTAACCGACTCAATCACCGACTCAAACCCTTCAATATTTACCAACGTAAATAGGAGCTGGGAGCAGCGATCTCGGCATTCCACTTTGATGCCTTGTACGAAATGCTTCAAGCATTCTACTCTCTTTTTCTCTCCACAGATTCAACAAGATTATAATTATGTGTTACTCCCCTTCACTTTTAGACGATGTGTGCATTTGGCTCTTCTTCTCTCTGTTGGAGTCCTCTCTTTTTCGGAACATGTTCTCCTTTCTTTTTCTAGCTATTTAAGCCCCCTAGTTGTAATTCTTCTTCTTTTCATGAATTTTGGTAGGGGTCTTGCCTAACCCTAGCTTACTGATCAAAAAAAAAAAAAAATAGTGCATGACACATGCAACCAAACGTTGGTGAGAAAGGGAAAATGATTTTACTTTCTTTACCCAGGGAACACTATTTCGGTGGCAACCAAATGAACCCTTGGGAAAATGGGAATGGGTCACGGGTCACCTATCCCTTTCACCACCTTGTGGTTTTTTCCAAACAAAAGAGGGTGCAAATGCCAAAAAAAGGGTGGAAATATCATTTCCCTTCCCCAAAACACACTGACTAGCTCTTCTGAAATGTAATAAAGTAGCTTCAGAAGAGTTACACCTTTAAATTTCTCTATCCTTTCCATGTTTAGTCACTCTCACACACATACTAAACACTCACATTTCCCCAACCTTATCATATATAATGCTTCAAAGTATCCATTGCCTTTCACTACCAAAAAATAAAATAAAGTCCTACCACCTTTTCAAGGGGCACCAAAAGCACCCCAAAAAACTTTTCCCCAGCATCACCCATAGCTTGCTGACTGTTCATGTGGGACCACACATGGCATGCAAGCGCAGTGCCACATTTTTGCGGCATTGTGCTTTTTGCACGCCCTTGAGGCATCTCTACACACTTCCCTCGTGGTTGCCCTGCGCTCACCACCTTCTCTTCCATTATATAAACAAGTTAACCACCACCTCCTCATTCAAATTCCACAAAACTATTGAAAACCCATTTCCACAACCTTTTTCTCCTTGCAATCCAAGTCTCCTAGCATACTGAAAAAGGAAAACAATTTCCTTTTATCCCTTTTCAACTCTTTTCTTACTCCTACATTTAAAACAACGGAAAATGGTTCTCATTTATATCTCATGGTGCAAGAAGCATGGTGATGGGTCTGATTATGCGCCTGCCGCTTCAATAAGAGGAGATGGTGACGACGATGATGACGGGGATTACGATTATGCTCCTGCGGAATCAATTGAAGGTGATGATGACGGGGATTACGATTATGCCCCTGCGGAATCAATTGAAGGTGATGATGATGATGATGGAGATTCTAGTTACGATTATGCTCCAGCCGCGTAAATGAAAGATACCATTTACAAGTGTTTAATGAGTCATTGGTTTCCTAAACCCGTAATTTTGATTGCTAATGAATAGTTGAAGGAAATATATTAGTGGGTCTTTGTTAAACACTTTGTTCTAAGGATGGCATTGCTCAATTAATTGACCACTTTTTTTATTGATTGTTGATGGTTATTAAGGAATTTTAACAACTTCTAATAGTTAATTAGAAAAGTGCACATGAATATAGAGTGCCATTATTGAAAAAGGAGTGTGGTATCTTTTTGTACGGAGGTTTGACCCCATGATGCAAGTCCGTTTGGTTGCCGGAATTTTTTTGGTTCTTGGTACTTTTGTGGAATTTCCGCAGGAACACCCACGTTTGGTTGCTGGGCCCAAAATAATCCCAGGAACCAGAATAACCCCGCACGGAACCCCAGGAAGGAAAAAAAAAATACTCCCAGGAACCAAACTAATCCGAGGAACCAAAAATAAGCTTGCCGAAGAGTTTTTTTTTTCTTCTCAACAGTTCAAGCAACCAAACAAAGCATTTGTTTTCCCCACCATAGTCCGGTCAACCAAACATGGGATTTTTATTTTACCAGATACTCCCAGAGAGTTTTTTTTTCCCACCAATCTCCGAGGAAGTTTTATGTTCCACAAAAATCCTAAGAACCAAAGAAATTCTGGCAACCAAACGGATAAAAGACATCTATTGGTGGTCCTTCGAGAATTTTCAGAGCGTGCACGACTCTTGTTGATTATATTAAGTCATCATATGACCTAATATTCTCCTTAGTTTGTTGATTATATTAAGTCATCATATGACCTAATATTCTCCTTAGTTTGATGACGATGGAACATGGTTATTATTATATGAAAAACACTTTCAAAACGGAATCCCGTCTAGAAAATGAAGACCTGTATTAATTGTGATTCATGGGGATTCGAGCCCTCCCAATGGCCTTTTTTGTGAAAGTGGCATCAATAATTGATCCCCTTTTTTTAACAAAACGGATTCATGTTTTGCTAGCTGTGCTCTTATTATGTTTATTGGGTTCTGATATTCGAGCGACAATGTTTTGATAATGGCACTTTGTTTCACATATTTTAACCAACTGTCAAAGCTATTACAATTCACAAAAGCTCTAGTTCTCAGAAAAGTATAAAACAAAGGGAGTCGTCTCATTGTCAAAACTTATTATCCTCAACTCCACAAGGGCTTAAACGGATTTTTCTTTTCCTTTCCCTTCAATGCAAGGAATATGATAGGTAAGGGGCTTTCACGGATGCATAATATGGTGGAAGGCAGTGGGTAGCATCCACGCATGGTGAGGTCCACTGGTTCTTTTGCCATTAATATATGGCTTATTAGTTATTATGATATATGTGCACATGCACATAGGATCCAGGTCAAGTGTTGGTTTCTCTAATCTCATATCTAGCGCATGTGTAGAAAAGACACATTGTAATTCGAATTACAAGTGTGTGCCTTTTGTCCTACTGTGACTTTGACTACTTGACTGCCTTCATTTTAGGTATATTCCGAAACAATACTTTACAGCATAAAATAGTGAGGAAAACTCTATGGTTTTAGAGTGCTTGTGCATGAGTGCGGGAAGAGTGTGTTTTGTAATGGAATGGCTTCCATCAAGCTCAATCCAACCCCTAAAATAGCCCTTGTTATTCTTTGATTTCTATTTTCGCAAGTTGCAAAAGGTCAATAGGACATGGCACCACTTGCTATTCATAGAATTTGTAGCCTACACCTGAAAAATGGAAACATTCTAACACACCAGAGAGGGTTCACCAACAACTGCCAATGTGTAACAGTTTTTATTTTCCGAGTATAATGGCAATGGAAAGATCACCTTCCTAAATATACAGCAAAACAAAGACCCTAAGAAAAATTGCACAACATAAAATCAGCATTTCAAGAGTCAGACGAGATCTGCAATTGGAGAGGATAATATGGTTATTAGAGGTTCTAAAGGGTCTGCTCACCTCATTAATTGGGTTCTGTCCAAGGTCACACGCGCGTTCTTGTTACTGTACATGTCTTCTCCATCATATATTTCTTCTTTTGATCAATTAAAGTTTTCAGACACATTTAAGAAAGAACAGGCTGCATTTCTGCTAAATGGTAGTATCATCCAAATTTCTGATCAAAGAAAAACACAAATTTATTATCCAAAGTCAATACACAGAACCACATCATGTCTTTCTTTACATAAACCTTAATGCATTAGTTCCTTCCAGAGTTCTGCCACAGTACAAACACAATCAGTAAAATATATATAAGACGGGGAAGTCCGGTTCTGATGGTATACTCATGATCCCGTTGAAGGCCATGTTGCTTGAGCAGACATTATTATCCCCACGATCACTCCAAACAACCCAAGTGCACTACCAAAGATTTCGATTACCAAAATCTTTACAAAAAGGGAGGAATTCTGGGCATCAGACAGAGCACAGCTGCTTCCAATTATTCCCACACAGAGCCTGTTGGAAGAAAACACAAGGCTCAACAGCAGATAAACCATAATATTGTCATACTTGCCTAAATAGCATATAAGCTATATATTGATTAAATTGGTAAAAAGTCAAAAGCCAAATCACATTCACATACCCGCAGACCAGGTTTGCGAACCCCACAATGATCCCGGAAGCGAAGATTGCATATCCAGCTCTAAGAGACTCTGGTGCATATAACTGGGTTGCTGGCACACTCTCTAGCTTTGTTTGTAAAATGATTGCTACAATAACGCCATATATCGCAACAGCCTCACAGAAAATTACACTGAAGAGAAGAAAAATGACAAAGGAAGCCCATAAAAAATGTTTCTAAGACCATACTTGAAACGTTGATGTATATAAAATGAGACCAGGACATCAGCATACACATCTCATACAAACGTGTGCACCATGTTCAAGACCCATGCATGTGTGTGTGATTCTACCCTTTATTGTAACCTTGCTAGCTTCCTTTTAGTGCAACCTTCTGTACCTGCCCTTGCATCAACATTAGTTGGGTTGCTGGTCTACTCAAATAGAATTTGATATTATTAAATTATTTTCTCTCTATTACACTGAACTTGCCTGTGACATTCAGGATATGGATCTTACATGTTCTAATAGGATATGCTGTAGCACAATTTAAGGGGCACTTTAGTCTTCACAATTTTTTTTTTGAAATGGGGTCTTCACAAATTATTTTGGAATTATATAAACGGGTTATTTCATGTTTTCAAGGATGCTTTAGTCCTCGTGTAAAAATTATGTTTCTAATATTTAGCCCAAGCTGGGTGGCGCAAAACACGAGGTTTTACTTTTACCCTCCCTAGTTGAAGTTGCCATTTCCATAGAGCAAGAAGTCAAGAACTATCAGTTTTCCAAGTTCGAGGCCTTCTATGAGCATCTATGATTCTTTTTGTCAGTGGGGAAGAATCACGATAGGGATCAGGCCTACAAAATAAATGGTTATTTTTCTTTTTCATTTTGAGGTATTTTTCTTTTCTTTTTCCCTTTTTTTTTTGATGTGTTTCTTTTTCCTATTAGAGCCCTGACAAGCACAGTGATGTCTAATGCATAGTTACCGGCACAGGGATGTCTAATGCATAGTTACCAACATGGATGTCTAATGCATGTTACCGGAAATTTCCTAGTTAGATTAGATGGGAAGCTCGCTTCCTCGGGAACTCGCTTCGGAAACTGACTTCTTCTCGCTTTCCAAATTTAGGGAAGCATGCTTCCCAGACACTTCCTACGTTTACTCTTAACTAAGGGCATGTTTGGATCTAGGGATTGTTTTTTCTTGGAAAAAACTTTCCCTAAAATCCTGTTCAAAAAAAAACAAAAAAAAAACTTTCCCTAAAAAATACAAAATCCAATGTTTGGTAAAGTTAGGGGTGCAACTTGGGCGGGCTCAACCCGAACCCGACGGGTTCAACCCGAGAAAAAGTCGGGTTGGGTTGAGTTCAGGTTGGGTTTTCTCAAGTCGGGTTGAGGGCTTGGGCAACCTGACCCGAGTGACCCCGACTTTTTTAATGATTTTTTTTAATTTTTTAAGCTAAAAATTTCGGGTTGGGTCGGGTTGAAGTCGGGTTGGGTCGGGTTCGGGTTTGGCAAAAAGGGTTCCTCGGGTCGGGTCGGGTTGAACCTTGTCGGGTTGGAAATCGGGTCGGGTTCGGGTTGACCAAATGGTTGCTCGGGTCGAGTTCGGGTTGGCCTCAACCCGACCCGAGTTGCACCCCTAGTAAAGTACGTTAATGTTGATTTTAAACTTCTGGAATTAAACTTTCTCCAAAAAATAGGGAAAGTAAAAATCTCTCTTATACCTGTTATTTCATTTTCCAAGAAAGCAAAATTCTAATTTTGTGGGTTATCAATCTTCTTCCCAACCTATCACCGCCTCTTCATCCTCCGTCTAGGACTTCTCTCTGAATCACAAACCAAGGCTAGGGCTTCTTCGATTCCTTCCCTATTTTTATTATTAGCAAAGGTGCTTGGAATGAGTGCCGCATCAGTCCATGGAGAGAGAATGACAGGGTGAGATTGTTCTACGCCACCGTGTCCCTCCCTGTGCATGGATTGTTCGGTGGCCCTTCCATTCCCAAAGAAAATGAGAAGAATGACATGGAAAGAGAGGGGGTGAGATCTCGAGAGCTCTAATGGCGTTCTCGGATGGAGAGGGAGAGAGGACTACAGTTTTATAGTGTACAAGGGAATGGAAGGGGAACAAAAAGAATGGGTTACTGGACTACTATCAATGGTGTCCAGTAAGACGGAGAGCCTCTCTGTTTGAGTCATTGGCCTCTCTCTACAAAACATTGATGTAGTTCAAGTCTTAGAACCCTAAACACATATACTGAATCAAATCAAATGATGATAACAAAGGATCAATGTACCTGTTTTCTGAAAGAAATACATTATGCATATTCCATCAAATCAAGCTAAAATAAATAGCAAGATTATTAGCAAAGAGGAATACTGGTAGATTTCTTGTTCTTGTATTTTTCGTGTAATTTCTTGTGTTTCGTTCTGCTTCCCTTGTACTTTCTGGCATGAGTGACTTGATCATCTTTTTTGAAATGAAATTTGCTACCATTCAAATAAAAAAAAAGGAATACTAGTAGGGTTTCACGGAGAATGAAAATTTGGGGGGAAATGGATAGTCACGGGTGTACCCGAAGAATGAAGATTTTGGGCCAATTTATGCCATTTCTCCCATTGCTGCTACTAGGGCACCCAAGAATGATTATGGGTGGTTTCGATTTGGGGGATATTGGGAGATAAATGAAATGAACGATCTAATTTTTCCGCTTTCACCACCACGTCAACACCACCCATCCGGATTGTTAAAGAGAATGCCCGAGATACATCACGCAAGAAGCTAAACTTTTGAACAGAAACCAAACAACAACAACAAGAAAGAAAATCCAGAAAAGAAAATAACAACTAAAAAAAGATAGAAAGATGGATGAAGTGGACAGTCTAATTTTCCGCTTTCACTATCACGGCGTACCACTCATCTGGATTGTTAAAGAGAGCCCAAGATACCTTGTGCAAGAAGCTAAATTTTGAATGGAAACCAAACAACAACAACCCAAAAAAAAATCCAGAAAAAAAAAACACCCTTGATATGAACCAAACAATGAAAAATGAATATCCAGAAAAAGAAAAACCCATAAAAAAGTTTCTTGGAAAGTGTCACTTTCCATAATTTCATTTTCCATAGATCCAAACATGCCGTAAGAGTATGTTTCCTATTTAGGTAATTATTTCTTCCTGAAAGAATACCTTCTTCTTTCGATAATGTAGAAAGAGCAAAAAAAAAGTACATTTAAAACTTGAAAACTCATCTTAAGTTTCAAATAAAAATGACGTGGATCTTTTTCCAAAAACTTAACATTAATATACATGTTTTTTCTTAAACGAACATTAATATACATGAATAAAACAAGCAAACCTGTAAATTGCTAAAACTTGTAATTCTAATTAGTTGTGAAGTCTCAATCCTTACCTAGATTAACCCTTCCTAACCTACTACAATACTACTCTTTCTATGTACTTCTTGTTTGCTTCCAATGAGGCTTCTTACATGATTTATGTTGACTTTCAATGACGCTTCCCACCCATTTTATCTTTAATTTCTTTAGAGCTTTTCGCTTCCCGCAATCTCTCTTTTCTATACGCCTCGCTTCCCGCATCACTTCTCACATTCGCTTCCCACTTTAGCAACTATGGTCTGATGTCAACAAATCATATGAATATATGAGGTATTTGACAAACCATGACATTTTATGGAAAAAAAAAATCATAAACAAAATTGATTTTTTATCCTGATAACAAAAATGATTTATTGACCCTGACTTACAATAAAAAAAATCATAAACAAAAGTAACCTACAATGTGATGTGGCTTTTGAGACATCAAGATTAGCAAATGAGATGGTAGATGGACTAGCAATTGACGGACTGGATAGAGAGATTAAGTTATTTTGAACTTGTTTCCGTAGTAAAGATTATTATTATTATTATTATTTTTGAAATGACTCCATTGTAATGATTAATCCGAAGTTCTTTTGATGCTTTTTCTAACAATAATGATATCTTCATTAATATAAAGGAAAAGAACACAATGATCAGGCATATATTAGTTAGCTATAAGGAGCTACTAAGACCCATGACAATCAGGCATATAATCTCTAACTACAACATTGTCAATGTAATCTCTAACTACAACATTGTCAATAGATACTCCCTCATCTGCAAAAAGATCCGCCTCCGGGTTGGCTTCTCTTCTAACATGGCAAAACTGAATGTGAAGTCTATCTACCACTTCTTCGAATACGTCCACAAGTTTCGAAGGAAATCCCGCCCCCCTCACTTGGATCTGTAGACACCCCATTTTGATCGGGCCCTAAACCCCCTCGTTTGAACAAAATCCCATCAAATCAGCGAGTTAGGACCCCAAATTACACCATAAGCTAAGTTATGATCCCACCAAGGTCCCCGCAAAATTTCGTCGAAATCCGAGCAGGTTTGCCTAGCAAACGAGCCGAGTAAGAAGCGAGGTGCAAAAACAAAAGGGGGTGAATTATCCCACTCTAATTTTTGACCTAATTTCTTCCCGAGACCACCCATTTTCAGCAAAATCAAATATAAAACACATATGAGGGGTGTCTTAGGATAATAAAAGGGGATAAAATTATGTTAATTTTTTACTTAAATTTTTCTCTTTATACCACCCTTTTGCAACCAAAATCAAAGCAAATTTTTTGACAATGGGCTGTCCTATAAACTAATGGGGGACAAAAATTAAGGAAAAACTCTATAAATAGAGCATTTGGGCTCTCATTTGAAAAAAAAATAGGATTCTTAATCTAATTTTAGAGAGAGGAAGAGAGAGCTTTCTAGAGAGAGAAGATTCTAAAGAGAGATTTCTAGAGAAAGAATGAGATCTAGAAAGAGAAAGATGGAGATCTAGAGAGAGAAAGAACGAGAAGAAGATTTCAAGGAGAGATCCAAGAGAAGAGCACAAGATGAGCAGATTTTGAGTTTTCTTTGAAAATCTAACATAAAATGGGAAATCTAAGTGGAAAATGCTTAAAAATGGTTAGATCTAGTAACCTAGGGCTAAAATCTACAAAAATATGTTTAAAAACATGTCTCATATAAAGATCTAAAGCAATTCACCTTAGATTTTGAGTTCTAGTTGAATTTCGATGTGAAAATGGCAAAATAAAGTGTTGTCCAGGTTCTTTTTGTCATTTTTCATCAATCATTTTCGGTTGCAATTCATGAAAATTTCTCCCGTGGAGGTGTAGAACTCGTTGAGATCTTCGATTTGGCGTATAATGGCCCAAAATTGGCAAAGAAACGAAGAACTTATGCCAATTTTAAGATTTCAGCTGAAAATTAGGATTAAAATGGTGAATTCTTAGATGATTTTTGTGAAAATCTTTAGATCTGATGTATTAGGCTTTAGAATTCAAAATTTTATGTGTTAATATGTGTGTGATGTGAATATCTAGTGAAGTCCATGATAGATCTAGAGTTTTGATGTGAAATGCTCTTGTAAGATGTTGAAGAACTTTAAAAATATATGATGTCCAGAACTCCAGATTTGTTTTTTGAGTTTTTCACTAAAATAAGGTTAGAACTGAGTGTAGTACTTCACATAAGAGTTGTAGAGCTTATTGAGATCTTCGATTTGGCATATAATGGCCCAAAAATTGGCCAAGAAACGAGAAGTTATGCCAATTTCAAGATTTCAGGTGAAAATTTAGGTTAAAATGGTGAATCTATGCATTTTTTGTGAGAATTCCTTAAAGATCTTGAAAATTGAAACTAACATGGTTAGATCTAAGCCTAATCAGCATTTATAATCATATATTTGTGTCAAATTCCCATAGATTTTGTGTTTGAATGAAGTTTTGATGTGAAATGTCATGAAATTGTGTTGAATTACATGCTGTCCAAATTTTATTTTCAATTTTTCACTAAAATCCGATTAGATCTAGCAAAAGTGATACACACGGAAGTTGTAGATCTTTCCGAGATCTTCGATTTAGCATCTTACGGGCCTCCTAACGATGAAAAATGAAAAAGTTATGCTACTTTTAAGATATCAGCCAAAAACACTACATTTTCAGATTTGAATTGGTCCAGAGATGGTCGTTTTCTGGCCACTTCCAGTAAGATCCAGCCGAAATTCTCAACGGAGAAAAGTTTATTTGATCAATTTCCTAAAACTGTGTAGTTGAACACTTTTCTTGAAAATGTATTTTTGATCCTCTGTTTTGCAAAACCAAATCATAACATTTGAAAAACAAAACTGCATAAACGAAATTTGAAATCAGCCCAAAAATGACCGTTTTCCGGCCACTTCATGCGAGAACCGGCCGAAGTGCATAACTAATCAAATGTTCCCTGATGTGTCCCCTACAACTTTTATGTGTATTGCTAGTTTTGCCATTTGGAGAGTAATTTTAAATACAAATTCTCAGCTTCCATGTAGAATGCAAATACGTGCTTTTGATGCTTGATTCGTGCTTAGCCTAGTGGGCGATGAAGGCGTTAGCCCAAGCCCATCCTTAGAGGACTTGTTTAGTCCGAGTAGCTCTCCCCTCTGTTATTTAGAAGACCTGTTAAGTCTTTTAGACGTGTTTAAACCATAGAATCTTTCCTTCATTGCAAATGGCGATGAAAGCGTTAGCCTAAGCCCATCTTATAGGGGACTTATCCAGTCCTAATAGTAATCCCCTCTCTCATTTAGAAGACTTGCTAAGTCTTTTAGACTTGTTTAGACATTAAACCCTCTTTCTCATTGTGAAAGGGCGATAAAGGCATTAGCCTAAGCCCATCCTTTAGAGGGATTTACATAGTCATGATAATACCCTCTTTCTTCCTTTTTCTTCATAGAGAGCCTTCTTAGCCTTTAAACACCTCTTAGACACTAATTCTTCCTTCGTTGCAAGGGCGATGAAGGCGTTAGCCCAAGCCCATTATTAGAGGGGCATACCGGATCAAGGTGGTACCCTCTGTTTTTTTTTCCCTCTTCTTTAGGTAGAGACCTCTTCCCCTTTTAGGCACTTTTAAATATTAGCACCTTTCATTGCAAGGGCGATAAAGGCGCCAGCCCAAGCCCATCTTTAGGGTACTTACTTAGTCCTAGTGGCATTTCCCCTCTTTTTTCCCTTTCATTTAGGAGACTTGTATAGTCTTTTAGAAATTTTCCTAGCCATTAGTAACTTTCCCCCCTTCTTATTGCAAGGGCAATGACAGAGTCATCTAGAGCCACGTTAGGAGACATACTATGTCTCATTAAGGTGTTTCTCCTTTGGAGACAAGCCTAATCGTTTAGAGCCTATCCCTTAGGGAGTTTATCATGGTCATGTATAGAGTAAGCCCATAGGAGGCATGCCTAGCCTCATTTATAGGATTCCCTTCAAGTTGCACCCCTTTCTAGTTGAATATCAACTTGGTTTGTTAGTTGCCCTATTCTTATTTATCATTGCAAGGGCAATGATAAGGATACTTGGAGCCCTCCATAGGAGACATTCAGTGTCTCACTAGAGTTAGTTGTTTCTCCCATAGAAGACAGGCTTTGTCTCATTGGCCCTAGTTATCCTCTTGTTTTATGAGACATGTCATGTCTCATTAGCGCCTCTTTTAGAGTCACTAGCATAGGAGTCTATCCATAGCCAGAAAGTCTTTCCTCTAGATAGGAGTCTGTCCTATCCAGAAAGTCTTTCCTCTAGATAGGAGTCTGTCATTTAGTGTTAGGAGTCAGTCCTTCAATTTCAGGAGTCTGTCTTATCATCATAGGGAGCTAGGATTCTGTCTAACCTTTCATCAAGTCATGTGATTCTGTCCAATCCTTGCAAGGCATAGGTAGAGTCGTGATTCTATCCAACCCCCCCCCCCCGCCCCACGGCCCCGCGCAAAGTATAGGATTCTGTCTAACCCTTGCAGGATATTAGAAGTCTGTCCTATCCTTATGATGATAAAAATCTGTCATCGTGAATCAAAAATACTTGAAAACATGAAAACGCAAAAACATTCAGAAATTTCAAAACATCAAAATATCTGAAAAATCCAAATCATTTGAAAAGTTACGAGTCATTAGGAGTGTAGTTAGGAGAGTCCGTTTCCGAACTATGTTGACTTGATCCCCTCCCACGGGGTACGTAGGCAGCTTGGGATCCTTATCCCAGATCCAGTCAAACCTTCAAAAATAAACATTTCAAACCTTCCAAAAATCCTTAAAAATCACTAATAAATTCAAAACCCTAAAAAAAAGTGAAAAACTCTTCAAAACCATTTCAAAAAGATCTTCCCCTAGAGTTAGGAGTTTGTCCTAGATGTTTGGGGTGTCTTAGAGTTAGGAGTCTGTCCTGGTTATGTTGATGCTTTACGTGTTTTGTGTGTGAGTGTCCTTAGAGTTAGGAGGCCTCGAGTCGTGGTCGGTTAGACACTTAGTCGAGCCAATGGCTAGATTAGGATGCACTTAGTTAGCCCATTGTTTTCCTAAGGACATACAGCCTACTGACACATAAGATGTAGGGCTCACCTGCATTAAACTAGGTTGACTTGCATTAGTTTATGACCATATAAGTGTCTAAAATACTTAAACAACTTAAACATGAGTCGTGTCGTGTCGAGTCTAGTGTGGTCTAGGCACATTTAGACATCGTAGCTTAGAATAGGCCACCGAACTACGTTGACTCTGATTCTTCCCGAGGCCGGGATACGTAGAGCGGCCGGGATGGCCATCCTGGTCCGAGTCAAGTATCACATTAGAGTCTAAGGTTTGTCGTGTCGAGTCGTGTGTGAAGTTGAGTTGTGTGTTTTGTTGTGTTTTCTTACTTTCATGTACAGACTTTATACCATTAGCTGTAGCATGCATTTGTTTGTCCATCAGAACTTAGACACCAATTAAGTATGACACTCATAACCTAATTATATTTAGGTGACACTTCTTTCATTTATCTTTTGTGTGTGCTTATTATTTTCATCCCCGAGTCATGCATGTTTTCTGGGGGATATCCATTCCCATTTCACATGATTTTCGCTCAAAATTCTTCAAAGTTAATAAATAAATGGCATAAGAGACAGGGTGTTTACACTCGGGCGAATTGGGGGCGCCTAACACCTTCCCCATTCGTCATCATGCACGGACTTTTATCCCCGAGTCATGCATGTTTAGGTAGACGTCTTCTAGGGGATATCCGTTCCCATTTCACATGATTTTCGATCAAAATTCTTCAAAGTTAATAAAAAAATGGCATGAGAGATAGGGTGTTTACACTCGGGCGAATTGGGGGCGCCTAACACCTTCCCCATTCGTCATAATGCACGTACTTTTGTATCTCTGGTTATCCGTTACGACAGAGTATAGTATGGGATCCAAGGCCTACTTCTTTGGATGACGACTCTGAGTTATTTTAGGTACGTCTCGGTTCCGGGCTCATCCCCGAATCAAAAGGTATCTCACCTACATCTTCACTCCTGCTGCGAGAGGCACTCTTTCGAGAGTTCGTTGGTAGAGCTCCCCTTCATGTGTGGAGATCTCAGAGGATTGACGGGGATCTCGTGTCCACGCCACCTTCCTCGGGATCGGGGTCCACTTAGATCATATTTAATGAATCACCTCAAACATACGACACATCACTCGCGAAGGGCATAAGGGGTCTGACTCCTTCTCTATGAGACACATCTTCAACTTCAGTAGAGTTCTAATCTCCCACCAGCGCAACAAAGGTAAGGCAGACCGTGCCAGTTCCATCTCCAATCATACCTCAAATACCTGCCCTTTCTAGGATTCATTTACTCGAGCAATCAAAGTTCAGTTTTATGCTTCCCATCGGCTAAGTTTCCACATAGGTACAACCTTTGTTTTTGGAACAATGGAATACAAAAAGGTATCACCACTTCCTAGGGGTGCAACTTGGGTCGGGCTCCACCCGAACCCGACAGGTCCGATTTTGGCTAAGGTTGGGTTGGCATTTCCTTGGGTAAGGTTGGCTTAGGGTTGGGCAAAGCCAATCCAATTTAATTTCAGGTTGAGTTAGGGTTGAGGCCTTGGCAACCTGACCCGACCTGAACCCGAACCCAAACTCTGTCCTCTAATGCTTGCACACCCCTAAATAAGTTTGATGACATGTCCAACGCTTCCACCAATTTACCGACCAGTTTTATTCCTTTAACCTTTCCACACTAGTGGTCTTTCCTTCAAAACTCTGCCTATTCCTCTCCATCCATATCGTCCATAGAGGTAGACAACAGCTCCATAAGCCCGAAGACTGAGGAGGTCAAGAATAAAATTCCATATCTCTACAGCTGTTGGGCAATAAACAACGAGATGATTAACAAATTCTTCTGAAAATGAACACATGCTACAGGTATTTTGTATCGTATGTTTCCTGTTATCAAGGTGAACTTTTTGAGGATTGCTGTCCATCAAAAGGCAAACAACTCTATGATGAGCAGAAATTTACCAGATAACCTTCCACTTCAACCCCATGAGAGCAAAGTAATCATAATAGGGTAGCCAACTTTTTTCAATTCAATTTGAAATTGATGGAGGAGAAAGTAGATTGATTTCCTGATCTTTCTATACTCTTAGGGCACGCTTGGCCGCCAGGAATTTGTTTTCATGATAAATAGGCGTCTCCAAGTGGAGATGAGGGTGAAATCCTTAAAAATCAGGAAACAAAATCCCAGAAACCAGTGATGAGCTCTGCTAAAAATCCGGAAAGGTCGATGTGATTTCCTCAACACCCGGTTTGAACACCCTTTCTGCCCATTCAAGCTTGTACCCAACTCCACAAATCCAATTTTGCTTAAGAGGCTTCGAATCCGGCTCAGAAGGACACACCGCCCTTAAAAATCAGGAAACAAAATCCCGAAAACTAGTGTTTCTGGTGATCAGAAGTTGTTAAAAATCCAGAAACAAAAAACTCTACTCAAAACCGGATCGACCTTTTCCAGATTTTTAGCAGCAACTCATCACTGGAAAAACTAGTTTCCGGGATTTTGTTTCCTGATTTTTCGGGATCTCACCCTCATTTCCACTTGGAGACTATTGTGGTGTATGTGGGTAGTTAGAATGTAGTTATGGTTATGTAGTTAAGGTTTGTGGGGGTTAGTTATTTGTGATGTGTCTTGTTAGTAGGTAAATGGGCTTGTGATGGGGCACTCCATCTTGATTGTGATTATGTAGTTGTAATTTAGTGAATTGGGAAGGATGGAATTTTACAGCAACAAATGAAGCTTTGTTTAGGAGAGTCATGGCTCCTCTCAATTTGAGCCATTAGGAGGTTTGGTTGCCTCGAATCAACCTCTCTCCCACTCTTTTTCTATTTTCCATTTGTTTATTTGTGTTACGGCCGATTAAGCACGTAACACTGGTAGTTCAAAAGTTGCCAATGTTAATTCATTTAATGTAAAAGCCGCCACGAATTTATTTTCATGATAAATTGGCGTCTCCAAGTGGAGATGAGGGTGAGATCCCGAAAAACCAAGAAACAAAATCCCGAAAACTAGTTTTTCCAGTGATGAGTTGCTGCTAAAAATCTGGAAAAGGTCGATCCGGTTTTGAGTAGAGTTTTTTGTTTCTGGATTTTTAGCAACTTCTGATCACCAGAAACACTAGTTTTCGGGATTTTGTTTCCTGATTTTTTAGGACGGTGTGTCCTTCTGAGCCGGAGCCGAAGCCACTTAAGCAAAATTGCATTTGCGAAGTTGGGTACAAGCGTGAATGGGCAGAAAGGGTGTTCAAACCGGATTTTTAGCACATCGACCTCGGATTTTTAGCAGAACTCATCACCGGTTTCTGGGATTTTGTTTCCTGGTTTTTAGGGATTTCACCCTCATCTCCACTTGGAGACGCCGATTTATCATGAAAACAAATTCCTGGCGGCCAAGCGTGCCCTAAGAGTATAGAAACATCAGGAAATCAATCTACTTTCTCCTCCATCAATTTCAAATTGAATTGAAAAAAGTTGGCTACCCTATTATGATTACTTTGCTCTCATGGGGTTGAAGTGGAAGGTTATCTGGTAAATTTCTGCTCAACCTAGAGTTGTTTGCCTTTTGATGGACAGCAATCCTCAAAAAGTTCACCTTGATAACAGGAACCATAGGATACAAAATACCTGTAGCATGTGTTCATTTTCAGAAGAATTTGTTAATCATCTTGTTGTTTATTGCCCAACAGCTGTAGAGATATGGAATTTTATCCTCGTAATATTTGGTCGCGATTGTAGTCTTGACCTCCTCAGTCTTCGGGCTTATGAGCTGTTGTCTACCTCTATGGACGATATGGATGGAGAGGAATAGGCAGATTTTTTAAGGAAAGACCACTAGTGCGGAAAGGTTAAAGGAATAAAACTGGTCGGTAAATTGGTGGAAGCGTTGGACATGTCATCAAACTTATTTAGGGGTGTGCAGGCATTAGAGGACAGAGTTTGGGTTCGGGTTCAGGTCGGGTCAGGTTGCCAAGGCCTCAACCCTAACTCAACCTGAAATTAAATTGGATTGGCTTTGCCCAACCCTAACCCAACCTAACCTGAGGAAATGCCAACCCAACCTTAGCCAAAATCGGATTGAACCTGTCGGGTTCGGGTGGTGCCCGACCCAAGTTGCAGCCTTAGGAAGTGGTGATACCTTTTTGTATTCCATTGTTCCAAAAACAACGGTTGTACCTATGTGGAAACTTCGCCGATAGGAAGTATAAAACTGAATTTTGATTGCTCGAGTAAATGAATCCTAGAAAGAGCAGGTATTTGAGGTATGATTGGAGATGGAACTGGCACGGTCTGCCTTACCTTTGTTGCGCTGGTGGGAGATTAGAACTCTACTGAAGTTGAAGATGTGTCTCATAGAGAAGGAGTCAAACCCCTTATGCCCTTCGCGAGTGATGTGTCGTATGGTTGAGGTGATTCATTAAATGTGATCCAAGTGAGGGGGGACGGGATTTCCTTTGAAACTTGTGAACGTATTCGAAGAAGTGCTAGATAGACTTCACATTCAGTTTTGCAATGTTAGAAGAGAAGCCAACCCGGAGGCGGATCTTTTTGCAGATGAGGGAGTATCTATTGACAATGTTGTAGTTAGAGATTACAATGACAATGTTGTAGTTAGAGATTATATACCTGATTTTCATGGGTCTTAGTAGCTCCTTATAGCTAACTAATATAAGCCTGATCATTGTGTTCTTTTCCCTTATATTAATGAAGATATCATTATTGTTAGAAAAAGCATGAAAAGAACTTCAGATTAATCATTACAATGGCGTCATTTCAAACAAATAATAATAATAACAATAATCTTTAAAACGGAAACAAGTTCAAAATAACTTAATCTCTGTATCCAGTCCGTCAATTGCTAGTCAATCTACAATCTCATTTGCTGATCTTGATGGCTCAAAAGCCACACCACATTGTAGGTCAGTTTTGTTTATGATTTTTTTATTGTAAGTCAGGGTCAATAAATCATTTTTGTTATCAGTAAAAAAAATCATTTTTGTTTATGATTTTTTTTCCCATAAAATGTCATGGTTTGTCAAATACCTCAGATATTCATACGATTTGTTGACATCAGACCATAGTTGCTAAAGTTGGAAGCGAATGTGAGAAGTGATGCAGGAAGCGAGGGGTATAGAAAAGAAAGATTGCGGGAAGCGAAAAGCTCTAAAGAAATTAAAGATAAAATGGGTGGGAAGCGTCATTGAAAGTCAACATAAATCATGTAAGAAGCCTCATTGGAAGCAAACAAGAAGTACATAGAAAGAGTAGTATTGCAGTAGGCTAGGAAGGGTTAATCTAGGTAAGGATTGAGACTTCACAACTAATTAGAATTACAAGTTTTAGCAATTTACAGGTTTGCGAGTTTTATTCATGTATATTAATGTTCATTTTAAAAAAACATGTATATTAAAGTTAAGTTTTTGGAAAAAGATCCACGTCATTTTTATTTGAAACTTAAGATGAGTTTTCAAGTTTTAAATGTACTTTTTTTTTTGCTCTTTCTACATTATCGAAAGAAGAAAGAGTATTCTTTTAGGAAGAAATAATTACCTAAATAGGAAACATACTCTTACGGCATGTTTGGATCTATGGAAAATGAAATTATGGAAAGTGACACTTTCCAAGAAACTTTTTTATGGGTTTTTCTTTTTCTGGATATTCAATTTTCATTGTTTGGTTCATATCAAGGATGTTTTTTTTTCCTGGATTTTTTTTTTTGGGTGGTTGTTGTTGTTGTTGTTTGGTCTCCGTTCAAATTTTGGAAGACCATTATTTGATTGCACATGAAAAAAGTAAATTGAACCACTGCAGTTTATAATTATATCCCTCTAAATGAGCTATAACCATATAATTTCTCACTAGGTGGTGAAAATGAAAAAAAAAAATCTTACGAGGAATTTATCTACAAGAAATATTTTTCTTACAATCAAAACAGGGTAGGAAATGCTAAATTTCCATGGATTTCAAAGTAGGTAGCAGATTGTAGTCAGCTAAAATAAGTATCTCATTGCAACATGAGCTGGAATTCTAAACACTAGCAACATGGTACTATGTTGTTGGGAGAGGGCAGTGAGTACAGAGGTGAATCAACACAAAGTAACACTTGCCCCAATGAAAGGAAACATTGAAGTTTGTCTGTCATCAATAAGCATTTTTTTTTCTGAAAGGCAATGGCCATTTGGAATTTTGGATCATTCAATGACGAAAGAAAGGAAACAGACCCGATTTTGCTACATATGGCACATTAGCATTTACTATTAGGGGCATATACACGTACGCACAACAAAGATAAAGACTGATAAAAGTCATTTATTGTGTGAAAAAGAACTACATAAATACAAGTACAAGGGGGAAAACAGATGAGTAGGTCACCTATGGATTTGAATATAAGCTAGTGCATTTGTGATTTATGAATCCCTCAGTGGAAAGGGTGGAAAAATAAAGCGTCGTCAAAGAATCAATACATGGAAAAACCGCACTCTTCAAATCAACACTTTCTAAATAATTTGGTGCCTAATGAGTGTGTTGGTGCAGATTGAGAGGATTCAAAGGGAGTTTCATTAAAATGATAACGAAGAAGAAAGTATCATGTAGTAAGTTGGGAGGTATGCAACTCGAAAAGGACGGAGGAAGATTAACAAAGCATTATTGGGAAATTGATATTATGCTTTGGAGATGAAAATAATGGCTTATGCTAATAAATTACGAGAAATGTAGGGTGGTTTTGGGGAGTGTGCGATGAAAGAGATGTCTAGGGATGGGCAGAGCTGGAGGGGGTAGCATAGTCTTTGATTACGGAATATGGTTTAGAGTGGTCATGGGAAATAGAATCAAGTGTTTAGAACAAAGGCCCGTTTTCAAAAAAAGAAAAAAAAAAGAAAAGAAAAACGGTTTTAGGACAAAGGTAGATATACTTTGTAGAAACTTAAATATGATTATAAACCGGGCTCCCCCACAAGGTTCTCCATCCAATTGTTGATCAGTCATTCTTATATAGCATGAGCGATTTATGGCTGCCTACAAGCCACACATGCTTTCGTCCCAGACTCCCACATCCCAAACCTCCTCTCCTGACACCTTTGAGGAGTTATATTCTAATCAGACTGGATGAGGATGTAGTCGAGGCTGAGGGCATGGTCAAGGTCGTGGCCTAGGGTATCCTCAATACCAACATTCTGCAGCAGCAGGGACATTGTGGTGGTGCCCACATACGCAACTAGGTCATGCACAGGGATGACTTCTTTTGACTTTAGGACAACATGATCAAGTTCTTCAACAATTTTATCCGAGAGGCCCAAGATCTGCAGCAACATATTGCCCTACACCTCTTGTCCATGATAAGTACAGTTTTCTTAGGTGAAGATTGCGAGAAAGAAAACAGTTGAGTAAAAAGTGAATGAATCATGGTAGAGAAACCCTAGTTTTCCTAGAATCCAAACACCGAGAGCAGATTTTAGGTATTGTAATGCGATTAAGAGACCGGGGTAATTAAATTTTGTAATGGCAAACTTGTTGATTACTGAAAACTAACTAGAACAGAGAGCGTACCAGATCACGAGACTACTGGTAGCACAGTATTGCTTGGAAACCTGAAATTTCGCTGAAGCCATTACAAATTCCACATCAAAGGAGGAAGGAAAGAGAAACCCTAGATTTATCGAAGGACAACCAGGAAAATCTAGCATTTACGGACAGATTGGTCGTGATCACGACCATGTTTTGATAATCGGGCGAGATCACAGTTGTAATATAGTACAACAAGGCGTACTCTACTAAGATCATGGTAGGTCCCACCTTTGATTGATCATAACCGTCCATTCCATTTGATAGGTCTTGATTTGGATCTTCTAAGGAAAAAACCCACGCCAATCTTGCAATCTTAACATTCAAAAATCTGCAAAACAGGGCCTTGCTTTGGATCTCCTATAAGTTGACAGTTCAAACCAATCAAATATGGGACCTAGAATGCCATACAAACCCCTTGGGCCAATTCGTACCAATCCAACGGCTTAGATTCACTAATGGTAGGTCACATTGAGGAAGGAGGACGAGCAAGCCGGGATTGGATGCTCTATGTGTCCAAAACTAAGGTAAAAATTGAGTGCCATATAGTGAAAGATGTTATAGGAAGTGTCGATTTGCATGTTTTTTCCGCCCATACGAGACCCAAAGCAAAGGTCTATCAAATTAACGGTTGAGATCAATCAGATTCGAGACCTTTTGGTCTCATTCCTTCAATTACTTAGACTTTTGATTTGGGACCCACGGAATTCTAATCCAACCCCTCTCTCTCTCTCTCTCACATATTCACATGATCACATCTATCTTAACCCTAACCTATGGTTGTTTTGGATCTAGAAGCCCTAATTTTCCCATGACCGGAAAGCGAAGATCAGATTAACATAGGAACATATTCGTATTTTGTTTCGCCGGAAAATCAATGTCTGGTTCAATGGCGTTGGGTGAATCGAGTTCCTGGTCACGCGCACTGGTGCAGATCTCGCCCTACACTTTTTCGGCGATTGGAGTTTCCGTGTTAGGCACTGCTTGGTATGACTTCTTTTCTTGCATTTTGCAGATTTTGGGTTTATTTTCACCTTTGAAACTTATCCACAATTCTTCCTTTTTCCGAATTGGCCTTTTTTCTTTTCTTTTTAGAGAATTGGGGGTTTTTCAAGGGAATTTTTATAATGGGAAGCAGTTTGATTGGTGCGGCAGTCAAAGCTCCTCGTATTACTTCCAAGAATCTCATCAGGTATCTATGTGGATTTTTTTTTTGGGTTGTTGTTTGGTTTCCGTTCAAAATTTACCTTCTTGCACGGGGTATCTTGAGCTCTCTTTAACAATCCGGGTTGTTGTTGTTTGGTTTCCGTTCAAAATTTAGCTTCTTGCACGGGGTATCTTGAGCTCTCTTTTTCTGGATATTCAATTTTCATTGTTTGGTTCATATCAATCCGTTTGGCCGCCAGGAATTTATTTTCATGACCCCCACAAACCTTAACTACATAATCATTTTGCAACCAAACTAGAGTTCAATATCATTACAAATTATCTTTATGGTAGGTAAGTTGTGAGCGATCAACATTGCAACCCGTTATGTATCGTAATGGTTAGAGGACGGTGCCGCCTCATCCGTATCATTATAGATTATCAATTCACAAGAGAAATGTGCTAATTCAAGCACCAACACCAATTGAACTCCATCAGTATCTTATCAAAATAATGCTACGAAAAACTGATGCCTCATCCCTATGATTATAAATTATCAATTCACAAGAGAAATGTGGTAATTCAAGCCCCAGCACCAATTGAACTCCACTTGCATCTTATTGAAATAATACACTAAAATTTCATAAATTCAACTGCAAGATCAATTAACTAGTACACAAATTAATCAAAACCAATTAAATCACATAAAAAAAACATAGAAAGGAAAGAAGATCCTTATTTGATAATCAAACTAGATACCTGATGAGATTCTTGGAAGTAATACGAGGAGCTTTGACTGCCGCACCAATCAAACTGCTTCCCGTTATAAAAATTCCCCTGAAAACCCCCAATTCTCAGAAAAGAAAAGAAAAAAGGAAGAATTGTGGATAAGTTTGAAAGGTGAAAAGAAACCCAAAATCTGCAAAATGCAAGAAAATAAGTCATACCAAGCAGCGCCTAACACGGAAACTCCAATCGCCACAGCGATTCCAATCGCCGAGAAAGTGTAGGGCGAGATCTGCACCAGTGCGCGTGACCAGGAACTCGATTCACCCAACGCCATCGAACTAGACATTGATTTCCCGGCGAAAAAAAATACAAATACGTTCCTGCGTTAATCCGATCTTCGCTTTCCGGTCATGGGAAAATTAGGGCTTCTAGATCCAAAACAACCATAGGTTAGGGTTTAGATAGATGTGCGTATGTGTGTGTGAGAGAGAGAGAGAGGGGTTGGATTAGAATTCCGTTGTCCCAAGTCAAAAGTCTAAATAATTGAAAGCTGCAGGTGTGTGCATTCAGTTGCCAAGGAAACGGAAAAGAAACAGATAAGAAATTGCATTCAGTTACCAAACCCCTCTCATCCTTTTCCCAACCCAAATAGAGCCCATCCCAATCAAATCCTATCCAGATGATAAATAGATACATAACCTAACTCTAAAACAGAACACAACCCCCTTCATCTTCTTCCCCAACTCCAAAAACGGAGCGAAAAAATGGAAACAAAAATTAAAGAACAATCAGGCATTGAAACCCACAAAATAAACAAGTCTTCCTCTCGAAAAAAATGAGTCTAAAATACAACCCACAAGCCAAATAAACCCCAGATAAAAAAATGCCAAAAAAAAAAGAATCTAGATCATGGGAGAAGATGCAGCAAAATACTGAAAATGCCCAAAAAAGATGAAATCAACATACCCTAACCTAAACCCTACAAACCCTAAACAAACCTTAAACCCTAAATCAACAAACCTTTAATCCAATCCTTGGATCTGAAGAAGAAGAAAACGAACCTAAAAAGAACACTTAAAACCCCTATCCCAACAAGAACCCTCGGATCTGAGAGAGGGAGGGAGATAGAGACGGAGAGAAGGAGAAGAACAAGCTAAAAACGACGAGAGAGAGAGAGAGAGAGGTAGATCTTACCGTACCGAAGCTCCGGCGACGTCGAAATCCTCGCGAGGAAGACGATGGGCTCTCAAGAAGAACGAGATGCGTGGTCGTCTTTTGTGTTGAGATGTGAAAAAGAGTCCCGATAGATGTATTTCCGAGAGAAATTTTATAAAATCCGAGTCTTTTTTACGGAATTAGATGGGCGGAAGTTTGGCAACAAAACATCCACTTTTGCTACTTTGAAGGGAAGAGGATGCCTTTTCCGTTTCCTTTCCGCCCAAATCAGCGCAACTGAACAGACCCTGAAGGAATGAGACCAAAAGGTCCCGAATCTGATTGATCTCAACCGTTAATTTGATAGACCTTTGCTTTGGGTCTCGTATGTGACCTACCATCAGTGAATCCAAGCCGTTGGATTGGTACGAATTGGCCCAAGGGGTTTGTATGGCATTCTAGGTCCCATATTTGATTGGTCTGAACTGTCAGATCCAAAGCAAGGCCATGTTTTGCAGATTTTTTAATGTTAAGATTGCAAGATTGGCGTGGGTTTTTTCCTTAGAAGATCCAAATCAAAGACCTATCAAATGGACGGTTATGATCAATCAAAGGTGGGACCTGCCATGATCTTAGTAGAGCACGCCTCGTTGTACTATAATACAACTGTGATCTCGCCCGATTATCAAAACATGGTCGTGATCACGACCAATCTGTCCGTAAATGCTAGATTTTCCTGGTTGTGCTTCGATAAATCTAGGGTTTCTCTTTCCTTCCTCCTTTGATGTGGAATTTGTAATGGCTTCAGCGCAATTTCAGGTTTCCAAGCAATACTGTGCTACCAGTAGTCTCGTGATCTAATACGCTCTCAGTTCTAGTTAGCTTTCAGTAATCAACAAGTTTGCCATTACAAAATTTAATTACCCCGGCGTCTTAACCGCATTACAATATCTAACATCTGCTCTCGGTGTTTGGATTCTTGGAAAACTAGGGTTTCTCTACCATGATCCATTCACTTTTTACTCACCTCAACTCAGCCTTTGTCCTAGACTAGTTGGGGTCGGCTAAATGAATCCTTTAGAAAAAATTTATGAAGAGTTTGACAATTTTAAGAAATTATTACCTGCTGCAACTGTTTTCTATCTCGCAATTTTCACTTTTGACACTGCGAAGAAAACTGTACTTATCATGGACAAGAGGTGTAGGGCAATATGTAGCTACAGATCTTGGGCCTCTCGGATAAAATCGTTGAAGAACTTGATCATGTTGTCCTATAGTCAAAAGAAGACATCCCTGTGCATGACCTAGTTGCGTATGTGGGGCACTACCACAATGTCCCTGATGTTGCAGAATGTTGGTATTGAGGATACCATAGGCCACGACCTTGACCATGCCCTCAGCCTCGACTATGTCCTCATCCAGTCTGATTAGAATATAACTCCTCAAAGGTGTCAAGAGAGGAGGTTTGGGATGTGGGAGTCTGGGACGAAAGCATGTGTGGCTTGTACGCAGCCATAAATCGCTCATGCTATATAAGAATGACTGATCAACAATTGGATGGAGAACCTTGTGGGGGAGCCCGGTTTATAATCATATTTAAGTTTCTACAAAGTATGATTACCTTTGTCCAAAAACTTTTTTTTTTTTGAAAACGGGCCTTTGTTCTAAACACTTGATTCTATTTCCCATGACCACTCTAAACCATATTCCGTAATCAAAGACTATGCTACCCCCTCCAGCTCTGCCCATCCCTAGACATCTCTTTCATCGCACACTCCCCAAAACCACCCTACATTTCTCGTAACTTATTAGCATAAGCCATTATTTTCATCTCTAAAGCATAATATCAATTTCCAAATAATGCTTTGTTAATTTTCCTCCGTCCTTTTCGAGTTGCATACCTCCCAACTTACTACATGATACTTTCTTCTTCGTTATCATTTTAATGAAACTCCCTTTGAATCCTCTCAATCTGCACCAACACACTCTCATTAGGCACCAAATTATTTAGAAAGTGTTGATTTGAAGAGTGCGGTTTTTCCACGTATTGATTCTTTGACGACGCTTTATTTTTCCACCCTTTCCACTAAGGGATTCACAAATCACCAATGCACTAGCTTATATTCAAATCCATAGGTGACCTACTCATCTGTTTTCCCCCTTGTACTTGTATTTATGTAGTTCTTTTTCACACAATAAATGACTTTTATCAGTCTTTATCTTTGTTGTGCGTACGTGTATATGCCCCTAATAGTAAATGCTAATGTGCCATATGTAGCAAAATTAGGTCTGTTTCCTTCCTTTCTTCATTGACTGATCCAAATGGCCATTACCTTTCAGAAAAAAAAAAGCTTACTGATGACAGACAAACTTCAATGTTTCCTTTCATTGGGGCAAGTGTTACTTTGTGTTGATTCACCTCTGTGCTCATTGCCCTCTCCCAACAACATAGTACCATGTTGCTAGTGTTTAGAACTCCAGCTCATGTTGCAATGAGATACTTATTTTAGCTGACCACAATCTGCTACCTACTTTAAAGTCCATGGAAATTTAGCATTTCCTACCCTGTTTTGATTGTAAGAAAAATATTTCTTGTAGTCCTAAGATTTTTTTTTCATTTTCACCACCTAGCGAGAAATGATATGGTTATAGCTCATTTAGAGGGATATAATTATAAACTGCAGTGGTTCAATTTACTTTTTTCATGTGTAATCAAACAATGGAAAATCATTATAAACCCGTACAAGTGTGGCTCTTTGGCTTAAAGTCTTGGGTATGTCCCTAGAGATGAGAGTTCGAATCCCATGGGCTTACCCGATACGCGTGGTTTACGGGTGATTGAGTGCATCCGGAGGGAATTAGTCCCACTCCACGAAGTGGGGTGGGGACACCCAACGTCACCAAAAAAAAAAGAAAACAATGGAAAATCAGGAAATTTTGGAAAAAAATTTCTCTTCCAAAATTTTTCGGATAATTCCTGCAATCCAAAACAAGGGATTTGCTAGGGATCATCGCAGAAGGCATTTAATGGGCCGACTGTTGCATGAGAGAGCAACCACATAGGCTAACTTTTCAACTGATTTTGTCTTATTCATTTATGCATATGGGGTGGCAGCTCTCTCATGCAACATTTGGCGCGCAAAATGCCTTCTGTGTTGGACCCTAGCAAATCCCCCAAACAAATATGGGATTTTACATTTCTCGAGGCATACGACGTATTATATTATTTTGGAACGTGTAAGGATCTGAACCATTCATTTGGTAGAACCTGTTGGAGCCCGATACCATAATAGGACCATGCTAAATTTTTGGAGCATTAAGCAAGTTGAGGAATTATACAGGACTTCGGAATCTCCCCTATTCCTACTCAGCTATCCACAGACCAAATAACAGCAGGCCTTTGAACGAAAGCTTATTTTGGAGCTGAAATTTGGAAACATAAGAGTATAAGACATAAAAGGCCCCACTCTAATTACAAGAGGAACGTACGTGAATTTCTTTCCCATGCAAAACACTCATTCATTTCAAACACCAATATTTTTGAGCGATATTTAGGGGCCGTTGGGATACACGGATTTTCCAGGTTTAAGTTTGAAAATAGTGTAATAGTGGGTTCATGATCAAGGTGCTGTATGTTGTCCTAACAACATTTCTTTAAGAAATCCAGGTCTTAGAAAACTCTCCCCAACCTTAGATTTCTAAAACCTAGAAACATGGGACAATTGCTTGCTCTCTTGTTTTTTTTTTTTTATTTATTGGCAAGCTGGGGTTAGGCAGGACCCCCACCAAATATATTAAAACATAAATGAGAGTTACAAGGAGGCCCGCAAGGGCAGTATAAACACAAAAGGAGAACTAACAAAAGAGAACGAAGAAGAGGCCTGGGGGAACTGTTATAGGCGAAGATATTGGGATCATTTTCCATCTTCATCAATAATGTTGGAAAGCTCATAAGTGGATCTCGAACCGGGCACATTCCAACCTTTTATAGGACAATTCCTCTTTGAGAGATAATCAGTAGCAGAGTTTGCCTCCCTCCAGATGTGGGTTATCTTGTGATGAATGAAAGCACATAGAGCAAGTTTAATTATTCGGATTCTCATTGTCTGTCTCCATGGGATCGCCGATGAACCATTTAAGATATCAACGGCGAACTTGGAATCAGATTCCACCCAGATTTTTCTTGCAGAGAGACACTACAAGAAAAACGGTAATTAGCGGCATTCTATTACCGACGTTCTTAAAAAGCGACCCTAATATTCTATATGCAACGACGTTCAAGTAGTAGAACGTCGGTGAATTGATATTCCTGGGCAAGTAACTTGTCCCGCCTATAAAATAAGCCCTATGTAAACACCGACATTCGTTGGGCGTCGCTAAATCCCTGTAAGTGCCGACGTTTTTTAATAAAAACGTTGTTAATTATTATTTTTTACTTTCGGAATTCACCGACATTCATGTAATGTCGCTGAATATCGAAATTAGAAGCGTCGGTGCCTTTTTTTTTTCATTTCTCGATCAAGCTCGCGCGACTTAGGGCAGAAAACATTTTTTTCTCGCCCGCCCAAACCCTCACCTTTCTGCATGCCTATTTCCACTCGAAACCCTCCCAAATCTCTTCTCTAACCCTTACCCTCTTTCCAGAAGCCCTATTTCCGTTCTCATATTCCAACTGAAATCCCTAATTTCCCTAATCTCCTCATCTCTAATCTCTCCTATTTTATCTGATTTTTTCTTCTTCTTCCATTCAACGGTGATAACGAGGGACGATTGAGGGCTTACTGGCATTCAAGGGAGATAACGAGGTATATCTAAGGGGTTTGAAATGATGATTGTGGCATTTGATGAGGCATTTTTCTTTAAATTTATGGTTTCAGTTTTTTGTTTCGAGAGATTCCGCAATTAGGGTTTCTTTTTTCCCTGTATGATTAATGATTCTGTTTGGTCTGTGTTAGAAGGTGTATTGCATAGCCTAAGGGCATAGTGGTCTTTGTATGTTCTCTTTATATATAAATACTAGAGTAAGGGGGAGAAAACCCTAACTTCTTCCTTTTCTCTCTAATCTCTTCTCCTCTCAACATGGTATCAGAGCCCTAGGGGTTTTTGTGCCCTAGGGACCATTGGAGGAGCTCTCCTTCTCCTTCTTCTCTCCTCCCTCCCTCCATCACGCTCCTCCTTTTTTTCTCCTTCTTCTCGCCCACCCTTCCCACACGCCCCTGCTCCTGCTCCTCCTCCTCCCTTGCTCTCTCTCTCTCTCTTCCACCCCAATCTCTTCCTCTTTCTTCCCATTTTCACCCTTCCCTTCATTTCCCTCATTAAAACCCTCATTTTTTCCTACTAATCACATTTCCTATCCCTCATGAAACCTTAAATCCCTAACCCTCTTTCTCTCTATGGTCTAAATTTCTTCCGCCCCTCTTTTCTTCTTCGCTTCGCGACTCCGACGTTTCATCTTCTCCATTTATGCCCTAGAGGCCCTATTATGTCTTTTTTTTTTCTCCTCTCCTTCGTCGGAGTCGCGCCACATTCTCTCACCACACATAGTGGTCTCTTTATGCCCTCGAGGCCTTCTCATTTCTCTTGTCCCTTACTTTGACGTCGTGTGTTGTCTATTTTGACTTCGTTCCTTCTATGGATCCTCCTATTGTAGACAATCCCTCTCTCGGGCAAACCTCTTCTTCTTCTACCCCTATTTCCCATTCATCGGGTGATGCCTCCTTCCTCCCGATGACCACGGTCAAGCTTGATGGTTCCAATTACATGAATTGGAAAGTGGCGGTGGAAGTTTATCTCATTGCCAAAAGGAAGGTCTACACCATACGTCGTGACCCTCCTGCGGCTTTGGATCCCACTTATGAGCAGTGGGAAACGGATGATGCTCATATCCGTAGTTTACTCTGGCAGAGTATGATCCCACAGATTTCAGGGACTATGATGCAGCTTCCGACTGCAAAGAGGATTTGGGATCATACTGCGGTTATGTTTTCAGGCGTTGGTAACATCTCCCGTATTAGTGCCACATATTCTGCGTGGATGCATCTTCGGGGTGGTGACACCCCTCTTTCTACATATTATGGTCAGTTCGTCTCTCACTGTCAGCAGCTTGACATTTTTCTGCCCTTGACGACAGACTTAGCCGTCGCCGCTCGGCAGCGAGATCAGCTTCGCGTTGTTCAGTTTCTCGAGACCTTGGGCCCCGAGTTTATGTTTTTTCGCCAGCAGATTTATGGTTCTGGCACTATGCCTTCCCTCGAGGAGGTCTATCAGCGGGCACAACAGTGTCTAGGTGGAGCCTCTCTTACTCCTGCTGTTTTTGATGGTCATGCTACCGCGGCATATGCAGTAGGAGATCGTCCTGCCCGTGGTGGTGGGATGTTTGGCCGAGGCCGTGGCCGTGACTCTAGTCGTGGCGGACGTACCATGGGTACGGATTTATCTAGTGGCAGGGGATATGGTGGCCGACCTCGTCCATATTGTACACATTGCCGGCGCGAGGGCCACCGTGATGAGACCTGTTATGTGCTACATCCTGAGCGTCGTCCCCCGCCGCCATCTCAGTTCGGGCGATCAGCGCACCTTTCTACTCTGGACGACTCTGATCCTCGAGCATCTTCCTCCGGCTTCAGCCCAGCTGTACCGTCTTTCACTCAGGCCGACTATGATGAGCTCCAGCGCCTACGCTTGGCCGCCCATCCTCCAAGTGCTGGCTTTGCACAGCCAGGTAGCACTCCTGCCTCTCTTCTCAGTAGCTCGAGCTCTTGGATCATTGATTCGGGAGCCTCGAACCATGTGACAGGTAGTCTATCATCACTCAGGTCTTTTCACCCTCTTTCCTCTCAGGCTATGACCCTCGCTGATGGCCGTACTACTCCCATTTCTGGTACAAGGAGTACCTCTCCCTACCCTGGTCTTACTCTCTCCTCTGTGCTTTGTGTTCCCCAGTCTCCCTTTAACTTACTTTCAGTCAGTCAGCTCACTAAATATCTTAACTGCTATGTCTCATTTTATCCATCTTATTGCTTATTACAGGATCTTGCGACTGGGAGGACGATTGGTAAAGGCCGTGAGGTAGCTGGGTTGTATCGTCTGGATGAAGGTCCCCCCCGTACCATTTTACACAGTTCTGTCGACGCCTACCAGTGGCACTGCCGCCTTGGTCATCCATGCATTGAGCGCTTACGGCGCACCTCTATAGTTTCTGTTCCTATTCAGTCTTTTCAGTGCGAGGCCTGTGAACTTGAAAAACACCACCGTGTGTCTTTTCCCTCTAGGCTTGTTAGTCGGGCCTCGCACCCTTTTGCTTTAGTGCACTCTGATGTATGGGGTCCCCTGAGAACTCCTTCTATTTTTGGATATAGATATTTTGTTGTTTTCATTGATGACTATTCTCGCATGACTTGGCTGTATTTGCTTCACGATCGTTCTGAGGTTTTCTCTGCTTTTCGTACTTTTCATTATGAGGTTACAAATCAGTTTGATTGTACCCTCAAATGCTTGCGCACAGATAATGCTAGAGAATATTTCTCCACTACCTATGGGTTCCAGGATTTTCTTTCCAGTCGGGGTATTCTCCACCAGTCTTCCTGTGCTCACACCTCTCAGCAGAATGGTGTGACTGAAAGGAAGATGCGCTCTTTACTTGATGGGGCTCGCTCTCTTCTTATTCAGATGCGAGTTCCCAAGAGCTATTGGGGTGATGCTGTTCTTACTGCATGTCACCTTGCCAACCGGCTTCCATCTTCGGTTCTTGGTGGCTCTTCCCCCTTTGATGTGTTGTACCCTGGTCATGACCCCTTTCCTATCACCCCTAGGGTCTTTGGGTGTGTGTGTTTTGTTCACCACCTTGGTCCTGGCTTTGATAAGCTGGACCCTCGGGCTGAACGATGCATCTTTCTTGGGTACTCCCGTACCCAGAAAGGTTGTCACTGTTACAGTCCTCGCCTGCGTCGGTCCTTTGTGTCTGCTGATGTCACATTCTTCGAGTCTGAGTCTTACTTTGTATCTTCTCATGAGACTCCTTCCACAGGTCCTGACTCGGACCTTCCTCTTCCCCTCCCCACCCTTCAGGCTCCTCTCCTCTCCCCTCCTGTATTAGTTCCTGAGACTATTTCTGTTTGTGATCCCTTTTCTTCACTACAGGCTCGTGAGGCTACTGAGGCTCCTCCTCCCGCTCCTCCGCAGACATATCCTCGTCGGCCGAGATCTACAGCTCATCCTCGTCGACCGAGATCTACAGCTCATCCTTCTCCGCCTGCGCCATCGTCCTTGCAGCCGAAGATCACACCCCCCACATCTCAGGTACCTATCTCTCCTACTCCTACTTCAGATTCTCCCATTGCTTCTCGTACTCATTCTCACAGTACTGCTCACCCGATTTCCTCTGTTATTTCATATGATTCTCTCACCCTGATGTTTCGGAGTTTTGTTTCCTCTTTGTCCTCTGTTTCTTTGTCACAGTCTTTACCAGCTGCACTTGATCATTTGGGATGGCGTGCGGCCATGGATCTTGAGATGGAGGCCCTCCAGGCCAATAAGACATGGGAGTTAGTTCCTCTTCCTCCTGGGGCTCGACCAGTTGGTTGTCGCTGGGTTTATGCCGTCAAACACTTACCTGACGGTACTATTGAGCGCCTTAAGGCGCGGTTGGTGGCAAAAGGCTATACTCAGACCTTTGGTGTTGATTATTTAAAGACTTTTTCGCCGGTCGCTAAGATTCCGTCTGTTCGTGTTCTTCTATCTCTTGCAGTTACACATGCCTGGCCTCTGCATCAGTTAGATGTCAAAAATGCCTTTTTACATGGTGAGCTTACTGAGGAGGTGTATATGGAGCAACCTCCTGGGTATGTTGCTCAGGGGGCGATGTCCTCCTCAGTATGTCGGTTGCGGAAGTCTATATACGGTCTCAAGCAGTCTCCTAGAGCCTGGTTTGGACGATTTAGTGATGCTATCATGCACTATGGCATGAAGCAATGTGCAGTTGATCACTCCGTCTTCAGTTCTCATTCCACTACTGGTTGTGTGCTATTGATAGTATATGTCGATGACATCATCATTACAGGCAGTGATTCAGAGGGGATACACAGGTTGAAAACCTTCTTGCAGAACGAGTTTTCAACCAAAGATTTGGGTCGTCTCAGATACTTTCTAGGCATTGAGGTTGCATATTCTACTAGAAGTCTCTCCCTCTCACAGAGGAAATATGTACTAGATCTTCTTGAGGAGACAGGTCACCTTGGAGTGAAACCTGCGTCTGTTCCCATGGACCCAAATGGGAAACTTCTTCCAGAAGAAGGAGATTTATTAGATGACCCTGGCAGATATAGGAGGCTGGTGGGTAAGCTCATATACCTTACAGTCACTCGTCCAGATATATCATTTGCTGTTGGCTCAGTCAGTCAACATATGAGCTCACCCCGTACTTCTCACTGGGCAGCAGTGATTCAGATTCTTCGCTACTTGAAAGAAGCACCAGGGAAAGGACTCCTATTCAAGAACCTTGGTCATACCCGAGTAGAAGGCTTCTGTGATGCAGACTGGGCAGGATCTCCAGCAGATAGGAGATCTACCACTGGATATTGCACCTTTGTTGGTGGCAATCTAGTGTCGCGGAAAAGTAAGAAGCAGGACATAGTCTCCAAGTCGAGTGCCGAATCAGAGTATCGTGCTATGTCTCATACCAGCGGGGAGCTTATTTGGTTACGTTCTCTCCTTTCAGAGATTGGTTTCTCTTCATCTGCTCCAGCTCAGCTGTATTGTGACAATCAAGCTGCAATTCATATAGCTACCAATCCAGTCTTTCATGAGAGAACCAAGCATATAGAGGTTGATTGCCACTTCATTCGCCAAAGGATACAAAGAGGCGAGATTCATGTTTCTTTCACGAGATCTGCTGATCAGTTAGCAGATGTGTTTACAAAGCCCTTAAGCTATACAAAATTGAGTGACATATGTAACAAGCTTGGAATGTACAATATATACATTCAAGCTTGAGGGGGAGTGTTAGAAGGTGTATTGCATAGCCTAAGGGCATAGTGGTCTTTGTATGTTCTCTTTATATATAAATACTAGAGTAAGGGGGAGAAAACCCTAACTTCTTCCTTTTCTCTCGAATCTCTTCTCCTCTCAACAGTCTGTAATATCTTCTCCCACTTGTCTTTACAATTAGGGTTTTGGTTTCTATTTGTTTTTTAGGGATTTGATTTCCCATATTCATTCTATTTTCAAGGTTTTTGATTTCTCACTTCTTTTTTAAGGTTTTAGAAAGTTCTTATGTAATTAACGAGGTATATCTATAAAGACTGGAAATGGCTTGATCGACCTATTGTAAAAAAAAAAAAAAAAAAACAGTTCGAATAAAGAGCAAAAATGTGAAATTGATTACATTTTATTTAAAGGTTTTCTCGCAATTTGGGATCACTGTGATACGCTGATTTTGTGGGATTTTTAAAAAGTTCCCAAATCAGTTAAAATGACAGTGTTCTGTGTTTAACTCTGACTGGTCATTATAGTTATAGATTTAATTTAACTAAGGATGTCAATCAATTTGTGGTTAAGGTTGGGTTAGATTAGAAGTCTATTTTGTGTCTTAATAAGTGTATTTGGGGTCTACAAATTGAGATAAAAAAAGTATTCACATTCAAAATCTAGAGAGAAAAATTTTAAATTTACAAACCCACTTCATCACTTTTCCTGACATGGGTTCTGCATAAAATCTCAGTGAAGTGAAAAGCTTCATTTCCATATCAACAATCAAAATCCTTGAGGTTTCCACTTTCATGGTAAGTCCATGTTTGTGTGCTTTTGATATTTTTTCTTTTTTTGAATGGTAATTCCATGTTTGTGTGCTTTTGATATTACCTGATGTAGAACTTAAAGTTTTCTGCTCTCCACATGTCCTAGCATCTTTTAACTATCATAAGTAGCAGTCCCTTGAGGAGATACCAATTATGTGGTTAACCACCTAAAATGAGGTATTGGATACACAATGTGTGTATCCTAATGCATAACAGTTGTTGGCTGCATTGTTTTGAAAATCTTATGATTTACTTTTTAAATCAAATCTTATGGATTTCGATTTGAATCCCATGATTGAATCATAATTTGTATGAATCTTGTGGTTTTCAATTGAATCCTATGATTTGATCATGCGATTTATACTAATTAAGTTTTATATACAATAAAATGTGATTTTCTTTCGAAATACCTCTTTTCCTTCTGCATTAGAAGAAGCCTTCGAAAACCCTCTTGTGAGAAGAAGACAGACAGAGGAGTGAGACTCCTAGGTGACCCTTATGAACTCAAACACTTGATAATGTGGTGCTATTGATAAGCAATCTAAGTACACACCACAGCATTTGATGATGTCAAGCCAAATGGACAATCACATATCCAAGAGTCCAGTGTAATATAATAGTATCTCTCTCAAACACATGTTAAACATCAGTCTAGCTGTTTTCCCAACAGTGCTTCTGTCAGTCACATCAATTATGGCCATATGTATCACTAAATCTTATCTTCCTAACGTATTAAAAGGTTGTTGAGGGGCAAGGGTCACCTAGGAGTCTCACTCCCTTATAATTCTAGCATGCAGGTTAAGTCTCATTAACTCAAGGCTTCTATTTCATATAAGGAATCAAGGTGGCTTACCATCTCCACAAAATTAGCTTCATCCTGTTCTTTGAGGTAGATCTTGTTTTGCAAGTAGCAGACCAACTTGTCAGCTGTCATCAATTAATTACACGATTAATTGTCCTATTTCAAAAACATTTATCAATACCAGCATGCAATGTGAGTGATAACAACTCATGGATAAAGCAAAATATAACCACAAATATGAATCTGCATAAAGAATATCCTTTCAAAACATCCTTGAAAAAATGATTGAAAGGCCACACAATGTATAACCTCACATCTTAGAAATCTTAATTTATAAACAACTGCCACCCTGTTTTAAACTAGCTAGAGGTTCGTTGGATGCAAAATTCTTGCATTTATTGGTTTCACAGTGGAATAGGAAGACTACTATTTTCCACAGAGCCATGATCTATTGAAAATATCAAGTTCATGATAGTTGTTATAAGACGAGAGAAATAGAGGTGGTTATACATCACTCCACTAAACTGTACTAAGTAGATAGAACCAACTAAACCTCACTAAAGTTTAATATGAATTTAGAATTAATACCCTTTGATGGCCTGAGGAAGAATATAGGGAAATAAACATCTAAACATTTGGGGATATATCCGTTCACAATTTGGTCCATGAAAAGGTATAACACTCCATTTGGTGGGTTAAGGTGATTTCTCGGTGCCCTTGGATAATAGCTTGACAGCGAATACGATGGTGGATGGTCTTGCAGGAGAGGGAGTGAAAAGAGATAATCTGACTATTGGTAACTCAATCCCGTTGTAGACTCTGTATAAGCTTCTAAGCTTCTTTCGGTACCTTTTATTAGATTTTGTGATCTATTAAAATTTCGTTTTGGTCACATCCCTTCATGTTTAATGTACTTATAATTTTTCTGCAATAAAATTTCTGTCATGCTAGAATAAATATTATTCTTGGATTAGATAGCTTGTCTAAGAATATAATCATATACCAGGAGGATCTAATATATGCAACTTCCCAACTAGTGGGACATTTGATGTTACATTTTTTATTTTTATGAAAATCAAAGTTTTTTTTATTTCCAGAGTTTGTTGAAGTTATCCATGATAAAGATGAGGTTATTCTATGGAGCTGTGCCAAGACAATGAGGATTATAAATGAACCTACATCACCCAGACACAATGAACCTACATCCATGGTTAGCGTGGTTACCTACCTTCCTATGTTCATATACACAATACACCATGGGTATATATAATATATACACATACATGTGATACTCATGCATAAATTTCTTTCAATTGTATCGACTTTGCCGTTTATTTCTCTGAGAAATGTTTTCCATTTGGCTGTCCTTTCTATGCTATCTTGATTTTAATGTAATTTAGTATCTAATTTTCACTTTTTTTTTTCCTTTTCCCTGCTGCTATAGTAATTTATCTTCAATGCATGCACTTTGCAGGATCAGGATGCCTCAGACCTATGTTGTGCATTTAGGGAATAGCAAAGAATTAATGGAAGTAGCAGAAGATAATGTAGCCAGAAGGGTTCTTCGTGAGCATAAGAGGGAGTCCCTTGGAGTGCGGAATGAAGATCTTGTTTTTGCCATCATAAACAGTATGCATTTTCCACTTATTAGATGTTTTGTTGGTTCTGGGGCACCATGCTGTAGCCATGAGTAGTGAAGTATTCCTCATTTGTTAGAGGAATGATAGATTGATGGGCGCCCTTGCAACAGCCAGCTACAAGGGTGTCCCCATTGGTCCATTCTAAGAAAGTGCATTAATAATGGAACAAAAAATCATGGAAATGACGTTAAGAAATATAAAATTAAATGAACCATAAATGCCCTTTGTTGAAAAGGACCAATGAGAGGGCCCTTTTATATGGTTTTTACAAGGACGCCCTTCATTCTATCATTCTTCTATTCGTCAATTTAAAAAGCTCTTTCAAATGTGTACTTCCAAGTCTAGATAAATACTACTGGTTGGTTTTCTGAGGAAGCACAAACAAAAACAGCCATTTCTTTCGAGGTTTTTACATTGTGGTGGTTTCTATGCCGAAACACGTTTAACATTGGCATTAGATTATCTACGTTAAATGGGCTTATGGAGAATATTCACCATGGTCATTAATGTCAGATAATAGATTCAATATATTCTTTTTCCCTATTTTTGGTTCGAACTTTTTTCCTGAAATGACTTATAAACCTCTTTGCATCTTCTATAGTTGATAGGAGATGGGGATTTTGTACTTTCCTTTTGTCCTATTCAATATTTTTGTCTTTGCAAACTTCAATTTATGTGTTGTTTGAGCACTAAGCATTAGATAAAACTGCAGGTGTTTCACGTGGGAAAGGACAGGATTTATTTCTCCGTTCCTTTCACGAAAGTCTGCAGTTAATCCGAGATAAAAAGCTAAAGGTTCCATCAATGCATGCAGTGATAGTTGGAAGTGACATGAATGCTCAGACCAAGTTTGAAACAGAACTTCGCAGCTTTGAGTCAGAGAATAGAATTCAGGATCATGTTCACTTTGTCAATAAATCCCTTAATGTTGCTCCCTATTTGGCTGCAATTGACGTACTCGTCCAAAATTCTCAGGTAGTTTGTGTGTTTCTGTAATTTGAGCTGCAAGTGAAATGATATTTTATTCTTCTGTGTTCTTTGATCAAAACCTAATTTTCCAGTTGATATTGTTTGGTTCTTTCTCCCCATCTCTGTGTGTGCCCTTGGAATTACATTTGTTTCTCGTTTTGATTCTTTTGAATATTGTTTGGTTGTTCTGGGAACATGGACCTGTCATAAGGTTGTTTTTTCCTAGCCAACGTCATTGGCCATATACAGTTGTTTTTTGCCTGTAACCACAATTTATTCACTCTAAGTACAATTTACTGTATTAATTCTAAAAGATGTAAGCCTGCAATGGATTTTTGTCAGAAACAAACGGATCCCAGTTCTGAGCTACAATAAACTACTAACCTAAAAATTCATGCTGAGATAGGAAACACCCTCTGAGATTATCATAGTATTCCCTATACATTTGGGCTCTTTTTATACACTATTTAGGAATGTTTTGAACACTGGAATGGCTGATAATTATTCCCATATGACTGAAGTGGTTGTTTGTTTACACAAATACACATTTGTTTTAGTTGATGGCACATAAACAGCCTTTTGATGCTTCCTTGCAACATTTATTACCGTTATATGATTGTCATATTGAGCTGTATTCATCAGAACCTACTTTGGCATTCCAATTATTTAATTTCTATGGTTATTGCACTTAAAACCTCTCTTTTCTTCTGCGGATCTGAACATTATAAATTTCCTAAAAATTGTAGCATGAAGTCGCATTTGTCAACAGAGATGTGACAGAGAAATCTTAAATGTTGATATTTAAAAAGTATAATATCCCTGCCAAAAGTTAACCCCTTTCATTCCCCATTTAGGCCCGAGGAGAATGTTTTGGGAGTATAACCATTGAAGCTATGGCATTTCAGCTGCCTGTTTTGGTAAGCATTTCTGAACATTTGCAAAGTGATGCGAGATTTTAAACTAAATATATGACATGCTTTTTTTGGTAAATGTTATGTTTGTTGTGCTCTACGATCAATGTTAACTCTTTTTTTTTAATGGTGGAAAAAAATTCCATTCCTTGCATGCATTTGTTATTCCTTCTCTATTTCTTATTGGACATAAATTTGAATTAATTTCAAACTGTATATAAGACATGCTCTTTTTGGTAAATGTTATGTTTGTTATGCTATACGGTCAATGTTAACTCGCATGTTCCTTCTCTAATTCTTATTGTACACAAATTTGAATTTTATTTCAGGCTTGTTAATCATCTCAATTAGCTACTAAAAAGTCTCGGTTGCACATCTTGGATCCCTTTACTTTTTAACTGTTTCAATTTATGGTTAGATGTTTCATTAAATAAAAAAATTCTTTTAAATAGTTTCCAAGGAAGTTTTATGATTATTAGGGACTCTTGTTCGTTGGTTACATTTTGTCATGTTTGTCGAGGAAGGAACATATTCGAAGGGAAACTCTTCCAAAATTCCCGGCTGGTCCACAGATCTGCCATGTTAGTAATAGGTTTTGAAGCCACTTCAGATAAACATGCTTTTGATTGAATTGGAACAAGTACAATTTCTTTCTTTTGATTGAAATTGAACGTGCATCAATGGGTCTTTGAGCCTCGGGTTCTTGATCTTTTCTTATTAGTAACATCTTTACTGAAAAAAATCAGGGAACGGAGGCTGGTGGGACCACCGAAATTGTTGTCAATGGATCTACAGGTCTGTTGCATCCTGTGGGAAAAGAAGGTGTCCATCCCCTTGCGAATAACATTGTGAAACTTGCTACCCATGTCGAGGGAAGGCTGACAATGGGAAGAAAAGGCTACCAGAGGGTGAAAGAGAGGTTTATGGACCATCACATGGCAAGTAGAATTGCTCGAGTTCTAAAGGAAGTGTTGAAGCAGCAAAAGGTGAGAGGCCACTCTCTTTCTTGAGATTTCTTTGCTCCCGACCTGGAAAATTGTCCGTGCGTTTTTGGAAACGGTTAGCGTTCTTGGCAACAGAAGTGCGAGTATTGCGTAATTGGGTTTCGTATACTCCCCAAATCTTCTTTTGTACCATCTCTCTTTTTCTTGAGTGCTCCACGCATCTTCTTAGTTTGAAAGGTAGCCGCATTTTCTATACATATCTGACATTTTACTCAAGAGTTGCCTTTCATCCCCATTCTTGGCTCTGCAAACATCACCACCGTTGGATCTCCATGATTTTAAGCCTATTGCCCATCAGACGAGTCACGACTGGCGCGTGTGCCACTTGTACAAGAGTGGAGAACCACATTTTTGTACTGTAAGTCATGCTATCTCCCAGATTCTTTAAGGTTTCATTTGGACGCATGCAATTCAATTGGAAGCGTAATTCAATCTTCAGTACAAATAGGTTGCAGTTGAAATAGATATACATGTACATTTATTTACATTATTTGGAGGGCATCAGAAGTTCTGTGGATATCAATTCACAATTTTATACTGTCTGGGGAAAGTCTTTAATTTTACTGAAACCTTATGTATTGTTGTTTAACAAAATGAGTAAACGATTCCCATAGATTATGTGGACCTATTGTGACTATCTATGCAAATATCATATTTTGGAAAAATGTAACCGCTAGAATTTTTAAACTGATGAAGATCATTTATGTTTTCAGAGCCTTCTATAGATCTTGGTTTCAAAACATTGCATAAATCTAGTCTAGATATTTGTTCAGAGCTAGTCCTTAATTCTCTGTGCAGACATCCATAACCTCTTTTTTCATAGAGAAATACATGCAACAGTTGTGGGTTATATTTAAGACTTTTTCAAGTAAGACAGGGCATAACACCTGGTCTTCCTGTATGATATAATGCGACTAGGGTGCAATTTGGGTCGGGTTGTGTCGAGCTTTTGCTACAAAATAAATTGAAATAGTGCATGGTATCCTTAATCGTAACAAATGATCATAATGTTACATTTTATTTTCTAAATAAATAGTCATGCATCTTGAATTTTGGTTCTTTTTTATTGAATGGCTTATATAAAAGTTCTTTGTTATGTAGGCGATTACTCATCTTCCAGCAATTTCTGTACCATCACAGCCTCATGCTACGCTAAATCTTCATGGCTGTTCACTTTTCCCGCACTTGCAATGTATATTGAAAGCAAATATCATTCAAAGGGTATGAATTGTAGTATTTTAAAACTTCTTGCCCTCTAATTTGGTTTAGGATTTCTTTATTTGTCATATTATTCTTAACAGGATAACATTCTAGTTTTAATGAAGCAACTAACTACTGGTGATTTATCAGGTACTTGTCATTGCTTAAATCTGGTGATTCATATGCAAATGGTTTTGAAGTCAAATATGATTATTTGTAAATATTAGTTATGATAAATTTAGAAAAGATTAGTTTATTGCCTCCATAGCGACATTAATGTCCCATTTGAATGGTTGCACGAGATCGAACAACTATAAGCTATTGAATTTATCCATGTTCCATGCCAGTGTGATCATTTATATGGTTTTCTTCTTTTTTACAATCTTTGCTTGTAACTGTAGCTTGTTTACAATCTTCAATATATTGTCCTTGCTTGTAAATTTAATTTGCTTTATAATTATAATTTGTAAAGATGGTTTGTTTCAATGGCGCCATTGTAGTGTGAGGTTGTATAATAAGATCCCTATGTACATGTTACAGGTTGTATCTCCATTTGATGGACATATTCAAAATAAAGGGATTTTTAAATTTTTTTTTTATTATCTATATTTACCTTTTTTTATCTATATTTACCGACGGTCAGGACCGTCGGTGATTTCAACAATGAAAGTGCAGCCATATCCTATTCAACGACGTTTTGTGAGTGTCAGTTTTATCACCGACGCTCCAAAAACGTCGCTGAATAACATACTCACCAATGGTCAGTAACCGTCGGTGTACTTACCAACGCTCCATAAACGACAGTAAATATACGTATCCAAAGGCCCACTTGGGATTTAACGACGGTCGTGACCGTTGGTGTAATATTATATACACCGACGGTTTCTTAAAGCGTCGGCGATTACCTTAACAACAACGTTTGATTTTTATTTATAACGACGTTCATAAACGCCGGTATAAATGGTATCACCGACGTTATTCAATAAACGTCGGTATATACATTTAGGCACGGTAGCATCAGTGACGTTTACTAAAAGTGTCAGTGTAAGTTACACCGACATTCATTGGTATATACATGACCGTCGGTGAATGTCCCTTTTCTTGTAGTGAGAGTAGAAGGCAGTTGAATACCTTTTTCAATAGCATAGAGCTCAAGCGCGAAGATTTCTTCTTTGTTCACATTTTGCGAGAAAAGAGAAATGTAGGTGCCTGAATTGTCTCGAATCAGCCCACCGATGCCTCCTCCATCATCATCCAGGGAAGCATCCACATTAATTTTTAGTTCATCAAGACTGGGGGGGATCCAGAAACACCAGTTTTGACTCAGGTGAGGGAGATTTAATCTATACCCGAAAAAGGATGCTATTTTGGTATTTTCTGTAGAATCTGTATCAGTAATATTCAGAGAATTGATTTTATGCTTGGCTTCGAAGAGAATGTTATTGAGGATGAGGGATTTATACTTTCTTGTACCTTCAAAGATACGAGAGTTTCTTTCTCTCCAATTTTGGCAATGGCAGTGGAAAAGCGGAATTTAAGCACAATAGAGGACTGACAATTCCCACGACATTTCTTCTTGAGCCAATTTGCTTCTTCAAGCAGAGAGGTCTTTAGGTTTCTATGATGCCCAGCTCTCCAGAGAATTTGTCTCCAGACCCAAGCAGAATACCCGCACTTGAAGAACAGGTGATTCACTGATTCTGAGGCCGAATTACATAGAACACAGGAGGAATCAGATTGGGTGCCTCTGCAGAATATTCGATCTTTAGTGCTCATCTTATTAAGGAGAGCCTTCCATGATGTGGTGGCATATTTAGGGACATGAACTTTGAACCACACAATATCAGTCCAGGGAGGATTTAAGTTGTGGACTCGAATAGAATTCCAGGCACTTTTGGTGCTAAAAGCTCCGTCTGTAGAGGGAATCCAGATAGGATAGTTTTTATTATCCTCATTTGAGATTAGGTTTTGGAGAAGCTTGAATTCATCTTTAAGAGAGTCTTTGCGCATAGAGTTGATCCAACCATCTCTTCTCAGGATCTGGGAGAGGAAATTTGCAGATGCTAGGGACGATGCAGTGCGAGCTCTTGGGGTGCCAAGGCTGATTCCAAAGATCGATCTCTTCTGCTTTACCTCCATTGTAGCAAATGAAAGGTTTAGAAAGATTACGAGCTTTAAACATACCTCTAACACCCCACGAAGGCTTAGCTGGCATTTTCATAGTCCAAATGTTTCTGGCCTTACGGTATTTGCTTTTAAACCACTTGGCCCAGAGAGAGTCTTCTTTATTGATAGTGTTCCAGAACAATTTCATTTGAAGAGCGTTGTTTACATCTGAGAATTTTCGGATACCCATCCCTCCTTCATTCTTTGGTCGACAAAAATCTTCCCAACCAATAGAATGGTATTTGATTTGACCTGTATCATGACTCCATATAAAAGCTCTGCAATTTTTTTCAATCTCATCCATGACTCTTTTAGGTAAATTAAAGGCTGATGACCAATAGATTTGGAAAGAGTTAATAACTGATTTTATGAGTTCCACTCTACCCGCTTGACTTAAAAATTTTGTGCTCCACCCTGAAATCCTTCTTCTAATTTTAGAAATGAGCGACGAGCAATCTTGAATTCTCAGATTTGATGTGAAGAGAGGGATCCCCAGATATCTTATTGGAAATTTTCCTTCTTGGATATTGAGAGTGTCGGAAATTCTTCTTTTCACTCTAGAGCTTGTTCCAGAGAAGAACACTTCACTTTTATCAAGATTCGCTTCCAATCCAGAGATCTTAGAGAAAGATTTGAGGCAATATAGAATACCCTTTGCTGAAGCTAAATCTCCATTGAGAAAAAACATGAGATCATCTGCAAAAAGTAAATGGGAGATGGAAATATCTTTGAAGTGGAATGGCGTAGTAATTTTTCCTTTTGCGAGAGCCTTTTCAACAGAGATGGAGAGCATTTCCATAGCTATGGTTAAAAGAAGGGGGGATAATGGGTCCCCTTTCCTTAAACCATTAGAGGAAGTGAAATGCCCTTGGGGAGTGCCATTAATCAAGACCGAAAAGGAGGGTTTTTCAATACAAGCTCTGATCCATTGAATCTAGGTGTTGTTAAATCCCTGATCTGACATGAAGGAGAGAAGGGCCTCCCTGTTAATGTTATCAAAGGCTTTGGCTAAATCCACTTTAAGGCACATAGAAGGTTGGGAGGATTCCAGATGGAATTTATGAAGGATATCATGAGTTAATAGGATGTTTTCATGAATATTTCTACCTTTAATGAAAGCAGATTGGGCAGGGTTTATAAGACTATGGATTTTGGTTCTTAGTCTATCAGCAAGGATTTTAGATATGATTTTGTAAGTGAAGTTGCAAAGGGAAATCAGACGAAATTTAGAAGGCAGGGAGACATCAGGGCCTTTGGGAATGAGAGAGATGAAAGTGTCATTTACCTCTGAGAGAAGCTTGCCATGTTTGAAGAAGTTCTTGATAACTTTAATGAAATCTTTACCCACAACATACCAGAATTGTTTGAAGAATGAGGCATTGAAGCCATCGGGACCCGGAGCTTTGTCTCCATTTGCTTTAAAAACTGCAGAGGTGATTTCTTCGTCGGTGACTGGGATAGAAAGACTATCTGCATCTTCGGTGGATAGGTATCTGCAAGGGGAAGGGCTTCTTTTCTGCTAAGATTTTCCATTGTTCAACACTTTGTTGAAAAATGCGACGAAAATTTGGGCTATTTCCTTAGGATCAGAGGCAGAAGAACCATCAGCTCTAAGAATGGCTCTGATATTATTTCTGTTCTGTCGGCTCTTAATGGAAGAATAGAAGAATTTGGAATTTGAATCTCCAAGATTCAGCCATTGGATGCGAGATTTTTGCCTGAGGAAATTCTCTTCTTTATCCATGGCAATTTTGAGATCAGCACACAGATTTTCTTCCGCCGGGTAGAGATCTGAATTTCCAGGATTTGAAGCAATTAAGGATTGAATGTGATCCAAATCTCTTCGAATAAAAGGGACAACATTATCAACCCTCCCGAACACCTGATGGTTCCACTCCTTGATTTTCAATCTAACTTCTCTCAATTTCTTGGTACGCCACATATATTGGGTTTCCAAAAATTTTGATATTCCAGGCACTTTCAACAACCGGGTAGAGAGACAAGTCTTGAAGCCACATGTTCATAAATTTGAAAGGTTTGGGACCAAGACTGACATAGGGGGAAAGAGTGACCGTGAATTTGGAGTGGTCAGAAATTCCTTCGGTTAAGAATTCGACAAATGATTGAGAATTTTGAGTGATCCAAAGGTCATTTACTTACACCCGATCGAGCTTTGCAAATTTCCTCTGCACTTGTTTATTTGACCAGGTATAATTGTGACCAACGGAGAATAAGTCATCCAGAAAGCAGTTTGCAATGCAACTATTAAGCTCTTCCATTTCAGAAATGGATCCCAAGCTCCCTCCCAATCTTTCATTTTGGAAGCGGACAACGTTGAAATCTCCAGCAACCAGCCAAGGGCGAGAAATTCTAGAGGCTATTTCTTCCAAATTAGACCAAAGAGATCTGCGGGGGATATGGTAATTGTGGGCATAGACTACAGTTAGATCGAAAAAAAGTTAGATTGGAGGAAAAGAATCTCACAGTGAATGAGTTGGCTGGATTCTTCTTTTATTTTAATTTCTACAATGGAAGGATCCCAAAGAATCCAAATCCTCCCTTTGATGACAGATGAATAATTTCCATGAGATTTCCAACCCTGACAAATTTTGCCAGTGATTTCATCAAGATTATGGGTTTTAGCTTTAGTTTCAAGCAGGCAACAGATTGGGAGATTTTTTGATCGAATAAAGTTTGTGATTTCCTTTCTCTTTGGGTTAGAACAGATTCCTCTAATGTTCCAGGATCCTAAAATCATTGGGAAACATTGGGGGATTTTTGGGAAAAGGTGGCTCTTTTGGAGTTAGCAATGAGGAGAGATTGAGTCGATTTGGAGGGGGAATTTGACTGAGCTGGGGGATCAGAGGGATTGGATCCAGAGGTGCAAAAAATGTGGCCAGGGGGAAATTTTGATTCCGGGATCTTTGGTTTGTTCCAAATTTGGTCCTCCATTGACATAGTATCAGAAGGGCCAATGGAACAATTCAGAGAGATTTGGTTACCAGGGATTGGGGTAGGGCTATTGGTAAGGTCTAGTTGATTTGGGATTGGGTTTGGATTTAAGGGGATGGTTTCGGCAGCAACTGGGATATTTTCCAGGGAACAGGGGTCGGGGGATTTGGTTATTTGAGTGGCTACTATGCAGAGATTGACGGGAGGGAATCTAACTTTTTCCGGAGGACATGAAATAATGGGAGAGTGTTCTTCCTCCACATCAGCAAGAGTACTAAATTTGTTAGAAGCACAGGGGGTGAAGGAGTCCAGATTTTGGGAGGTTTTGGTTATCAAGACTTGAGTTTTTCGTTTATCGGGTTTGTAGGGATGGACCTGAGATTTCGGGATCCACTCTTGTTTTTGAACTTGCTTATGAACTTCTTGGGTCATGGGGCATCTGGACAGGGAATGACCGAAATCTTGGCAGGATTTACAGGCAAAGGGTTTCCAATCATATTCGACTGGCTGAATTTCAATACCTGTGGGAGTGTGGATTCTAACATGGTCGGGAAGGGGGCTGTCTGGAAAAACTTCAATACACACGCGAGCAAATCCGAGCCTGGAAGCTTCCGCAGTTTGGGTGTCCATGTATAATGGCATTCCAATGGTGCTTGCAAGTTTGCCCAAACCTTTAGCAGACCAGTACTTTAGATGCAGAGCTGGAAACTTGATCCAAATTGGAAGTTTGGAGAGCTTGGATCTATGAAGAGGACACCCCGGGTACCATCTCTGCAAAATAAGGGCCCTTCCTCCGTAGGTGGTAATCGGCCCTTCAAGAACTTTTGTACAGTCTTCCTCTAGAAAGAATTTGAATAGAAAGAAGTTGTTTGGGAGCACCGACATTTGGAATTCTCCTTTAAGCTTCCATTTTCGGATGAGATGATCTTTAAGGGCAGAGAAATAAGGTTTTCGTCCAATGAAGTAGCCAAAAAGACAATTACTCCATCTTTCTTCTTCAAAGTCTTCCATAGCGAACTCAGCGTCAGTAGTACCAATGTCTGAAAGGATGGGAGAATGGAACTCAATTTTCGTGCTTGCAGATTTCTCTGCCTTTGAAGAGAAGAGCTTTTTCCAGGGACCAATTTCATGCTTTTTTCCGTTTCCATTTTCATGAATTTCTGGGAAGTTTACAGGGGGAGAAGGCAAAGTTGGATCAATTTTTGAAAGAATTGGACTTTTCAAAGCGGGAAAGGATTCAAGAGAAACAAGATCTGGGCGGGAGTTTCTAGGATAACTTTCAGTTTCCCGCCCATTAACTTTATTTGAAACTTTATCAGAGATTTCCTCGAGAGGTAGCCAGGGGTTAGTCAGAGCAGTAGGGGTTAAGTCTATAGATGGATTGGGTTGCCAGGTGTGAGTCGAGGCTTGAGGAGCTGAGTTAACTGGGTCATCAGGAGGGAGGAGAGAGGCTCGGATCGAGCTTTCGAAACTTGGGGGCGAGTTAGGCGAGGAAGGTAAGGAGTTTGAGATAGGCAAAGCTGTCTCTGTCACAAAGGGACAGGGATTAAAGGGTAGATTGATGAATTGATTGATCGGGGGGGGGGGGGGGGGGGAGGGGGAACATACGTCCTTCCTTCTTGCAACGGTTACTTTTCTGTCATTGGTTTCATGCAGAGAACATACGTCCCACACCTAGCAAATTTCCCTGGACCTGTTTTTTTCTGGTCTAAAAGTTTTCTATGTGAGCAATTACAACTCTATAATCCTATTTTTAATGGCACAACTCTATACAATCTTGATCTTGTCGTTGCTGAACTCTAGTTCTAAATGCTTTTGTTTGTATGAGATTTCTGGATTTCAAGATCCACTGTCATCTGTCAAATATGAAGGAAAGACTTTTATTTGGGTTCTATTATTGCTGATTATTCTTTAGAGTTCATAAAATCAATAGAAATATAGAGAAGTTCAGGGTCGAACTTGCTAGGTAATCTCCCAATTACGATGTCCTTTTTCTTTTCATATTTTCTGTAACCCTGCTTTGGGAAAATCCACGTTGATGAACTAATAGTTGGAAATACTGAGTAAAACTGAGTTCATTCTTGCTGCTGCCAACTTTATATGTGTTGAAACATCAGTATTCTAAACTTGTGGCAGGTATACAGATCACCTATTCAGTATTTATGCTATCTGGTAATGAACTCCTGTTTGAGGGGTTTCTCTTAATCAAATAATATCATTCACAGTATAACTAGTAGAATATGTGTTGACAGCAAACTGTGGACCTGGTGATTCAAACATCTTGCAACACTAAAAGAATTCACTTGAGTTCTCCATGTCTACAATCCATGTCTTTTTTTACTATAGTCTACAAACCAATTGACCGTGCTGCTCACTTGATTGGAGATACAGGCTATGATAATGGTTTACTTATGTTCCTCATAATCGATAAGTTGATACAGGATTTTCAAAAGTTTAGAATCAGGATTTCAGTAACTGTTCCTCATGTTTACTTACAGGGGTAAGTTGATTACACGGAGACGTAGTCCGCATAAATCCAATCCCCCCCCACCCACCAAAATCCCCACACCCACTCACCCACCCACGCCACGATCAACCATCAAACAACTATTCTTTGATTTTACGAACCTCAAACCCCAACCCTAGCACCTCAATCTATTCCCAGCAGTCCCTAAACACTTTGAATCTTCATCTAATCCTAACCCTAATCCATCTCACATATCTCTTCCTTTGCTTTGATGGCTTAAACACTCACCCTTGACATTTTTCATCTTTATTTGTTGGTTCTGGAGTAATGTTTGGTGATTTCACCTTGTTGGTGATGCTTTTGTGTGTTGTTGGCGTATCCTTCCATCCTGGAACTGCATACTGATGTATGGTGGTGATGGTTATTGTTGTTTGTGTTGGACTCATTTGTTGGCGACTTGTTGGTGATATGTTGTGATTTGTTGGTGATTTATTGGTTTGTGGTATTGGTGGTTAGTTGGTTGTGTTGTTGTTGGTTCTTCGTTGATTGGTAGTTTGTTGTTGGCTCTTTTGTGGTCGTTGTAGGAGATTGTTGTTGGTGGTGTGTTGTTACTTGTTATCGATATTCATCATGAGCTTGCCTCGCACATCTCACCGGTCAGCAGTCACCCAGATTGTGAGATATCTTAAGAAAGCTTCTAGTAAAGGACCGTTCTTCATAAAGCTTAGTCACATGAGGATTGAGGGGTATTCAGATAGCTTAGTCACATGAGGATTGAGGGGTATTCAGATGCAGACTGGGCAGGATCCCCTGTGGACAGAATGTCTACTACTGGTTACTGTACTTTCATTGGAGGTAATTTGGAAGCATAGGTTCTAAGCTTATGGGTCTAATGAAGTACCTCTTCAAATACAAAAGCGTGACTTCGAAACATCATTTGTTTACAACCTCTGAGTAGAAAAGGGAGATCTACATTTCTAGATCACAACTTTATAGTTAAAACTCGTTTTTATTCTCATTGCTATTTTATTCATTTGGACTACAAAATTTCTTAGTTGAAGCTCTACAATCAAATTACTCCTGAACACTGTTTTTTCCCCAACTTTTTTTGTTTGCAATCCTGGTTCATAACTGTATGTTCACTTCCGTTGTAACAATATTCCTCCTTTTTCAAATCACTACTGTCGATGAAGCAAAACAATTTTATCCACTATTTGGCCTTGGAGCAACTGTTGCCCTTATCTTTTCAGGTCGTACAGTAAAGTACTTCTCTAACCTGCGGAAGAGTTTGGGACCAGGGGTCGACGGTTGGGCAATTTCCCTCAAAGGAATGATGAGCATTGTGGTACTGCTGGGGCTTGGAATCTGTGCAATCTACTGGAGTGTGAATACCTTTGTTTTGAGTGATTCCTCTCTTCCAAAACCCAGTCGTAAGAAGAAGGTAGGCCTCTGGAAGGATCATTTCAAACGTTTTCTATTGGTTGTCTTCTTTCTGTTTTTTGTCACATAACATTAAATTTCATTGTAGGAAAAACCCAAACTTGGCTTGAAGGAAAGCTTGAAGTTCTTAATCAATTCAAGATATGTGAGGGACCTTGCCATGTTGGTGGTTGCATATGGTATTAGCATCAACCTTGTCGAAGTCACGTGGAAATCAAAGCTGAAGGCTCAGGTAAGGAAATTGCCTCTATTGAATCTTCTTGTTACTGTCTGCCTACCAGTGCCACCCTTTACAGACTCTCTCTTCTTCATATTGCAGTTTCCCAGCCCAAATGAATACTCATCCTTTATGGGTGATTTTTCAACTGCCACTGGGATTGCAACATTCATAATGATGCTCTTAAGCCGAGTGATATTTCGCAAGTATGGGTGGGGAGTTGCTGCCATGATCACACCTACAGTGTTACTCCTTACGGGAGTAGGATTCTTCTCTCTGATTTTGTTTGGTGGGCCACTGACCCCCTTACTTGGGAGTCTTGGGATCACTCCTCTACTTGCAGCTGTTTATGTGGGAGCTCTGCAGAATATTGTGAGAGTGCAAAATACAGCTTATTCGACCCTTGCAAAGAAATGGCTTATATCCCCTTGGATGAAGATACAAAAGTCTGAACGTACGACGTCCTGCATTCATTGTTCTTACTCAATTCTACATGTCCATCCCTTCTATCATATCACCAAATAATTCATTCGGCTTCAATTTGCTTGTAGGTAAAAGGGAAGGCAGCCATTGATGTTGTCTGCAACCCTTTGGGGACGTCTGGTGGGGCTTTGATTCAGCAGTTCATGATTTTGACATTTGGGTCACTTGCAAATTCGACTCCCTACCTAGGGGGAGTACTACTGGTGATTGTTTTTCATGGTTAGGCGCAGCAAGGTCTCTGGATTCCCAATTCTCTTCCTTGGCTAAGGAAGATTTGCTGCAGGAGAAGGAACCAAAAATGGCTGTTAAGAAAGCAGCAATAAAAGTGTCCGAGGGAAGAGGCTACTAATGGGCCAGTTGCAAATGATTTAGAGGACCAAAATAAAGAGACGGAGATTAGAAATGGGTCCATTCATGAATCAGTTGCGAGTGGGAAAAATTCATTGAATGGGTCAGCGCTCAAAGAACCAGCAGCTGAAGGGCCTGAAGTTTCATCTGGGACCTCGAACCCCCATGTCCAATAAATTCTATTTTCAGCAGATGGAAATGACTGCTCATAGGAATGATGAGAAGTTTTCTTGGTAAGTTACTGGGTTGAACCTTGTACTCTATTTAAAAAATAACAGGCAGGTTGTAGGATGCAGTTGATTAATTGATCCTTTCTTATGTTGGTTATTAACCGTATTTTCTATTATAATTGCAATGCTCCTACTGAACATTTACTGGAATCTGCCCTCCTGGTCAGATATATAGAGTTCATTGGTTTGAATAGATATAAGAGCATTTCTTTTTCATAGGAAATGAATATGCCAGTGTTTGAAACTGCTGCCCAAAGCGAAACTCACATTAAACTCTTCTCTAAGCCTGAATATATCCGGATGAATTATCTTCCAGGTTGGTACTTGATATCCCTTATTACTTCCTAACAATTACGTAGTCATCTTTTCTTACCATTAACTGTTCTGTATCTCAATGGATACATATATCTATGTTTTTATTTTAGTCTATGGGTTGGAGATTGAAATTTATGCATTCAAGTCTTTATGTTGCTAGCAAGTCTACACAGAAATTGCACCCAGAATTCAATCGGGTGGGTTCTTCCTGGTCTAGATGCTGTTGATGCATGGAGAGTCAGCCAATCAATGGGTCATCCTTTGTCCTTCACAACTTCTCTATTTCTTTATGTGCATGAAGAAGAAACAACGGAATTCTCTTAGAAACCTTTTGGAACTTGCCTCGGGATTCTTGGGAGGACAATTCTGTAACTCTTCCTCTTCCTAACAGCATTGGGTCTTTTAGTTTAAGTTGGACTCGAAAGTGCAGCTCAACATTCTGCCGCTGCTTGGCAATCTTGAAGGTTTCTTATTGCAAAGCTTCACGCAAGTTCATGATCATCTACGAAGTCAGATATGTGGGTTAAAGAAAATTATTAGATCTTTGAACAAGGTGGGCCCACTCTATTTTTAAAAGAAATACGTGCACTTATATAACACATTTATTAGAAAATTCATTGTGGTCCACGTTATTCCAATATCCAAATCGTTCATTTGATCCCAACTTTCCCCAAAAATCATCTCCATGTGATGATCCTAACACTCTGACCTGTAGAGATTTCTATATGGTATAGTTTATCTACAAATTAGAGGGTTAGGATTATCCAATGGAGATAATATTTGGGTAAAAAACTAGAACCATTGGGGCCGAACAACGGAATGGTTTGGATCTTCGAACAAGGGAGGCTTCATTGTATTTTTTCAAAACCTATGCTCACCTACAAACGGGCATAATACACAAGGGGGCCCATCTACTATATGGCACTACATAGATCATATGTAACCCATATTCTCTAAAATTTCACCGGGACCACTTTGTTGAAAGATGCAAACCGTTCATCTGTTGAGCCTCAATGTAAATAGGTTGTGTCCACCTTCTTCAAAGATCTAAACTATGGTTGTAATTTGGGTCGGGGTTGGGGCCAACCCTTTCCGACCGGATGTACCCTTTTTTCCCAGCCCAAATCCGACATGACCCGATTTCCAACCCAGCCCAACCTGAGGAACCTCTTTTTCCAACCTGAACCCGACCCGACCAGAGATTTTAAGCTTACAAAAAAAAAAAAAAATCATAAAAAATGTCGGGTTTCGCTCGGGCCAGGTTGCCCCAACCCTCAACCAGACCCGAGTTGCACCCAATCTAAACCATCCATTGTTGGGCCCCACTAAGGATTCGTGTTCAAAGAAGAGAGAGAGAGAGAGAGGTGTAGGTGGGGCCTACCTTATTCAAAAATCTAAACAATTAGTTGTTGGTTGAATTTATCCCTTTTGAGGGATGAAGGGATGAATTTAGTCCTTACAATTTTGTCAGGTAATCTAAAATTAGCTGTAGGAAACTCAAGTCGTGTGTAAAGGCGTAAAGCAAAAGGATCTAATCCCGACAAGATGAAGCTTAAATCTCCACTAGATTTGTTTCTTAAATTGTATCCATAAGCTAGATGAGTCGCCCAACAAATCGGAATTTTCCACAGCAATGCTTTAAAATCCCGAATCTTCTTTTTAATCAACACGACCAAACCCAACGTACTGAGTTAAAAAACAAACAAACAATGATCTGAATTTTTGCTTAAACGATAAACCCCATCAAAACCCCCACACACAAAGACCAAAGCAATGCTCTCTTTCTCTTCCAGAAATGGCTGTTTCTGCAAAAAACCCTCCCAATCCTCTTCTAAATGGCCTTCTTCGTCCTCTTCCCGCACAACCCAAAAGACCCAAATCCCTCAATTTCTCTCCCAACCCAAAAATCTCCAAACCTCCCTAAAAAAGATTCAACAAATATCTGCTCACAACACAAGCTCCATAAACTCCACAAATTTGAATTCAGATATATGCGAGCTCTGCATCCAAGGGAACTTAGACCAAGCTCTTAACCACTTATATTCCATGAAAGACACCCAAATTCCCTGTTAGACCGAAAATCGGTAACAGGTACAGCAGTGACGTGAGAGCGGAGCTGGAAGACCAGAGGAGCTGAGTCCTGAGGGACCGGAGTGAAAGGGAGCAAAGTAGCTGAGTCCTGCTATGAGGGCTGAGTCCTGCACAAAGGCAAGTGAGGTCAGAAGACCAACCCGGGTTTTACTCCGGATAGGCCCTTCGACACTCAAGTCAGTATGAGCAGGAGTGCAGAGCTAGTTTTAGGAGTTTTGGGTGGAGAGGGTTTGTTTTCATTACCCATTGGTTTGAGCTTTGAACCCCTTTTTATAGGGGGAAAACTGGCGAGGTGTCCAGGACAGGTGGCGGCCTGTGAGAGGCTGGAGTTCACCTACTCCAGGACAGGTGGCGGCCTGTGAGAGGCTGGAGTTCACCTACTCCAAGACAGGTGGCGGCCTGTGAGAGGCTGGAGTTCACCTACTCCAGGACAGGTGGCGGCCTGTGAGAGGCTGGAGTTCACCTACTTCAGGACAGGTGACGGCTTGCTACAGGCCGGAGTTTTTACACCCTGTCAGTTGCCCCTCAGTTCTCCAAGTTATTGAGTGACTTGGGGAAGTGTGGTTGATCACTTTCCTGGATGGGTAGGCGTTGTCTAGAAGCGAGTCCGGAAATCCAGTCCGGAGTCCGGCTGAAAATGAGTCCGGAGATCCAGTCCGGAGTCCGGCTGAAAATGAGTCCGGAGATCCAGTCCGGAGTCCGGCTAAAAATGAGTCCGGAGGTCCAGTCCGGAGTCCGGCTGAAAATGAGTCTATAAATCGAGTCCGGAGTCCGGCTGGAAATGAGTCCGGAGGTCCAGTCCGGAGTCCGGCTGGAAACGAGTCCATAAATCGAGTCCTGAGTCCGGCTGGAAATGAGTCCGGAGATCCAGTCCGGAGTTGAGCCAGTCCGGCTTGGGCCGGACTGGTTTTTGTCGTCTTGTATCCAGTCCGGCTTGGGCCGGACTGGTTTTTGTCGCTTTGTGGAAACGCGTTATATCCAGTCTGGCCCCAGCCGGACTGGTTTTTGTCGTCTTGTAGAAACGCGTTATATCCAGTCTGGCCCAGCCGGACTGGTTTTTGTCGTCTTGTATCCAGTTCGGCTTGGGCCGGACTGGTTTTTATCGCTTTGTAAAACACGTCATATCCAGTCCGGCTTGGGCCGGACTGGTTTTTGTCGTTTTGTAGAAACGCGTTATATCCAGTCCGGCTTGGAATGAGTCCGGAGATCCAGTCCGGAGATCTTCTGGAGATACGCTTATATACGCGCGTATCCATACGCGCGTACTCGATCATATCTTTGTCTGGGAGAATGTGTCCGTCTTTAATAAGGGACACGTGGCACCGTTTGAGTGCCATTGAGATGCGTGCCTCGCATTTAATGCCCCACCGCCTTTGAAAAAGTTATAAAAGGAGGTTTTTACCTCTCATTCTTCACTTTTCACTTTTTATCTTTTCTTCTTCTCTTTCTCTTTTCTTGCTCTGCGAGTTCGACTTCGCAGTTCGTGGTTGGAGTCGTGCGTGGACCTAGGAGCTCTCTACTCACCGGTATTCTTCTCAGCCCCTCTTTTTACTACATGTCTGATAGTAGTTCAAGTTCCGAGTCCGGTTCTGAGTCTTCCACCAGTAGTAGCTCAGAATTTAGGCCACTTCAGAAGCCTGTAATGGCTAGTCCAGCCGTTAGAGTAGATATTATAGACAGCGACGACGGGGGGGACAAGGACGAGGTGATATTAGATCTGAACGTCACCCCACTCCCGACTGATAGTCTCCACCGAGTAGGGGGGAGTGGGGGTAGCGACGTTGGTGAGGCATCGACAACGTTCCTTCCTGGCCGGGCCGTGGAGGTCATCGCTAGAGCGTGGATGGAGGCCAACCCTAAATACAACATGCGGGCTCTAGTTGAGGAAAATCACCTCACCGAGTCCATTCTGAGGGACATTAGAGATAAATACTGTGTGCCCCCATCGTTTGAGCTGAGAGCGGCAATAGAGGGGGATAGGGCGTGCAACGAAAGTCCGGATCTCTGCATTTATGAAGAGTCGTTGAGAGCAGGGCTTCGATTTCCCTTGCACCCATTCTTCGTCGCGGTGCTTCGATATTATGGACTGGCCCCTGCCCAGGTTGCTCCGAACTCATGGAGGTTACTGACTGGGTTTTTGTACCTTGTTCATGGCCGGCTAGAGAGGAGCGTGTCCGTTCCTCTATTCCGTGCTTGTGCACATCTGAAAAGGCATAAGGAGGGGGGCTGGATTTATATTAGCCAGCGCCCTGATTTGAAAATCATTACTGGTATCCCTTCGTCAATACACTCGTGGAAGAATAGGTTCTTCTATGTCAAGGATACGGAATCCAGTGAAGCCTGGCCAGTTCCTTTAGTGTGGGATACTCTGAATACCACCGGGCTGAGCCGCAAACCGCTTCTTGAGGGCGACGATAGGAGGACGTTCGCCCTGATGCGGGAGGAGGTGGAGCGAATAGGCCTCATTCACTGTTCGGATTTTTCAGGAGAAGAAATTCTGGTCGAACTTGGTATAAGTATTGCGACTCCGACACGTATGTAGCTAGACTCTTAAAACTGCTGTTTTCCTTTTTTGCTTCTGACTGCTTGTTTACTTGCAGAAATGAAGAAACAATCAACAGTTGAGAGAATAAGGCAAGGAGCCCTTCCAAGGGCGCAGGAGGGGGCTCAACAGGCGATCCAACAGAGCCAAAAGAGAAAGGCGGCTGAGATGGCAAGTCCGGCTCTGACACAAGACACTGCGCCACCCCCGGCTCCGAAGGCGAAAACCACAGTGAAGCTAGTCGGCCCCTTTGCCCAGGGAGGTGGTTCTTCTAAATCTGGTGGTGCATCTACTGGAACTGGAGCTGGAGCCCGTCCTCCTTCAACGAGGGCGGGTGATAACGTTTTTCGGCCCAATTGGGCCGTCCAGAAGGACGATACTGGCCTGGGCAAAAGCCGAGTAGCGGCTGAGATCCTGAGCAAATGTCTCCTTCGGAAGGATAAGCAGCAGGTCATCCACGAGCCGCCAGCTACAGGCGAAGAGGCGGTGTTCTCTTCACTTTATCAGGTAAGGAGAAGTGATGAATTCACTTACTTTCTATCCGTCTTTTGCTTTCTTCCTATACTGATGCTTGTTTCTGCCTGCAGATTGGGATATACTACAACGATCTCAAGGAGAAGAGCAAGAAATTCTCCGAAGCCATCACCAAATCTGAAGTGGTGAACGGGAAGCTGGCCAGTGAGGTTAAGGAGCTCCAAACGAGCATTGGACAGGTGGAGGCAGAGAAGAAGCTGCTTGCGGAGGATTTGGCTCTCGAGAAGCATAAACTACACAAGGCTGCGAAAGCCATGAGTGCCCAGAGGGAGAGAGCCAAGGAGAGGCAGAATGTCGCGGTGAAGGAGGCTGCAGAGGAGAAGGAGGCCGAACTCTTCAGTCTGTCTAGTGAGGCCTACAAGCTTGGGTACTATGACTGTCTCGAGCAAGTCAAAGCATCCAACCCCGCCTTGGTGATGACGAATCTGACTCTCCCTGCAATGCCGACGATTGTCGACGAGGAGCCAGACGTTGTTGCTGATAATGCCACCGATATTGCTTCTGTCCCGGAGGGCAGATCTCCGCAGGGCGGGGACCACGGCGTCTCTTAGGCGTCTCCTTCACTCTTTTTGTAATGGTCCTTGAGGCCCCAAAATTTCCTTTAAATTTCCTTTTTTTTTTTTTTGACAGCCTTCAAGGCCAACTCTGTAATGGTCCTCGAGACCCTACATTTTGATTAATGGAATTATACTTGCCCACATCTGTTCTCCTTGTCTTTGATAAGCTTTAGTTGAATAACTTGTCCGGCTTGCCCCCTAGTTTTAATAAACTGGGATTCTAAGCGATTGATAGCCAAGTTCTGGCGAACTGGGTTTTCAGAGAGTACCCAAGTTTTTATGAACTGGGTTTCCAGAGAGTACCCAAGTTTTTATGAACTGGGTTTCCAGAGAGTACCCAAGTTTTATGAACTGGGTTTCCAGAGAGTACCCAAGTTTTATGAACTGGGTTTCCAGAAAGTACCCAAGTTTTTATGAACTGGGTTTCCAGAAAGTACCCAAGTTTTTATGAACTGGGTTTCCAAATATAAGAGGAAATCTGAATCTGCAAAAGAATTATTTATTCATATTAACATAAACTTAATTTACAAAATCACCTCTCACGCCGGACGATGTGACTACTGATAATATTTCCTGAGGTTTTTGGAGTTCCACGTGTGGGGTAATAGATGCTCCTCCAGTGTCTCTAGCTTGTAGCTTCCTGGGCGAATAACTTCTTTCACTCGATACGGTCCCTCCCAAGTCGGCGAGAGTTTCCCGACTTTCAATGGTTGGGAGACGGCTGCCTTCCTCAGGACTAAATCTCCTGTCCGGAATTCTCTGGGACGTATCTTTGGAGTCATGATAATTGGATACTCTTTGCTTGTAAGCGGCGACGCGGATTCGAGATTCTTCCCGGATCTCCTCTAGTAAGTCGAGATTGGCGCGGAGTTCGTCACTATTAAGCTGCTCATTGAAGCTGGTGATTCTAGGAGACGGAGCGCCTATATCGACCGGTATTACAGCCTCTGTTCCAAAGGAGAGGTTGAATGGCGATTCACCAGTTGGCGTACGAGGAGTAGTGCGATACGCCCATAGGACGTGATAAAGCTCGTCTGCCCAGCGACCACCTTTTTCATCCAGTCTTTTCTTTATCCCCTGAAGCAGGATTCTATTAGTCACTTCGGTTTGCCCGTTGGTCTGGGGGTGAGCTACTGAAGTGAACCTCTGTTCAATTTTTAGATCGGAGCAGAACTTCCGAAAGTTCCGGCAGTCGAATTGTTTGCCGTTGTCCGTTATCAAGGCACGAGGAATCCCAAATCTGCAAACGACTGATTTCCAGAAGAAATTCTGCACGTTCTGCTCTGTGATCTGGGCTAGAGGTTCCGCCTCCACCCACTTAGTGAAATAGTCGATCGCCACTACCACGAACATGCGCTTTCCGGAGGCCGGTGGAAAGGGGCCTAGGATGTCCATCCCCCATACTGCGAAGGGGAGTGGACTAATAATTGGAGCCATTGCCACGGCGGGCTGGTGGATGGTGGGAGAGAATTTTTGACACTTCTCGCACCTTTTAACCAGACCCAGCGCGTCTTGCCTTATGGTAGGCCAGTACAGGCCTCTGAGTAGCACCTTGATTGCCAGGGCTTTGCCCCCCAGATGCTCTCCACAGATCCCTTCATGTGTCTCCTGCAATGCATACGCGGCGTCGCCCGGCCTGAGGCACTTCAGGTATGGAAGAGTATAGGATCTCTTATATAAGTTGTCATTGCTGAGGGAGAATCGGGCAGGTCTCTGTATCACCTTGCGGGCTTTCTTCTTAACTTCGGGGAGTTTATCATCGCGCAGATAACTGATGATCTCGTTCATCCAGCACGGCTCATTCTCAACCTGCATTATTTCCGCAGCTTCACCTTCTATACTGGATCTCCGTAGAAACTCCATACATATACTCCCGAGAGTGGTGCATCCGGAGGCGGCCAGTTTTGACAGTAGATCTGCCTTTGCATTCTCCGTTCTGGGGATTCTGATAACTTCAAAACTTTTGAACTTGCTGGATAACTGGTGGACCTTGGAGAGGTATTTGATCATACGCTCGTCTCGGGCTTCATAAACTCCTTGAATTTGGTTTGCAACCAACTGGGAGTCGCAGTATGCCTTCAACTTTCGAGCGCCAGTCTGAATCGCGAGGCTCATTCCGGCAAGGAGGGCCTCATATTCCGCCTCATTGTTGGACGCACGGAATCCGAACCTCAGGGCATAATCGGCAGTGAAGTCGTCAGGCCCCGTGAGAATAAGGCCGGCTCCACAACCACTCTTATTCGAAGATCCATCGACATGTACTTCCCAGATCAATGCGGCGGTCGTCGAACCCTGCTTTGCTGGTGACTGAATGATTTCTGTTTCAGTTCCGTCTGCTATACATTCGTTAGTGGCTGCTTTCTCTACAACCGGAGGCTGCACAGCTTCGGGGTCGGCGATTTGCTGGGGAATGGTGCACTCAGCTACGAAGTCTGCCAGTACTTGGGCCTTGATGGCTGGCCTAGGTGCGTACTTGATATCGAACTCGCTCAGTTCCACGGCCCATCGAGTCGCCCCGAGATATCTGGTCGATGGAGAACTTGCCTGAGCGGCTGATCAGTCAGGACTTTTACGGTGTGGGCTTGGAAATACGGCCTTAACTTCCTGGCCGCCATTACCAGCGCGTAAGCCAATTTCTCGACCCGCTGGTACTTTATTTCTGCGTCGTGAAGAAATTTGCTGACATAGTATATAGGTTTTTGTTGGCGATGCTCTTCGCGAACTAGGACGGCTGCCAGGGCCGTGGAGCTAATGGAGAGATACAGAAATAGCTCCTCGCCCGGTTCCGGCTTTGTTAACAGTGGCGGGGAGGACAGATACTGCTTCAACTCTTCGAATGCGGTCTGGCATTCTTCTGTCCAGGGCGCAGTCTTGAGTCCTTTGACTACGCTGAAGAAAGGTAGGCACCTCTCTGCTGACTTTGAGATGAAGCGCCCCAATGCGGCTATCATTCCTGTGAGCCGCTGAACTTCTCTTATAGTTTTTGGAGCAGTGAGCTCCATCACGGCTTTAATCTTCTCTGGATTTGCTTCTATCCCTCGTTGGCTTACCATAAACCCCAAGAACTTTCCTGAGCTAACGCCGAAAGTGCATTTGGTGGGGTTAAGCCTCATACTGTGCTTCTTCAGGACCTGAAATGTCTCTCTTAGATCAGACACATGATCCTGTGCACTCCGGCTTTTGACCAGCATATCGTCCACATAAACTTCCATGTTACGGCCGATCTGGTTCTGAAAAAGTCTGTTCACGAGCCTTTGATAGGTAGCCCCAGCGTTTTTGAGGCCAAAAGGCATGACACGGTAACAGTAGGTCCCTTGATCTCTGACGAAGGAGGTTTTTGGTATATCTGATTCGTACATCCTGATCTGGTTGTATCCGGAGAAGGCGTCCATGAAACTCAGCAGTTCGTGACCCGCAGTGGCGACGATAAGCTGATCGATTTTTGGGAGCGGATAGCTGTCTTTGGGACAGGCTTTATTTAGATCGGTGAAATCGACACAGGTCCTCCACTTTCCATTGGTTTTCTTAACCAGGACTACATTTGCCAACCAGTCGGGATATCGAATCTCCCGAATGAAGTCAGCCTTCAGAAGCCTCTCCACTTCTTCTTTTATCGCCTGTCATCTTTCGAAAGCGAAATGCCTCCTTTTCTGCTTAACCGGTTTGCAAGTTGAATCAACACCGAGTCTGTGCGTGCTGATCTCCGGATCAATGTCGGGCATATCAGTAGGGACCCATGCAAAAACATCTGCATTGTCTTGGCGGAACTTGGTGAGCTGGCACTGAATGCTATTGCTGAGAGAGGAGCCGATCGAAGTGACTTTTTCCTTATCTTCCGGGCATAATGGGATGGAGATAAGATCCTCAGCGGGCTGAGTCCCCCTGAGTTTGTCCCTTACGTCGAATAGTTCGATTGGCAGTGATTCAACTGCATTTTTGCCTTTGAGCGCCATTGCGTAGCACTCCCTGGACTGAGGTTGATCTCCTCGAACTTCTCCCACGCCATTTGGCGTTATGAATTTCATTTTCTGATGATAAGCCGAAGCCACCGCACGGATCAGGTTCTGGCCAGGCCGCCCCAAGATGGCATTATAGACCGAAGTGGCCCTTACTACAAGGAAGTTGACCATGGCGAACGCTTGGCACAGTGGTTCTCCGACAAGGACTGGGAGCTCGATCTGGCCTTCTACTTTCACAACCTCTCCGGAGAAGCCAAATAGGTCTGAGTTCGCCGGCTTCAGGTGGTCATCGCCTGTCATCATCTTCTGGAAGGCGTGATAGTACAAAATGTCTGCCGAACTGCCGTTGTCTACAAGGATTTTCTTTACATCCCAGTTGGCGACGAGCATGGTTAAGACCAGTGCGTCGTCGTGAGGCAGTATGAGGTTGTCCAGATCTGCGTCTGAAAAGGAGATCTCATTCTCCGTCCTCATCTTCTTGTTGGACGTGTGCACGGCGTTAACTCGCCGCGCATACGCTTTGCGAGCAGCGGAGGATGTGCCCCCGGCCGCAGGTCCACCCATGATTGTACCAATGGCCCCCCTTGGCTGGGATCGGGATGCCTCTGGCTGCGAACTGGATGGCAGAGGTTGCTTATTCTGGGTAGGAGGCGGCTGTGATCGTCAAGGGCTACGGCCCTGGGGGCTCTTCTCTCTGCGCTCTGGTTTACGGCCGTCAGTTCGGATATATTTTTTCAAGTAGCCCCGGCCGATCAGCTGCTCGATTTCCTCCTTGAGCTGCCAGCATTCATCCGTGTCGTGACCATGGTCCCTGTGGAACCGGCAGTATTTTGATGGATCCCTCCTGTTTCCTTTAAAGATCATCCTAGCAGGCCACCTCACGAATTCTTCTTCGCTGATTGCGACCAATATATGTTTTCTGGAGGTGTTGAGAGGCGTGAAACTCTCTTCTCTTCTTTGCGGAGGTGGAGACTTCTCTCTCCTGGGAGGTTTATCCTCCCTACGCTGCTTGGGAGGGTTTTTATCTTCAAAGGTTCTCCGATTCGAGTTAAGGGCTGCCAGCGTTTCCTCCACTGTTATATACTCCTCAGCGCCGGCCATTAGGTCTGCTAATGAGTGAGGATTTTGGCGGGCTACTGCCCGACGGAAGTCATTAGATCTGGCACCTGCAAGGAGCGCATTCATAGTTGCTGAGGGATCTAGATTTGGCACTTGAAGTGCCTCCCTGTTGAAGCGGCGGACGAACACTTTCAAAGGCTCATTTTCGTCCTGCCGCAAGGCCATCAAGGATGCTGTTGTTTTCCTTGGCCTGCGGCTACTCATGAAGTGGCGGACCAGATCTTCTCCGAAGTCATCGAAGTTGCTGATGGAGTTCGGTTTAATCCTGGAGTACCAGTCTCTCGCAGCACCAGTTAGTGTCGTCGGGAATGCTCTGCAAAGAAAGCCGTCGGAGGCGCTGTGGAGGAGCATCATTGTTCTGAATGTCTCCAAATGGTCCACGGGGTCAGTAGTCCCGTCGTACTGCGGGACGGCTGGCATTTTAAACCCTCTGGGTGCTGGGGCACCCAGTACATCATCAGTGAACGGCGTTCTACTTGAGAACGCCCTGGAGGCGGGCCGGCTCTGGTCCTTCGCCAGTTCCTCTATTCGATGGTCCATTTCCTCCATTCTCTGTAGCAGCGGATCAGCTCTATGGTCTAGGGACCTGACCCTTCCCACCGATTGGCTTGCCGCGGAGTCGGACTGACTCTCCGGACTCCCACGACGAGGCTTGGATTTCCTTAGTGGCGCTCGCTCCTCGTGAGCTTGGCGCCTTTGCGCGGAGTGAGACCGCGACCTTCGGCGGCGGTGAGGCTCTGTCTGTGCGTGCCTGGTCATGGGATGACGGACTTGTCTGGTGGAGTGGTGAATTCGGTCCTCACCATGGCGCGACGACTCTCCTCTGAGAATATTCGACCTTTCCTGCGCAGGTCGTGGAGCTTCCGGAGGAGGTTGGGGAGGCGCTTGGAGCAGCTGCTAGTACTGGCCGACAAGGGCCGTCATCTGCTAGAAAAGGGCTTGAACTTGATCCGAAGTGGGCATGGGGTTCAGGTGCTCTGAGCGAGCAGGGCTCTGCTCGGCGGTAGCAGAAGCTGCCACTACTAGCGAGGCGATTCGCTCGCTCCGGGTCCTGCGAGGTAGCATGGCTTGGGCAGTCCGTGCAGTGGGTACTCACGCGCTCTTGTGCCCTGCCATTTTTGCGAGACGTCTGAGAACAGCTTTTAGTTCTGGGGTCCCACGGATGGCCCCAATCTGTTAGACCGAAAATCGGTAACAGGTACAGCAGTGACGTGAGAGCGGAGCTGGAAGACCAGAGGAGCTGAGTCCTGAGGGACCGGAGTGAAAGGGAGCAAAGTAGCTGAGTCCTGCTATGAGGGCTGAGTCCTGCACAAAGGCAAGCGAGGTCAGAAGACCAATCCGGGTTTTACTCCGGACAGGCCCTTCGACACTCAAGTCAGTATGAGCAGGAGTGCAGAGCTAGTTTTAGGAGTTTTGGGTGGAGAGGGTTTGTTTTCATTACCCATTGGTTTGAGCTTTGAACCCCTTTTTATAGGGGGAAAACTGGCGAGGTGTCCAGGACAGGTGGCGGCCTGTGAGAGGCTGGAGTTCACCTACTCCAGGACAGGTGGCGGCTTGCTACAGGCCGGAGTTTTTACACCCTATCATTCCCATTGATGAACAAACCTACATTTCCTTACTAAGGCTCTGTGACTGGAAGCGTGCGGTACGTGAAGGTGCACGTGTCTACGCTCACATCTCTTCTTCTTTGACCCATTTGAGTTTACGCTTGGGTAATGCACTCTTGAGCATGTTTGTTCGGTTTGGTAATCTGTTCGATGCGTGGTTTGTGTTTGGTAAACTGAAAGAGAGGGATATTTTTTCATGGAATGTTATGGTGGGTGGTTATGCGAAAGCGGGGTTTTTCGATGAAGCCTTGAATTTGTACCATCAGATGCTGTGGATAGGAATTAGGCCTGATTTGTACACTTTTCCTTGTGTTCTGAGGACTTGCTGTGGTGTTCCGGATTTGATTAGGGGTAGCGAGGTTCATGTTCATGTTATTAGATTTGGGTTTGAGTCAGAAGTTGATGTAATTAATGCTTTGATCACAATGTATGTGAAATGTGGTGATGTTTGTAGCGCACGCCGGCTGTTTGATAGAATGTCTAAGAAAGATAGAATTTCGTGGAACGCAATGATTTCAGGTTATTTTGAGAATGGGGAGTGTTTGGAGGGATTGAGATTGTTTTTTACAATTCGTGTTCTTTCCATCGAACCGGATTTGATGACGATGACAAGTGTGATCTCGGCTTCCAAGTTGATGAGTGATAGGAGATTAGGGAGGGAAATTCAGGATTATGTGATTAGAACGGGGTTTGGCATTGATGTTTCGGTTAATAATGCGCTGATTCAAATGTATATTAGTGGCGGGAATTTGGAGGAAGCGGAGAAGATTTTCTTCAGGATGAAGTCTAAGGATGTGGCATCATGGACGACAATGATATCGGGTTATGAGAAGAATGGGTTTTCTTCCAAAGCTGTGGAAGCTTATGAACAGATGAAGTTAGTGGGTGTAATGCCTGATGGAATTACGGTCGCCAGTGTTTTGTCTGCCTATACTTGTTTGGGACTTCTAGATAGAGGTATCAAGCTACATGAGTTTGCGAGTAGGAGAAGGCTTATCTTGTACCCTACAGTGGGAAACATGTTCATCCACATGTATTCTAGATCCAAACGCATTGATAAGGCTTTGGAAGTCTTCAATCAAAATAAGAGTTTAAGGTTCGGTCAAAATGGGGTGTCTATAGTGGTTTGCCGATTTGGAATTCCACGAGTCCTCATCACCAATAACGACAAGTAGTTTGACAATGCACAGTTCAGGAAGTTCTGCAATTGGCTTACCATTGACCACAAGTTGGCATCAGTAGGCTATCCGCTAGCAAATGGGTGGATAAAGGAAACAAACTGGACACTGCTACAAACCTGTCACTAATGAACTGGTTCCTGTTAGAGTATATGCCTTGAAAAGCCTGTAGAATAACATTCTGTAATTAATAAAGGTTTATTTTACCACATGAATGGGTTTTAAAATTAATGAATGTGTGTTATGTACTTATTTTATGACACATGTTCGTCCTTAGGTAGCATAGTCGAAATGTCATGCTTAAAGGATTCACAGATCTAAGGGACTAAGGATATATGGCATCTCGGTTCTATGCAGGCCTTAATAGTTACTAGTTGGGTAAGAGACGGGACATCTATTTCTGTATACAACTAGCATCAGTCTTGCCTACATGCATGTGATGTGAGGTGACTTATCTCGGTCATTTGTGTAGTGGAACCTAAGCAAGAAGAGTGGGTGAGACAATTGGATTGCGCAACCGAACCGGATCAAAATAAAAGAACAACTTGTGGACAAGTGTGGACCCCGATCCCAAGGACGGCTAAGGGACGGATTCCCCTACATCCTTTGGATCTCCACAATGTGAAGGAGAGCTTTATCCCACCCTCATAGCATAGCACGAGTGGCGATATATGAGATACCTCTTGATTCGGAGACAAAAGCCTCGAAACCAAGATGTACCTAAAATAACTCAGAGTCGCCATCCATGGATAGACCATGGAACCAGAAATCTACTCTGTGCAATGGATAAATCCAGAGATTTACAGGGTCCGTGCCTGGTGACGAATGAGGAAGGTCCAGAGAGCACCTCCACCTGCCCGAGTGCAAGCACTCGGTCTCTTATGCCATTTTTGTTCACTTCGAAGAATTTTGGGCTAAAATCATGTGAAATGGGAACATGCATCCCTGAGAAAACGTCTACCTAAGCATGCATGACCCAGGGATAGGCAAAGAAAGCAAACAAATCATAACTCATCACATCTAATTCTAACTCAATGCATCTAAGAAACCAGTAAACAATCACATACACAGCTACAACTAAGCAGATAATGACAGATATGATGAGATAAGCAGGAAAAGCAGTAAAGAGCTATATCTAAGCAGATAATTAAGATAAGATGAATGAATAATGCTACAGCTAAGCTTGTGAATGAGTATATGTAAACTATGCAAGAGGTAATGTTAAGAAAATAGTAATTAATCACATGTTAGAAAAAGTAAGCAAGCTAAAAGTAACACATAAGAAACCAAAGACAAACACACAATGAGCTAAAAGATGCAAGGAAAGAAAGGAATCAGAGAGTCAACGGTATGCGAGGATCAAAATGCCAGGAAAAAGAAAAGGAGACATACGATAGACTCAGGGAGCGATTCTAAAGGAATCAAGCCCAGTAATCCTGATCCGCTAAAGATTGGACAAGTCTCGCGGTCGTCATAGCCTATCATTGGGCTCAACGAGGACAATCCCTGTGAAGGGGTAGCGCTACGTCGTCACCCATCCCAAAACCCGATAAAACGTCGAAAAACCGATGAAAACCGAAAAACCACGATGAAAACCGAAAATGGAATGAAAAGAGAGCTCCGAGTGACCTGGTGTGGACCCCGATCTGAGGATGATGAGGAAACGCGTCCCTACATCCTCTCGATCTCCACATGAAAGAGAGCTCTGCCAAGGAACTCTCGAAACGGTGCCACCCTCATAGCATAGCACGAGTGGCGATAAATGAGATACCTCCTGATCCAAGGATAATTCCTCAAACCAAGACGTACCTAAAGTAAAACTCAGAGTCGCCATCCATGGATAGGCCATGGAACCCAAAAAACAAATCCTCTGTGCAATGGATAACCAGAAATATATATGAGCTTTTGCCTGATCACGAATGGAGAAGGTCCGAAGAGCACCCTCAATTCGTCCGAGTGCAAGCACTTGGTCTCTTATGCCATTTAGTATTAACTTTAAAGAATTTTGGCAAAATCATGTGATATGAGAACAAATATCCCCGAGAAGACGTCTAGCTAATCATGCATGACTCGGGGATAAAATAATAAGCAAACACAACATAAATGAAAGAAGTGTCACCTAAGTATAGCTAGGTTATGGGTGACATGCCTAATTGGTGTCTAAGTTCTGGTGGGCGAACACATGCATGCTACAACTAAAGGTATAAAGTCTGCGCATGAAAGTAAGAAAACACAACAAAACATACAATATGACAACACAATAAATCCTAAGACTCTAAACGATTTAGCCCGAGTCTTTGGATGGTCTGATGTTCATCCAAAGAAGCCTACGTATCCCCGCCTCCACGAGAATCAGAGCAACGTAGTTCTTCGCGCCTATTCTAGGCTATGATGCCTAAGACATCTAAACCTCTATCCTAGACTCGACCTAAAGGATCTGACTAGTTATTAAAGTTTCTTGTGCGATTATTTAAATTCCAATGGATTGTGAATTTCAGGACACCCTATATGTCCTAACTAAATGCAGGTTAGCCCTAAGCTAATGCAGGTGGTTCCTAGAACCTATGTGTAACTAGGCTGTGTTTCCTAAGGAAAACAAAGGGCGGACTAACACATCCTATTCTAATCATCAGTCGGCGATGTTGATCGTCAACTGACCGGACGGAGGCGTTCCTATTACTCTAGGACAAACTTCTAACTCTAAAACAAGCACAAACAAGCACACAATAAAATAAAGACTAAGCCCGGACTCTAAAACTCTCTATCTAGGACAAAGTCCTAACTCTAGAGGAAGATTTTTCGAAAACAGGTTTATGAAATATTTTTGTACTTTTTTAAAGAGTTTGAATGATTTATTTACAAAGTTTGGCTGGACTTGGGATATGGATCCCAAGTTGCACTACGTACCTCGTGGAAGAGGATCAAGCCAACATAGTTCGAAATCGAACTCTCATAACTAAAACCTAACACTCTAAATGATTTAAGGATTTTAATGTTTTTCAAATGTTTTTGATATTTTAAAGTTTTCAAATATTTTTGAGTTTCAAATTTCTAATGTTTTTTGGATTTTAAAACCTGAAATGTTTTAGAACCTTTAAATGTTTTCACTCTTAAAGGGAACACGCAAGCATAACCACAAACTAGGGCAAAGCCCTAAAGCAAAAGCAACTAGCGTCAAAGATACACGAATAAACCCCAAACAAGTAAACAAGCGTGTGAACGTCGAGATTCGAATTAGCACGAAGGAGAAGATGATTTCGAGATCCGCAAATACAAGAGAAAATTTTAAGAGTATAAAAGGAAAAGGAGTGGGATTGAGTACACTTCCAAGGGGTGCGCTTAACTAATCTCCACGAAGGAGTAGAGTTATTTACACTTTTCCAAAGTCCTCCCCAATCTCTTAGAGATTCCTCTCATAGAGTAGAGTTCATTGGACCCGTCCCCTTGTTAATTATATCCTAAGGAAAACCCCCGATTACAAAAAAACAAATGCCTTAACGAAAAGATGCCTTTAAAAAATAAAAGAATACAATGCTAATACACTGAAACTATCTTCTTTCAATGTCAAATTGAAAAAAAAAATGTTTAGAAAGAGAAGTTTCTAAACAGTACAAAGTAAGTGCTAAATTAGGGAAAGTTTCTTGACACTACTCTTTTGAAAGAGAGGAAGAAACCAATAATAGAAATATTGAAGTATCTATCTAAGAGAGTTTTTGGGACAACCTTTCCAGACACTTGTAGATCAAAAGAGAGGATTGGATATTTGTGGTTCGGTAGACTGTGATGGATAGACTTTTTGCTATCTGGAGTTGGTTTGGGAAAAGTTTCTGTTTCCACTCTCTTTTTAAAGATAAGGGGAAAAGACTATGGGAAAGGAGTCAGATGGGAGTACGTAATCGGTCGGACAGATTATTGTTGTATAAAAGAAATTCATCCTCTTTTTGTTGTGCCAAAACACACATATTTATAGAGTTCTTTGCATACAACGGTCAAACCACATGGCAATTTTTAACCACAAAAATGAGCATCTGGGCAGTTTTGAAAACCACCAAAACTTGCACGTTTTCCTTTTCTTGTTTAATTTCAAACAGTTAGTGTTGTGTTGCGATCTGGACCGTCCATTTGTTGGGATCTTCAATTGATAGGCAATAGCCTAAAATTTGATTTTACATCTGTTGGGATCTTCAACCGTCCATTTGTTGGAGATTTTACATGCCGTGCATGCATGAAGTCCAGTACTTTACAAAAAGTCAGCGAGACCCACTTCATAGATGATCTGAAACGTCCATTTGTTGGAGATTTTATTTGTGCATGCATGAAGTCTAGTACTTTTCAAAAGTACAGTGGCACCCACTAAAATGGAGAGATCTTCTTTTCATAAAACTCAAAAATGCCATGTGTATGCGTAGGCTGATGGTTACAAGCCATCTGGTTAAGTTTTAATCTTCAATTTGTTAGGCCCAAATGGGGGCTTCCATGTAATTGAGACCATTGATCGTATACAAATAATCATGTGGTGGTTCCACATGGTTCTGTGTATAATTCAAAACACATATCTCATTTGTAAGCCATCACCTATAAAAATAAATGATTTTAGCTTGAATTTGTTGAACCTTATTAGTTCAGATTTAATGGGCCAATGTGCTAGGAACATCACAACTACATGTGACTCTACATTGGGCTTATGTTATGCATGGGTATGAAATGGTGGGGCCCAACCCATTAAAACAAGAGGTGTAAAATTGTGGCCTTGTTCCATCAACCATATATGAAGTGTAAAATGGTGGTTTCATTTCACTAATAACATGAAGTTTCAAATGGTGGCCCAATGCATAGGTTTGGGTAGAGATGAAAGCACCCCATGTCACATTTTAAGTTCGTTGTTAAATCCTGAACCATGGACACCCTTAATCAAAATTTGTCATCTGATGCGGTCCGATGTTGATGGATGGCCAAAATAACTTGACATCCATATGGGCAAAGGGACCGATCTGAGTTAGTTTTGGACATGAGGACGGTCCATGCACTAAATATTGGTCCAATTTCTGAAAGTTGATGGTCATGGATAATACTTTTTTTCTATGGACCTTTGAATTTAACCATTTTGTAAGTGTCCAATTGCGCCATATGTATATGATCAGATCCTTTGGTCCAAACAATGCTTTAAGACCACATTCCAATTTTAAGAACAATTTAATAATTGAATTAGGTCTTTCTAATTTGTTCTAAGCGTCGGTCATCCGGAAATCATCGAGGAATTGAATCCTTGGATTTTTTTTAGTGTCTACAAATGCCCCCCTCGGATTTTTTGCACGATGCATAGTTAGCGGAGTGCGGGAAATCCGAGAGATTTTCCGACAAAAATTCGCTTGTTAAGTAATATGGAATAAGTGAGTTCCAAAGGATGGTTTTTTTTTTTTTTTGAAAATTTAGAATTTACTTGGCTTACTGTTTTACTCGTGAAGCTTAGATTTTAGAAATGTGAAAATTTAAGATTTGTTTTGTTTACAGTTTATACTCGTGAAGCTTAGAGTTTAGAAATTTGAAAATTTAGAATTTGTTGGGCTTACAGTTTATACTCGTGAAGCTTAGAGTTTGTATAAGTTACAGCATCACTCAAGGGTAGTACCTCTTGAGGAATTTGCCATTGATTGGAGGTGGAGAGTATTCACCATCAGAAGAGATGATCTTGTATGCTCCACTCGAATAAACTTCTTGCACCACGAATGGACCTTCCCATTTGGGATCAAACTTGCTACGAGTTCTGCGTGTCACAATCACGGGTCAAACAACGGCGATGACAAGATCACCTGTCTTGAAGGATCGACGGTGTACTCGTATGTCGAATGCCCTTGTGATACGTGCCTGATATATGTCCAAAATTTGTTTGGCTTGGAGACGCTCTTCATCAAGGTTATCTAATTCTTGCAGACGAGATTTAACCCTTTCGTCATTCGAAAGCTTTTCATGAACCGCTACCCGATAGGATGCTACTTGCATTTCTAATGGGAGGACAGCTTCACCTCCAAACACTAGAGAATATGGGGTGGCTCCTGTGGGTGTACGAATGGTGGTGCGATATGCCCAAAGGCCTTCAAGCAATTTATCATGCCATTCACGCTTGTTTTGGGTGACTGTTTTCTTCAATAATTTGCACAATGTCTTGTTGAAGGCTTCTGCCTGTCCGTTGGCTGGAGCGTAATATGTAGAAGTAAAATTATGTTTAATATGGTACTTAGCGCAAAGTCGATCCACTTCTCTGTTCTTGAAGGGAGTACCATTGTCAGAAATGATCTTGGCTGGTACACCTATGCGATAGATAATTTGGGTCTTAATAAAGTGAACCACATGCTTGCTTTGGACTTCTTTTAAAGGAATGACCTCAGCCCATTTAGAGAAATAATCTGTGGCAGCCAATATATATGCATGTCCCTTTGATGAAGTAGGCTTGATTGGTCCCACGATGTCCATGCCCCATGCATCGAATGGCCATGACATGTTAGTCGTATGTAGAGGTTCAGATGGCTGATGTATGAAATCAGCATGGATTTGGCATACATGACATCGTTTTGCGAAATTCAAGGAGTCTTGAACCATAGAAGGCCAGAAGTAACCCAAATGTTTGAGTTGGACATTCAGCTTTGAGCCTGATTGATGTGCTCCACAGACACCAGCGTGCACCTCTTCAAGGGCCAACTTGGCTTCTTTGTTGGATAGACATTGAAGAAGGAGGCCCTCGTAGGATCTCCTGTAGAGAACTCCGTCAATACAAGTGTAATGAACTGCCCTCTTTTTCAGACGTTGCCTCTCCTCGGAATTTGAGGGAAGAATTCCATGGTTCAAATAATCAAGGAATGGTTTCCTCCAATCTTCAGTCTGTTCAACATGTGCTGAAATTGTAACAACTGTAGCAGTTTCGGGCAGTGTTACACCCAACAAAGAGGGTAGCAAGCGACATCCTTCGACTCTAACATGTACACTTTCATTAGGCGGCAGAGCCGTGGATGCGGCAAGGCTTGCTTTGTGATTGTAAGAGCGAGGGACATGATCAATTCTGATTTCTTTGAATTGTGAATCAATTCTTTGCTCGTATGAAGTAAGGCATTAATTCAGCCTTTTTGACATCATAGTATCCATTTAATTGGTGGATGACAAGTTGTGAGTCTCCATAGACCGAGAGAGGGTCAAAGCAGAGTTCTAATGCCAATTCAAGGCCAATAATCAAGGCTTCATACTCGGCCTTATTATTGGATGATGCTGAGGTCAGAGTGAAAGAATAAGACAATGCTTCACCTCTAGGTGTGACGAATACAATGCCGGCTCCTGCCCCCTCTTTTCTGCTGGCACCATCAAAATACATTTCCCAGGAAGATGTGAAAGTTGTAAATACTTGTTCATCCGCACCATTTAGAGTACCTTTACCAGGGAGAGCGTGTGCTGCTAGAAAGTCTGCCAATGCTTGACCTTTGACCACCTTCTGGGGGAACATACACCAAATCAAATTGTGTCAAGAACATTGCCCATTTTGTTAATCTTCCTAAAAATACCATCTTGCCGAGAAGATATCTGAGCGGGTCCGCCTTTGAGATCAAATGGGTGGTGTGCTCGAGCATGTAGTGTCGAAGTTTTTGGGTGACGAAAATTAACGCTAAACATACCTTCTCCATGTCGGGGTAATTGTGTTCGGCCCCAACCATGGTACGACGTAGGTAGTAGAGAGCCATTTCCTTCCCATGTTCGTTGTTCTGGGCTAAGAGCGCTCCCAATGATGCTTCAAGGGAAGCTATATAAAGGATAAGTGGATGCCCTTTGATGGGTACTCCAAGAACTGGAGGATTGGTTACGTATTGTTTGATGCTGTCAAGAGCCTCCTGGCATTCTTGGTCCCATAGGAATGATACTCCTTTTTTCATCAATTTTGAGAAGGGTCGACACCTTCCTGAAAGATTTGAAATAAAACGACTTATATAAGCCAATTTACCTTGAAGGCTTTTGAGTTCCTGCAAATTTCGTGGGGGTGGCATCTCGATGATTGCTTTTGTCTTTGCTGGATCAACTTCAATACCATGCTTTCGAACAACAAACCCAAGGAATTTTCCAGAGGAGACTCCAAAAGCACACTTCATAGGATTCATTTTTAAGTGATATTTCCTCAAACGATCAAACACGCAGGCAAGATCATTGAGGTGATTATTTCTATCTTTGGTTTTTACCACAAGATCGTCAACGTAGCATTCGACAAGATTACGTAACATTTCATTGAAGATGTGTGTCATCGTCCGTTGATAAGTAGCACCAGCATTTGTTAAGCCGAAAGGCATTACTTTATAGCAGAAAATGTCTTTTGGTGTGCGGAACGCAGTGAGTTCCTCATCTTCTGGTGCCATCCGGATTTGATTATATCCGGAGTATCCATCCATGAAGGATAACACCTCATGCCCAGTGACTGCGTCTACCAATAATTCAGTAATCGGCAAGGGAAAACCATCTTTTGGGCATGCCTTATTTAAGTCACGAAAGTCGATGCAAATGCGAATCTGACCATTCTTTTTCTTAACTGGAACTATATTTGCCAACCATGTTGGATATTTGACTTCACGAATGAAATCAGCGGCAATTAATTTGTCAGCAAGAATTTGTGGAAAAGTTTCTGGCCTGAAACGTCGCTGCATTTGCTTGATTGGACGTATGTCATTGGATATGGCCAAACGATGTACTGCGACATTAAAGTCGAGACCGGGCATCTCATTGTAGTTCCAAGCGGAAATGTCCCTGTTTTGTAATAGAAATTCTTTATATTGTTGTTTTTCTTGGCTGCTCATGAGAGCACTAATGAATGTGGGTCAAAGATCCTCTGAAGTACCAAGGTTAATCTCGTCGACCTCGTCGATTGTAGCCTGTCCACCATCTTCTACTTGAGGAGGCGCGGCTTGCAAATTATTAAGTTCAACATTGTTTGTAGAGGTCATGCATACCATGTAGCCTAGACCCCTTTTGGAAGGAGCCCTTTAAATAGGTGTTTTAGAGTATCAAATTGTAGCCTAGAGTAGGTTAGGATCCCATTTAGGTCCCTCTAAAATTTCGTCAAGATCCGTTAAGGTTTGCCTAGCAAACGAGTGTAGTAGATAGTGTAGTATAAAATAGTGTAGCAGAAGGGGGGATGTATTATCCCGGCCAGAGGGTTGCCTGAGAGAAACAAAACGTGTGTAATTTGCAGTGAGGGGTGTCCCTGTGCAATGGAAAATGACACGAATTTATTCCTTAATATTTCATTAAAACTTTTCTTATGGACCACCCTTTGCCCATCCTAAACAAAGTTTAAGTATGCATAAGGTGGGTTGTGCAAGATAACTAATGGAGGTTAAAAATTAACCCAAATTCCTATAAATAGAAGTGATAAGCCTCATTTTAGAATGAATTAGGATTTTCTTTGCAAATACTAGAAAGAGAAAGAGTGAGAAATCTTGTGAGAGAAAATAGATCTAGAAACCCTAACCCTCTTCATCTTCTCCAGCGAGATCTTGCTGGAATCCGGCCAAACTCCGGTTGTCCAACCTCTTTCATATTCTTTTCACCCCTATGGTGTTCAAAGCTTTAGATCTTCACTCTAGAATCCTAAATCTATGTTTTAAACCTTAGAACAAACCCTAACCTTTTGTCTTCACCGACAAGTTTCGCTGGAATCAGGCGGATCACCATAAAATCCGGCCAAAATCTTTCTTAGTTCATCACTCCGGCCAATTCTTGCTGGAGATGGCCGAAAAATTGACATTTTCGATCTGATTTCAAGAAAACAGAAATCCAAGAAAGTGAAACTTGTTTTGACTATAGCTCTTCACACACTTCAAATCGAAAAATATCATGAACATAAAAATAGTTCTAAACATCATGCTTAACAACTTTCATGTCAAAGCTTTTACTAATTCCTATTGGATAAGAGCGGAAATCACGAAAATTCTCATTTAAACCCCTTTTTGAGCTGAAATCTTAAAATCAATGTAACTTGCTCAATTCTTCACAAATTTTAACGAATTTTATACCGAAATATATCTACTCAAGATGATCTACAACTCTTATGTTAAAAGTTTTTGCTGATGCACACCAAAAAAGCTAAAAAAAACTCAATTTCTACGATCAACAGCATATATGAGCAGTTTTACATGATCAACAACATATAGAAATCTAAAATAATGTAGGAACCAACCTATTTTAGCAACTTACGTTGAAATCGATGAAGAATTGCCAGAATTGTATTAAGGTTGCCAGAATTTGAAGCCTCATCACCGGAAATCATGGAATTTAGCTGAAAAATGAATTTTGGCCAGATTTTATGGTGATCCGGCTGATTCTAGCGAAACTTGCCGGTGAAGACAAAAAGTTAGGGTTTGTTCTAAGGTTTAAAACATAGATCTAGGGTTCTAGAGTGAAGATCTAAAGCTTTGAAGACCATAGGAGTGAGAAGGATATGAAGGAGGTTGGACAACCGGAGTTTGGCCGGATTCCGGCGAGATCTCGCTGGAGAAGATGAGAGGGTTAGGGTTTCTAGATCTATTTTCTCTCACAAGATTTCTCACTCTTTCTCTCTCTAGTATTTGACAAGAAAATCCTAATTCATTCTAAAAAGAGGCTTATAACTTCTATTTATAGGAATTTGGGTTAATTTTTAACCCCCATTAATTATATTGGACAGCCCACCTTATGCATACTTAAACTTTGTTTAGGATGGGCAAAGGGTGGTCCATAAGAAAAGTTTTAATGAAATATTAAGGAATAAATTCGTGTCATTTTCCATTGCCCAGGGACACCGCTCACTGCAAATTACACACGTTTTATTTCTCTCAAGTAACCCTCTGGCCGGGATAATACACCTCCCTTCTGCTACACTATTTTACACTACACTATCTACTACACTCGTCTGCTAGGCAAACCTTAACGGATCTTGACGAAATTTTAGAGGGACCTAAATGGGATCCTAACCTATTCTAGGCTACAATTTGGGACTCTAAAACACCTATTTAAAGAAATTTTTATTCAAAATGAGAGTTTAAGGTTCGGTCAAAATGGGGTGTCTACAGATGGCCCTCTTTGGCAGAGTGTGTTTGTCGCACGAATGACAAAGCTGACAAGGCAACACATTTTGGCCGGCCTGAAAATAAGGGAAAAAAATCTTTTGGGTTTTCGATTCTAAGAATGGTATTCACAAGGGTAAAACAGTAAAATGGATTTTCAACAACACTCAAACTCTACAAACATTGGTGAGAAAGCCTCTCTCTGACTCTAACTCTGCAAAACATATCACAACATATCAGTGAGATAGCCTCTTTTTCAAACCCATTTACTCGGCATAACAAACCATATTGGTGAAACTACTTCCACCTCAACATTCAAACAATATGGAAACTCTTTTCAAACAACCATTCAAAATCAAAGGAAAAATACTTTTCACACAAGCATTTAAAATCAAAAGGAAACTACTTTTCACTCGACCTTCGTAACCACGAGAAACTACTTTTCTCCAAAACCTCTATCTTTGCGAAACTACTTTTCTCCAAAATCTTTATCTCTGAGAAACTACTTTTCTCCAAAAACTCTATCTCTGAGAAATTACTTTTCTCTCCAAAAACTCGGAACTACTTTTTTCCAAAAACTTTATCTCTGAGAAACTACTTTTCTCTCCAAAATCTTCTTATCATTGAGAAACTACTTTTTCTCTAAAATCTCTATCTCTGAGAAACTACTTTTCTCCAAAATTCTCATATCATTGAGAAACTACTTTTTCTCTAAAATCTCTCTCTCTAAGAAATTACTTTTCTTCAAAATCCTCATATAATTGAGAAACTACTTTTCTCTCTTCTTTCCATATCCATGAGAAACTACTTTTCTCTCAATCTTCCAATCCACAGGGAAATTATTTTTTGCCCAATCTTCCAATCCACGGGGAAACTACTTTTCACCCAATCTTCCAATCAACGGGGAAACTACTTTTCGCCCAATCTTCCAATCAACGTGGAAACTACGTTTCGCACAATATTCCAAATCACGGGGAAACTACTTTTCACCAAATCTTCCAATCAATGGGGAAACTACTTTTCGCCCAATCTTTCAATCAAAGTGGCAACTACTTTTTGCCCAATCTTCCAATCAACGGAAAAACTACTTTTCTTCCAATCTGAAATCATGGTTAATAATAAATGGCATAAGAGACCACGTGCTTGCACTCAGACGAATTGTGGGTGCTCTTCAGACCTTCTCCACTCGTAATCAGGCACGAGCTCATATATATTTCTGGTTATCCATGGTATACAGAGCATATTTGTTTTTGGGGGTTCCATGGCTTATCCATGGATGGCGACTCTGAGTTTGTTTTAGGTACGTCTTGGTTTGAGGATTTATCCTTGGATCAAGAGGTATCTCATTTATCCCCACTCGTGCTATGCGATGAGGGTGGCATCCGTTTCGAGAGTTCCTTGGTAGAGCTCTCTCTTTCATGTGGAGCTCCCAAAGGACCGTCGTTTCCTCGTCGCCTCCTTAGGATCGGGGTCCACAAGCTGGCGACTCTGCTGTGGACTAGATTTTCTGAAACATTAACTCTTTCAAAGAATGAGTTCAATTTAGAAATTTAGAAGTTTAGCTCATATAAATGCATTCAAGCTTCTCTTGTCACTATCTCCTGAGAATATCTATCTCAATTATCTTCTGTTTGATATCTTTATGACGCAAGTCATAAAAGATGCCCCTAGTATGATGTACTTCCATGACAGGATTCATAAGAGAGCAAAAATAGGATAGGTAAGAAAGTTTTAAGTTTGCATGGGTTCTTTTTTGGTGTATGGGTAAAAGGATATCCACAATGGCTGAGTCTGAGAATTTTTTTCTTTCATTGCTCACTACTTGAGGCTTGATGCCTCTAGCAAATTTTAACCAAATGTTTTTTGCCCCTTCCTTGATTTTCATACCAGGATCCATTTTGAATTCTCTTCACATTTCAAAAGGTGTACATTCGCTTTTCCAGTGCCAAACACTTAGGATTTTGAGAGAAAAAAGGAGGTAAGAAGGATAAGGGAATGTGTCCCTAAGTCAACTCTTTAAGAATATCAAAGACCCAAATGACGGGGTCAATGAGAAAGATTGCATACTAGAAATTTCGCCTTTTTTAAAGATTGTTTTGAGCCTATATTGATTCCAATGCTTGTATTGGGATATGATGAGCATGCTAGCAAGTCATAAGTCATATATTGATCAATTTTTATTATTTACTTTGTATTTTTAGCATTGTTTGAGAAAATTGCTTGTTGTGTTGAGTGCTTTCAAATTTTTTATGCTAAATGAATGGAACCTATGCTACATGTCAACCTAGACATCTAAACTTCTAGGATCACTTCCAAATCATGTCTAGACCTTCCAAATTCCATTAGTCTCATTTTAGGAGAGACACTTTGTCTCATTAGAGTGTTTTCCTTTTTAGGAGACATGTTTTGTCTCAATAGTTAGTTTTCCATCATAGGAGGCATGCCTTGCCTCATTTATAGAGCCCCTATTTGGAGACAAATCTTGTCTCATTCAGAGAGTTTCTCCTCTAGGAGGCTTACCTAGCCTCATGTTAGAGTTACCTCTTCTTCTAGAGAAAGTCTTTGGCTCATTTGCCCCTCATTTTGGTGGCGTTATTAGAGAGTCATTGACTCATTTGCACCCCTTCTTTAGTGTTGTTAGTTAGGAGTTTCTCCTTTAAAGTTGTCGTTCTTCTTTATTAGAGACTAGCATAGTCTTATTAGAGCTTTGCTTACTTGGGATTAGGATTTTAGATAGTTTTCTCTGTTCTTGGGACACTTGTTTACTTGTTTGTGGATTGTGCATCTTGTTTTGGGATACTAGTTTGTTGGTTTGGGGCTTCCCCTTTACCCTAAGGGTTTTAGCCTAAGGTGTTGCTTTGTGTGTTCCCTTTGGCCTTTGACCAAAAGGGTGGAAGTATTTGAAATTTTAAAATCCATAAACAGTGAAATCATTTACAATCACAAGAACATTGAAATCATTTGAATTTACAAAAACATTGAAAAACTTTAAACTCCAAAACCATTAAAAAAATTTAAAACATAAAAAACATCTGAAAATTTGAAAAACTATAAAAAACATTTGAAATGTTAAAGTTGTAGGAGTAGTTAGGAAAATCTGTTTCGAACTACGTTGGCCTGATCCTCTTCCACGAGGTACATAGTGCAGCTTGGGATCTTTATCCCAAGTCCAGCCAAACTTTGCAAATAGACTTTGTAAATCTTTCAAAAATCATTCAAACAACTTTAAAACCTAGTTTTCAAAAAGATCTTCCTCTAGAGTTAGGAGTTTGTCATAGATAGAGAGTTTTAGAGTTATGAGTTTGTCTTTGATGTGTTGTGTGTTTTGTTTGTGTTTGTGTTAGAGTTAGGAGTTTGTTACGCCTCCGTCCGGTCAGTTGGTGATTCACATCACCGACTGATGACTAGGTCTAGGATGCGTTAGTGATCCCATTTTTTTTTAAGACACACAGCCTAGTTACACGTAGGTTGTAGGAACCACCTGCATTATCTTAGGGCTAACCTGCATTTAGTTAGGGCATATAGGGTGTCCTAAAATCTATAATCCACTGGAATATAAATAATCACACAAAAAGCTTTAATAACTAGTTCGGTCTTTTAAGTCGTGTCTAGGATATGGGTCTAGATGTCTTAGGCATCATAGTTTAGAATAGGCATGAAGAACTACATGACTCTGATTCTCGTAGAGGCAGGGATACGTAGGCGGCTTGGATGAACATCAGACCATCCAAGAGTCGAGGAGCACGTTTAGAGTTTAGGGATTTGTCTTGTCGTATCGTATGTGATGTCGAGTTGTATTGTACGTTTTGTTGTATTTTCTTACTTTCCTATACATACCTTTTACTTTTAGCTATAGCATGCATGTGTTTGTTCACCAGAATTTAGACACCAGTTAGGTATGTCACTCATAACCTAGTTGTAATGACACTTCTTTCATTTATTTTGTGCATGCTTATTATTTTATCCCCGGGTCATGCATGTTTAGGTAGACGTCCACTCGGGGATATTTATTCCTATTTTACATGATTTTCGCCCAAAACTCTTCAAGGTTAATAATAAATGGCATAAGAGACCAAGTGCTTGCACTCGGATGAATTGGGGGTGCTCTTCAGACCTTCTCCATTTGTAATCAGGCACGAGCCCATATATATTTTTGATTATCCATCGTATACAAAGCATATTTGTTTTTGGGGGTTCCATGGCCTATCCATGGATGACGACTCTGATTTTGTTTTAGGTACGTCTTGGTTTGAGGATTTATCCATGGATCAAGAGGTATCTCATTTATTGCCACTCGTGCTATGCTATGAGGGCGGCATCCGTTTCGAGAGTTCCTTGGTAGAGCTCTCTCTTTCATGTGGAGATCTCAAAGGACCGACGGGGGACTCGTTTCCTCACCGCCTCCTCAGAATCGGGGTCCACAACCACCGACTTTCAAAAGAATGCTTGTGAGTTCTTCTCGTGGCCATGGGTTCTATTTCGACCCACTTAGTGAACTAGTCGTTGACGACAATTAGGAACTTCCTCTACCAGTGGCCGATGGAAATGGCCCAAGGATGTCCATCCCCTAGATGGAAAAGGGTAGTTGACTTGAAATCGGAGCAGACTCGTGGCATGTTGATGAGCTACTAGGGCAAACTTTTGACACCGTTCGCACTTTTTTACAAGTATTATGGTGTCCTGCTTCATCGTCGGCCACTAGTACCCTTGCTAGGGGACCTTATGCTCTAGTGTTCTGCCTCCTACATGGCTACCGTAGATTCCCTCGTGAACCTCTCTTAAGGCTTAGTTGGCCTCCATAGGTTGGAGGTACTTCAGGCACGACATTTTGTACGATCTCTTGTAGCTGATCCCCAATGAGTGAGAAACGAGCTGATCTTAGCATAAGCTTTCAAGCGTCTTTCTTTTCCTCGGGGAGTTTGCTAGATCATAGATATTCCATGATTTGATCCATCCATCTTGGTTTGAGGTCAACTTCATGACGACTTCAGCACCCTCAATACTTGGCTTTTAGAGTACCTCGATGTATATTGTTCCTAGGTTAGAATAGCTCGAGGTGGCTAGCTGAGATAGGGTGTCAGCCTCTGCGTTCTCTGACCTCAAAACTTGAACAATCTCAAATCTCTTAAACTCCTGAACGATATTTTTTACCTTCTCCAGGTATTTCAACATCCTAAGCTCCTTTGCCTCGTATTCTCCCCTCATCTGGTTGACTATGAGCTAGGAGTCATTGTGAGCTCTCAGCCTCTCAACTCTAACTTGTCGCCTCTCGACTATAACAATGAGCTGGGTGTCACTTTGAGCTCTCAGCCTCTCGAAGCGTGGTGCGTACTCCGTCATGAATCCTTCAAGCCCGGTTAGACGGCCGCAGTCCCTTGTGAGTAGGGCTGGCAACGGGGCGGGTCGGGGCCGGATGTTGGGGTCCCCTACTCCTTCCCCTTTGCGGGGAATTTTCCCCCTCCCCTTCCCCTCCCCACTGCGGGGATGGTGGGGAATCCCCCTCCCCTCCCCACGGAGAATATCTAATCCCCATCCCCTCCCCTTCCCCGCCCCGCATCCTTCGGGGACAATCACTTTACTTTCTCATTTTACTTTGTTAAATGTTAGGTTTAAAACTAAAAATTTGCTACGGACAATCACTTCAGGTATGTTGCGGCTTGGCTGTTGCATGTGAGAGTAGCCACACAACCCACATAGGCTAAGATTTTGTCTCATTCATTTTATTAACCTGGGGACAAAGGTGGTTGCTCTCAGATTCATTTAATTGATCACCAGTCCCTAGCAGATCCCTAATTCCCAATCCCACTTGCCAAAAAGTACTGTATGTGCCACACCATAGGAAGATCCAAACCGTCCATTTGATGGGCATACCATACTACCATAGGCATAGGATGATCCAAACCTTCCACTTGATGGGCACATTGTAGGATGATCCAAACTGTCCATTTGATGGCCCACAACGTAAATAGGTTGTGGCCCAAAAATCATTTCGATAGGATAATCCCAACCCTCTGATCTATAGAGGAATTGCATATTATGGTACCTTCTATAGATCGGAGGGTTGCAATCATCCTATGGAAATGATTTTTGGGCCACAATCTATTTACGTTGTGGCCCATCAAATGGACGGTTTGGATGATCTATGGTGTGGCCTGTAAAGTACTTTTAAATTGTAGCCTATCAAATGGACGGTTTGGACCATCCTATGGCGTAGCCCATACATTACTTTTTGAAAAATAATGGACTATACGAGCGCACACCATATAAAATCTCATCACTCATCAGAGAGATGTTGCCTTTATTTGGGGGAGGGAGATTTTCAAAGAATTTAATGTTGCCTTACAGTGATGGTTGAGGGAGAGATTTTAGGGATTTATAATGGTAATATACTAATATAATGAGGGACAATGCCCAATGGATTATGGGTAAAAGAAAACATAAAAAGCTATGTCAGGGACAAAACTGTTCTAATGGAAATTATGAAAATTTTGGGAGAATCTTGTAGATATGTTTTGATCCAAGGGGTTTCTAGTAGTTTTCCCAAAAAAAAAAAAACACTTATAAAAAAAACAAGAAAAAAATGGCATTAATGCGGGGCGGGGCGGGGCCAACTCCATCCCCTTCTCCTCCCCTTCATTTTTTAAATCCCCTTCCCCTTCCCCTTCCCCACTCAAATTGGGGAATCCCCTCCCCAAGCGGGGCGGGGCGGGGCGGATCCCCCCTTTTTCAAAATTGCCAGCCCTACTTGTGAGTTGGATGATCTGTCAACATAAAGTAGCGACATTGTCATATATAGCAGGAAGTTTTGTTCTTGCCATATGAGCTGATATGGTCTCATCGATGTATCCAGCTTGGAGTTTGGTTTGGCCCCAAGCCGATCTTTGTATCTAGCTTAAAGTCTGGCTTCTGCCCTATTAGCTCAAGGGTTCAACCTTGGTCAATTTTTCTAGTCATTTTTTTATGATTCAAAACATAGTATGTCATTATTACTAATTTGTTGACAATTCTTCTTGAAGGATAAAATTGAGTATATTGAAGCATGGATCAAGGCATGAATAATTGGAGTATGGAGACAAAGTAAGAAGAAAGAGATCCATGGATAAAGAAGAATTGAAGATTTCAAGACTTGAGTGAAGAAAATGAAGATTTGAGTTATTATTTTAAAAAAAAAAGTAGACTCTCTCAGCTTTCAGGAATGCACAAGATCGTCAAAATCCAACAATAAAGAGGGAGATATGAAATTTCAAAGTTAACTACGCAAAACGGAAAATTCCAGATGCTGTTGCTCGGGTGCCCGAAGGAGGACTCAGACGATCGAACTTGAAAATCTGCCAAATGACAAGATTTCCAACGATCACCTCGATCGACCGAGTTGCCTGTTGGAAGCCTATAATGACTAGTCTGGGCTTCTTGGCTATATAAAAAGGGGTCTACCCTACCTATACCTATGAGGAACACTCTTGGGACTTACTTGAACACATATTTGAGTGAGGAAAAACCTTGTGCCATTATTTGTCAATCTTTGATGGATTCAGGATTTCATTTGCATATCTTTTGAGAGTTTATGTAGCGAGCTAAAAATTGTAAATTCACATTGAGGGAAGGTCTTGTATTTTGTTTTTCTTCTTATACTTATTGGAGGGCACTGTGTCAACCCTCGGCTAGGAATCTTTGGGACAAAGCTTCGGGTATTGAATTGCCTCAAGGAGAACAACTCGAGAAGAGTGGAGTAGGTCTTGGTTTAAGACCGAACCACTATAAATCTTGTGTGTAATCATCTCCTCTCTCTTAGTGCACCTCTCTCTATCCCTACTCTCTTTATTTGTGTTTTTTTTGTGTTGGGACTATCCTCGATTGATTTACATTTGTGCTTATTATATACATATCGTGATAATTGGCCAAACTAGTTAACTAGGGTTGAGTGCTTATTGTTATTAACCAATTTACCTTTATTAAGTTAACTAAAACTAAAACTTGGGTTAAATTGCAAATGTTTCTAAGTTCTAATTTTTATAAGACAGCCAATTCAACCCTTTCTGGTTGTCAACTGGGATTACATCCCCCCCTCCTTTATTTAATAAACCATTCGGGGTCCCCGCCAAACCCCAGCTTACCCACCCAAAAAAATTGAGACAATTTTCATCTGTTGGGCATCTCAATTGTCGTCCTTGATTTTTATCAGAACTAAATGAAGAAAAAACCCCTATGTCTAACTCCATTTAGGGAGATGATAAATTGTCCCCGTACGAGTCATCACACTATTCCCCCTGACCATTCATCTTCTAACTTTTCTCATCCTCCATTTCTGGTCTCAACTTATCTAGTGTGTCGTAGATCTCAATCTCCACCCATATCTCAAGCCATTCTAGGCGATCATTGAAGACAGAAAGAAACGAGATTCGCTTTAAGTAATTATCTTTTACAGAAATCAGGATTACTAGAAAACAAGCAGAACTTCCATTCTCTGGATCGGCAACATAAATAGGGATTTTTTTTTGCCAAATAGGTCGACAAAAGGCTACCATATCTCATCCACGGAGTCAACAAAATTGCTAGTAATTTTATAAATAAGGGCCAAAAATGAAATCTGGCTTCTCAACCCATTTGGTGAAATATCATGTTGAGATGCCAACACAATCAGATTCACTAGTTCCTCAATTGCCCAAAGTGGTTTTCTCCTTATTTCAGTAATAGCCTTGAAATTGATGAGCTTTTCTCATCGTCTGTAACTCTTGCAAATTGCACAGGCAATAAAATTTGCAAAATACAAGTTTTTGCGGCATCCTTGAATCTCGAAGAGAGGATTCACGAGCACAGATGATTTCTCAACATTTAAATCTAAAAAATTTCACATTACTGGGGTTTCAGGTCTCCTTGCATCATGAAGAGACGATTCGAGAGCCTTATGACTAGTATGATGTTTGTCATTTTAAAAGAAGTAATAGGCTAGTTAGCGCTTTACGTTAATAAAGGCATTAAAGGAGGTGAATAGGGACCGGTCGGGGGTGAATTTATCAGCTCCCTTGCAAGTAATAGCACTAACCAGAACAGAAATATAATCTCACAATAAGTCATTAGCTTACAACACAAACTTTAAAATAAAACTGCATTAGCTTACAACACAAACTTTAAAATAAAACTGCAAATTGTTTTATACAAACATAGGAAAGATATCACACTTGTAAGCATTAAATAGAAAGGATCACCCTAATGAGAAACAAAAGAAAATTGTACACTAATGAAAAGCATTTTGTTTCAATAATTAACTTAGTAACTAGTGAGGTAAAATGAACCTTCACTGGGAAGTGAGGCCCTATTTTTCTCTCATTACATCGGAACACCAAGATATATGTCTCTAATCACATTCATTTCCTTTGCAACATCTAGCATTGTCATTCTTTCTCTCGGTGATTCTGCAGAACATACAACTCCAATCCTCAATATAGACCTCAAACACTGCTCCAATTGACTGATCTTATCTCCATCTAATCCAGTACTAGTTATAGCTCTTTCTTCATCACCTAGAAGTGGGTCAACAACCTCCATTATTCGTTCAAGCAAAGCCATCTCAACAAATTTGTGAAGGGTGAGGCCATCCGTAAACATGTCATTTGTGGGGCTCTTTCCAGTGAATATCTCCAATAAAAGAATCCCAAAACTATACACGTCTCCATCAATAGACACGTGACCTCCCATCCCATATTCTGCAATATAACACATATCTTATACTTTTGTTATGCAAAAGAAAGATATGATTTTGAAAAGGAAAAAGGAGAAATTTTCCTCAATAAAATGAGAGACAAGTTATCTCTTCATATGTAGAAACCTTGGTAGCATGGAGAGTTTAATATTGAGAGAAAAATATAAGGCCTAAGCATGCGCAAACTATAAAGTACAAATAACTGATTTAGCTAAATATAAAACAAAAGCTAATATTTACTGGCAACCAATGAGTAGATGGCCAAGGTTTCATGACACTGAAGTGCAATTTACTTAAGTGAAAAAGATCAGTTCAACAAAAAACCTTTTAATCATAGCATATTTATAGAGCCTTCAAAGATTTAGCTTTTTATAATTAAAACTTTATTGTAATGTGCATTCTGTAACATGTTTAATCCCTTAATAATTTTATGAAAAGGGGGTATTTTAGTATTTATCTAAAATTTTTGGAGTCAAGGGCATTTTTATAATTATCCTTAAGACATATAAGACTTTATGTCGCCATGACATGAAGGTTTCCACAAGATAAAGAATCTTACTAAAATTGAAGGGTCCAAAAGTACGTACCACTTATCAAGTAATACATCTGTAGAATGCAATCAGTCCCTAAATTACCGAAGTGTTTGTATTAATAATTTGGCCAAAATAATTTTTTTAAAGTGAAACAGTAAAGTTTCTTCCTTCATCTTGTTTTTCTTTCATCGTGATGAATCCACATCTCTCTCTCTCTCTCTCTCTCTATGACACTCGTACAAGATCATGATGAGGGCCTTCTCATGGAAATTGGAACCTCTTTCACAAACTGGGCTTTTTCCTACAGAAATTTTAATCAAGGTGCTTTTGGTAATTTTCTTTATATGTTCTCAATTTTTCTTTTCAAAATTTATCAATTATTTTAACAATACCAAATACTTCATTGATTTTTTGAATATTTATCTCATCGGGATTTTTTTTTTTTTTTTTTTTTGCAAATCCAAACTTTGTAAGTATTTGCATAACCAACAAACAAAAATGATGGTCATAGATACCAAAAAAATTGCGTATTTTTATACAATGTGGTGGTTTTGGTATGCAAGTCTACTTTTTGCACCAAGTGGATAGCAATCCTATCTTTGAGATTTTTTTGAATTATGCATACAGTTTGACAAATGCACAACCACTTAGCAACTGATTATTTTGGTTGAAAGATATGGCTTTGTTCGTTTTAGATTTTCAAAAATGATTTGAGTCCAAAGATGATTATTGGACTCAAAATTAAATGCAAATTTGAGCCCAATAATCAGTTTTGGACTCAAAATCAATATCAAGATCCAAAACATTTAGGAATATTTGTTGTACTAACTTACCATTTTAAATTATGATTCGACATACTCATCATAAAGTAAGAAGGAATAGAAAAAACTAGTAAAACTATTACCTGGAGCGATGTACCCAATAGTTCCCTTTAACTCGATTGTGCTGCTCTGATCTTTGGAGTTACGAACAACCCTTGAATGGAACCTGGCCAACCCAAAATCACCCACATGGGCATTCATGTCTTCGTCAAGAAGAATGTTGCTTGGCTTTATATCACAATGAGCTATTGGAGTATGACAATGATGGTGAAGATAATCCAACGCAGAAGCCACGTCAATTGCTATGTTTAGTCTCTTAATGAGGTTTAAACTGTTCAATTGATGTTCTCCATTCATGTTTGGATGCAACCACTTCTCTAGACTTCCATTCGGCATGAACTCAAACACCAATGCTTTGAAATCATTACCCCTAAAATCCATACTTGAGCAAGAAGTTATGATCTTGACAAGATTTCGATGACGAATGTTTCTCAATGCTTCGCATTCAGCCATGAAACTCTTAGAAGCTCTACGTAATTGGAGGTTGAGGACCTTCACAGCAACAACATTCTCATCGGGCCCAAGAATTCCCTTATATACTGATCCGTAGCTTCCTGCACCTATCAAATTGGCTAGAGAGAACCCATCTGTTGCTTTATAGAGCTCCGCGTAAGAAACCTTCAAATGTCGACCCTCCATAGAAGATGTGGGAGCTGGTTTCTTCCTTGAATTTCTTATCCGCCAACAAAGAGCAGCAATGACACACAACAAGAAAATCAAACATAATGCCGAACTTATTACCGGGATGATCACTCTAGAAGCAAGAGATTTTCCTTGTTTCTTATTAGTTACGACGGCGCACGCATGTAATTGTAATTCTAGGATACCACCACAAAGCTTGTCATTTCCGACAACCGAAATCGCACTTACATTTCTAAACACACCTTGTTTTGGTACTTCACCCTCGAGATTATTGAAAGACAAGTTAAGATATTGCAAAAGCTGAAACCTCTCTAGAAAACTTGGAATCTTTCCTGATAAGTTATTGTTTGAAAGATCAAGAGCTTCAATAGCTGTTAAGGAACTGAAAAGAGAAGGAATAGTTCCTTGAAAGATGTTCCCCTGCATATATAGTCCTCCCAAGCTCCGACACTTTCCAAGAGTAGATGGAATTTCACCTGATAATTTGTTCTCAGAAACATCCAGTATCCCTAAATTTTCTAACTTACCCACTTCCAAAGGGACGGGTCCAGTCAAGGAATTTAGAGATAAGCTGAGTATTATTGATAGGGAAGAAAGGCCCATAACTTGTTTTGGTATTGTTCCATGAAGGTTATTTTGAGCAAGCCTCAATTCTATGAGATTTTGACACTTTCCAAGGGCTGAAGGTATGCTTCCTTGGATGTTATTTCCTTCTAAATTAAGTTTGATTAATTTAGTGATATTGCCAATGGAGGATGGGATATTCCCTGACAACCTATTTGAGTCTAAGCCTAACACTTGCAATCTCCAAAGTTTCCCAATTGAATTGGGAATTGTACCCGTCATGAAGGTGTGTTCCATACCCAAAGTCTGTAAGTTGAAGAGATTCCCAATCTCACTAGGGATGCTTCCAACAATTGAGTTTTGTCCTATTGAGAGGTAAATCAGGTGAGATGAGAGATTGACTATGGATGTGGGCAATACTCCTCCAAAACCATTTAGGACTGCATCGAAAAACATTAGTTGACTACAATTGGTCAAAGAAGTGATAAAGCTCAAGTCACCATCTTTTCCAGTTCCTAGAGGATTACCCCATATTAGTAGTGACTTCAAATTCCGTAGGATCCCAAGATTTTCAGGCACAGGTCCCCAAAAGTCATTATCTGAAAAATCAAGCATTCTAAGCTGTGAAGAATTGGAAATTGACTCTGGAAAGGGTCCTGTAAATTGATTGCTTGATAATAATAGAAATTGAAGATTAGGAAGAAAGAGTCCTATATTGGGGGGAAGGGTGCCATGTAGTTTGTTACCCGTCATGGCAATCACCTCAATAGATGAGAGATTATATAGAGGGGGAGGAACCATACCTGAAAGATTATTTAAAGAAAACCCAAGGAATATCAAGCTCTCAATTCGGGTGATGGAATCCGGAATATTTCCTTCCAAATTATTTCTACTTAGTTCAAGATGGTTAAGAAATGAAAGGTTCCCCAACGAAGGCGGGATTCGTCCTGTAATATTATTGACGATCAGATTTAACCACCGGAGTTTTGGTAGAGTGCTAAGCTCCATAGGAATTTTCCCAGTCAGTTCATTGTACTCCAAAGCGATGGCGAAGATATATGCAAAGTGAGTGAGATTGGCTAGAATTTCCCCTCCAAGTGAATTATGGCTAATATTTAGATGCCGAAGCCTGAATAGACGACCGATTTCTTGGGGTATTCGGTCGTTGAAGTTGTTTTCTTGGAGGTGTATTTCTCTAAGGAAGGTGAGGTTGGATATCGCGGGAGATATAGAACCCTCCAATTTCTGCCCTCTAAGGTCCAATATGGTGACCCTTTGATGCCTGCGACCGCATTTGACTCCTTTCCACTCGCAGAAATGAAGAGTATGATTCCAAGAACTCAAAGCACCAAGAGGATCATTTCTTATCCCGCCCTTGAAGGCGAGCAAAGCCATTTGATCAGTTTCATTTCCTAGTATGGAGGCGGTGCAAAAGATGAGATTTGCAGGTAGAATAAATGACCAAAACACACCGAGAATCTTAGCTTGTAGCTCCATTTGGGCTGGAGCTCTTCTTACTCTCCTTCATCATATATATAAAAAACAAGGGAGGTGATATATCATTTCCCAAAAACAAATGTACATGCATTTCCTCATCCCTATCCTATGCCACAAGAACCACTAGTGCTTTGTTTTCTCTTGACTTATGTGAGTCAAGTGGAAAGAAAGTCGATATTTTTCTCTTGTTAGTCTTGGTCCACACATATGATTTTCATCCATACATCAGTCTGTCCTATGAGTGGAAAAGTCCTAAAGCTTATCTTAAGCGCGATGATATTTTCACTCCCCCTGCGTTACGGGCACGCTCCCCTTACAAGTTATAACGTGATTTGACAGGAGCATGCATCTAATTCATGGGAGTGAAAATATCATCTCCCCATCTTATTTCTTAAAAGCCGCACCCAACACCGAAGGTAGATTTTCATACTTAAAATTATGATTTCGATCCATATATAAGTCTGTCCTATGAGTTGAAAAGTCCTGAACCTATCTTGATTCTTAAAAGTCACACCCAATAACGAAGGTAGATTTTCATACTGGTGGCTCCTTGGGTCGGTCTGTGATAGGCAATTTGAATTAGGGGTGCAACTTGGGCCGGGCTGGGTCCGGTTGACTCCAACCCTAGCCCGACTCAACCCGAGCCTCAGGTCAAGGATTGTTAACTCTAATCCAACCCACCCACAAATCTCTCAACCCTAATAAGAGCCTTTTTTTTCCAAATAAGGTCAAGTTGGGTTCGGGTTAGCCTAGGGCAAATACAAAAAAAATACCAAAATAAAATAAAATAAATTAACCCTAAAATTTTGAACATCACGACCTCAAACCTAATCAAATCTGAAATTAAATTGGGTTGGCTTTTCCCAACCCTAACCTAAACCAACCCAAGGAAATACCAATCCACCCCGACCTGAAATTGGGTTGAACCTGTTGGGTTCGGGTTGAACACGACCCTCGTTGCACCCTAGTTTGGATAGTTTGAGCTTACAATCATGTGGGCAAGTAATTCTTTCCCAGTATATATTCATTGCTTCGGATCTTAACCATCCATTCGAAAGCCATTAAAACCGATCTTCAATTTGACCCATCGGATTAATGAACTTGAAATGGATGGTTAAAAGCAATGGCGGGGCTAAACATCCATAATCACGGTAAGCCATTCTTCCAAGACTTTAAGTTTGGTTTTTTATATGGCTGATAATTAAGATGATCTAAATATGATCTAAACCATTAATTTGCTGGGCCGGGCCGGACCGCGCCTTGATGTATAGAGGCCATTCCCCAAAAATCTTCTCCATAGAGTCATCTTATCCCTCCAGTTTATTAAGTTTTATATATCTTGCCGTTTATTTGAAACCTCCTCAAACAGGACGGATAGGATCATACTTTGAATACGATTTTTTGGGTACTGCCTGTCTACTTAAGGGACCATTAAACTAGTTTTTATAGGTTCAGGAGTGTGAGCAGCCCAAAAAGTACAGCTAGGCCCACTTAACATCAGGCCCTTTTTGTATAATTCGGACCTAAATAGGGTCAGTTGATGCTAACCCTCCTCTATCTTACGGCGTTGTAATGAAATTTCCTAAATTTCAATGGTTTAGATCATTTGACGGTTTTTGTTTTTGGGGACCGCCAATCAATTACAGGTCTAAACAATGAATGGTTTGATCATGCTCCCTCTTAGACCTGGTAAAAAGTGACTTGGACCCGTGCGTCCACCCGGCCCGCCCGTAATTTATCGGTCTGGGTCACTAAATTAGTGACTAAGAGATTTAAACCAATGAAGATCTCTGTCCAGATCAACTAAAGGTGACTCCGTACCCCTTAAAAAAGAACGGTTGAGATCAAGCGGCAGATGAGCAGATACGACACAACGTGTAACTCTCCCATTTGCTTAACTTGAATTTTTCTAGACGTTATAACAGGACGAACTTTCTAGATTTTTTAGGGAAATGATATATACACCCCTTAAGATTACTTGAGACACCCTTCAGCATTGTATCAATGACTGCAGAAGGGCTGATGCACTTCACGTCAGAACAGAAGTATTCATTGGGGGTGTCCCAAGTAATCAAAAGGGGCGGATATATCACTTACCCCGTTTTTTTATAGTCGATTCGTTTTTCTTTTTCTATTCTTAACTTAATATACACACCGACCTCTTTCCATGGCAAGAAAGCCAAGCTTCGTACGGAGGCCTTCCTTCTTCAAGGTCATGCTTGGAGATTTTGCACACAAACTGGTATAACCTCTTTCTCTATCTCTAGTACTTTCTAGGCTTCTAGGTTTGATTTTTTTCAAGGTGTTTTGCAGAAATCTTTGGTAGCTTTATTGGGTATTTGTTTTCTAGAGAGCTTTTTTTTATTCAAAGAGCTTCACAGAAATCTTTGGTAGATTTATTGGGTGTTTGTTGTCTAGAGGTGTTACAACTAGTAGAGAGATGCAATACGAATTTGGGAATTGTTTTGATTATTTGTTACTTCTAAGTTGCATTGAGTAAGGAGTACTGGAAACCTTTCTGATTTTGAGATAGTTCTTTTTTCTTTTAAATCAAATGAAAATTTTTATACCAATGAAAGTTCAATGCTGCTGATATTTATTCGGTGGAAATCCTGAACAGAACGAGTTGAACAACCTAACTAGTGAAAAAGAAGGTAATGGAAAAGAAACCCAGAAAAATTGTTGGGAGTTTGCTTGATATCTCCTTCTTTCAAATATAAGAACCCTTCTTTTTGCAAATCATAGTATTAAATTTCGTCCGAAATCCGAAATTTCGGTTTCAGTTTGGACCGAAACCGAAATTACATTGAATCGGATTTTTACATGATTTCCCCGACATTTCCCCTAAATCCAAAATTTCAACCGAAATTTCGTTTTTCACCCTTATTTACAAAATTTCTACCAAAATGTAAGAGATTTCCACCGAAATTTTGTACTTTTCAGTGGAAATTTTAAGAAAACAGAATTTTTTGTCAAATTTTTACACGATTTTGGCCTTAATTTCCACCGAAACTGACATTTAAAACCTTGTTGCAAATTACGATCCTTAGGGCCGTTTGGATTCGCTGATTCTAGAATCTTGGATTTCCTCAAAATCCTGGATGGAGACGAGAGAAGGAGACCGTTTATCGTTTTCTGATTACAGATTTTAGAAATCTTAGGATTGGGGAGAGATTTCTAAAACCTGGATTTCTTACTTAAAATCTAGGATAATTTATTGTAAAATCCAGAATTTTACACCACTTTCAAACTAAAAACCTGGATTCTAAAATCTACGTATCCAAACAGCCCCTAAATCTGGTTAGATTGATTCCGTTGTCCTTCACTTCCCCAATGTAGATAACCTCCTCAGACTCGTTGATCAGAGCCTCTTCGTCTCATGTTTCATTTCTGCTGTCAGTAATGGACCGCGGTTTTTAGTGTGTCCGTGCGTGTGAAATACAGAAAATCGGCAAAAGATTTGGATTTTAGTAATTAAAATAATAGGCAAATGGACTGTGGCTTCTTTTATTCTTTCCTACTTGTGATCTGTATTGAACCTGACATACTTTATGAATGAAAGAAGGCATAGTATTTAAGTAACTTGAAACATTCCAGTTTTATATTTTATTTCAAGTGACAGCCAATTTATAGTGGTGTCCCTCCAAATAAAGCCACGTCCATGTCATTTCCCTCTAAATTGGTCAAATGAACAGATTTTCCTAGGAATTTTTGTTGCAATCCAAACATAACCTAAGGCCTCTTTGTCTTGCTACTAAGCTAGTGAAGAATGTCTCTGATTGATGTTGGGAGTTTCCCCATTAATTTTGAAATGCTTATCTTTTAAAAATATCTGTTTGCCTCTAATTGATTTTGGGTTTTATGCATTAATTTTTGAAATGCTTATCTTAATTTCCTTAAGTTATAAAAATACCCATTTAGTCCCACATAGGAAGGGAAATGATTTAACAAAAGGGATTTGTTTTCCTTTGCTTTACTTGTAAAGTTTATTCCCAGCCCCATGGTTTGTGGCAGCCATGCACAGATAAGCTATATGTGTAGCTGCACACAAACCATTTCCTCATATATATATATATATATATATATATATATATATATATATATATATATATGAAAAATTTGAGGATGAAGGGTTGACGCTTAAGAGTTTTTATTAAGAAAGTCGAAGAAGAAGGGGGGGATGTTCTAGGGTCGAGGCTCTAGGGTTTTTATTAAAAGAGTACGGGTTGTGCTTTCATATAAACAAAAAGTTGAGAAGGAAACAAGTTTAAAGGGAAAATATATAGGATTTGCATTTTAAAAGACACAATGATGAGTCGGATTTGCCCGAAGAAATAGGATTAGTGATGGACATGGCTACGACAAGAATCCGAATGTGTCCCACATGAATCCATGTCTGATTCGTGTGTGGAAACATGTTGACACGGATTCCGCATAGGGGGGCAAAGAATCCATACAACATATGTTTTAGGTGTTTTTCGGTGCATTCTGTTGTTTTATTTGTTGTTTCTCTTGTAGCCCCGACCATCTCAATCCCAGGCCTTTTTTTTTGTGTGGTGGTGGGGGCGTGGTTTGGATAGGTAAGCTGGGATTGAACCTCCGACCTCTGGGTTGGAGAACAAAGCCTTGACCATTGAGCCAGAGGTTCAATCCTGGCCCTCTCTCTTTTCATTTTAATAAATATCTCACCTTTTCAAGAAGGATAACATAAAACTTCTCATGAAAACCGTGTGATGAAAAAATGTGGGCTGCAAAATCTGTGAATGTACAAAGCCTTCAATTGCTAAAAACGATCAGTTTTTATTCACCATTAGATGTCTGGGCCCTTTTTTATAAATATCTCACCCTTTCAAAAAGGATAACATAAAACTTCTCTTGAAAATGGTGTGATGGAAAAATGTGGGCTGCAAAATCTGTGAATGTACAAAGCCTTCAATTGCTAAAAACGATCAGTTTTTATTCACCATTAGGTGTCTGTAAAAGAGAAACTTCAACAAAAATCCCTAGTGTCACTCCGAAGTCCTTCTAAACTCAAAATCTCTAATTTCAGCAAACCCCTGATTAAAACCCAGATAAATAGATAAACATGCCTAGCTGTGCATTATTACCCTCTATCTACAAATCTGATGTTGCATTTTGGTTGTGTGGCTAGTGCCCATGTTTCTCCTAGTGCCTTTCATTGAAAAGTCGAATCCCATTTATTGATTGGGTTTGTGTTCCGGGGAGATAGAATGTTTTTTAACACGTATTCTTATTTCAAAGAAAAAGGAATCATATGAAAGCTGGTTTCATCAATAGCTGTGAAACATAGCTTAGACACAAACATTGTAGCTTGAAGATGCATCCCCCAGCTATTTCGAGAAATTTTACATTGGCATTGTAGGCGTTTCACTGAATGCTCCGATATCTATACCAAAATATTCAGAAGTCTAGAAATTATGTTCTCCTAAGAACTTTGATCATTCTAAATGGGGAAACAATCAAGCTTTTTTACTCGATCACTATATACAAACTTACATGTTCTCCTAGACAATGGTGTTCTTCTTAGGCACACTATTTCTGTGAGTTGAAATGGTTTCACAAGTCTTTGCGGAAATATAGCTGCTACCAGTAAATCCTTGGCTAGGACAAGTTAATGGGGTGGAACTGTGATCATTCTAAACAGAGAAACAATCAACGTTTTCTATTCGACACCATATCCATACTTACATGTTCTCCTAGACAATGGTGTTCTTCTTAGGCACACTACTTCTGTGAGTTGAAATGGTTTCACAAGTCTTTGCAGAAATATATCTAATCAAGTCGAAGCCCATGGGTCAATTAAAATGCCAATTGATAGTGTTACCGAGGCACTTAAAATTTCAAATTGGATGCTTCTTCCATCAAGGTTATGAGATTGCATGCAATCTGATAAACTTGTCCAGTTAGATGGGAAGAGCTCCTCTTAGGGATTTTAATCTTTATGATTAAGGACATAGAGGGCGGAGAGAACAGGGAATTTGATACATCAAAACTTATGGTCTCTTCTTGTCTTATTGAAAGTAACTTTTGCTTATATATATATATATATATATATATATATATATATATATATATATATATATATATATATATATATAGAGGAAAAGGATTGTACGCTCGACCGTACCTAAAGTTAGGTACGGTAGAGTGCCAAATCACATGGGTCCCACATTTTTGGTGAGCATCTAAACTATTCATTTGTAAGGCCCCATCATAGATAGGGTGCATACCAAAAATCAGCTCCATAGGATGATCCTAACCCATCCATTTGTGGAGGCCAAAATGGACAGACAGTGTTTGTCCACAAATCTGCCCATTTTGGCCTCCAGTTTTGGAGGGGTTAGGATGATTCAATGGTGCTGATTTTTGGTATGCACCCTGTCTATGACATAAGATTGTACGCTCGACCGTACCTAAAGTTAGGTACGGTAGAGTGCCAAATCACATGGGTCCCCCATTTTTGGTGGGCATCTAAACCATTCATTTGCAAGGCCCCATCATAGATAGGGTGCATACCAAAAATCAGCACCATTGAATCATCCTAACCCCTCCAAAACTGGAGGCCAAAATGGGCAGATTTGTGGACAAACACTGTCTGTCCATTTTGGCCTCCACAAATGGATGGGTTAGGATCATCCTATGGAGCTGATTTTTGGTATGCACCCTATCTATGATGGGGCCTTGCAAATGAATAATTTAGATGCTCACCAAAAATGTGGGACCCATGTGATTTGGCACTCTACCGTACCTAACTTTAGGTACGGTCGAGCGTACAATCATTTTCCTCTATATATATATATATATATATATATATTTAATCTTTATGATTAAGGACATAGAGGGCGGAGAGAACAGGGAATTTGATACATCAAAACTTATGGTCTCCTCTTGTCTTATTGAAAGTAACTTTTGCTTTTATATATATATATATATATATATATATATATATATATATATATATAGTGTGTGTGTGTGTATGTGTGTGGGTTCACATTTTCCCTATATATAGATATATGGTAGGTAAGCTGGGATTGAATCTCCCACCTCTAGGTTGAAGAACAAGGCCTTGACCATTGAGCTTCCCTTTTGCTTATACATTTAGCTCCACTTAGCAAGGGATCTTAAGAAGGACTAAAATTACAGGACTCTCTTTTGGTTTCTCTGTTGTGTCTTGTTTATCCTGTGTGCACAATTTCCCTTTGCACCCTACCTATCACTGTAGGTCATGTTTGGCAACCTTGACAAAAAACATGAAATTTTACGTTTACCAGGTGAGAGGAGTAGAGAGAGACAGATTTGAGAAGCATCTGGAATTTCATGTATAAAAAAAGCTTATATCAAGGCTGATTTTCAGGTAAAAATGTGTTTTTCCCTGGAAATCGACCCCCTATCACTCTCGCCCTCACAAGTCTCTCACATCCTCACTGCACCTCTCTTACGTTTTGGGTAAAACGTAAACATAATAATTCATAATTTTTATTTTCATGGTTGCCAAACATGCCCTTAGCGATATATTCTTTTATTGTAAAGAAAAATGAGATGTTTCCATGCTTTGTGGCTGTAAACATCGAGTGCTCATCAGTTGGTTTTCCTAAACAAAGCGGTCCACCCGAGGAAGTAGCTAAATTCGCACAAGCTGCTTTAGCATGGCTTTATGCCTATGATTAGAAAGGGCGATCTTCTGAAGATTAAGTTGATATGTTTAATCTGTTGGTTTCTTTATGACTTTTATTTGTGATCTTGTACAATGATTAATTTGTTGGTTTCTTTATGACTTTTAATTGTGATCGGCTGTACAATGATTAAACTACTATTTTTTTTTTTTGTAGCGAATACCACCAGCTTTTATAAAGCATCTCAGTAGAGAGTCAATTGATAAATTCATCCTCAGAAATCCTACTGGTAGATTTTGGCACGTACAAGTGAGAAGAGTTGTCAGTGACTTGTTTTTACAAGAGGGTTGGCAGGGTTTTGTGAAAGATAATTCCTTACAAATTGGAGACTTTTTAGTTTTCGACTATGGTGGCAATTCAAATTTTGATATTAGGATATATGGTAAAAGTGGATGTGAAAAGGATGAAACTTTAGTGAATTTGAGTAGTGGTGAAGACTACTCTTACAGAGAGAAAGAAAATCAGAAAGAAAGAGGAGATGCTGTTGAAGGCACTCATATACCTCAGGATATGTGTTCCAAAAGAAGATCGAAAAGGAATGGTGAGTTCTTGCATTATTTTCTTTTCTTGAAACTAACTTTTCATTTTTTTTCTCAGCATTTTATTTATTTGATATTGTAGGACAAATGCTACTTCGTGCAATTGAACGAAAAGAAGTGGTTGAAGCAGCCAGTTATTCCTTAAAATCTGCTCGTCCACATTTTTCTGTGACTTTGACAAGGTCTATGGTATACAAAAACAATATAGTGAGTTTATACCTTCTAACATATTGTGCATTCCTGCCTTTACATTTTAGAATTTATAGTAATTGTCTTGAACTTCTAATGCTTAGCACCCAAGCAAATAAAAACAAAGACAAATTATCTTAGAACTTCAGCAGTTCTAGATGATCAACTTGCTCCTTTTTTTCGTTTACAGTTTCTGTCAGAAAATAATAGCACTTATTATAATAAATTACAGTATCAGTCAGAAAATGATAGCGCAAATTCCAATAATGACTATCATTTTTAAGGACATTCATTCAACTATAGCGTATATATATATATATATATATATATAGAGAGAGAGAGAGAGAGAGAGAGAGAGAGAGAGAGAGAGAGAGAGAGAGAGAGGAAAGTGTTCCTGAGCTCTAGCTCAGATAAGCTTATTTGAGCTATAGCTCAAAAACACATGTGGCCCCACATTTTTTGGGGGATCCAAAGCATTCATTTGGAAGGCCCTTCCACGGATAGGATTTGTACCAAAAATCAGCCATGCATGATCATCCTATCCCAATCAAAGGTGGAGGGGAAAATGGACAGACAATGTGTGTCCGTGTTTCTACCCATTTTTTCCGTCCACAAATGGCAGGGTTAGGATGATCCTATAGGGCTGATTTTTGGTACACACCCTATCCGTGGAAGGGCCTTCCAAATGAATGCTTTGGATCTCCCAAAATTGTGGGGCCACATGTGTTTTTTAGCTATAGCTCAGATAAGCTTATCTGAGCTATAGCTTAGGAACACTTTCTTCGGAACACCCAATCTATCCGTGGAAGGGCGTGGTTGCTTAGCTAGAGCTTAGAATACACTATCTCCCATAGTAGTTTGACTCATCCCACCCATTCATTTTACACTAGCTCACATAGATTGGGTGTTCTTAAGAAACCAGTTCCATACCATAATCTTAACCATCCGATCTATAGGACCATAATTTCTAGCCATTCATTCTAACCCTAACCCATAACCCTAACCCTAACCATAACCCTAAGCATATCCTATAAATAAAATGGGTTGGATGACTCAACCAACTATGGGAGTAGTGGTTTCTGAGCTCAGAAAATATATTTTAGCTCAGAAACCACTACTCCCATAGTTGGTTGAGTCATCCAACCTATTTAGTTTATAGGTTATGCTTATGGTTATGGTTATGGTTAGGGTTAGGGTTGGGTTATGGTTAGGGTTATGATTTGTGGAGGTTTAGAATGGAAGGCTAGAAATTATGGTCCTATAGATCGGATGGTTAGGATTATGGTATGGAGCTAGTTTGTTAAGAACACCCTATCTATGTGAGGTACTATAAAATGAACGGGTAGGATGAGTCAAACTACTATGGGAGATGGTGTATTCTAGAGCTCAGAAACCACGCCCTCATATATATATATACTAGCAAAAAACCCCGTGCGATGCACGGGCCGACAAAGAATTGTATAGACCACATCATAGGTTGATCTAAACCGTCCATGTGATGGAACACAACATAAATAGCCCCAAAAATCATTTCCATAGGCTGATCCTAGCCCTCCAATCTATAGAGGTTTCCATAATTCCTCTTCAATCGGATGGTTAAGATCACCCTATAGATTTTTTATTAAAAAAGCATGAAGGAGGGGGGTAAGATTGAAATTATGTGGCTTTAATGGGTGCCTTTGTTAAAAAGCATAAAGGAGGGGGTAGGATTGAAAATATGTGGGTTGAATGGGTGCATTTGTTAAAAAAAGTCAAAAAAAGTGGTGTGTAATTCTTATACTAGGATGAGTCAAACTACTATGGGAGATGGTGTATTCTAGAGCTCAGAAACCACGCCCTCATATATATATATACTAGCAAAAAACCCCGTGCGATGCACGGGCCGACAAAGAATTGTATAGACCACATCATAGGTTGATCTAAACCGTCCATGTGATGGAACACAACATAAATAGCCCCAAAAATCATTTCCATAGGCTGATCCTAGCCCTCCAATCTATAGAGGTTTCCATAATTCCTCTTCAATCGGATGGTTAAGATCACCCTATAGATTTTTTATTAAAAAAGCATGAAGGAGGGGGGTAAGATTGAAATTATGTGGCTTTAATGGGTGCCTTTGTTAAAAAGCATAAAGGAGGGGGTAGGATTGAAAATATGTGGGTTGAATGGGTGCATTTGTTAAAAAAAGTCAAAAAAAGTGGTGTGTAATTCTTATAGAATTTTAAAAAAATTCAAAAAATTCTCTTCTTTTCTCTTCTACTATGTAGTGTATATATATATATATATATATATATATATATATATATGGGGGCAAGGTTTCTGAGGTATCGTGCAGCCTGAGCAAGCCACTCTAAAACACCATCTTTATGTTGTTTGACTCATCCTACCCATTCATTCTATAGCACCTCACATAGATAGGGTGTCCCTAACAAACCATCTCCATACCATAATCCTAACCATTCGATCTATAGCAGCCTAATTTCTAGCCCTCTATTTCAAAACCTCCACAAATCATAACCATAACCATAACCATAATCCTACCTATAACCTACAAAATTAATGGGTTGAATGAGTCAACTAACTATCGCAGATGGTGTATTTAGAGGGCTGTGCAGGCTTCGCGATAGCTCAGAAACCTTTTCCCTCTTATATATATATATATATATATATATATATATATATATATATAGAGAGAGAGAGAGAGAGAGAGAGGAAAGTGTTCCTGAGCTATAGCTCAGATAAGCTTATCTGAACTATAGCTCAAAAACACATGTGGCCCCAAGAAGATGTAAGGCCAGCCATGTTGGATCTCTATTGGATCTCTATTATAAGACAGCTGTAAGGCCAGCCATGTTGTACGGCGCAGAATGTTGGGCCACCAAGAAGCAGCATGTGCATAAGATGAGTGTAGCGGAGATGCGAATGCTTAGATGGATGTGCGGTCACACAAGGTTAAATAAAATTAAAAATGAAGACATTCGTAAAAAGGTGGGGGGTGGCACCAATTGAGGAGAAGATGAGAGAGCACCGCTTAAGATGGTTTGGACATATCCAACGTAGGCCTTTTGATGCTCCGGTGAGAAGAGGCGACTCGTGCCAAATTGATGGAGTAAACAGAGGTAGGGGCAGACCGAAAACAACTTGGGTAGAAACAGTGAGGAAAGACTTGATAGCTAGGAACATAACAGAGAACATGACCTTGGATAGGATAGAATGGGAGAAAATGATCCACGTAAAAGAACCCAACTAGAACCAGGATTAGAGCCGGGTAGATTCCTTTTACCTTCTTCATGAATTTTTTCTATAGGATTCATTTAGCCGACCCCAGCTAATTTGGGACAAAGGCTTTGTTGAGTTGTTGAGATCTCTATTATGAGATTGTAGTTTAGATCTCCACTACGGTTTCAAACAGAAATGAAATAAGATCTTTATCTGAATCCCGTCTGTTAACAAGTTTTTCGGGAATTCTGTTTCTAATAATTGAACACCATTATAGGTTGCATTTACATGCATTTCTCTATTCCACTTAGGCTTGTATTCAGCCACCTAAAAAAGAGGTTGAAAAAGGCCAGACCATAAATACATAACAAATAAAAATAGAAAGAACCATAGCTACATCCTATCCAAGCTTGTTAGGATCAACGACATTGGGATTAGATTAGCAGACTATGGATGGGTCAAGACATCGAGTAAAATCTCCGTCATCTTCAAAAGTTGCGTGGTTAAGTCCACAGGGTGGGATTGGTGTTGGCAGAATAAGGTTGAGCAATTTATCTCCGTTGGGTAAATGGCTCTTAAGGTACGGGGAGAGGAGGCATTGTGGCACAAAATCATAGAGGATAAGTGTGGGTGGGGTTGGAGAGATTGGCCAAGACCACCTTTACATGTCTCTATCATCAAAAGCTTTGGCATGGCTTGGGTTTTCCATAGGACCATCAAGAAAACTATCTTAAATAGGAGTATTGGCTCGTTTGGAAAGCGGGGACAGACTATTTGGAGATAGTCCTTTATACAGTGATATCACACATTTTGAAAGAAGGAATAATCAAATATTTAAAGAGAAAAGGAGGATTTATGATAGACTATTAACAGAAATCCAAGCAGATCTTATCTTATGGGGCAGAAACAAAAAGAATTTATCTTCATATACCACGGGGGACATCTTCAGGAATTAGCGGACTGTTATCTTTGAAAGAGAACAAAAAGATTCAATTACCCCTAAATGGCTGCCTCTCCTTTCACGGTGGGTGAAGTTTAGCTTTGATGGAAGTTCTAAAGTGAACCCGGAGTGAGTGGGTATTGGAGGCTTGTTTCGGGATTCTAGCGGCCACACTATACTCTCCTTTTCCGAACCTGTTGGGGTATGTGACTTGAATGAGGCAGAAGCGAGAGCACTTCTTTGGGGTTTGAGCTGGTACGCACGACTCTTCCGCTCCGCTGATCATTGAAGGGGATTCCACAAACTTGTTGGTGTCAGCAAGGAATATGGAGTCGGATCCGTGGAAAACTAGAAATTGTCAAATATCATTTCGGAGATTTTTAGATCTTTGTATGACTGTGGTCCCACAGGTCTCCAATATGAAACGGTCTGAAAATGACCAAGTGGACAATCTAGCAAATGCTGGAATGGGGAGGATAGAGGTGGAGATTATCAGTCGTAGTTGAGGGTTGTTGTTAGATTGGGTGGATGAGAGAGGGAAGAATAGGGATTTCTGTTTGGGCTGTGGTTGCTGTAATCAATTTGGGGGACGTCTTGTCCTCGTATTGGTTGTATTATGGTTGCTGGCTTTTAATAAAATCTTGACACTTTTTCACACAAAAAAGAGATAACCAAGACACAGGCTATGTAACAGGGATAGAAAACACTGATGGAACTGGATCCAATACAAAAAAGCAAAAGAGAAGAAAGAAGAAAGCTAAGACATAGGCTGTTGGAACAGGGATAGCAGACACTGATATAGTTAGTTCTGGTGGACCAGTACTAACTGCCAGTTTACCCCATTCAGTGATCCCTTGAACAACTTCTTTGTTTCACTAAGTTGAGAAAATTCCAAGTGGTTTGTTATTCTTATTGTGGTTAACAGTCTATTAAAGCTAGTTAATATAGAAATTTATCCAGTTGGCCACCTCTTCTGACCAACTTTCGAGGCAGTCCATCAAAAACACTCTCTCATTTTATTAACATTCATTCTCCAAGATTCCTAGTAAAGCCACATATGGGATTATGGAATCCATTTTTAAGTGATTGTCTGTCACTACTTTGTTATCAATTCCATGTGTTGTCATCATAGCAATGTTCTCCACATTGCAAAAATGCACTGCTATTGTTATGACCTAGCAAGGTCAACTACTTCAAACACTATCCTGTTCTAATTTCCTAAGATCTTGCTCATCTTAAAACTCAACTCCAAAAACCCACCTCAAGCAAAAACATGGTTCATTATTAGAAATACATCTTTCTTTTATACCAATTCCCAAATCTTTCCAGTAAATCCACAAATGGTATTTTACAGCTGTTTACACTATATTGACTATCGCTGGTTTGTTACCCTTTTCGAGCATTGCCATCGTTAGCAAATTGTCAGCAAAGGACAAATAGATCGAACTTCATCCTCCTGTAATTTTTCAACAGCTGATTTATTCAACCTCAACCCCAATTCAACTCAACTCAACTAAGCCTTTGTCCCAAACTAGTTGGGGTCGGCTTAAAACCTCAACTCCGAATAGCCTAAAACATAAAGAAGATTCATTGTTGGAAAAACACAAGTTTCTAATTTTATAGAGATTTCTGGATCTAACTAGGAAATCCACAAGAGGACTGATGGCGGGGGGATCCCAGGAGTACACCACGGCCCAGACTGCCACTCTGCGCACCCATTTTCTAATCCAAAAATGTGATTATGGTAACCATTTTGACCAGATTGGTCTGTCACTGGTTTTTTAAGATTTTCAATGCATGACAACCGTTAAGATCTACCACAGACAATTAGATGGAACTCTTACCCTGTTGTAATTTATTTTGTAATGAGTTATTCCTAGATTACAACAAGGTTCATTGTTAGAAAAATGTCATTGTGTAACATTATTGCATCATTATGTCATGGGTGCTTAACTCGCACCCAGTGTTACCGAGAAGCACCAAACTAGTTGGGGTCGGCTTAAAACCTCAACTCCGAATAGCCTAAAACATAAAGAAGATTCATTGTTGGAAAAACACAAGTTTCTAATTTTATAGAGATTTCTGGATCTAACTAGGAAATCCACAAGAGGACTGATGGCGGGGGAAGCCCAGGAGTACACCACCGCCCAGACTGCCACTCTGCGCACCCATTTTCTAAGCCAGAAATGTGATTATGGTAACCATTTTGACCAAATTGGTCTGTCACTGGTTTTTTAAGACTTTCATTGCCTGACAACCGTAAAGATCTACCACAGACAATTAGATGGAACTCTTACCTTGTTGTAATTTATTTTGTAATGAATTATTCCTAGACTACAACAAGGTTCATTGTTAGAAAAATGTCATTGTGTAACATTATTGCATCATTATGTCATGGGTGCTTAACTCGCACCCAGTGTTACTGAGAAAAAAAAAAAAAAAAAACTCGTACCCAGTGTTATAAAACTCAAGGTGGGACAAGAACTCGGCCCACGTAAAAGGACTTGCTCGGCTCATCAAGTCAATGATTCATGCAGTCAATTTTCATTAACTCGGGCAAGTCAGAAGATTTTTTGATTGACTTAGTAGTGCAAAACTTGGACTTGGAAAATAACTCGGCCAAGGCAAAGAGCTGAGGAGTTAGAAACAGTGATTCAGTGCCCATTCTAAGCACATTAGTAATTTATAACTCTACTAACAGAAATAAAAACTATTTAACTGTACTAACAAAACACTCTTACAGATAAAAGCTAGGTTTATGCAGTGCTTATTTTGAGACTTATTTTATGGGAACATGACCGAATTCAGTTGGTTCTGTGATTCATTTTGATTCAACAACTCAACCAATCTGCCCTAAAGTTTTGATTCGAATTGAATTGGTTATTGTTTCAGATAAACTACAACAGCCAGAATAGTTGTTTGGCTTTTCTTAATTAATATCGTCTTCTGAGAGCAAAAACAAAAAGAAAAGAAACTAAGTTATCCCCTTGTTGATGATTAACATGAATGTATTTTACAATTTTTTCATCTATAAGCATCTGAGTAGAGCCTTGGCGCCACAGTAAGGTTGCTCCACTGTGACATGGTGGTCACGGGTGAGTCACGGAAACAGCCTCTCTCCAAAGCAGGGGTAAGGCTGCGTACATTTAGCCCTCCCCAGACCCTGCAATGGCGTGAGCCTCGTGCACTTGGCCCATAAGCATCTGAGTGTTACAGATAATTTATGAGAGTAATCTGTGATCAAGATAGAAGAAGAATTAATACACAAGAACACAACCAAGAGAAGAAGGTAACATGAGCAATGCTCAACCAAATTGATATATTATAAAACCCTAAAGGAATCTCTTCACAATATTAACTACGCATAGAAATCTCTACACAAGATTAACTACTACAATTCTCAACACTACAACTTACTAAAATTACTTCGAAGAAAAAAAAAATTACTTAAAGAAACACAATTTATTAGACTTAGTTAATGCAATTCAACTTACTAGACACCGGACACTAGTTAATGGAACTCAACTACTAGACCACTTAACGAAATACAACTTAATAGGAGTAATAAACAAGGGAGTTGTAGAAAAGTCTTCCAACCATTCATTACAAAACAACCTCGGACCCTCCACCCAAGCCCTTTTTTTTTATTATTATTATTGGGTGGTTTGATTTCTTGATGAATCGTGAAAATAGAAAAGATCTTACTTTAAAATATTTCTTTATGTTCCTTTCCGATTCCTTCTATGTCGTAGGGTTAAAACTGAGAAATATTTGTTGTTTTCTCGATGTTTCATCAGATAGCCAACCTAGTATTATCTTTGCCTCATTTTTCTTACTACTATTTCTATAGTCGCTGTTGAGAAGAGAATCATCATGTAGTTCTTTTGACTGTAGACAATTCCAAAAGAGTTTGTGACGACAACTGGGCTAAGGGGAAAGTCGCGATTGATACTCTGCGATCCTAGTGGGATGTTTTGGCACATGACAATCACTAGTAGGCGTGATGATGGTCGTGCTATTATCACAGGTGGGTGGCGTGGTTTTGCTAGAGCAAATGACATTGGAGAAGGAGATAAATGCATCTTTGAGTTCATCCAAGGAAGAGGTCGTGGGAGCCGCAGTGTCATCCATGTTCAGATTTTGCGGGCAAGAGGCTGAATTACAGACATTTTTTCTTTAATCTTTTGTGGGATTTGCTATGCAATTTTGCGAAAAGCTATTTCACGAATCACTTTTGCAGCAGAGAACAGTCAACTTGTACAGATTTTGTTTTATTCATTTAATTCATCTGAGGTGGTTGTTCTCTGCTGTAAAAGAGAGCCGGGAAATGAGTTTTTGCAAAATTGCCTAGCAAATTTCTTCTTTTGCTTATGTTTAGCTAGTGCAAACAAAAATGTAAAATTTGTGTTTTAGCAGTGTATGAAATTTAACATTTCACATCAACTATAAAAACAGAAATGAATAGTTTCAGATGGCAATATGTTTTTTTTTTCAAGTGGACCGTTTGGATACTAGGATTTTACGTATAGAATATCCCGGATCCGGACCTGACACGGGTAAGACAAGGTAAAATTTGGATCCGTTTAGCCTGTTGACCCGACCCGTTGGGGATTTGCTAGCGGAAGGCATTTCGCAGATGGCCTGTTGCATGTGAGAACAGCCACCTCGTGAATGAAAACAAATTTTGCTGAAGAGTGAGCCTGTGTGGCTGCTTTCACGTGCGACAGGCCATCCGCGAAATGCCTTCTTCAATGGACGTTAGCAAATCACTGGTCTCACACATAGTTAGTAAAACTCCATTTTAAACGGCATTTTTTTTTTTTTTTTTTGAAAAAAAAAACACGTTTTATTGGTATGCCGTTTAATAGTCTGATTAAAACTTTTACAGTAAAAAAACCTCCTTTTTTTTTAGGAAAACATTTTAATGATGTTAAACACAAATTTTTTTATTTTTTTTGCCACTTTCCAATTTTACCCCATTATATTTTGCAAATGACAAATTTAAACGCATTTTTTTTATGTTTCTGTTTTTTTTACTATGTTTTTTTTAAATCAATACCGTATTAAACTCGAATTTTTCCCATGCCGGTTTTTTTTTTTTTTGGCATCACGTTTGTTAAACATGGTCTCACATGAAAATTATTTTATTTGGGGATGCCACATTTTAGTAACAGCGGCCGACATTTGCCCTCTTAGTTATTCTCTTTCAATGTAGGGTTTTAGGTTAATTGGGCTAATCCTTAATTAAGGTCTTTTATTAGCCAGAGTATTAGTGCATGGGAGACCTAATCCTAATCTCTTAAATATAAATAAGAGGGGTTGCTTAACGGAGCAACACACGTAAAGCACATGCACGTTTATATGATTCTGCAGATTCTAGTTTTTGGTTTAAATAACTTGGTGCAATGAGAGAGACAAGCAACATTAATGCTAGAAATTTAGGTGGTATTATGTGATTTTGGCTTAAAATTCTCTCTCTCTCTCTCTCTCTTCAAACCCTAGCCGATTTCTCATCGATAGCATTTCTTACACGCCTCGTCTCACATCCATTTTCTCCGTTGGCATTCGTCACCATCCAGTACTTCAACTTCATTAGCATCATCATCGTCTTCTTCCTCCACTCTCCGCCTTTTAGAAACCTAGAGGAACCATGAGATCTTGATTGATTCCTTTGATGAACCGTACTGCTTTTTGAAACATTAGAATGGGAATGTAAATTCTGTTTACAGGGGGAATTGGATGTTATGTACCTTTACAGGGGAATTGGATGTTATGTACCTTATCGAAACGCCAAAAGTTCGAGAGATGATGGAATGCATTAGGCAAGGCCCTTTAAACCTATCCCATACCACCAGGCTGGGTCCTACCTAGTCCCATACCTAGATGGGCCCCACACAGGACCGTAACATTCCACCACGGTTCGGCATCTGCCATTCTTGGCGGCCCACTCTGTGATGGCTTTCACTATCATTTTTTTCCAGGTATCCCTTTCCACAAGTCACTCCGACTCAAACATGGGACATGGTATCTGCTCTGATATTGGATACGCGGATTTTAGAATCTGAATTTTTAGTTTGAAAACAGTGTAAAAGAGAGTTCATGATTAAGCTGTTGCCGCTGTCCTAACAGCGTTTCTTGGATTTTAAGTAAGAAAACCAGGTTTTAGAAATCTCATGATGGGGAGTGGTTTCTAAAACCTGGTTTTCTTACTTAAAATCCAAGAAATGCTGCTAGAACAGCAGCAGCTTGATCATGAGCCATCTTTTACACTGTTTTCAAACTAAAAACTTGAATTCTAAAATCCGCGTATCCAAACGGCCCCAAATGTTAATGTACCTTATCAATATGCCAAAAGCTCGAGAGCTAATAGAACGTGTTAGGCATGGCCCTTTAAACTTGTCCCATACCAGATTGGGTCCCACCTAGTCTCATACCTAGGCGGGCCCCACTAAGGACCATAACATTTGACAAGGAATGAAATATAATGTCTATTCTAATTCCCAATTCTTGCAATCCAAATGCACCTAATTTAGGTCTTTCTTTGGTTTGTCCCTGATCTAACACAATGATACAAGCATTCAAACTTGGGTGGATTGGAGATATCTTCAGTGATCGATGAACGGTGTTCATCAGAAGTGTCTTCAACGATTGGATCACACACATCACTAACATCTCCATCTGATCATCAGATGGACAATTCATTTTCCAATTAAGATTGAAGTTTAATCTAAAAAACAGAAACTTCCACACAATTGTGAACCAAATTGACCCATTGTAGTATTGCTCCCATCTCAATCATGTTTATATCACATAATTTCCATGAAATTGTCACGTCGCAAAAGAGATTCAGATTTTACGAAACCAAACAACAGAAATAGATTTAAAAGTAACTCAATTGGATCAAAAATTCAAAATTGATTTTAAGTGAAGTTTTCAGTGAAATCGATTTCCACACAATAAAGATTGTGTCACTGTCGTGGCTGACTTTTGGAGGAGAGTACAGTCACATAGGCTCACTTTTTAGCAGATTTTGTGTTATTAATTTAATCCGTCTGAGGTGGAAGTCTTCTCTCCTGCAGCCGTGAAATGGCTTCCCGCGAAATTGCCTAGCAAATCCAATTATACTTTTATTTCCCGACTGTTGTTGCAAGTGGTTATTAGTTAGCTGCTAAAAAAATACAGGTCTCATTCTCTGCTTAAGATCTTGGACACAGACATACGAACACTACAGCATAGCGGACATCATGTGGGCCCACCACTATAAGGGGTCTATACAATTTCCCATAGGGAAATGATATATTCGCCCCCTTTCCTCCCCTGGTCACACCCTTCTATAGTTCAGTCATAAATAGACTAGAAGGGGAGCACAGAAAAGAAAAGGGGGCGAATATATCACTTCCCTTTCCCATTCTTATAACCATGAAAATCTCACAATCAAATGATCTTAGCTTCTACCTATCTTAAAATCAAACTCAACTCAACTCAACTCAACTAAGCCTTTGTCCCAAACTAGTTGGGAATGAATCCTTCGGAAAATTTTCATGGAGATATCTTAAAATCAAAGCTTGAGAAAATTTAGAATCCAAATATAATGACAGTACAAAAATGATGCAAGACCGAAACAGCATTACTGCTATAGAAAAATCCTATCTGCAGTCTTTAAAGCTTTTCAAAATGACGAACTTCATGAACTTAATATAGTCCCATCAGACTTCAACATAAGAATTATATATAGGTTTATCTACTATCTGAATGCAATCAGTTAAACAGAAAATTACAGGATACTTAATAGCATTGGTCATCTTTTAACTGGGTCAATAAAAATCCAGACCTCATTAACACCCTAACTACAGTACAAGAATTCTGAGGCTGGAACAAAATATAAGCAAAATCATGAACAAGCAGGCTTGAGATATGGACACCTCACAAGCAAGGTACATCCCCTTCATGTTCTTTCAACTTGGGCTCATATTCTGAATGTACCCATGGAGGGTGAAGCTCTTCTTCGAAAAACAAGTCATCAATTAATTCATTATCTGAAAGAAAAGTCGCACACTTGTAATAAGAACCCCATTGGAGAGAGAGAGAGAGAGAGAGAGAGAGAGAGAGAGAGAGAGAGAGAGAGAGAGAGAACCTGAAGTTGAGAATGAACTGGGAGTTGATGGAAGAAGCACTTCCGGCTCCAAGTCCAACTTCACAAAATGTTTAGAAAGTGTTCCAACTCCCTGCATAAGATCCATTAATAAAAGTACTTGAAGTTCAATGCGATATAATTAAATAGAGATCCAAATCCAATCCTACCCAACAAGAATTGTTAAAAGTAACATTTCTGAAACTCTGAAACCAATGATGTTGGCTAAAGGAATCAAACTACAGATATGTGGAAGCAACAAACAAATATTCAAGAACTGAAATCACTGGACAGAGATTATACCAGATAAAAAAGGAAACATAAATTATACAGATATAAAGGCAGGCGCACTCCAGGATGGAGCTCCAATGGTAGGTTGTCAGTGTGTCTCAGTCTCACAATATTTTGGATAACAATTGGCCGCCAATGGAATTTATTGATGTAGAAGTGAAAAAGTTCTTCATAAAACCTTAACTAAAACTAGGTTGTTAGATGAGATATAGTTGCAAAAAGGTCGGATCCAGGGAAATTCTTAGAAAATTCTTAGGAAATTCTTAACTAAAACTAGTGAGGCAAATGATAAAAAAAATCAAGGGAAATTCTTAGAAAAAATGCTTTTTTCTATCTACTAGACATATATTGATATTTACATTTTTCTATAGATACCTTTTTTTTCTATCTAGACACATACATAATTAGTTTTCTAAATAAGACAACCGAAGCATGGAACGATAGCCAAGTACATGTGCTTGCTAGAATAAGATGTCAGTTCAGTTTTCATTTTGAATATCCCACGGGATTAAAAATAATATATGAGAAGATGAGGAATTATTTGCTGAATTCACATTTAATTCAGAAAATCCAGGTTTAATTCAAAAGATTCACAATTGATTAAAAAATGCAAGAATTCTTTTAATCATCTTTTTTAAAAAGTGGCATAAAACTTTTAGGATTTTTTCAAGAATATTTCAATTCTTCAGGGAATTTCGTAATTATGAGATGAGTTTGAATTTCAATGCAAGTTATGGGTGTGGAAGTGTGGAACTAAACAATGTCACTTAAAACATAAGTAAAACTATGTAGATAAGTTTGAATATTACTTTTCTCGCCACTCACCCAGAACTTACAGGAAATCTGCAGTCATTAATAGCTTTTTTGTTATGATTTAATGTATAAGGGGTATTAAGTTATAACTTATAACTCCTGAAGATACTTTGTCTCTATTGGCTCGGTGTTGTCAAAATCATATGAAATTACAGTTCCATTTAAATCAAATAGTTTTCAAAACGAATCAATTGTTTGATTTAATTGCATTTGGGTATAACTCGTGCAATTTAATTGATGTAATTTATGAATGAACTGTGCAACCTAACGAGAAACAAAAGCATGGGATGTCAATAATGTCTGTACTGATAAGTAAATGATAATATGCATTATCCGGTTGCAACTAGGAGAGGCTACTCTTATGATTTTACAATATACATATATGGAGAATGGATGGTCTGTTCAGTAGTTAGATTTCCTGTTTTTCTCCCCTTAAGCACAAGAATAAGTAATGCATATCATATACATATAAGGATAGCAGAACTTCACAAATAAAAACAAGAGTTAACACAATAAAACAATTCAACCACATACCCTCACAGCCTTTTCTTGACCGTAGGCCATCTGAGTCCATCCACTCAAGCCAAACATTATTTCCTCCACTTCCTTCCTCACATCTGAGTCAAAAGAACAAGTGAAAAAGTGCATCATGAATTTATATGACACATGAAAACCAATGCAAGAAAAATATATAGGAAAAAATGGAAGAATTGAAAAGAAAGTTCAGATAGATAAGGACTTACATTTTTCCTCAAGGTCTTCATGTAGGGCAATTTGGTCGTTACCAGTAAAATAAACATGCTCTATCCCTTCCTTAGCCCATTCGTTGCAACGTTGTATTCCCTCGTTAGTCAGCCCGTAACTTCTAGGGACATACTTGGTGCTGTCACTTCCACGTGCTGAAGACTTCTCCTTTAAAAAAGAAGCCTTTGATGACCTGGGTAGTGAAGCCTTTCCAGTATTTGAAACATCTGCTAATGCTTTTCTTATCTTATGCCCTTTCTTCTCAGGTTTGAGATTATCAAGCTTTGCCCCAGAAGCACCTTTTCCTGAAAGTAGAATGCTCATCATGCCATTTCTAGTACATAGACTTCAACATTCAATTACCCAACATTTAAATCAAAGAAACAAAACTTAAAAACAAATCATACCTGTCTTGATGTGTAAATTTTCATTTTGAACAACAGTAGGTATTTGAAAAGCCATTGAAAGTTACTTGATTCAACCTGCTAAAACTGTACCAACTGCAAGAACAGGGCCATATCATGGGTTTATAAAAGATATATTCAATATTAAATGTCATGACTGCCTACAACACGCCTTACAACAACAATTGTATACTAAAGAAAGCGCTATTATATAATAAAAAAGAAAACATTGATTGGGACCATCTATGACCCAGGTGTTATTATCAACTGGGTGTCATAATGAATAGGATGCCATTATCAATATTGACTCGAGTGACGCTTGTCATTTAAATGCTTTTTTTTTTTGAATGATAGTCATTTAAATGCTCATGGGACTACTTAATCATTTTTGTTAGGTCTAAGTTGTGGCTGGTAGCCTACAAGCTTAAGGGCCGAGCTTCAACCTGGTGGGAAAGCAATTGATGCATGAAAGATTTCAACACCCGATTATTATGATCAGGTATTATTTTAACAATACCAATAATCACAATAGGTGACGTGGTTCATGGGTGGATAATGCTTGGCCATCCAAGTGCGACCAGTTTGGTGGCCCCTATCTGACAGTGTCAAGATGGAAACAAGGGTAGAGACTCAGAAAGGCCCAATGCAAGGGTTCCATTATCAGAATATCAAAGGACTTTCAATATCATTGATTCATCACACCGAGTCGAGGGAAGGCTCATATGAAAGGTCAATATCAATTCACAACACCCACAAATTTGAGATTCGAGAAGTGGCTCGACAAAGCAAATGAGAGGAACATCATCTACCAAAGAGAACCCATATGTTGTGCCTCAGCCAATCAAGTGATACAGGTGGAGAATCTGTGAATAGATCTAATCAATGTCTAAGAGGACAGTCAATCTGGCCGAGGCAGGCGATTTGGAGGTCGAAGAAGAAATGGTAGAAAAGACTCTCCAATCATGGGTTAGTTAGCGACTTTCTACAGGAGGTTGTTCAAGATTTTAGCACTATAGTGGCATCCATCTCAAAGTGCATGAAGAATGAAAAATTCCAATGTACACAGGAGGTTTTAGAAGAGTTTTGCCCTCGTTCAAGAAAAGTTGTCATTTGCACCCATATTAGCATTACCTGCTTTGAGAATATATTTACCAATTGATGCAGTTGGATCCGGAAGCGTTCTTCGGCGATCTTGAAGATCCGATGGATTTGATTATTTTTTTTCCTTTTTTTTTGTAATTTTTTTAATTAAAATGATAGATTTTGATCTACACTCCATGAGTGAGGGAACGCACGAGCTCGATCAAGTGCGGAATCGTCGGATGCTTTGACCTTCGCCACAAAGTGGCATGTGATGCATCTTTTATCGGCATAGGTGTTTGTCTTATTACAAGTGGGCAGATTGGTTGTCCTTTTCAGTGAGAGTGGGTGAGGCTGGCAAGTGGTTGAATTATGAGCTAGAACTTTGGAGTGTATTAGGCTTGCTAAAGTATAAAAGATTAAATAACGCCTTCTCCAACTGCTTAAGCTTTTGGAGTAATTGGTTGTTTCACATGGTATCAAAGTGACTGAAGGAGTAATTGGTTGTTAGTCATCATGGCTAACGAAGTAATTGGAGTAATTGGTTGTTTGTCATCATGGCTAATGAAGTAATGATGAGCTTTGAGTGACTGAAGGAGCCATATCATGGCAAAGAAGATTTCAAGAAAACTTGGGCCAAGTGTTAGATGGGGCAAGCTTAAGAATTGTATGTTCGGGATGGTTAACTTTTCAAGAAAATCAGTTATGCATCCCAAGGTGTCACTCATGGAGCAAATTATCCACTGGCTTCATGCAGACAGCTTAGGAGGAGGACATTTGGGTCATGATAAGACCATTGCTTTTGTGGAGGAAAGGTACTACTATTCCCAGTTGAAGCAAGACATTGGAAAATTTGTGTAGGGATGCCATGTGTGTCAGGTTGCTAAAGGCTATGATCAAAATACTGGTCTTTACACCACCTTACCTGTGCCAAACGCCCTGTGTCAAAGATGTATGGATCTTGCGTTTGTTTTGGGTGACAAGTTTTCAAAGATGACTCAATCTCATCGAAGAAGACAATGGGCGTGACTCATGTAGCCAGTCTCTTTTTTCGAGAGTTTTTTCTTTTTCATGGGATTCCGATGATCACTACTACATATCGTGACATTAAGTTCCTTAGTCACTCTCGGAGGACATTGAGGAAGAGATTTGACATATCCTTAAAGTACAACAATGCATACCATCCATAGACAGAGTTCTTATGAGGTACCTCACTAGTGATAAGCCCAAGAGGTGGGATTGATTATGCCGAGTTTGCCTTCAACACTATGGTGCTCAGGTCTACAAGGAAAACACTTCATGGATTGTGTATGGACGTGTCTCAAAGCACATGTCAGATTTGGTGGATTTGCCAAACCTTTCGGGTATGAGCATTGAAGCTGAGAACATGGTTGATAGGATCCAAGTTTTGCATGCCGATGTCAGGAAGCAGCTTGAGGAATCTAATGCCAAATGCAACGAAAATGCAGACAAGCACAAGAGACTTAAAGTATTCCAGGAGGACAACTTGGTGATTATTCACTGAGCTGTGTTTCTTTCAACGTAAAATGGACGTAAAACAAATTTTATGCTCATTTTTCAGTGAAAAAATGGGCGTAAAATTTGTTTTTATGCCCTTCTTACGTCGAAAGAAATGGAGCCTTACGGACAAACTTTATCAATTGTTACGTATATAATAAAGTAGAGAATATGAATTATGAGGCATGGACATTATCTAAGAATATGAATTATGAGGCATGGACCTTATTAGATAATCAAGAAAACCAAAGACAATGCCTATATCGTTGAATATCCCGAAGGCATGAATATCTCGCCAACTTTCAATGTTTCAGACTTGTTTGAGTATCATCCACCTGACAAATCAACCTATTCAAAGATTAACTCAAGGTCTAGTTCTCTGCAAGTATGGGAGATTTGACATAGAACAAGCTGCTAAAGAGTTTCTAATGTGTAAGATCAAGAGGCAAGTAAGAAGGTCAAAACTTTGAACAACAATAACTTTTGATGTAACCATTGGATTGGGACTAATAATATATCGTTGGAATCGTCTTGACGAGTTCTACAAGGGTTGTTCTGCTACAGAAGATCAACTCCAAACCATCATGAGATAAGCTTAGAAAGGAGATATCTTACTTTTCTGTTTATTTTTCTACTTTTTGGTAAATTCGGCTTAGCCGATTTGAGGATTTTAAGTCTGTTCTTTTTATAATCAAACAACATGTTTGGATCATTTTTGGAATTTTATTATTTTACGGAAAATTACTCTTATGGCAATAAGTCAAATTCTACGGTTTTGGGAACCTGTTGAGTCTTGTCTTACATATGGTTATAACCCAAAATGAAACTACTATTTTTCTCTTGAATTGAATGAGTTACCCTATTTTTCTTGTGGATCCAAAGCATTCTTGAGATCGAAGACGTGTTTCCCACTTTATCTTTTTTTGTGATTTCCGCTACGCTAAAATCCTACAGTTTCCTAACCAACATACCAACTTCTCTGGAACAACAAACAGTAATAGGATCTAAAAAGAAAAACACTAAAACCCCAATCCCAAACAAGTCCTATCAACACTCAACTTAGGGATGCATGACATAGCCAAGGATGAAAGCAATCCAGTCTCATTTTCATGCATGTTCTCCTCCTAAGAATGGGGGCTCACACCATTTCCTTCCCTCATCACAACCAGTCACTTCTCGTGTAACGAAAATTCTGATAGACCAACAAAAAATATATCTCTCTAGCTTTATCTCCAATCCTCACCCTAAATCTAATCCTCTCACAAAATGATCCTCATATTATACTAATCCTTCCCAAAAACCTAATATTCCAAATCTAGTAGGATATCAAACCTCAATGAATCCACCACATTTACATCTAATGGCCCCTCCAAAGCACCTTCAAAACTCATCTCTGGATCCCCGCAACCATGTACCAAAAAAGTAATCTATTCATGGTTTTCTTTTCCTAGCCCTGCCCTAAAGACCCTTACACATTTACTGTTAGAAAAGTTGATGTGCAAATCTGTAATTTAGGATTCGAGAATACCTTATAACAAATTAATCTCACAACTTGAAGACAGAGATCAATAATACTATTTTCTGCAATAATAATCTGTAAAGGAAAAAGAAATCGTTAGATCACTTATCGAGTTGAGGCACGAAGAATCTTCGCTATCCTTAAGGCAAATCTCGCCCCCACTATGACGAATCAACGGTGCAGATGGGCGTCTCGGCGTATGCCTCCAGGATACAACAACTCTCGCTCCAGGGGTGTGCACTCACGCAGCCCGAATGCCTAAGAACTCGCTTATATTTGCCAAAAGCCTTGAGCAGAAAACCAGAGAGAAAACCAGAGAAGAGAAAGAGCAGAAGAAGAATCCGTCAAGGATGTCTTTCTGTTTGCTCTAAAATCGATTTATATAGAAAGTTAATCGACACGTTAGGGTGAAACGTCGCACTCTTTTAGTGCGTGAGAGACGTTTTCCAAACGGTCACTAAACCACGATTAAGGAATCTCAAACGGTAAAAAAAGAGTTAAAACAAAAATAAATAAATTCTTGACCGTTAAAAGGAAAAAATAAATAAATAAAAAGAAAAGCCTTAGGTCCACGCGCGCTGCCGGCCGAGCAGAGCCGGGCCGGGCGGCGCGCGTGTGTGGTAAGATCAAAAGCCCACCGGACCCAAGTGGGCGATCCGTGCGTGTAGGATCCCCATGACCTCTTGCTTATTCACAGGGTTAAGAGAGTGAAAGTATATATATGGCCACTCTCATCCTCTCACACTTCCCATCTAGGACTAAAGTTTTCTCATGACTTTAGTCTTTTTGGAGGGAAGCCCAAAAGCATACATATAATGACTAAAAACACCCCATTGTAAGATTGAATTACAAAAAGACTTTTTTCACATAAAAAGTCAACAATCCCCCACTAATTCAAAATTACAAGAAATAAATAAATCATAAATGTAAATAGATTTCAAGGCAAGATGTGTTATGCATCAGTAGAGGTATCTTTTGAACTTGAACCTTTACTTAGTGTAGGTATATCGAGTTTATCAAGTACTCGGTGAACATACATCTTGAACCAAGCACTTTTAGTAATAAACTGAGACAACATACCACACACACAACACAGAAGGCATAAGCAAGTTCATACGGTGTTGCACTTTTCGGCCATGTGCTATGTCCTGTTTTCATGAGCGCTCTAGAGAAATTAGCCCATTCTCATAGGAAGCGGCCACACTTCCACACTCATATAGGTGTATCTATCAGGAGTGCCCTGTAACTACGCACCCCACTGACAATCAGCTAGTCAGCTAGTCAGCTATAGATAACATTAAGATTCCTACAACTCATCCTCTTTTTGTTACAGGTTGCACCCACATCATAAGGATAGGCTTAGTGAACTTAATTCACATTCAACTTGGTGCAAAACAGATCACTCAAATAACTTGTTTTTCCCATTGAACCTACTTCTTGGGATCTCCAGTCAGATAGGTTGGGTTCCTGTTATAGGTGATCTAAACAGTGGGCTTCAGCCCCATCCCACTCGATGTGCTCATGACTAAATTTTTATTTAGTCCTTTTGTAAGACAATCTGATATATTATCACTTGATCTTACATAATCAATGGTTATCACTCCATTTTTCAACAACTGTCTTATGGAGTTATGCCTCCGACGAATGTGTCGGGATTTACCATTATATACATTTTTACCTGCTCTTCCAATAGCAGCTTGACAATCACAGCGGATTGTAATACCTGGTACTGGCTTATTCCAAAATGGAATATCAGTCAGAAGGTTTCTAAGCCATTCAACTTCCTCACTTGCTTTCTCTAAAGCAATAAACTCAGACTCCATAGTCGATCTGGCTATACACGTTTGCTTGGTTGATTTCCAAGAAACTGCTGCACTTCCTAGAGTGAAAACATATCCACTCCTTGATTTGGTCTCAAATCCAGATACCCAATTTGCATCGCTATACCTTTCTAGTACAACAGGATATTTAGTGAAATGCAAACCATAGTCTATGGTTCCTTTAAGATATTTCAATACTCTAATTAGATCTTCCCAGTGATCACTACCAGGATTACTGGTATAGCTACTGAGTCTACCCACTGCATAGGCTATGTCTGGCCTAGTGCAGTTCATCAAATACATTAGACTTCCTATAACTCTAGAGTATTCAAGTGGATTTACTCCACTTCCTTTATTCTTACATAATCTTATACTAGAATCATATGGGGTAGCCACAGGTTTACAATTAAATTGATTAAACCTTCTAAGAATTTTTTCTACATAATGAGACTGGGATAGAATTATTTCTTCTGGGTTTCTTTTAATTTTGATACCCAGGATTACATCTGCCTTTCCCAGATCTTTCATATCAAAATTATTTGATAAAAAATTTTAGTACCTTTAATTACACTAATGTCTGTTCCGATGATTAACATATCATCTACATACAGACAAACAATAACACCACTATCCACACTAAATTTGCTGTATACATACTTATCTGATTCATTTATTATGAATCCATTTGATAGCATCACACTATCAAAATTCTCATGCCATTATTTTGGGGCTTGTTTCAAACCATATAGAGATTTTATAAGTTTACACACCTTTTGCTCTTGGCCTTGTATTACAAAGCCTTCAGGTTGATCCATATAGATCTCCTCATCTAATTCACCATTCAAAAATGCAGTTTTGACATCCATTTGATGGATTTCCAGGTTATAGATTGCAGCTATGGCAATTAAAATTCTTATTGTAGTTATCCTGGTTACAGGTGAATAGGTGTCAAAGAAGTCCATTCCTTCTTTTTGCTTGAACCCTTTAGCTATTAATCTAGCTTTATATTGATCTAAAGTTCCGTCAGTTTTTAATTTCTTCCTAAAGATCCACTTGCAACCAATAGGTTTGCAACCAGGAGGCAGATCTGTCAAGATCCATGTCCCATTACTCAAAATGGAGTCTATTTCACTCTTGACAGCTTCTTTCCAGAATGAAGAATCTGGAAGGTACATTGCCTCTTTATATGTCTTTGGATCTCCTTCTAGAAGATAGGCAATGAACTCTGGACCAAAGTTTTTCTCTACTCTTGCCCTTTTACTTCATCTAGGCTCTACTGATTCTTCAGACACTAGATGGTCTTTATCTATAGATTCAAAGGGTCTTTTAATTGTGTTCTCACTTAGACTAGTCTTATAAGGGACTAAGGTTTCAAAGAATTCAGCATCTCTGGATTCTATTATGATGTTAGGTTGCATATCAACATGATCTAACCTATAAATCAAGAACCTATATGCACTACTGTTTTGTGCATATCTAATAAATGCACAATCAACAGTCTTAGGACCTAACTTAGTACTCTTAGGATCTGGAATCCTAACTTTAGCTAAGCACCCCCACACTTTAAGGTATTTTAAATGTGGTTTTCTATTCTTCCATAACTCGTAAGGAGTTTTGTCAGAATCTTTAAAAGATATCTTGTTCAGAATATAACAAGCAGAGAGAAGAGCCTCTCCCCATAAATTTTGAGGTAATCCTGAACTTCCTAACATAGAATTTACCATGTTCATTAGAGTTCTGTTTTTACGTTCAGCAACTCCATTTTGCTGTGGAGAGTATGGTGCAGTAACTTGATGTATTATACCTTGGTTTTCACAAAATTCACTAAAAGCATTAGAAGTGTATTCACCACCTCTATCAGATCTTAAAATTTTTATCTTCTTTTCTAATTGATTTTCTACTTCAGTTTTATATGTAATGAATTTATCAAAAGATTCATCTTTATTTCTAATAAGATAAACAGTATAATATCTAGAGAAATCATCTATAAATGTAATAAAATACCTTTTACCTCCTCTAGATAAAACATTATTTAAGTCACATACATCACTGTGAATTAAATTTAATAGTTCTGTTTTTCTTTCTTCTACTTTGTGAAAAGGCTTCTTAGAGTACTTTGATTGCACACATACTTCACATTTCTCTACTACTTGATCACTTTTAGGAATTAAACCTATGGTCATCATTTTCTTTAAAGATGCATAGTTAACATGACCTAGTCTACCATGCCATAAACAAGAAGAATCAGTAATATAAGCAGAAGAAGATGAAGCTTTATTCATAATGTTCTCAGTTACATTCAGTTTGAATAAACCTTCACTAGAGTAACCCTTTCCCACAAATTCACCACTTTTAGTGATTACAAATTTATCAGCCTAAAAAATCAGTTTAAAACCTTTCTTGATCAGAAGTGACCCAGACACCAGATTCTTTCTTATATCTGGTACATGAAGGACATCACAGAGCTTCAGAACTTTTCCAGATGTAAGCTTCAACAGAACTGTTCCTTTACCCGTCACAACAGATGAGGACAAGTTTCCCATGAAAAGCTGCTCTCCATCCCCTACAAGCTCGTAGGAAGAAAATACACTTTTGTCACTACAGATGTGTCTGGTGGCACCAGTGTCCACCCACCAGGCCTTCACGTTACTAACTAGGTTCACTTCAGATACTACGGCCGACAGATATTGATCTTCAGCCACATTAACCTGAGGCGCATTGTTTCCTTGAGGGTTTTTCTTCTTATCATTTTTCCGACAGTTTTTAGCATAGTGACCTGCTTTCCCACACACAAAGCAGTTACCCTTCTTTTTCTTGAAATCCTTATTATTTTTCTTGAAATGACCTTTTCCTGATCCAGATGCAGGTTTATAAGAAGTTTTCTTTCCAGATGAAGATTCAGTGAGATTTGCCTTAGAGTTAAACTCATAGGCCTTAAATTTCTGTTTTCTGAAACGATTTTCATCTTCAGTTCTAAGATAAACAAACAAGTCTTGAAGAGAAAAATCATTTCTGTCATGCAATAATGTGTCTTGGAATTTCTCCCATGAAGGTGGTAGTTTTTCAATAATGGCACCAATTTGTATCTTTTCTTCTATTTTGATTCCTCTAGCAAGAATGTCAGACACAATCAACTGGATCTCATTCACTTGATCCATAATGGATTTTCCATCTACCATCTGATATTGAAAATATTTTCCAATTATATGTTTCTTAGAACCCGCTGCTTCGACTAGGTATTTCTTTTCTAGAGTTTCCCACAACACTTTTGCAGACTCAATTCTAAAAAATACATCAAACAATTGATTACTGAGACAACTCAGTATATGACCTTTACAGAAATAGTTATCTCTTTTTCTTTTCTCAGTGAGATGAGTTCTAGCAGGTTCTTCCTCATCAGGTGATGAGTCAGGATCATTCAAGATATAGTCTAGGTTTAGAAAAGTCAGAAAGAATCGCATTTTTTCCTGCCATCTGCCGAAATTCGATCCTTCAAATTTCTCCGGTCTTTCAGTTTGGGAAGCCATGATGATTAATTTCCAATAATCGAAATCCCAAAAATTACAGATCACAGATCGAAGATTTGCCTTAAGATTGTTAGAAAAGTTGATGTGCAAATCTGTAATTTAGGATTCGAGAATACCTTATAACAAATTAATCTCACAACTTGAAAACAGAGATCAATAATACTATTTTCTGCAATAATAATCTGTAAAGGAAAAAGAAATCGTTAGATCACTTATCGAGTTGAGGCACGAAGAATCTTCACTGTCCTTAAGGTAAATCTCGCCCCCACTATGACGAATCAACGGTGCAGATGGGCGTCTCGGCGTATGCCTCCAGGATACAACAACTCTCGCTCCAGGGGTGTGCACTCACGCAGCCCGAATGCCTAAGAACTCGCTTATATTTGCCAAAAGCCTTGAGCAGAAAACCAGAGAGAAAACCAGAGAAGAGAAAGAGCAGAAGAAGAATCCGTCAAGGATGTCTTTCTGTTTTCTCTAAAACCGATTTATATAGAAAGTTAATTGACACGTTAGGGTGAAACGTCGCACTCTTTTAGTGCGTGAGAGACGTTTTCCAAACGGTCACTAAACCACGATTAAGGAACCTCAAACGGTAAAAAAAGAGTTAAAACAAAAATAAATAAATTCTTGACCGTTAAAAGGAAAAAATAAATAAATAAAAAGAAAAACCTTAGATCCACGCGCGCGGCCGGCCGAGCCGGGCGGCGCGCATGTGTGATAAGATCAAAAGCCCACCGGACCCAAGTGGGCGATCCGTGCACGTAGGATCCCCATGACCTCTTGCTTATTCACAAGGTTAAGAGAGTGAAAGTATATATATGGCCACTCTCATCCTCTCACACTTCCCATCTAGGACTAAAGTTTTCTCATGACTTTAGTCTTTTTGGAGGGAAGCCCAAAAGCGTACATATAATGACTAAAAACACCCCCTTGTAAGATTGAATTACAAAAAGACTTTTTTCACATAAAAAGTCAACATTTATATCACATTCCAGACTTCTTGATTAAAATACCCAAAAAAAAAAGAAAAGAAAAACATGTTCATTAACCTTAAATTCCACAAACAATAACTAGCAACAAAAACAGCAGGAAAATACCCAACCAGGTTTAAACACGAATTATGTCAGTTCCTCAGTTCCTCAGAAACAGCAGGAAAATACCCAACCTTAAGAGTGGCATCTCTTCTACTTATTTTCAAAAAAGAAAAGAACAAGAAAAACCCCAAATCCCTTCTTTGGATATATCATGAGTTTGAAGGTTACAAATCTCAAAATAGCCCTACTAAAAACCCATCAGGACACCAATTTTTTCAGATAAGACTGGATTCAAGAACAGATATATGTAAAACAGGAAAAGAAACAACTTCAAAATTTTCAGAAATGAGTACCTGCAAATCGAACCCTTTTTTCTCAGAGAAACCCTTCTATGAAATCTCCCACCAAGAAATAGTCTGCAGAGATTGAAGGAGAGTCTTATGCTTCAGATTGCAAGAAAACCCTAAAAAAATAAAAGAAAAAGGAAACAAAAAATAGTAGAGAACAGATGGATTCAACGTCAGAAATGAATAGATAAGAAAATCATACGTTTTAGAAACAAATGTATATGAAAATGGATCTCTTTTTCTAGTGCTAATCTGAAATATTCTTAGACAAAACGCGTCTGCAGAAAACCCTCTTCGATAAAAGATCACCAAATAAGCAACGGTCATGAAAAGAAAAAGAAGGGGCAACCGTGGTTTAAATTTAGAGTGCAGAAATACTAAAATACCCTCGGCTTATTGTAGATTGACCAGACATCCAGGAGAAAATTGTGTTGTTTGAAATGTAGTTGATTTTTTCACCTCCATTAGGATGATTCGACCCGCTGTCAACGTGATTTTACGTCAAAAGCTTTAAAGTTGCCCACAATTCACGTTAAAAGGGGGGCGCATCTTCCTGATTCCTATTGAGGGAAATTATCGCCCCTTTTCTGAAACAAAAATTGGGGAATGAATGAGATTTTATATGGTGTAAGCCCTTAGTCCCTTATTTTTATGGACCACCTCATAGGATGATCCGAACCGTCCATAAGATGGAAACAGCGTAAATAGGTTGTTTCCCAAAAATCATTTCCATAGGATGTGATCCCAACCCTCCGATCTATAGATGAACTGCAAATTATGAAAACCTCTAGATCGGAGGGTTGTGATCATCCTATGGAAATGATTTTTGAGTAACAACCTATTTACATTGTGTTCCATCTTATGGACGGTTTAGATCATCCTATGATGTGGTCTGTACAGTACTTTTTGAAAAATAAGGGACTATAAGGGCTTACACCATATAAAAACTCGAATAAATGGTGTTATATGCTTTAGGGGTAAGATCATCCTATGGAGACAAGGGTACCGTTTGAAAAATGCAGGACTACACGCACAAACAGCATATAAATCTCAATGATAAATTCACCTTCTTTTTACCCCTTACAACCCACAGCCAGTGTTCAATGACGATACAATGGGAGTGTAGTGATCGATGAGGGTGAAAGAATACTTGTGAATGCTTTATTCAAATCCCGGCTAGTCTCGATGATTATTGCTCCGTCCTCTCATCCATCTCCCTAAGTTTTTCTATCACCTTTGAAAAAAATTCTAATCCAATAATCAGTTTCGGACTCACAACTGGTTCTTAAAAGAGGGCCTTAGTGAGTACAAGTGTACAACTTATTAACTTTGGGGCTCATCAAATGGACAGTTTGGATCATCCTATGGTGTGAGGGCCTTACAATAATTTTTGAAACATACTGAACTATATGCGAGCTCACACCATATAAAAACTCTAAAACCAAGGGGCTGTAGGAAGATCAAAATGCCACTCCCAACATTCTCTCAATGCAGAGTAATTTTGTCATTTTTAAATTTGAATTAATCTTAAGTTTGAATTCGGTGTAGTGACCCTCAGCCTTACCTCATTTGCAAAAAAAGTGCCAAATATCATTACTATTTTTACGAATTAGTAAAGTAGGTTACTCTTTTTCCAAATACGGCATAGTGGGCTACTCTTTCAGGAAAAACCCCTTCTAATTTTTACCCGATATAGTGGTATTTAAGTTATTTTCCATAACTCAAGGGTAGTCTGGCCATTTTACCTGATATGAGGTATTCTGATCATTTTTATAATTTTATGTCATGGGGGTATTTTAGTCATCATCATGACTAGTGGTATATTAATCATTTTTAGCCGATATAGGGTATTTTGGTTATTTTATACCATAGTTTTTTTTGTCATTTTCCATGATCTACAGTATTCTTGTCATTTTTATCCGAAATGTGTTATCTTTTATCATTTTTATGTTATAGGGGTATTTTAGTCATTTTTCACCACTCAGTGGTATTTTGGTCAGTTTACCCGATATAAGGGGTATTTCACTCAGGGTTATTCTGGTTATTTTACCAAATATGTGGTATTTGGATCATTTTATGTCGTTTTTCATTTTCCACGACTCCGAGTATTTTGGGCATTTTTCATTACACGGGGGCATTCTTGCCATTTTTGAACATTGCGGGATATTTTGATCTTTTTTATATCATTAGGATATTTTATTCATTTTCCATGCCTTAGGGATATTTTGGTCATTTTCACCCATGATAGGTTGGATATCTATTTATAAATAACCTCTCTCAAAAGGAATTTATGAATATAAAATTTTATACTAAAATGACCAAAATACCCCTACTATTTTATAACTTCTAGGGGGGGATTTTAACGTTGTTCTTTGTTTCTCTCCATTCTAGGAATCAGAATACCACCCCCTTCGGCGGGAAACAAAAGGTGCCAAATACTTCACCGTTTCTTCCAATCGGAATTAAGTATTGTTTCCCATTCCATTTTGCAAACCAAACCAAACCCATGAATTGCCTAAATTAGAATTGGATACTGATACCGACTGATTTCCAATTCCGACGACCCAAATGTACCCTTTAAGTGTTTTACGTGTGTTGCTCCCACTAAGCAACCCCACTTATTTATGTCTAGGAGATTTGGATTAGGTCTCCTATGCACTACAACTTGCTCATAATAGACCTTGGATTACCTTGGATTAACTTATTTAACCTTAAACCCTATTTGGGAAAAAAAAGTAAAAAGCAAAGCCTAATTTAACTAAGTGGGCAAATGTGGGGTCCTAACAGAAACGTTTCTAACATCTGTTGCTAAAATGTGGCGTTCATAAATAACATGATTGTCATGTGAGACCAATACTGCAATCGATCCATGTAACCAAACACCCCGCCGCCCCCGCCGCCCCCCCCCCCCAAAAAAAAAAAAAAAAAATCCCCTAAGATTTATACTACAAGGGGTGTCAACGGGCTGGATCAACAGAATGACTGGGGTGTCAACGGGCTGGATCAACAGAATAATGAGATCGAAATTTTATCTTGGCGTTGGCGGGTCATATCCAGATTCGGCTATTCTATAAATATAGGGTTGCAACTCGGGTTGGGCAGGTCAGGTTTTTAAGAACCCTACCCGAGAAACAATCTCGGGTCAGGACGGGTAGAAGAAAACCCATGATTCATAAACCCGGCCCTACCCGAGGTAGTTTCTCAGGTTGGGTTGGGTTTTCTCATATTGTCGCATTGAGCTTCATGTAGGACTACCACTTTTCTTTTCAACTTGTCCTAATTAACCTTAAACTTCTTTTTTTTTTTTTTAGGCAAGCTAGGGTTTGGCGGGGACCCCTACCGGTTTATTAGAATACGAAATATATTCGAACCAGCAAAAAAGACAATAACCCTATCACATGAATAGGAAACACACCAAGAGAAACAAAGACAAGACCTATCCTTAGAACCAATGTTTAAACTTGATTTAAACATGTTGATAAGATCATTATAAACCCATCTTGCCTTTCTAGGTATGTTGATGCAGGAGTGTAACATAAATACTGTCACTTTCCGTTGGTAAAATCTACTTGTTAGACCGAAAATCGGTAACAGGTACGACAGTGACGTAAGAGCTGAGCTGGATGACCAGAGGAGCTGAGTCCCGAGGGACCGGAGTGAAGGGGAGCAAAGTGGCTGAGTCCTGCTACGAGGGCTGAGTCCTGCACAAGGCAAGCGAGGTCAGAAGACCAACCCGGGTTTTACTCCGGACAGGCCCTTCGACACTCAAGTCAGTATGAGCAGGAGTGCAAAGCTAGTCTTAAGTGTTTTGGGTGGAGAGGGTTTTTCGTATTATCCGTTGGTTTGAGCTTTGAACCCCTATTTATAGGGGAAAACCTGGTGAGGTGTCCAGGATAGGTGTCCTGGACAGGTGGCGGCCTGTGAGAGGCTGGAGTTCACCTACTCCAGGACAGGTGGCGGCCTGTGAGAGGCTGGAGTTCACCTACTCCAGGACAGGTGGCGGCCTGTGAGAGGCTGGAGGTCACCTACTCCAGGACAGGTGGCGGCCTGTGAGAGGCTGGAGCTCACCTACTCTGGGACAGGTGGCGGCCTGTGAGAGGCTGGAGTTCACCTACTCCAGGACAGGTGGTGGCCTGTGAGAGGCTGGAGCTCACCTACTCTGGGACAGGTGGCGGCCTGTGAGAGGCTGGAGCTTTACACCCCATCAGTTACCCCCCAGTTTGCCAAGTCATTGAGTGACTTGGGAAAGTGTGGTTGATCGCTTATCTGGATGGGTAGGTGTTGTGTGGAAGTGAATCGGAGAATTCAGTCCCGAGGTCTAGTCCAGAGTCCGGCTGGATTTGAGTCCGGAGGTCCAGTCCGGAGTCCGGAAGTCCAGTCCGGAGTCCGGCTGGATTTGAGTCCGGAGGTCCAGTCCGGAATTCCAGTCCGGAAGTCCAGTCCGGAGTCCGGCTGGATTTTGAGTTCGGAAATCCAGTCCGGAGTCCGGCTGGAGATGAGTCTGGAGTTCGTTAGTCCGGAGTTCGGCTGGAGATGAGTGCGGAAATCCAGTTCGGAGTTGAGTCAGTCCGGCTGGAGGTGAGTCCGGAGTTCGCCAGTCCGGTTTAGGCCGGACTGGATTTTGTCGTTTAGCTAACGTGTCATATCCAGTCCGGCTTGGGCCGGACTGGTTTTTGTCCTTTTGTAGAAACGCGTTATATCCAGTCCGGCTTGGGCCGGACTGGTTTTTGTTGTCTTGCGTCCAGTCCGGCTTGGGCCTGACTGGTTTTTGTCGTTTTGTAGAAACGTGTTATATCCAGTCCGGAGTGCGGAAATCCAGTCCGGCGTGCGGAAATCCAGTCCGGAGTGCGGAAATCCAGTCCGACGTGCAGAAATCCAGTCCGGTTGTCTTTTGGAGATACACGCTCATACGCGCTGCCCAATCACATCTTTGTCTGGGAGAACGTGTCCGTCATTAATAAGGGACACGTGGCGTCTTTTGAAGGCCCTCGAAACGCGTGCATCGCATTTAATGCCCCACCGCCTTCGAAAAGTTATAAAATGAGGTTTTTACCTCTCATTCTTCACTTTTCACTTTTTATCTTTTCTCCTTCTCCTCTTCTCTTGCTCTGTGAGTTCGGCTTCGCAGTTTGACTTCGTAGTTCGTGGTTGGAGTTGCGCGTGGATTTAGAAGCTCTCTACTCATCGGTATTCTTCTCAGTCCCTCCTTTTTCTACATGTCTGATAGTAGTTCAAGTTCCGAGTCTGATTCTGAGTCTTCCACCAGTAGTAGCTCAGAGCTTAGGCCGCTTCAGAAGCCTGTAATGGCTAGTCCGGCCGCTTGGGTAGATATTATAGACAGCGACGACGGAGGGGACAAGGGCGAAGTGATATTAGATCTGAACGCCACCCCACTCCGGACTGATAGTCTCCACCGAGTGGGGGGGAGTGGGGGTAGTGACGTTGCTGAGGCGTCGACAACGTTCCTTCCTGGCCGGGCCGTGGAGGTTATCGCTAGAGCACGGATGGAGGCCAACCCTAAGTACAACATGCGGGCTCTAGTTGAGGAAAATTACCTCACCGAGTCCATGCTGAGGGACATTAGAGATAAATATTGTGTGCCCCCATCGTTCGAGCTGAAAGCGGCAATAGAGGGAGATAAGGCGTGTAACGAAAGCTCGGATCTTTGCATTTATGAAGAGTCGTTGAGAGCAGGGCTTCACTTTTCTTTGCACCCCTTTTATGTCGCGGTGCTCCGATATTATGGACTGGCTCCTGCCCAGGTGGCTCCGAACTCATGGCGGTTACTGACTGGGTTTTTGTACCTTGTTCATGGCCGGCTGAAGAGGGGCGTGTCCGTGCCTCTATTCCGTGCTTGTGCACACCTGAAGAGGCACAAGGAAGGGGGCTGGATTTATATTAGCCAGTGCCCTGATTTGAAAATCATTACTGGTATCCCTTCGTCGATACACTCGTGGAAGAATAGGTTCTTCTACGTTAGGGACACGGGGTCCAGCGAAGCCTGGCTAGTTCCTCCAGTGTGGGACACTCTGGATACCACCGGGCTGAGCCGCAGGCCGCTTTTTGAGGGCGACGATAAGAGGACGCTCGCCCTGATGCGGGAGGAAGTGGAGCGAACAGGTCTCATTCACTGTTTGGACTTTTCAAGAGAAGATATCCTGGTCGGACTTGGTATAAGTATCGCGATTCCGGCACGTATGTAGCTAGACTCTTAAAATTGCTGTTTTTCCTTTTATCTACTTCTGACTGCTTGCTTATTTGCAGAAATGAAGAAACAATCAACAGTCGAGAAGATAAGGCAAGGAGCCCAGCCAAGGGCACAGGAAGGGGCTCAACAGGCACTCTGAGAGCGCCAAAAGAGAAAGGCGAATGAGCTGGCGAGTCCAGCTCCGTCACGAGACACTGCGCCACCCCCGGCTTAGAAGGCAAAAACCACAGTGAGGTTAGTAGGCCCCTTTGCTCAGGGAGGTGGTTCTTCTAAATCCGGTGGTACATCCACTGGAACTGGAGCTGGAGCCCGTCCACCCGTGAGGTTGAGTGACAATGTTTTTCGGCCCAATTGGGCCGTTCAGAAGGACGATATTGGGCTGGACAAGAGCCGAGTAGCGGCTGAGATCGTGAACAAGTGTCTCCTTGGGAAGGACAAGCAACAGGTCATCCACGAGCCGCCGGCTACTGGCGAAGAGGCGGTGTTCTCTTCACTCTATCAGGTAATGAATTTGTTTACTTTCTGTCCGTCTTTTGCTTTCTTCCTATACTAATGCTTGTTTATGTCTGTAGATTGGGATATACTACAACGATCTCAACCAAAAGAGCAAGAAATTCTCCGAGGCCATCACCAAATCTGAAGAGGTGAACGGAAAGCTGGCCCGTGAGGTCCAGGAGCTCCAAACGAGCATCGGACGGGTGGAAGCTGAGAAGAAGCTGTTGACGGAGGATTTGGCCCTAGAGAGGCAGAAGTTGGACAAGGCTGCCGAGGCCATGGACGCCCAGAGGAGGAGAGCCAAAGAGAGGCAGGAAGTGGCAGTAAAGGAGGCCGCAGAGGCGAAAGAGGCCGAACTCTTCAGCCTGTCGAGTGAGGCTTATAGTCTTGGGTACTACGACTGCCTCCAGGAACTCCGGCGTGCAACCCGAACTTGGTGATGGCTAATCTGACTCTTCCTTCCAGGCCGAGGATTGTTGACGAGGAGCCAGAGGCCCCTGCCGATACTGCTGCTGATACCCCTGTTGACACTGCCTCTGTCCCAGATGCCTCTTAGTATTTCTTTCTGCTTCTTTTTGTAATGGTCCTTGAGACCCTACACTTTTTTACAGCCTTTTGAGGCTAATTCTGTAATGGCCCTTGAGGCCTCACATTTTGATCAATGAAATCATACTTGTCCATATCTGTTCTCCTCTTTCTGATAAGCTTTAGCTGAGTAACTTATCCGGCTTGCCCCCTAGTTTTAATAACCTGGGATTTAGGCGGTTGAGAGCACCCATGTTTTCTAAGCTGGGTTTCCAGAGAGTACCCAAGTTTACGAACTGGGTTTCCAAAGTAACTGATGATCTCATCCATCCAGCACGGCTCATTCCCGACCTGCATTATTTCCGCGGCTTCACTCTCTATACTTGATCTCTGTAGATACTCCATACATATGCTTCCAAGAGTGGTGTACCCGGAGGCGGCTAGTTTCGACAGCACATCTGCCTTGGCATTTTCTGTTCTGGGGATTCTGATGACCTCAAAACTTTTGAACTTGCTGGCGAGTCGACGGACCTTGGCGAGGTACTTGATCATACGCTCGTCTCGAGCTTCGTATACCCCCTGAATCTGGTTTGCGACTAGCTGAGAATCGTAGTATGCTTTTAAGTTCCGGGCGCCGGTTTGATTGCAAGGCTCATTCCGGCGAGGAGAGCTTCATACTTTGCCTCGTTATTGGATGCGCGGAATCCAAATCTTAAGGCATAATCCGCAGTGAAGTCATCAGGTCCGGTGAGGATGAGGCCAGCTCCACAACCACTTTTGTTTGAAGACCCGTCGACATGTACTTCCCAGATTAGTGCGCTGGTCGTAGAGCCCTGCTCGGCTGGCGGATGAATGATTTCTGTTTCAGTTCCCTCTGCTATACATTCTTTAGGGGCTGCTTTCTCCGCGACTGGGAGCTGCACAGCTTCAGAATCGACGAATTGCTGGGGGATGGTGCATTCAGCTACGAAGTCTGCTAGTACTTGAGCCTTGATGGATGGCCTAGGCACGTACTGAATATTGAACTCGCTTAGCTCCACGGCCCAATTCACAAGTCGCCCGGAGATATCTGGTCGATGGTGTACTTGCCGGAGTGGCTGATCAGTCAAGACTTTTATAGTGTGGGCTTGAAAGTAAGGCCTTAACTTCCTGGCTGCCATTACCAGCGCGTAGGCCAATTTCTCGACCCGCTGGTACCTTGTTTCTGCGTCGTGAAGAACCTTGCTGACATAATAGATAGGTTTTTGCTATCGGTGCTCTTCGCGGACAAGGAGAGCTGCCAGAGCCATGGAGCTAATGGAGCGATACAGAAATAGCTCCTCACCCGGCTCCGGCTTTGTTAGTAGTGGTGGGGAGGACAGGTACTTCTTCAACTCCTCGAATGCGGTCTGGCATTCCTCCGTCCAGGGCGCAGTCTTGAGTCCTCTGACTGCGCTGAAGAAAGGCAGGCACCTCTCCGCGGACTTGGAGATAAAGCGCCCCAGTGCTGCTATCATTCCCGTGAGCCGCTGGACTTCTCTGATAGTTTTTGGAGCAGTGAGCTCCATCACAGCTTTAATCTTCTCTGGATTTGCTTCTATCTCTCGTTGGCTTACCATGAACCCCAAAAATTTTCCTGAGCTGACTCCGAAAGTGCACTTGGTGGGGTTAAGCTTCATGCTGTGCTTTTTGAGGACCTGAAATGTTTCTCTGAGATCAGATACATGATCCTGCGCACTGCGACTCTTGACCAGCATATCGTTCACATAGACTTACATGTTGCGGCTGATCTGGTGCTGAAAGAGTCTGTTCACCAGCCTTTGGTAAGTAGCTCCGGCATTTTTGAGGTCGAAGAGCATAACACGGTAGTGTAGACACCCCATTTTGACCTGACCCAAATTTCCTAAAAAGTTTTGAATAAATCCCGAAATCTGAGCCCCGAAGCCGAGCAAATAAGAGCTAAATGTTCCACCCCCATTTTCTACCCAGACCACCCCTCGTAGTTAAAAATAGTAGTCATAAATACACTTGAAGGGGGGTGTCCATGGAAGGAGTAGGGGCAAAAATGCCATTTCCCCTTTAAAGAGGGTCGATTAGGGCTTAAAAGGGGAGAGCCCCATTTTCTAAAAAATGGAAAGGAGCAGAGAAGAGAGAAGAGAGGGAGCCAAGGCAACAACACCATCGTCATCCACCGCCAATCTCCACCATCAGAACCCACCACCATCTCCTCCACAGTTTCCCATCATCAAAACCCTCTTCGTTATCCCCTTCTGCAAGCCCACCTCCATTGATTCCGGCAAGCTTGCCGGAATCCGACCACCCAAACCTCCATTGAAACCAACCTCCACCGAACCACCACCACCATCATCCACCACCTCCATCTCCACCGCACCAGCCACCATCCTCAATCCCCAAAACCCAAACCCATTTCCTCCACTCCAACAGCCGAAACCCACCTCCACCGAACCACCACCACCACCACCCATTCGAAAACCCTCTCCCACCCTCATCTCCTCCAACCCTCACCTCCAAAATCGAAACCCATCTCCACCCCAAACCCTTCTTCAAAACCCAAAACCCAAACCCATTTTCTCCACTCCAACAACCGAAACCCACCTCCACCTCACCACCACCACCACCACCACCACCCATTCGAAAACCCTCTCCCACCCTCATCTCCTCCAACCCTCACCTCCAAAATCGAAACCCATCTCCACCCCAAACCCTTCTTCAAAACCCAAAACCCAAACCCATTTTCTCCACCATCCTCCTCCACAACCCACGGCCATCATCCACCACCTCCATCTCCACCCCAACACCACCCTTCGAAAACCCTCTTCCATCTTCATCATCACCATCCCCAACCTCATTCCTGCCGACCGTTTGCTCCGGCCACTCCCCCCACCACCATTTTCTTTTATCCATTAAACCCACTTGGGTTTCCTTCCATTTACAGCCACTCCTTCCTTCATCTACCAAAACCCAAAACCATTTCTCATTTCTAACACTACTGATTCCGGCAATCATGCCGGAATCCGGCTGTGTCGCGCCACCATTTCAGGCCATCACCTCTATCCCACTAATTCCCCTCTTCAATTTCAATTTCTTAATCCCAATTGGTCCCATTTTGGCCTCGTTAATACCCATGTCAAATACCCCATCAAAACCCATTTCAATTCCTATTATTTCAGCTTTCATCTCCGGCCTCTTAATTCAAGCTTCACCATCAGCTTCTCTTCCGCCATTTCTGGTACCGGCACCGATACTCCAATGAGCATTTGGTGACACCGATACTCCAATGGGCCTTTGGTGACTGCGATTTCGTCCAGCACAGGTATGTGGAATTGCTATGTGTTAAGGGGTTTCATGGTTAGGGATACCCTTTATTATTTTCCATCATTCTCTTGAGAATATTATCAGTATAACTATGTTGGGTTAGTGTATAATCTCAGCTGGTCTTCAATATTTAGTTGCATGTCTTGGGCTTGCAAATCTGCAACCTCTTTGTTTTCCTGGGATACTCTTTGTGCTTCGGGATCCCCATCGATTTTGGGAACGCTTTGTCGGGTTTAGGTGATGACGGACGGCAACCTCTTGAGCCATAGCCCCTTTCAATCAAAAGGGATAAAAAAACTCATAAAAATCAAATAACAAAAAAAACAACAAAAACATCAAAAAACAACAAAAGCGTTTTTCGAAAAGCTGTTTCGAACTACGTTGGCTTGATCCCTTTTCACAGGGTACGTAGGCAGCTTGGGATCATCATCCCAAGTTCAGTCAAACTTTTCAATAAAATCATTTAAATCCTAAAAAAAAAATCATTTCAGCATAAAAAAAATATCTTTCAAGCTTTCTCAAAAATACAAAAACCAAAATGGGCAAGGATGGTGATTGCCAGGTCACTCGGAGCATTCTTTTCATTTCATTTCCGATTTTGATCGTGGTTTGCCGGTTTTATCGGTTTTCCGATGTTTTATCGGGTTTTGGGACGGGCGACGACGTAGCGTGGCCCCTTCACAGGGATTGTCCTCGCTGAGCCCAACGATAGGCTATGACGATCGTGAGACTTATCCGATCTTCAGCGGATCAGGATCGCTGAGCTTGATTCATTAGAATCGCTCCCTGAGCCTATCGTACGCTCCCTTTTATTTTCCCTGGCATTCTCGGTCCTCATGTACCGTTGATTTTTCGATTCATTTCTTTCCTCGCATCTTTTAGCTTATCCTGTGTTTGTCTTTGATTCATTGTGTGTTTATTTGCAGCTTGCTTATTCCTTGTGCGTTTAGTTTCACATGCTTAGCTGTAGATATTTATTACTTTTCTGCTTATCCTATCTGCTATTACTTGCTTAGATGTAGCTGTGCATGCGGATGTTATTGCTTTCCTAGATGTGATGGGTTAGGAGTAGATGCGGTGAGTTAGGATTTGGATGTTATTTTCTTTTGCTCACCCCCGGGTCATGCATGCTTAGATAGACGTTTCCTCGGGGATACTCGTTCCCATTTCACATGATTTTAGCCAAAAACTCTTCAAAATTAATTAAAAATGGCATAAGAGACCATGTGCTTGCACTTGGGTGAATTGGGGGCGCTTAACACCTTCCCCATTCGTCATCAGGCACGGACTTTTGTATCTCTGGTTATCCGTTGCAACAGAGTATTTCATGGGATCCGAGGCCTACTTCCTTGGATGGCGACTCTTCTTTGTCATAGGTACATCTTGGTTCCGGGCTAGTCCTGGAATCGAGAGGTATCTTACTTATATCGCCACCCATGCTGTGAGTGGCACCATTTCGAGAGTTCCCTGGTAGAGTTCTCCTTCACATTGTGGAGATCTTAGAGGATCGGCGTGGGGATCTCGTGTCCCTCGCCCAACCGTCCTCGGGATCGGGGTCCACAGGCTGGCGACTCTGCTGGGGAGTTCTTGGAAATGCCATTTTTACTAATTTTGAAGAAATTTGAACTAAAATCATTTTAAATGGGAACATTTTCCGTTAGAATGCCAGGGGCACCAAGTAGATACAAAATAAAACAAGGGCTCACACACTCACTTTCATCCATTGCACATATTATCTGTTTTGTGGTTACTTTTCTGCTGTAGATATGCTATCAGGTTACTCTCGGAGAGATACTATAAGTAGGAGCCGTGAGGGCTATACCCGCCTTCTAGTGCCACCTCACCAGTAGTATCTCAACACCTGGACACCTTGTGTGTAAAACGGACATAGTTCGTATGCTGGGCGATAGTCACAGCATATAAGTAACAATGCACCCGGCCAGGTGGACCTCGCGACATTACTCTCTCTCTATATTGCATGGTCCTTTTGTTTGCATTTATGGACGAACATCTGTGTTGCTTACACATGTGGAGCCTAGAGTTAGGGACCTTATCCTATTTTTTAGACTAGGGTAGCTCACTTTATGTGGCTACAGGCGCAGTCCTAGTACACTCACATGTCTGTCTTGAGTCAAGACTTCCTTGACTCCTCTAGATTAGACTAGGATTGGTGCCCCTGGTTAGGATGTATATATATGTATATATATTTATTACTAGATTAGGGCTTGCTTCATGGTTAGGTTTTCTTTCCTAATCTAATCTGTTTTCCCATCCATCCGCCTTTTGGATTATGATCAGATCATTGGTTTCACATCATTATCTTTATAGCCATGATCTATCTTCCCTGAGCTTGATCCTTTGATCGATCTTGATCAGATCGCTCCGCATGCCAATTATGAGTCTATATTGCCATTATCATTACCTGAGTGTGTGTTTTTGCTGAGAGACCTGCTTCATCTTGACCTTGTCGGCGTATTCTTTATGCTTGGTCGCCGAGACCCTCCTTGTACAGTCGTTATGCTGTCGGATTTTTTCCAAAAACCTTAAGCGTAACCATTATCCTTTAGGGTTATTGATAAACCATGTGCTTACCGTACCACATCTCCATGTACTGAAGTTGTGCTGCCGGATTTTAGCCAAGAGAAAGATGTGCTTGTGTTACCTTTTGTTTCAATTTGCACATTACATTGCCATGTGATTACTTCTCACTAAGCCTAATGTTTGTGTTGTCCATGACAAGAGACTTGCCCAGTTGCCTATCATATCTCCCAAAAGAACCTCTCCATCTCTAAACTTTCCTGTCTAGCCAGTCTGCTGTACCTATTTCCTCTCACCTTGCCCAGATGGTTGAGTCTACTGAGAGTCTCGTCCTGACCAAAATGAGGGAAATGATGATGAAATCCAGGACCTGATAGACGGGGATCCCCTCACTCTTCTCGAACTCAAATGCTTCCAGAACTCTGCACCTAACCATGTTGCACCTCTTTCACCCACTATGGGAACCACTCTACCCTTTCAACCTTTCATAGATCTCACCACCTTTACCTGTACCGCCTCTGGGCTGAAAAATGAATAGGAAGGAAAATGAAAGATGTTAGAGCTTGAGCTCCTTGAAAACATCATGCCAGAGAAAGCCTTGCCATTATCAGGTGTTGAAAATCAGTTTGAGCCAGGTCTATAGAAACCAAAGAGGCCGCCCCTTCCGAGATTCCTATTCCAGGGTCGAACTCCATAGTCATCACCATCATGGAGGAAGGCATGATGTCCATGAACTTTCAGCGCTAGTCCATTGCCTCCAACAGTGTCATTTCTTTGAAATTTGTCCTTGTCGTGTGTGTAATCACTCTCTTGTCCAAGTTGGTAGGTCAAATAATCATGTTAGTGTCAAGTCCAAGTATTTTGTGTTTGCTCGTCTTTCTTATGGTGGGTCAGCATTCAACCCATTGTTATGTCTGATGTAAAGCTCAATGTTGCGTGTCGAGTATCATCAATGTACATAAACTTCTAAATGAAAGGAACATGTGTTTTCAATGTCAATTTCCTCTGTGTTTCCTCTTGGATCTAATGTTGAACGAACTAAGACACCCTCCTCGGACGAGGAAGCCGACGAAATTCCCCTCGAGATCTGAAAGATGGTCAAACGAGAGGAAGAGCGTCGAGCAAAGCCACTTAAAGACGAAATCGAAACTGTCGATGGTGGTATCGAAATCTGAAACTCGGGAAATACGGATTGGCGAAACTTCATCTCCCGAAGAGCGCGAAGAATCGATAAACCTATTTAGAGGGTTCAAAGAAGTGTTGCTTCGTCCTATGAGGATAAACTAGAAGCGTGCCTTGGCATTGTTCAACGTAAGTCACCCTCAGCTTCAGACATCAGGTCGAAAAAGCAAAAATTTCAAATGAAGAATACCAGACATCAAATGCAGTGAATGAAAAATTGAGAGAAGACTTTCGGACAACAAAGTCATGAGCATAGAACATGAACCCCAAGAAGAATACATGGGCTATACATTGCGATGGAATTTCAAGTTAAAGCATTCAAGGTGTAGGGGCATTCCCCACATCCAAGCAAAAAAATAAAAATCAGAATGAACAAAGAAAAAAGAAGATAGAATTCAGAGAAGAAAGGAGAAGGGAGCATGCCCCACGTCAACTCCTCAAGAACGTCAGAATCGCAGGAAGCGGAGTCGATAAATAGATTGAAAATTTCAAAATCATCTTCAGCATTCAGAGAAGACCCAGAGTCGTAGAATCCCGAATATCAGTGCGAGATCCCAAAGAAAAAGGGGAAATTCAATCAGTCTAGCTTGCACAGTGCAGATGAAGTCTTGCCAGGAAATGTCACCAGACTCCTCGAAAAGAAAACGAGAAAAAGATTCAAAGCCGTTGAACCTCAATCACTTCAGAAGCCTGTACACCAGAAGGCCATCATTGGCTGTTTGAACCTTCAAAACCAAAAATCCCGAATGCGAAAAATCCTTTTGCGAACTCCTTTGGGCCTTAATAAATCAACATTCTTTTCAAACACCCACAAACCAGGGGCATTTTGCTCTGAACTACGCAGACCTAATCCCCAGTTCTTCAGGGGTACGTAGGCAACCTGGTCTTCCAGGTTCGGTCAACCTTTGAGCTAAAAGCTAAATCATTCCTTTCCAAACCCCCAAGCGAACTACGCGGACCTGATCCTCCATTTTTGGGGTATGTAAGCAATCAGGTTAGACCAAATTCGTTCGAAATCGTTTGAACCAAAGAAATATCCAACCCTTTTGAACCCGCGCCCACCTAGAAAGTCCTTCTGGTGAACAAGGAAAGGTTCGAGGCAAAAGCAGAAAGAAAAGAAAAGAAAACGATGGAGTCTGAAGACCCGCTAGGTTGAAAACTCGAAAGGGCGGCCTAGGCAAAATTTAGGGTCATTCACCCGCTAAGTTGACAACCAAAAAGTCGGCTTAGGCAAAAGTCAAGGTACTCAAGCCCGCTGGACCGAAAACCCGAAAGGGCGATCCAGGCAAAAGATAGGGTAAGCGGTCCGCCGGATTGAAAACCTGGAAAGGCAATCTGGTCAATGGCAGTGACTTCTCACAAGAAGCGAATCAATGAGGTGAAGAAAGAACCTTCAACCGGAGCAAAATCTCAGTCTAAGGAGTGCCAGCAAGCTTATTTTGACGCTCCTCTAAACTAGGGCATTGAAACCGAGCAATCCGAAAGGAGATAATAATCATGACAGAAATACCGAAAGAGGAGATTAATGCCTCTTGACACGGTATTCGAAATACTCTGAAAGTGGCTAGGCCATACCCTTAAGAAATAACACATAAGATCCAAGGGTGAGTCAAAAGTGAGTCGAGTCCCTAGAGCAATAGGAGTTTTCTTTGGTTGAGTAATTTGAAATCTATTCTCCCTTTTGTTCGTTTTCCCTTCCTTCGAAGTCAAAGTCATTGGCGTTGGAAGAGTGGCATCATGCTCTCAAAAAAAAAATTCAGAGTAAATCCTGGTTTAGGTATCAGAAGGGGCAAGAGACATCCTATTCCAACCTACCAGAGACCTTAAGCCTCCAAGAGTGAGCGATGCAAGAAAGAGATCCTCAGACTCAGCCATCATGGTGATAGTCCTGCTCTCTCCATCCGAAAAAAGAAAAGAAAAGAAAACCCATGCAACCTCAAGCCTTCATGAAGCAAAGCATCTTTTCTTCGACCATCATTGTTCCGCCTCCTTAAGACCCTTGTCATGGAAGTACAATACACTAGGGGCATCTTTTATGACTTGCGTCATAAAAGATGTCAAGAACAATCAGAATAAACCAATGTCTCCAGCAAGTTGAGATGAGAGAAGCTCGAGCACATCTCGAGTCAAACCTCCAAATTCCTCAGCTAAGCCTACTCCGTAGTCAGTTCATCAGCAAAGCTAATCCCCAATGGAGTCTGACATCTATTTCCCAGAGATTCCGCTGGCAATCGCTCAAAGCGTTCAATTCCTAGCAAAATTCTAATTCATTCAAACATGGGTCAGTACCCAAAATCAACAGATCATGTGAGTCTGGTCCTCAGCAAAGAACTCGCACTCCCATTTTCTCGGCAAGAGACAAAGCAATTTTCAAAGGAATCAATCTGAATCAATAAATCAATCAATCAAAATCAAAAGATTATCAATCTCTTCAAAAAAATTCACTCAATCAAGTTTCCTGTTAGTTAGCGTGTGAAGGTTCCACCTAGCTAATTTTCCCCTTTAATTAGCGCGTGAAGGTTTCGCCTAATTAAAATCCCAGCCCGTTCCTACATGGCATCAAAGCCCGTTTCTACACGGCATCCACGTCAGTTTCTACACAGCTTCCGCCTTCCACAACACCTCGCCTTCTACGGCATTCTGCCATTCTCAGTATCCCTTCTTTCTAAAGACCCCTGAGGCATCCCTTCTGTGTAAGACCCCTGAGGCATCCCATCCGTGTAAGACCCCTGAGGCATCCCATCTGTGTAAGACCCCTGAGGCATCCCTTCTGTGTAAGACCCCCGAGGCATCCCATCCGTGTAAGACCCCTGAGGCATCCCATCCGTGTAAGACCCCTGAGGCATCCCATCCGTGTAAGACCCCTGAGGCATCCCTTCTGTGTAAGACCCCTGAGGCATCCCTTCTGTGTAAGACCCCTGAGGCATCCCATCCGTGTAAGACCCCTGAGGCATCCCATCCGTGTAAGACACCTGAGGCATCCCATCTGTGTAAGACCCCTGAGGCATCCCTTCTGTGTAAGACCCCTGAGGCATCCCTTCTGTGTAAGACCCCTGAGGCATCCCATCCGTGTAAGACCCCTGAGGCATCCCATCCGTGTAAGACCCCTGAGGCATCCCATCCGTGTAAGACCCCTGAGGCATCCCTTCTGTGTAAGACCCCTGAGGCATCCCATCCGTGTAAGACCCCTGAGGCATCCCTTCTGTGTGAGACCCCTGAGGCATCCCATCTGTGTAAGACCCCTGAGGCATCCCTTCTGTGTAAGACCCCTGAGGCATCCCATCTGTGTAAGACCCCTGAGGCATCCCTTCTGTGTAAGACCCCTGAGGCATCCCATCCGTGTAAGACCCCTGAGGCATCCCATCTGTGTAAGACCCCTGAGGCATCCCATCCGTGTAAGTCTCCTGTGGCATCCCATCCGTGTAAGTCTCCTGTGGCATCCTTTCCAAAGTCCCCTGCGGCACTCTTTCCAAAGTCCCCTGAGGAATCCTTTCTAAAGACCCCCGAGGCATCCCTTCTTTCTAAAAACCCCCGAGGCATCCATCCTTTCCAAAGTCCCCCGAGGCATCCCATTTGTGTAAGACCCCATAGGCATCTGATCCTTCCCAGAATTCAATCTTCACAAAATCATTTTCTTTACGTTTTCCTTCTTTAACCAAGTTTTCGGGGCAGGTCAAAATGCGTCGTCCTTTTGGCTTTGGCATTCGTGCGACAAGCACCCTCTGCCAAAGAGGGGCATCTGTAGACACCCCATTTTGACCTGACCCAAATTTCCCAAAAAGTTTTGAATAAATCCCGAAATCCGAGCCCCGAAGCCGAGCAAATAAGAGCTAAATGTTCCACCCCCATTTTCTACCCAGACCACCCCTCTAGTTAAAAATAGTAGTCATAAATACACTTGAAGGGGGGTGTCCATGGAAGGAGTAGGGGCAAAAATGCCATTTCCCCTTTAAAGAGGGTCGATTAGGGCCTAAAAGGGGAGAGCCCCATTTTCTAAAAAAAGAAAGGAGCAGAGAAGAGAGAAGAGAGGGAGCCAAGGCAACAACACCATCGTCATCCACCGCCAATCTCCACCATCAGAACCCACCACCATCTCCTCCACCGTTTCCCATCATCAAAACCCTCTTCGTTATCCCCTTCTGCAAGCCCACCTCCATTGATTCCGTCAAGCTTGCCGGAATCCGACCACCCAAACCCCCATTGAAACCAACCTCCACCGAACCACCACCACCACCACCATCATCCACCACCTCCATCTCCACCGCACCAGCCACCATCCTCAATCCCCAAAACCCAAACCCATTTCCTCCACTCCAACAGCCGAAACCCACCTCCACCGAACCACCACCACCACCCATTCGAAAACCCTCTCCCACCCTCATCTCCTCCAACCCTCACCTCCAAAATCGAAACCCATCTCCACCCCAAACCCTTCTTCAAAACCCAAAACCCAAACCCATTTTCTCCACTCCAACAACCGAAACCCACCTCCACCTCACCACCACCACCACCACCCATTCGAAAACCCTCTCCCACCCTCATCTCCTCCAACCCTCACCTCCAAAATCGAAACCCATCTCCACCCCAAACCCTTCTTCAAAACCCAAAACCCAAACCCATTTTCTCCACCATCCTCCTCCACAACCCACGGCCATCATCCACCACCTCCATCTCCACCCCAACACCACCCTTCGAAAACCCTCTTCCATCTTCATCATCACCATCCCCAACCTCATTCCTGCCGACCGTTTGCTCCGGCCACTCCCCCCACCACCATTTTCTTTTATCCATTAAACCCACTTGGGTTTTCTTCCATTTACAGCCACTCCTCCCTTCATCTACCAAAACCCAAAACCATTTCTCATTTCTAACACTACTGATTCCGGCAATCATGCCGGAATCCGGCTGTGTCGCGCCACAATTTCAGGCCATCACCTCTATCCCACTAATTCCCCTCTTCAATTTCAATTTCTTAATCCCAATTGGTCCCATTTTGGCCTCGTTAATACCCATGTCAAATACCCCATCAAAACCCATTTCAATTCCTATTATTTCAGCTTTCATCTCCGGCCTCTTAATTCAAGCTTCACCATCAGCTTCTCTTCCGGCATTTCTGGTACCGGCACCGTTACTCCAATGGGCCTTTGGTGACTGCGATTTCGTCCAGCACAGGTATGTGGAATTGGTATGTGTTAAGGGGTTTCATGGTTAGGGATACCCTTTATTATTTTCCATCATTCTCTTGAGAATATTATCAGTATAACTATGTTGGGTTAGTGTATAATCTCAGCTGGTCTTCAATATTTAGTTGCATGTCTTGGGCTTGCAAATCTGCAACCTCTTTGTTTTCCTGGGATACTCTTTGTGCTTCGGGATCCCCATCGATTTTGGGAACGCTTTGTCGGGTTTAGGTGATGACGGACGGCAACCTCTTGAGCCATAGCCCCTTTCAATCAAAAGGGATAAAAAAACTCATAAAAATCAAATAACAAAAAAAACAACAAAAGCGTTTTTCGAAAAGCTGTTTCGAACTACGTTGGCTTGATCCCTTTTCACAGGGTACGTAGGCAGCTTGGGATCATCATCCCAAGTTCAGTCAAACTTTTCAATAAAATCATTTAAATCCTAAAAAAAAAATCATTTCAGCATAAAAAAAATATCTTTCAAGCTTTCTCAAAAATACAAAAACCAAAATGGGCAAGGATGGTGATTGCCAGGTCACTCGGAGCATTCTTTTCATTTCATTTCCGATTTTGATCGTGGTTTGCCGGTTTTATCAGTTTTCCGATGTTTTATCGGGTTTTGGGACGGGCGACGACGTAGCGTGGCCCCTTCACAGGGATTGTCCTCGCTGAGCCCAACGATAGGCTATGACGATCGTGAGACTTATCCGATCTTCAGCGGATCAGGATCGCTGAGCTTGATTCATTAGAATCGCTCCCTGAGCCTATCGTACGCTCCCTTTTATTTTCCCTGGCATTCTCGGTCCTCATGTACCGTTGATTTTTCGATTCATTTCTTTCCTCGCATCTTTTAGCTTATCCTGTGTTTGCCTTTGGTTCATTGTGTGTTTATTTGCAGCTTGCTTATTCCTTGTGCGTTTAGTTTCACATGCTTAGCTGTAGATATTTACTACTTTTCTGCTTATCCTATCTGCTATTAGTTGCTTAGATGTAGCTGTGCATGCGGATGTTATTGCTTTCCTAGATGTGATGGGTTAGGAGTAGATGCGGTGAGTTAGGATTTGGATGTTATTTTCTTTTGCCCACCCCCGGGTCATGCATGCTTAGATAGACGTTTCCTCGGGGATACTCGTTCCCATTTCACATGATTTTAGCCCAAAACTCTTCAAAATTAATTAAAAATGGCATAAGAGACCATGTGCTTGCACTTGGGTGAACTGGGGGCGCTTAACACCTTCCCCATTCGTCATCAGGCACGAACTTTTGTATATCTGGTTATCCGTTGCAACAGAGTATTTCATGGGATCCAGGGCCTACTTCCTTGGATGGCGACTCTTCTTTGTCATAGGTACATCTTGGTTCCGGGCTAGTCCTGGAATCGAGAGGTATCTTACTTATATCGCCACCCATGCTGTGAGTGGCACCATTTCGAGAGTTCCCTAGTAGAGCTCTCCTTCACATTGTGGAGATCTTAGAGGATCGGCGTGGGGATCTCGTGTCCCTCGCCCAACCGTCCTCGGGATCGGGGTCCACAGGTAGCAATAAGTCCCTTGATCTGTAACGAAGGAGGTCTTCGGTATGTATGATTCGTACATCCTGATTTGGTTGTATCCGGAGAAGGCATCCATGAAGCTCAATAATTCGTGACCCGCGGTGGCGTCAATGAGTTGATCGATCTTTGGGAGCGGATAGCTGTCCTTGGGGCAGGCTTTATTTAGATCGGTGAAGTCGACGCAGGTCCTCCATTTTCCGTTAGTCTTCTTGACTAGGACTACGTTTGCCAACTAGTCCGAGTATCGAATCTCACGAATGAAGTCAGCTTTCAGAAGCCTTTCCACTTCTTCTTTTATTGCCTGTTGCCTTTCAAAAGCGAAGTGCCTTCTCTTCTGCTTAACCGGTCTACAGGTTGAATCAACACCAAGTCTGTGCGTGCTGATCTCTGGGTCAATGCCGGGCATATCAGCAGGAACCCATGCAAAGACATCTGCATTGTCTTGGAGAAACTCGGTGAGTTGGTGCTGAATGCTGCTGCTGAGAGAGGAACCGATCAGAGCGACTTTCTCACTATCTTCTGGGCATAGTGGGATGGAGATGAGGTCTTCAGCGGGTTGAGTCCCCCTGAGCTCGTTCCTTACATCGAGCAGTTCGATTGGCAGTGATTCCACTGCATTTTTGCCCTTGAGTGCCATTGCATAGCACTCCCTGGATTGAGGTTGATCTCCTCGAACTTCGCCCACGCCGTTGGGGGTTATGAACTTCATTTTTTGGTGATAAGCCGAAGCCACTGCACGAATCAGGTTCTGGCAAGGACGTCCTACGATAGCATTATAGACTGAAGTGGCCCTTACTACCAGAAATTGACCATGGCGAACGCCTGACAAGGTGGCTCTCCGACAAGGACTGGGAGCTCAATCTGCCCCTCTACTTTCACAACTTCTCCTGAGAAGCCAAACAGGTCTGAGCTTGCTGGCTTCAGGCGGTCGTCACCTATCATCATCTTCTGAAAGGCGTGATAGTATAAGATATCCGCCGAACTCCCATTGTCCATGAGGATTTTCTTTACTTCCCAGTTGGCGACAAGCATGGTTACCACCAGTGCATCATCGTGAGGAAGTATGAGATTGTCCAAATCTGCATGTGAGAAGGAGATCTCATTCTCTGTTCTTGTCTTCTTGCTGGTCGTGTGCACGGCGTTGACCCGTCGTGCATACGCTTTGCGAGCAGCGGAGGACGTGCCCCCAGCGGCAGGCCCACCCATGATTGTACCAATGACCCCCCTTGGCTGAGATCGCGGTGCCTCTGGGTGCGTACTGGCCGGCTGAGGGGTTTTGTTCCGAGCAGGGGGGGCTGTAATCTTCGAGGGCTGCGGCCTTGGGGGCTCTTTTCCCTGCGCTCTTGCTTGCGGCCGTCAGTTCGGATATACTTTTTCAAATAGCCCCGGCCGATCAGCTGTTCAATTTCCTCTTTGAGCTGCCAACACTCATCTGTGCCGTGACCGTGGTCCTTATGGAACCGACAGTATTTTGAGGGATCTCTCCTGTTTCCTTTGGAGATCATTCTAGTAGGCCACTTCACGAATTCTTCTTCGCTGATCGCAGCCAATATATATTTTCTGGAGGTGTTGAGAGGTGTGAAGTTCTCTTCTCTTCTTTGCGGGAGTGGGGACTTCTCTCTTCTGGGAGGTTTATCCTCCCTGCGCTGCTTGGTGGGATTTTTCTCTTCAGAGGTTATCCTCCGATTTGAATTAAGAGCTGCCAGTGTTTCTTCCACCGTTATATACTCCTCTGCCCCGGCCATGAGGTCTGCCAGTGAGTGCGGGTTTTGTCGAGCTACAGCCCGACGGAAATCATTAGACCTGACACCCGCGAGGAGCGCATTCATAGCTACTGAGGGATCCAGGTTTGGCACCTGGAGTGCCTCCCTGTTGAAGCGGCGGACGAATACTTTCAGGGGCTCATTGTCGTCCTGTCGCAAGGCCATCAGGGATGCTGTTGTTTTCCTCGCCCTGCGGCTACTCATGAAGTGACGGACCAGATCCTCTCCGAAATCATCGAAGTTACTGATAGAGTTCAGTTTGATTATGGAGTACCAGTCTCTTGCAGCACCAGTTAGCGTCGTTGGAAATGCTCTGCAAATGAAGCCGTCGGAGGCGCCGTGGAGGAGTATCATTGTTCTGAATGTCTCCAAATGGTCCACGGGGTCAGTAGTCCTGTCGTACTGCGGGACGGCGGGCATTTTAAACCCTCTGGGTGTTGGGGCACCCAGGACATCATCAGTGAACGGCGTTCTGCTTGAGAACGCCCTGGAGGCGGGCCGACTCTGATCCTTCGCCAGCTCCTCTATCCGGTGGTCCATTTCCTCCATTCTCCGTAGGAGCGGATCCGTTCTATGTTCCACGGACCTAATTCTTCGCACAGATTGGCTCGCCGCGGAACCGGACCGGCTCTCCGGACTCCTACGACGAGACCGGGACTTCACTGGTGGTGCACGATCTTCATGAGCTCAGCGCCTTTGTGCGGAGTGGGACCGTGACCTTTGACGGCGTTGAGGCTCTGCTTGAGCATGCCTCACTGTGGGGTAATGGACTTGTCTGGTGGAGTGGTTAGTTCGATCCTCACCATGGCATGATGCCTCTCCCTTGTGGATGTTTGGCCTTTCTTGGACAGATCTCGGAGCTTCTGGAGGAGGTTGCGGAGGCGTCTGAAGTACTTGCTGGTACTGCCCAATGAGAGCTGTCATTTGTTGAAATAGAGCTTGAACTTGCTCCGGAGTGGGCAGGGGATTCAGGTGTTCTGAGCGAGCAGGGCTCTGCTCGGCTGTAGCATAAGCTGCTACTACCAGCGAGGAAATTCGCTCGCTCCGGGACCTGCGGGGCAGCACGGTTTGGGTAGTCCGTGTAGTAGGTATCCGCGCACTCTTGCGCCCTGCCATTTTTGTGAGATGTCTGAGAACGGCTTTTAGTTCTGAGGTCCCACGGATGGCGCCAATCTGTTAGACCGAAAATCGGTAACAGGTACGACAGTGACGTAAGAGCTGAGCTGGATGACCAGAGGAGCTGAGTCCTGAGGGACCGGAGTGAAGGGGAGCGAAGTGGCTGAGTCCTGCTTCGAGGGCTGAGTCCTGCACAAGGCAAGCGAGGTCAGAAGACCAACCCGGGTTTTACTCCGGACAGGCCCTTCGACACTCAAGTCAGTATGAGCAGGAGTGTAGAGCTAGTCTTAAGAGTTTTGGGTGGAGAGGGTTTTTCGTATTATCCGTTGGTTTGAGCTTTGAACCCCTATTTATAGGGGAAAACTTGGTGAGGTGTCCAGGACAGGTGGCGGCCTGTGAGAGGCTGGAGTTCACCTACTCCACGACAAGTGGCAGCTTGTGAGAGGCTGGAGTTCACCTACTCCAGGACAGGTGGCGGCCTGTGAGAGGCTGGAGTTCACCTACTCCAGGACAGGTGGCGGCCTGTGAGAGGCTGGAGCTTTACACCCCATCACTACCCAAGAAAAATGCACCCGATCATAGGCAGTCGAAGAATTACAGCTCATCGTAATTTCAAAACCAGAAACTCTAGTAGTCTCACTTCAACGGGTGCCACTTCAAGTCTTCCAATAAATTACCAGTCAAACAGAACACATATAACATGTTAAATTACACATTAGAACTAGCAATGTATATGATAGAGACATAAAAGAGGCTGTGTAAATAATGGCCATCTAACAGAATCCAGATTGCAATTGTTCTAAAAACACTAAGCAATATATGCATATATGCAGGCCAGTCTCATACCAGTCTCCATCATTATCTGTCCATGCAACCACTCATTAGAAGAAAGTTCAATATACATGTGATTCTTGATGGAACACAAATACGGCTGTGTTCCCAGATATCGCCACCTGTCATCCATGCACGACCAGAGCCCAATCATCATGAAGACCACACAATCATGACACGTGTCACCCTCTTGCCGCCCAAGCCTCATCATCACAAATTATGGAAGGAAATGGCCGCCAAAGCCATGCGCGCCGGCGAAGCAGGGGGACGGCCCAATCCTGCAAAAGAAGGTTTTCTCCCCATAATGATGAAAGGGGCCGCACGCCTCCCTTTAAAAGGGAGGAAAAGGAAGAATAGAAGAGAGGAAGGCCCTTTCTCTGAAAAGAGAACTTCACCCATTCTCCACTCCGGACACCAGGAAAAGAGGCGAGGCAACAACAGAGGATGCTAGGGACTCAATCCTACTCTCCCTGCTAGTCCCCTCCGACTCACTCACTCATGCACCCAGAAAAGATTCCGCACGCCGCCCCTGGTAACCCTGATCGAAACCCCTTCCCCCTCTCGTTGTTCCTTATATTGATTGGTCGAAGGATCTGACTTGGGTGTCGAAGTGGTCGTCCGGGACCCACCCCGGACCCCCTCTGTTTGTGATTGTAGACCCTGCGGAGGCCCTCTACCGACCGCACAGTCGCAGACCCGGATTCAGACGCCATCATATTGGCGCCATCCGTGGGACTCGTCGAGTACTAAACGCCTTATGGCAATGAGAAACCACACCCAACAGCAAGAGATAGGCATAATGACCAGAAGCCAGACTCAACGCGCACAAACCAACACCTCAAGCTCCCGAGAACCCAACTCACCGCCCTCGGGCCAACACCAGCCCTCCTCTAGCGCGCCGCAGATGGTCCCCACCAAGGAGATGTTCAATGAACTCCGCCGAGAAATACTCCAGCGCTTGCCTCCTCCGGCCCCGGAGAAGCCCCTGACAACACAGGACCAGACAGAAGCCTATGATGAAGGCAACGAGGAACAGCCAGGGGAGCGTCATCCCCGGCGAAAGCGAGCACCGACTCGCCGGACACCGTCCCCATCCACGAACAGCCCTTTGCCCCCCGTATCCAGGGGACACCAGCGAGACAGCGGGAGGCAGGCCACGCTAAGCCGTCCCCCCTGTCCAGGCAGCCCATCTCCAGGAACCGCCCCTGGCTCGGGTGGAAGAAATAGCAACCTCAGCACAGCCGCCCGACATGGATCCGATAGCCGACCTACAAAGGCAAATCTGAGAGGTAAAATTGGAAATGAAAAAACCCTACGCCCACGGCATCCTCGATGAGTGGGAAAGGGAGACGGCATCCCCATTCACCTCGGAGGTCTTAAAAACCCCAGCAGAAACAGGCATAGACCTCTCCCGCTTCGGTCTATACGATGGAAGCACGGATCCTCTCGAGTTCCTCCAAACCTTCAAAAGGGTAATGACGCTTCAAGGCGCGTCGGACGGATTCATGTGCAGAGCCTTTGCGTCCCTGCTAAGAAAAACCGCTAACGACTGGTATATGAGATTGGAGCCCGACTCCATCGAATCCTTCCACGAATTCGGGAGGAAGTTCAGCACAAGGTTCGCCAACAACTGCCTCCGCCATGATCCAGCGGACGCCCTCCTAGCCCTCCGGCAGGGAAGGAGTGAGACCCTAAGAGACTTCATGTTAAAATTTAACGCCGAATTGGGCCAGCTTTCTAACATGGACGTCCAAATAGCGGTCGCGATCCTAAAGCACGCCACCACCGATCCGAATCTCAAGCTACATCTCACCCTCAAGCCACCACGGGACCTGCAGGAACTTGAATCCAAGGCTGATAAGTTCGTCCGAGCAGAAGAAGCCTGCGCTCGAGAGCAGAATCAGCCCAGCCCCGATGAGAGAAAAAACGACGGCCGAAGGGCTATAGGGCCACGTATCGACGAGAGGCAGGCGGGCCGGAACGCCGTCCCCGTCTTCGAGAGACTGGGAACCGCCCCACTAAAGTTCCCCCTCTCCAACGTTCTACTAGCTATCAGGGATCAGGGTCTCCTGACCCCCCCCCCCCCCAAGAAAATGGCCACAGACCCAAAGAAGAGGTCCGCCAGAAAATTCTGCGAATTCCACGGGGACCACGACCACGAAACTGACCATCTCTTCTACCTCCGCCTACAGCTCGAAAAGCTGGCCGAAGAAGGGCACCTAAATCAATATCTCAGGAGCCCTGACGAAAGCTCGCGCGAGGTCCAGCACCCGCCCAACGAGCCCAGAGGTAGGCATCGGTCACCCAATAGACGCCGGTCCAACAACCGTCGCCGATCCACAAGCCGACACCGATCCCCTAGCCGGCATCGCTCCTGAAGCAGACGCCGACATGACACGCACTGCCACCAGCGCCCCCGGAAAGAAGAGCCCCCCGAGCAACCACAGGCCCGCGAACAGCCACTGTAAGCCCAAGGGTTGCCCATGGGTTTATTCAATCACCTTGTTTTGATGATTAACAAATGCAAATTGATTAGTCGTTTATGGACTAATCATTTGCTTTGAGTGTTGTGCTTTAGACAGGTCCTACACAAGTCAAATCATACTAGCACACACCTTGTTGGCCTATGCTTGAAGATGAACCAAACACAATGGCAAAAGAGCTCGGAACATACTTGGACCAATCACACCTTGGAGGTACCAAGGAGAAGCTCATCATCAACCATCTCAAAGCATTGAACAAACAAAGGAAGAACAATGAAGGCCAAAGCTTGTGGATCAACAACTTGCAAAAGAGCTTGAACCAAATGGTGGCATCATCCTTGGAAGGTGTCAAGCAAAGAAGCTCAAACTTGAAGATCCCAAAACAAGCCATGCACTCAAAGAGAAGATCAAGCAATGGCTACCTCAAGAGTTCATTCAAGAGATTGGTAAAAAGGGTAGATTGTATCACCTATCTCTCTTGTGTTTTCTCTTATCAAGGCATATCTTAAAACCCCTAAAAATATATTTTTCAAAGAGACTAACACTCCCTTTAAGGACTTAAATGGATAAGTGAATGGCCATGGTGGTGTACCAACATGTTGGGACCCATATGGCATTCAACACAAGAATGAACAAAACAGAGTTCCGAAGCAACAACCTGGACCAGCAACTAAATCCTATCAAAACTTATTTAAAACATTTTCAAATATTTTTGAAAATATTTTTAACAGATATCTCTCATTTTTCTCATATCCGTAGAGTATAGGAACGTCAAAATCCGACTAGAAATGAGGGAGATATGAATTTTACAAGTTCGACACTGTTTGTTGGAAACCAGTCTCGGAACTTCGAGAACATTCTCGGAGCTCCGAGAAATGCTCCAGGCTCTAAAAATAAAAGCTCTGTTTGAATTCTCGGAACTCCGAGAATTTGCTCGGAACTCCGAGAAATTTCTCGGAACTCCGAGAAATATTTTTCTTCAAAAAAATATAGCCGTTGGGGTGCAACGGCTAGTTGATTTTTTGACCCAGTTTTGACTGTTTTACCCCCCAAACGGTCACATGGAGTTGAGACTTTATATATACCCATTCAAGGGTCCAAAACACATGAGGAACATTGTCCAACTCTAATAAACCCTAGAAATCTATTTGTGAATCATTTTTTGGGTTAATCTCTCACCAATCCTTCATTGTGCCTTGACTTTGGAAAAATCCACTTGAGATTGGTTAGGTTTAAATTTGTTTATCTTTGAGAGCATCCTTGGTGCTACAACTTGTAATCAAGCCTAGTAAGAGGCTAATACTTCTTCTTCTTCTTTATTCGATCGGTGGCAAGGGCATCCGTTGTTTTTAATTCCCTTGGGTGAAGCGCTTAGAACTCGGCGGAGAATGAGAGTCATTGTAAAGGTGGAAGGGCATCCTCATTTAATTCTCTTAGAGTGTAAAAGCCTTGGAGCCGGGCGTCGTGGAGGTCTCAATAGTGAAAATCCTCAAGTGCGACCTTGAGTAGAGTGGAGTAGGCCGTTGGCCGAACCACTGTAAATCCTTGTGTCGCTTGCGTTGGTATTTCTCGATTTCTCACTTCCTCACTCACTCTCTTATTTGTGCTTGTCTTATTATTTAGAATTGAGTGAGTTAGCATTGCCATCCAACGCGAATATCTTTACATTGCTAGTTAGCCCACTAAATCTCCTAATTAAGTTGGTTATTTAAACAAGGGTTTTTAAGCTTATATACATTTGTGAAAATTGGTTAAGCTTAACTAATTCAACTTAATTAACCAAGGGATAAAACTAGGGTGAAATTTAGAAAAAGTTTCTAAGAGGCAAAAGTTTTATAAACATCCTATTCACCCCCCCTCTAGGTTGCCAAACCAAGTCTCTACTTGGATTTCAGCCACCCACCATTATCCGAAAAATCAATATCATCACGGGTGGGCCGGCAGCGGGAGGGCCGACAACCGCCGGTCGGTGGGCATATGCTGAGCATGTATTCTCCATGGATATGCCTTCCAAAAAGGCCCGAACAGATCCGCCCCGTGAGGACTAGATCATCACTTTCTCCAACAACGACCTTGACGGGCTACAGGTCCCGCATGACGACGCACTGGTCATCAGGCTAGTCGTCGCGAACCTCGACATAGGAAAAATCCTAGTCGACACAGGAAGCTCCGTCAACGTACTGCACCTCGACACTTTCGAAGAAATGAAACTGGGCAGAGAAAGGTTGGGACCCGCGGAGTATTCCATCTACGGGTTCTCCGGTGCGTCCATACAGGTGGACGGCAAGATCGACTTACCTGTGACCTTTGGGACATACCCCCTCCAAAAAACCATCCTGACCACCTTCCTGGTTGTGGATATACCATTCACTTACAGCGCCATTATTGGGCGACCCGCTCTTAGAGATTTGGGAGCAGTAGTCTCCACCCCCCACCTCAAGATGAAATTCCCCACCCCAACCGGAGTAGGGGAGGTCCGGGGACAACAAATGATCGCGCGCCAGTGCTACGCAGCAAGTCTGAGAGGAACCAATGCCCCGGCCGAAAACTTCACGATCGATAGCGAAGATCCCCGGCAGCGGGCCCGCACAATCAGAGGAGAGCCCGCCGAGGAGCTAGACTCCGTCCCCATAGCCAAAGATCACCCGGAGAGACAAGTCCGGATCAGTTCCCTGCCCAAAGGACCCCTACCCCCTCCCTCGCATAGACCAACTCATCGACGCCACATCCGGGCACGAACTTCTCACCTTCTTGGATGCGTTCTCAGGCTACAATCAGGTCAAAATGCACGAGCCAGACATCACGAAAACAGCGTTTATCACCGATCAGGGCGTCTACTGTTACACTCTTATGCCTTTCGGTTTAAAAAACGCAGGCGCCACCTACCAGCGGCTCGTAAACAAGCTATTCCAGGTGCAAATCGGCAGGAATGTAGAGGTGTATGTCGACGATATGCTGGTAAAAAGTCTCGAAGCCTCCAAGCACATCTCCGACCTTCAGGAAACTTTCAACACCCTACGACGAGCCCGAATGAAGCTGAACCCCACAAAATGCTCTTTGGGGTAGCTTCCGGAAAATTCTTGGGGTTCATGGTCAGCCAGAGAGGAATCGAGGCCAACCCCGAAAAGATCCAGGCCATCCTAGACATGGAACCCCCGACAACAGCGGTAGAAGTACAGAGGCTCGCAGGTCGAATCACGGCCCTCGGCCAATTCATGCCCAAATCGGCAGAAAAGTGCCAACCCTTCTTCAAACAATTAAAAAACATGCGGGAATTCGAATGGACCCCGGCCTGCCAAGAGGCTTTCGACTCCTTGAAGCAATACCTTCAAACACCACCCGTACTCGCCAAACCCGAGCCGGGGGAAGAGCTATTTTTATACCTAGCCGTCAGCCCCACGGCGGTGAGCGCGATGTTGGCCAAGCAAAGCGACAAAAAGGAACATCCGGTGTACTACGTGAGCAAGACTCTCCACGGTGCAGAAATCCGGTACCTAAACACAGAAAAGTTCGCCCTCGCAGTTGTCAGCGCCGCCCGAGAACTCCGCCCCTACTTCCAGGCCCACCCCATTGTGCTTCTGACCGATCAACCCCTGAGGAAGATTCTCCAAAAACCAGAGACCTCGGGTAGGATGGTCAGTTGGGCCGTCGAGTTGGGAGAATTCGACATACAGGTTCGCCCGAGGCCAGCTATCAAATCCCAAGCCCTCGCTGACTTTATAGTGGAATCCACGGCCCTGGCCGCGGAACCAGCAACAACAGAGGACGGCAAGGGCCCCACCAAACAGACGGCTCACAACAACGTCGCACTAGACTCAGCCAGGCAAAGCGACGACGTTCATTGGACCCTGCACGTTGACGGCTCAGCCGGCAAAAAAGGGCACGGGGCGGGAGTGGTCCTCCACGGCCCAGAAGGATTTACGCTGGAATACGCCCTCAGGTTAGATTTCAAAACCTCCAACAATGAAGCTGAATACGAAGCCTTACTGGCAGGACTGAATCTAGTCGCGGAGCTCGGTGCGGGAAAGTTAAAAGTCCATAGCGACTCCCAGCTCGTCGTCAACCAAGTGAACGGAATATACGAAGCCAAAGGCCTCAGGATGAAGAGATACCTCCAGAAGGTCCAAGAAAAGCTGCAGGGAATGGGAGAGGTAGAGATCCTCCAGGTACCGCGAGACATGAACAATCGAGCGGATGCATTATAAAAAATGGCCGCCGAAGAGACCCATGACTTCGGCACCGTGCTCATAGAAATACTGCCCCACCCCAGCATCGACGAGGTGCAAGTTTTGGAGATTCCACCTGGACCAAACTGGATGAACCCCATCATGCGATACCTGAAAGATGGTATATTGCCCACAGATAAGTTGGAAGCCCGGCGCCTAACTGCAAGAGCCGTCCACTACGTGGTCCACGGGCCCAGGCTCTACAAACGGTCATACACATGGCCGTACCTCCGATGCCTGGTGCCCTCCGAATCAGACTACGTGCTACGAGAAGTACATGAAGGGATCTGCGGAGACCACGGAGGCGGCAGGCCTCTCGCTCAGAAAATCGTGAGGCACGGCTACTTCTGGCCTACGATCCTTAGGGACGCCAAGGAGTTCGTCAAGAAGTGCAGCCCATGCCAAAGGTACGCGACCACCCCCCACCAACCGGCCACACCATACACCGCGATAGCAGGGCCCTTGCCTTTCGCCATGTGGGGCATGGATCTACTCGGACCCTTCCCGAAAGCCCCCCGGGGGCATACAATGTTGTACGTCGCCATCGACTACTTCACCAAATGGGTCGAGGTCAAAGCCGTGGTAAAACCCAATTCCAAGGCGACGGAGAAGTTCTTCTATCACGACGTGGTGTGCCGTTTCGGCATTCCAAAGACACTTCTAACAGACAACAGTCCCCAATTCGCTAGTGCTGAATTCAGCAGATTCTGCGATAACCTAAGCATCGAACATCATTTCGCCTCCGTAGCACACCCGCAGGCTAACGGGCAGGTAGAGGTAACTAACATGATCTTGCTTCAGAGCCTCAAGAAGCGAGTGGGAGAAGCCGGAAAAAACTGCGTAGAGGCGCTCCCTAGCGTCCTCTGGGCCTATCGAACGACGCCGCGGACCGCGAATTATGACGAACAGGGAAATTCCGAGCTCCTCCGGAACACCCTCGATCTCGTGCTCGAAAAAAGAGAGCAAGCTCTTCTCCGAACCGCCTCCTACCAGCAAAAGGTGGCACGGTACTACAACGCCCGGGTAAAAAAGCGCTCGGTAAAGCCCGGATTCCTGGTGCTACGGCGTGCGGAGGTATCCGACCCCCACAACACCGGAAAACTCGCCCCTAAATGGGAAGGACCGTACAGGGTCGTTCGAGCACTCCGCCCCGGGGCCTACCAACTAGAACGCCTCGACGGGACCCCAGTCCCTCGAAGCTGGAGCATGGACAACCTCCGAGAATTTTACCAGTAAAAAGACAGGGTAAGTTCCGTGTTTTTCTTTAAAAGCATGATGAATGTTTGTTTGTTTCTTTTTGTGTCTCTAGAAGCAAAGATGTATTTTCTCCTTAAACGAATCAATGAAATAACGTTTCTACTTAAAGCCATACGTATCTCCACTTTCCGGCCCATAATAAACGAGGGACCCGAAAGAAGACAGGGAGTGAGACAGAGGTAGCATCGAGGCCGATCCCCCCGAGAATACCCTAAAACGCTCCCCATGAAGACAAGACCTCCCCTTAAAGGGCAGGCGGGACCCATTAACCCCGAACTGATCACTCGAGGGAAGATAGTCCTTCCGCAAAAAAGACACCCCACGGGGTGCACCAGAAATATTCTCGACGGTCAGATTGAAATTCAATACCAAAAGGCTCGGATAACCCGGAGCACATCGTATATATAAAAAAGAAGAAGAAAAGAAGGAGAATTCAAAAGTTATTACATACCCTGCAAGAAAAAGTAAAATATAAGGTCCAAAATGCATCCTGGCATCACTGAGCCCCCTCGGAGGTCTCAGTGACTACAGGATCCGCCAGGGCAGCCACCTCCTCTCCGACGAGCTCCGGTGCCTCTACTGGTACCTGCGGAGGATCGACCTCAGCCTCATGCATCAGTCTGTCAAGGGGAAAAGAAGGATCAACCTCTTGAACACGCCGCCGGCATTCAGCGAAAGCATCAATCTCAACATCCACGCTAAACACGGTCGTAGCCCTAAGGAACTCCACTGAACCACGCCATTCCTCCCGCGCCTCCGCCAGTTCCCGGGCATGCGTTCGACGAGCCACCGCCAATTTGTCCGCCGCACGACTTCTCCCCTCCATGGTTATCCGGAGGTCTTCCTGAAGTCGAGCGACCGTATCATCAAAGGTCGCTTTCTCCGCCCGGGCTCTATCCAAATCCTTGCTTAGTTGCCGGTTTCGCTCCTCAAAGGCACTTATCTCAGCCTCATCCTCGAGCAGGCACTACACCATCCTCCTGGCATAGCTCTGGGACTGCAAAAGCAACATATCAGAAAATTTCCAACGTACGGCAAAGAGAGAAACGTACAAACAGAAAACCGGCCACCCGGTACTTACGCAACATGTTGATTGAAAATACTGAGCCCCAAGGGCCCTATGATCGTAGCCCTCCAGCTCAGCCTCGTCGCCAGGAAGGGCGGTCGTCACCCCCAGCTCCACCCCAACCCGGGGATTCGCAAGAACGCTATCCTCAACGCCAATCTTCCAGTTAGGCTTAAACATCTCTCCTCGCGCCTGGAAGCTCTGCGGAGGAAGCACCACCCGTTCCAAAAGAAGTTTGGTCATAACCGCCCCCTCCATCCGACTTGGCACGTCCTCCGCAAAGGCAGGAGAACGCGCCACGCGAACATCATCCCCCTGTCGAGCGCTAGAAGGGGCAGCCCTCTTGGCGGATGGCTCCGACTCCGAAGGACAAAGCCTAGCCGCCACCTTTTCTCCGACCGCTCGAGCAGAGGGGCTAGAAGGCACGGATGCCGCAAGTTTCGCTTGCGACCGGCCCAGCCTGGCCGCGACCATAAAATCAGAAGGGATCTTCTTGTGACTCATCCGACCCTTCGTCACCACCGCAACTCCTTTCCCCTTCCCAGCGTCACCGGAAGAAGACATACCTCCTGTCCCATCTAAACTCGGAAACGTCAATAGCCTCCCCAGAGGCGAGCTTCCCAAAGTCAAACTTGCTATAGTCAGACTCGTCGGGGAGGGACTTCCTTCGCCACTCAACGGAGCGCCTCCAAGACCGAGGAAAGCCCTAGCCGGCGTCCGACGGAGGGGTGATGAACACATACTCCTCCTTCCACTTTTTGATGGAGGAAGGCAAGTTCGCCAATGGGCTAAGGGCAACACAGGCTTGGAGCAGCGGAAGGGTAGGCTGAACCTTGTGAAGACCCGCCTTGGCCACAAAGGCCAAGAGAGTGCGCCAACTATTAGGCGCCAGTTGGGAGGGGGCCACCCGATAAAACTCGAGGGCCTCTACTATAATGCCCAAGAGCGGGAACCTAACCCCCGCCCGAAAAGCCTCAACGTAGAAAGCTACCTCTTCCTCAGTGGTACCTCCACACACCCCCTCTACAAAGGAAGGAACCCTAATCCCATAATCATCGGGAATGTGAAACTCCCTCCTAATTTTCTCCGCCGCCCCTTCTCCCATAGTGTTCCTGAAACACGCCACCCGACCGGGACGAATAACGGCACCAGACCGAATATCCCCAATCTCCGCCTCACGAGCAGAAGAAACTCGAGCCAGAGATTCTGAAGGAGCGGACCCCACCGATGACCCAGAGATTCTGAAGGAGCGGACCCCACCGATGACCCAGAGGTCCCGGAGCTATCTCTCAACTCCGTGGGCTGCCGTACATCTTCAGAGACGCCGCCCCCACCCTCTACAGATAACCGCCTCCTTTTTCTCGGCGGAGCCCTCTCCACTACTTCTACTGACTCAGAAGAAGGGCTCTGAGGTACATTCGTGACAGACATCATAAACTATCGAATGGCGGATAAAAAAAAGACACAGAACTCACCGGAAGAAGGTTGATGAGCAAGCAACGTGCAGAAAAATTGCCGCGGAGGAAAACCCGTTTAACCCGAGGAAGACGAAGAAATAAAGCAAAGAAGGAAATCTCCAAAAGGCTTTAAAAAGGGCTAGGGTTTCGGCACGCGTCGTTTGATTTCCCTCCTTTTCTAAATCAATGGGACACCCACACGTGGCGCCGATTGGGAAACCCGAGGGAACCGCCAAAAGTCCCACTACTACTATCCACCAAAGTGTCATCCTACCCCTATGTGACTTCCCCAGCAAGCCATCCTTAAACCCTCACCGCGCTCAACAGCAAAAGATTCGGACCCCATCACAAGGGCCCGGCATACATATCCACAAGATGGAAAAGACCACGTTCGATGGCAAAGGGCTCGGGACCCGTCACAAGGGTCCGGCATACATATCCACAAGATGGACAAAACCACGTTCGATGGCAAAGGGCTCGAGACCCTTCACAAGGGGACGGTATGCGGATCCGTGTGGTGGAAAATACTGCGTAAGGCCAAGAAAGGCTCAGAGCAAGTCACGAAGACCCGATACATGGTCCCACCAAACAAAACAAAAAATAATCCCAAACGCAGCGAAAAGACTCGGGTCGCACGGGAAAGCAAACGCGCAAGGAGAAAGCAAACATAAGACATAAGTTGTAAGAAGCAGAGAAAAAGAAAAAAGAGCCATTCATAAACTACTTTCTTCTGGCCCACGGGCCTACAAAAGAGGGGGGTAAAAACAGAAGGCACGCAGGCCCGGACCCCCAAGGCCCCTAACAAAAAAAGACGCAGAAAAATAGGCTTCCTCCAAAATCCTACTCATCCCGCCACCTCCGGTTTAGAGCGATTGGCCGCTAAAAGAGTTCTCCGCATCGGAGAGCTCCTTATCACTCTGCTCCCCCTTCGAAGAGCCCCCCTGCGGCGACTCTCAGCAAATCGGGCCTGGTCATTTAGCCAGCGCACCCGATTCCTCAACAAATCATTCTCTGCCTGCAAGGCCGCAATCTCCCGATCCATGTCAATCATCCGACTGCAAACCGCCATTTCCCTACGATGGACATGGGAGAAGAACGACCGGTGGCGATGGACAAAAGCTTCATGGGACTCCCTCTCGTAAAACGGAGGAAGGGGAGAACGCGGGGAAAACCCTGGAGGTGGGTTCCTCTCAGGAATCGTTTGTCGGGGCCCCAACCCGTCGGGGTTACTCTCAGGACTACTGGGAGGACTCCTCTCGGTAACAACTCTCCCCCCACCGCTAATAGAGAGACCCTGGAAAGACGACGACATCTCTGACAAGCCTGAAGAAAGACCGGAAGAAAGCAAAAAAAAAGAACGACAAAGAACAAAAGGCAATCTGCATGAAAGCAGGAGAGCTCACCCCTTATAAAACCCTATGGGAAACCCTGGGGTAGGAAAATGAAGCGATTACCATCCGCATGTTCATTTCCTATTGAATGACCGAGCGGCGCCGCGTAATGGCAACACGATTCCTCGGGAAGGAACCGCCGGACGAGACAGCACGTCCTCTCGTACCCCAAAGCTCCCATAAATGCCTTCGTCACGATATCCTTTAACCAGGCAAGCAAGCCTGCTCCCCGGGACCAATCAATGGACCAAAGGTAATATCATGATGAGATATAAAGACGGCGCTATTCCTAGAACACGCCACGTGTCGCCTCCACACCTATATAAAGCTTAAACTTCATAAAGAAAGGAGATGGGAAATGGCAAGACCGTACGAATTCGACACGTATCGCTATCTCGACCCCACGCAGGTTCGGGGCCCGAAGCGCAGGCCTTCATAAAAAAGAAAGAAAAGGACGAGGCCCGGAGCCCAGGTCCAAGGCCACGGCACACGAGCACAATGAGCAAAGGAGATTAAAAGCGCCAGAAAAGGCTCGGAATCCCGCGCAAGTCCAGTCAGAACGTCGCAATTCCTTACAAACAAAGATAATATCTATCAAAATACAAAAAGCAACACAAAAAGACACGGCACCAATTCATAAAGATCATCCATTCCCATCCTCCTGGCCCACAGGCCTACAACAAGAAAGGGAAACAAGGAACAAAAGCATAGGGCACGTAGGCCCCAAAAAATCCCCAACAAGGAAGGGGAAAGGCACGCAAAAACACAAAAAGAGCCAGAGATTAATCGGAGAAAGACTCCTCTCCCGAAGGGTTCCCCTCCTCCTCCCAAGAACTCTCCAGCAGGGGGTCCACCTCATATTCAAACAGCTGCTCATTGAAAAGGTCAACCTTTTTCTGTAGAGCCTCGTTCTCCCGCTTCAAGACCTCGATCTCCTTGCCCATCTTCACAATACGGCCACGTAATTCCGTCCCCTGGTGATAGGCTCGGGAGAAAAAAGACCACTCCCTGGCAACATGGGAACAAGACGATTTGTCTTCCCTGGGCAAGGAGGAAAGGCGAAGGGGGGGAAGCCGGAGGAAGAACCCGGGTTCCTCCTAGCCTTCCTCCGACGAGCCGCAAGGTCCTCCTTCAGATCGGAAGACAAGTCGGGGTCACTCGACGATTCCTGGAAGAGGCGGGCCTTGACCCTAACTCGCGAAGGAAGACCAGACATGTTGTTGAAACAGGCGCGAAAGGACACCTACTGCAAGGCGCCAGGGCGGTCCCCCTTTTATACTCGAGAAGGGAATCCTAGTACCACGAAACAAGGCAACCCATTTAACGACGCTGCCGATTCCCGGGGACGGCCGTCGGATAATGGCGGATAAAACGGCGCGCCTCCTCGTACCCCGGAGCCCTCGTAAATATCCTCATCATGACTTCGCTCGAACAAAACGTTACTCCCTTGGCCCATTCAATGGACCAAAGGAGTAAGGGGGAGTTATGATGGGACACAAATACGGCTGTGTTCCCAGATATCGCCACCTGTCATCCATGTACGACCAGAGCCCAATCATCATGAAGAAAGACGTTGGAAAATGGCAAAGACCACACAATCATGACACGTGTCACCCTCTCGCCGCCCAAGCCTCATCATCACAAATTATGGAAGGAAATGGCCGCCAAAGCCATTCGCGCAGGCGAAGCAGGGGGACGGCCCAATCCTGCAAAAGAAGGTTTTCTCCCCATAATGATGAAAGGGGCCGCGCGCCTCCCTTTAAAAGGGAGGAAAAGGAAGAATAGAAGAGAGGAAGGCCCTTTCTCTGAAAAGAGGACTTCACCCATTCTCCACTCCGGACACCAGGAAAAGAGGCGAGGCAACAACAGAGGAGGCTAGGGACTCAATCCTACTCTCCCTGCTAGTCCCCTCCGACCCACTCACTCACGCACCCAGAAAAGATTCCGCACGCCACCCCTAGTAACTCTGATCGAAACCCCTTCCCCCTCTCGCTGTTCCTTATATTGATTGGTCGAAGGATCTGACTTGGGTGTCGAAGTGGTCGTCCGGGACCCACCCCGGACCCCCTGACCCCCTCTGTTTGTGATTGCATACCCCGCGGAGGCCCTCTACCGACTGCGCAGTCGCAGACCCGGATTCAGACGCCATCAATTCTACAAAATAAAGCAAATGTATTTGACTATATAAGATTTACAAGACTTTGTGAATTTTGAGAAAGATTGAATTATCTAATTACCTCCATACTTTATTATCCAGAATAGAGTTGGAGTTGCATAAAATATCTGAAATCACTTGTCTCAAGAGAGCAGTGACGGCCTCTGTTGCTGATCCATTTGGATCAAGAGAGCAGAATCCACACCAAATCCGACATGAGCAAACAATGGACGAGTACTCAGAACGAAAACCTCAATGTGAGGCTGAAAATTAGGGTTTAAAACACCAAATGAACCAGGGGATAATCCTTGAGGGATTAAAGCTCATGGATCGATGAATTGAGGTCAGTGCATACCATCCATGTCTTAGCTCATTAAAGGCAAGTTTTAGCATGTAAAATCCAAGATTTTCCAATCCAGGATTATAAAATCCTTGTAACCAAATGGCCAACTTGAATAGAAATGACATTGTGTCTAGAAACTTTTTTTTTGGTGAGTGAAATGCTGAATTTCTGTCGATGTGAAATGCTGAATTTCAAACACCCTGTTAAAAGTCTAAAACACGCCAATAAAAAAAAAGTCTAAACAACACAATTACATTTTTGTTTACCAGGAGATTTGCTAGGCAACTTCTCAAAAAGTCATTTCCCTGCTCACTTATGCAGCAGAGAAGAGACAACTCAGATGAACTAGTTGAATAAGAAGAAATGTGAGTCTTCTCTCCTGGAAAAGTGAGAAAATGAAGAACAAAATATTAAAGAAATTTTTCTTTGTAAGTCAGCCTCCTGCATGGTGTGGGACATGATCCCGCGAGAGGGGCGTGGGGCGCGAGCCGCCGCGCGCTCTCCTTTGGTCTCTCGTTCCCACGCGATTGGCGTGTGCATTTTAATATTGATTTGAATTCGTCTTTCCTGTGGACTTGGGATCACTAAGGCAATCCGAATTCCACACGAAAGAGACTGACAGAGTCGCCACCTAGATGTGGGATCTAGGACCCATAATTAACCAGAAATCTAGACTCGCTACCTGGTTACGAGAATGGAAGGTATGGGGAGTTATCCACCACATGCACCATTCTTGTCCGATAATCGGTCTTCCATTCCAAAAGCTAACTCTTTTAAATTTATTTTAAATGGCTCATTCAACTCTATGTTAATGTGCGAACTAAGTGACATGCATCCTAGAATCTAATTTCAATGTGAATCCTAGATGTGTATCTTGATTTATTAATTTGTCTGGATTCATTCTAAGTGAAAGTTCTCCTAGAATTCTAATTTCATGGAAAGCCCTAAATGATTTGATTAAGCATTTACAAGAAAATTAATATCCAAAACACCACAATTTGTTGTGGTGCCGACTCGCGGGTGGTATGCCGTCAGACATCCAAGCTGCCTACGTACCCAAGCCTCACTGGGATCAGAGTCGACGTAGTTCGGTGCACCTAAGCCAAGCTACTTATGCCTAACTCAACTAGGACACCGACCTAGACAGAATTGACTGTTTCAACAGTTTTGAGAGAAGTTATTTAATTCAAGTTGAGGATTTTATTATCTTAGGATTTCATCTGAGATGCTATATGATTCTTATCTAAATGCAAATTGTTCCTTAGACTAATGCAGGTTTGCCTACATCCTAGGTTACTAGGCTCGTCTTAAGGAAAGATTGGGTGACTAGTGTGACTAGACCTATGGCACGGTTGTTATACATAACAAACGTCCGTGATGAGGCTGGACTCCTAACTCTAGGACTCCCTAAAACTTAGGACACGACACAACACTAGTGTTCCTAAATTGGGCTCTAATGGTTCTTAGATTGGAAACCATAATCCAATGGTTCCGGAAGACTCGAGACAAATCAATTCAAATTCTTGAAGTTAATTAATTTCAGATTTCATGGATTTTCGATTTATGGACACTTGAGGATTACCAATGGTTCTAGGGTTCACCAATTTCGGCCCAGAATAGCATCCAAGGAAGGGAATCGTGCGTTCTTTCCTTGCGCAATTTAATACTTAGGTTATAACATCTTATTGCCTGGCATATCTCAGGATTTCCGTGGACAGTAACCTCGGAGCCAACAACATGCTATAGCTTAAGTATTCAAATTGTCAAAGATAGGTTGCAATTGGGATACGATTATGGATGCACTGACCATTTTTCCAGGGAATTCTAATGATCCTAAGATTTCTGTTTCAATGGATTAAGGAGTTAATGTGTGACAGAGATTTAAGGTTCTTTAGAAATATTCAGATGATTTTCAATTAATTTCGGATTTTCAATGAATTTTATCAATTTTAAACATATGAGTGATTTTACAAGTGAAATTGTAGCAAACGAATTCGAAATGAGTTGAAATTTCTACAGCAGCAAGATATGATGAAATGTAGCTTACGGAAAGAGTTTTACAGATTTTTACATTAAGCTCATATTTAATTTCGATTTAACAATTGATTGACCAGATTGCACAAATAACACAGAAACCACTAGAAATATGAATCTAAATTCAATGAAATTTCTACATTAATAAGATATAAGTAAAAATAACATACTGAGAAATTTTCATGAATTTTGGAAACCATTTACTATCAGTTTCAGATTTTTTAATTTTCAGACCAGATTATGAATTAACCCTACATCCCATATGAAAACAGATCCAAATCACTTGAAACTTTTACAGTAACTAGAAATGTGAGATTGAAGACTACTGTAAAAATTTTAAGAATTTAAGTTGTGATCTGATGTCAGTAACAATTCCTCCAAAAGCTGGTAAATTTCAAAGAAAGCATAAAATAATATACCAAACAAATTCTCAAAATTCTCAAAATTTCATGGTAGAATGTACTGGTATCATATTAGTTTCCCACGAAATTTCATTAATTTTGGAATTCATTTAGTATATATTTTATTTTCGAAACACTCATGGAGATCATGATTTTGAGCATACATATTTAATTTTCAACTAAATCCAATTAAATACTAAAAATCATGCAAATATACCAAATAATTCTAGAAAAATCTAAAAATTAAGTACCTACCTGTGATCGAAATCCTCGCCGAATCCGAGAGCCGAAAAATTCGAAAATCGCACCGCCGCTTGATCCGCTTCCGCTTTCTTTCTCTTTTTCTTTGTTTTATTTTCTTTTATATTTTTTTTTATATGGAACAAGGGAGAGAGATGGGGAGAAACAAATAAGGAGAGAAAGTAGATAATGATAGTGTGAGAGTGAGAGAGTGAGAGATATTAAGGGAGAGAAAGAGAAAACTATCCAAAAACAATGTGTTGTTTTTTTTTTTCTTCCTCTCATCACCTCTCTTTATATAGTGAAAAACTTAGTGGAGAGGTGGAAATAAACAATGAGAATGGTGGGTGTGGTGGAGAATAATGGAAATAAACAATGAGAATGGTGGGTGTGGTGGAGAATAATGGAATATATAATGGTAATGGTGGGAATTGTGGTGGGGAATAATGGAATATATAATGTGAATGGTGGGTGTGGTGGAGAATAATGGAAATAAACAATGGTAATTGTGGGAATGGTGGTGGGAATAATGGAATATATAATGGTAATGGTGGGAATGGTGGTGGGAATAATGGAATATATAATGGTAATGGTGGGAATGGTGGTGGGGATAATGGAATATATAATGGTAATGGTGGGAATGGTGGTGGGAATAATGGAATATATAATGGTAATGGTGGGAATGGTGGTGGGGATAATGGAATATATAATGGTAATGGTGGGAATGGTGGTGGGGATAATGGAATATATAATGGTAATGGAGATAATGGTGTTATTTTAAAGGGAAAAATGAAGTTAGTGGAAATGGTAGAGAAAGTTAAGTCATGCTAATGGTGAGTCCCACATCAGCGGGTTCCGCACAAGCGGGTCCCACATCAGCGGGCCCTACACAAGCGGGTCCCACATCAGCGGGTCCCACACAAACGGGTCCCACATCAGCGGGTCCCACACAAACGGGTACAAATTCTCCCTAGTTTAGATTTTTCTGAATAATCCTTCTCAACATTTAGCGGGAAAATGCGAAACACGACGGAAATGACCAAAAATATTTAGAAATGTAACAAACGGATGCGGGAAAGAAAGACATTGGAAAACCGACGGAAAACAAACCCTAATTTCTTTATCGATTAAGGTAGAGCAAAATGGGGTGTCTACAGATGCCCCTCTTTGGTAGAGATGACGTAGTCATCGAATACCAAAGTCAAAATGACAGAGCCATTTTGCGTAGCTTTAATCGACAAAAGACTCTACACAAAACGGAGCCTAGACGCAAACATTTACTACCTAATGCAAGACCCTAAATGAAATCCTAGAATTAGAACATAATAAGAAATCCTGATGCGGTGCCGTTCACAAATGGGCAACGAGAGAATGAGATACCAGTTTCGAATGGATTCCGAAGAGAAAGAACAAAGATCGTTCTCAAGCGGTTTTTAAAAGAAAATGAGACATCTTTCACAAGCGGGCTCAAGGAGGATAAGAGACCATTCACAAATGGACTCAGAAAATGAGGTACCGTTTACAAACGGGCTCAAAGAGAACACGGGACCATTCACAAATGGACTCGAGAAACGAGGCACCGTTCACAAACGGGCTCAAGGAGAACATGAGACCATTCACAAATGGACTCAGAAAATGAGGTACCGTTCACAAACGGGCTTAAGGAGAGGACGAGACCATTCACAAATGGACTCGAGAAACGAGGCACTGTTCACAAACGTGCTCAAGGAGAACATGAGACCATTTACAAATAGACTCAGAAAATGAGGTACCGTTCACAAACGGGCTCAAAGAGAAGACGAGACCATTCACAAATGGACTCGAGAAACGAGGCACCGTTCACAAACGGGTTTAAGGAGAAGACGAGACCATTCACAAATGGACTCGAGAAACGAGGCACCGTTCACAAACGGGTTTAAGGAGAAGACGAGACCATTCACAAATGGACTCGAGAAACGAGGCACCGTTCACAAACGGGCTCAAGGAGAATAAGAGACCATTCATAAATGGACTCGAGAAATGAGGCACCGTTCACAAACGGGCTCAAAGAAACAAGATAGCTTCAACAACGAAGAATTTAGAGATTTTTCATAAACTTGAATTTGACGTAGGATTGGATTTGATGAATTTTTGATTTTTCAGAAATAAGGCACCGTCCACAAACGGGCTCAAGGAGGACATGAGATCATAAATGGACTCAGAAAAATGAGACACCGTTCACAAACGGGTTCAAGGAGAAGATGAGACCATTTAGAAATGGACTCGAGAAAAGAGGCACCGTTCACAAACAGGCTCAAAGAAACAAGATAGCTTTGATTGATGAATTCAACAACGAAGAATTTAGAGATTTTTCATGAACTTGAATTTGACATAGGATTGGATTTGATGAATTACGGAATTCCAAGGAAATGAGGTATCATATTTGTATGATGCTCAAAGAGAATAAGAGAACATTTTTGAATGGACTCAGAAGAGAATGGAATACCGTAATTTTACGGAGTTCCAAGGAAATGAGGTATCATATTTGTATGATGCTCAAAGAATAAGAGAACATTTTGGAATGAACTCAGAATGAAATACCGTATTTTTACGGTTCTCGAGGAAAGGAGATATCACATTTGTATGATGCTCAAAGAGAATAAGAGGACATTTTTGAATGGACTCAGAATGAATGAAATAACGTATTTATACGGATTTCAAACAAATGAGACACCATATTTATATGATGCTCAAAGTTAACTCAAGGACAATGGACTATCGTATTTATACGAATTCCAAGAAATGAGACATCACATTTATATGATGCTTAAAGAGAAGAGACCATTTTCAAATGAATTCAGAGATAATTTGAGCTTTGACATAGATTATCAGAGAAAAGGAACTGAAATCTCTAATTAACAACTTTGGAAGCAAATGATTCCATACCACCATGCAGCAAAGGTCTTTCAAGGCTTGAACATGAGATGCCACTTCATTAGCAACCTGCCCCAGTTTAAGGCCTTCTAACCTTCTTCTATTTATTGACCAGAGATCATTCTTGCAACGATTTTTCACCATTCATGACAGTCGCACCTTTTCCAAGTTTCTCGGAATCTGTTAATGAACCTGCCTTCAGAGTGATTGCACCCTACAACAATTCTTTAAAATAGCATTTGTAAATTTTTCTAAAAATAGAACCACAGACATTGGTAATAAAAAGACAAAATAAGAAAGATTACTCAAGTGATCTCGTGATGCTTCTGACTTATCAGTATTTTCTTTTGGGTTAGGTTAGCCTCTTTTAAAGAATGTTTCTCCACTGATAAACATCTTAACTTATTTTTTAAGACAGTGATACTTCATATATCCTTCTATCAACTTTCGGATTGTTTTGAAATTAATGCCCTTAGTTTCGGGAATCATTGTTATTTTTGCCTGACCTACTGAGAGTTCAGAGGTCGATGTAATTCTTCTGGCGTGAACCCCATCTTACCACGACCAAGTATTCCTTTTTAGATTTTCAACTTGGCGGACCGTTCAACCTTAACTTTTGCCTGAATCGCCTTTTCAGGTTTTTGACTCAGCAGGCTACCCCCTTAACTTTTGCCTAAGCTGCCTTTTCAGGTTTTCAACTTAGCAGGGGAATGATCCTAAATTTTGCCTAGATCGCCTTTTCAGGTTTTCAATCTAGCGGATCTTCAAGCTCCATTCTCTTTTTTTTTTTTTTTTTACTTGAACACCAAAAGGACTTTACAGGTGAGGTAGAGCTTTTCAAAAAATGGCTTAAGGTTTTGCAAGAGTTTCAACCGAACCTGTGAACAGGTTGCCTACGTATCCCAGTGTAGGAATCAGGTCATGCGTAGTTCAGGGGAATGCCCCTAGTACATTGGGTTTTGAAGGAAAATTTTATGTAGGCTCAAAAGGGTTTGCAAAAGGTTATATATTTTTTGATTTTGGGTTATGAATTTGGGTTTTATTCGGCCAAAAGACGGCCTTCTGGTGTTCAAGCATAGAACCTCTTGAGTTGATCAAGATTTGTTGGTTCCGGCAATATTTCTCCATTTAAATTACGGAGCTTGACGGCTTTTCCAGGTAAGATTTGGTCCACGATGTATGGCCCTGACCAATTAGGCTTGAATTTGCCTCTTGGGTCAAACACTGGTGCTCGGTTTTCTTTTAGAACAAGGTTGCCTTCTTCGAGATCTCTGATTTTAACCTTTTTATTAAAAGCCCGGGCTATTCTGCGCTGATAACCCTGCACATGGTAAAGCGCTTTTAACCTCTTTTCATCTAGCATATTCAGCTCTTTATATCTGGCGTCTGCCCATTCATTTTCTGGCAACTTGACTTCAGCCAATACTCGGAGCGAAGGTACACGAATCTCTACAGGTAGCACTGCTTCCATACCATAAACAAGAGAGTAAGGGGTTGCCCCAGTTGAAGCTCTAATTGATGTTCTGTAAGCCCACAAGGCGTACGGCAACTTATTCGACCAATCCTTATAAGTTTCTGACATCTTGCTAATGATAGTCTTGACATTTTTGTTTGCAGCTTCCACTGCTCCATTTGTCTGCGGCCGATAAGGTGAGGATTTGTGATGCTTAATCTTGAACTCTTCGCAAAGAATGATAACTTCTTTCTTGAAATGAGATCCGTTATCTGAGATAAGTTCATGGGGAATCCCATATCTGCATATGATGTTGGTTCGTATGAATTTAGCAACTGATGCGGATGTAAGCTTTGCATAAGAAGCGGCCTCAACCCACTTAGTGAAGTAGTCAATTGCAACGAGTATGTACTCGTGACCACTGGATGACTTAGGGGAAATTTTGCCAATAATGTCAATTCCCCAAACCGAAAACGGCCAAGGAGAAGTAAGAGAATGCAATTCGGTAGGTGGTACATGGATGAGATTCGCATGTATCTGACATTTATAGCATTTCTTCACAAATGTGTGACAATCTGCTTCCAATGTTGGCCAATAGTACCCCAGACGTAGGATCTTCTTTGACAACATCTTCCCATTCATATGAGGTCCACACACCCCTTCATGAACATCTGCGAGAATTTCTTCTGCCTGATCTTCAGTGACACATAAGAGTTGAATTCCGTCGAAGGACCGTCGATACAGCTCTCCTCCACAAATGACAAAGTTAGCCGCCAATCTCTGCAAAGTCCTTATCTCCTTATTCGACGCCTCATTGGGATGCCCCTGGCCCGAGATGTAGTTCTTTATGTCCGTATACCATGGTTTACCATCGGGACATCTTGCAGCTATCTCTATAGCATCAACATATGCAGGAGCCCATTGCTCTTGAACCGTGATGGGCCTCATTTTCATATTGTGAGGTATGTCAATCATAGAAGCTAACGTCGCTAAGGCATCGGCGAATCTATTCTTCAACCTTGGCAAATAACTGAAAGTGATGTGCTGGAATTGCTTAGCGAGAATATCCAAGTATTCATGATATGGCAGCAACTTTTCTTCTTTGGTTCTCCATTCTCCTTGGGTTTGGCAAATGATTAACATTGAATCTCCATATACGTCAAGATTCTCTATGCCTAAGGCCAATGCTGCCTCAAGCCCAACAATGCATGCTTCATACTCTGCCATATTGTTGGTGCAATTGAATTGTAACTTAACTGCAAGGGGAACATGCTCATTTCGGGGTGACACAAGCAATGCCCCTACTCCTTGCCCTGTTTGGTTTGCTGCTCCATCAAAATAGAGGGTCCAACCAGTTTCTGGATATTCATCTTCTACTATCATGATCTCTTCATCTGGGAACATCGTCTTGAAAGGCTGATTTTCTTCTCGGGGTGCTTCTGCCAATTGTTCAGCAATGGCTCGGCCCTTTACTGATTTTTGGGTTACATGAGTGATGTCAAATTCAGACAACAACAATAACCATCTGGCAGTCCTGCCTGTTAGGGCTGGTTTTTCAAATAGATACTTCAAAGGATCCATCCTTGACAAAAGCAAGACCTTATGTGATAAAAGGTAATGCCTGAGTCGTTGAGTAGCCCAAACCAAGGCTAAGCAGGTTTTTTCCAGGACAGTGTACTTCTGTTCATACTCCAACATTTTCTTACTAAGATAATACACAGCCTTTTCATGCTTAGTTTCTGGGTCTTGTTGCGCTAGCATACACCCCATGGTGGTTTCTGTTACTGACAAGTAAAGCAGCAATGGATGCCCCGGTATCACTGGTGCTACTATCGGTGGTTCAGACAAACTTTGCTTTATCTTTTCAAAGGCCTGCTGACATTCCTCTGTCCATTCTTTGGAAGAGTTCTTCTTTAAGAGCTTAAAGATAGGTTCACAAGTTGATGTCAGATGAGCGATGAATCGCCTTAGGAACTGTATCCTTCCTAGGAATCCCCGAATTTCCTTCTCGGTTCTAGGCGGCGGCATCTCCTGGATAGCCTTAATCTTCTGAGGATCCACCTCTATACCCCTTTGACTCACCATGAATCCTAACAACTTACCAGAGGTAACCCCGAATACACACTTGCTAGGATTCAGGCGAAGCTGGTATTTGAGTATTCTTTCAAAGAACTTCTTGAGGTTTGGGATGTGATCCCTCCTTTCCCTGGCCTTTACAATCATATCATCAACATAAACTTCGACTTCTCTATGTATCATGTCATGGAGTAAGGCTGTAGCTGCTCTTTGATATGTCGCACCAGCATTCTTAAGACCAAATGGCATTACCCGATAGCAATATGTCCCCCATTGTGTAATGAACGAGGTCTTAGCCATGTCCTCGGGTGCCATCTTAATTTGATTGTAGCCCGAGAAACCATCCATGAAAGATAGTAATTCATGCCCGGCCGTATTGTCCACCAAGATATCGATATGTGGTAGAGGGAAATCATCTTTTGGACTTGCCTTGTTCAAATCCCTGAAATCTACACACATTCTCACCTTTCCATCTTTCTTCGGTACAGGTACTATATTTGCGAGCCATTCTGGATATTCCACCACTTGCAGAAATCCAGCATTCAACTGCTTAGTAACCTCTTCTTCTACTTTCAGGACCCACTCAGGCTTCATTCTCCTTAGCTTCTGCTTTTTAGGTTTAATCCCAGGCAACAAAGGTAGCTTGTGTTGAACAATGTCTTCGCTCAACCCGGGCATATCTTTGTAAGACCAGGCAAAAACTTCTTTATATTCCTTAAGTAGGTTTATTAATTCATCGCGCTCTTCAGATGATAGAGTATTTCCAATTCGTATTTCCTGTATTAAATCTTCTGTTCCGATGTTTATAATTTCGATTTCATCTTTAAGAGGCTGGGCTCGGCGCTCCTCCTCTTGTTTGAGCATATGCTGTAATTCAAAGGGAGTTTCGTCGATCCCCTCTTCCTCGTCTGAGGAGGGAGTGTTATCATTATTATTAAAGTCAGAAGCAAACACAGAGACATACTGAGAATCAGATTTCATTGAATTGAAAGAAGTTACATCATTATCATTGGACTCATCCTGAACAGGCTCAGGATTCACATAGTAAATAAACTCAGAAAATGACTCGCCTGGACTAGGCACTGACACCGATTCACTCGACTTGACTAGACTTGACTTAGCAATATAATAAAGTGGAAAAACATCAGAACTCCAGTTTGAAAGATTTTCTGTTGCAGGTGCAATCTGACTCTGGGGTTCAGTAAAGGTATCATTACTCTGAATAACTGCCACCAGCACATCTTCACAATCTGTCTCTTCTTGTTCTTCAGAATAGTAATCAACATCAGGCACATTTTCTTCAAACAAAGATTCCAGCACATCTGGCTCAAGGTAGACTAACCAGTCCTCAACAGCTTTCTCAACATAATATATCGGCGGTTCTGTTTCTGGGAGAGCAAGGCCACTGAATATTTCAAAACCGGGTATCATGATCCCTGTCACTGAGTCATACCATGGTTCAGAAAACCCATAGTATGGAAAGGTCTCACCTTCTTTGATAAAATGACCATTCATTGATAAGGGATATGGAGCCATTAGGAGTACCCTTCCGGTGCGGCGGATTTCTTCCTTCAATTTCAACAATTCTTTCATGGATTCCTCCTCCTCCTCAGTAGGTATATACCCTAGACCGAAAACTCCAGAGTTTGCTTTGATTGGGCGCCAATGAGACGCTTTGCTTGGATCACGGCCTAAATTCATACCCGGAAAGTAGTTCATTTTTCTCATCATCTTGGCAACCACAGGACTGATGGCAAAAGGCAAATACAACTCCTCCCGAGAGGCATCTTCATAGGAAATAGCAGTAACATCGAATGCGAAACCATTCAAGTTGTAATCATCTGCTTTTATAACTGGAAGGATCCGAGTTTCTCCTGTTATCTGCCCTATTTCTGGCTCTTCGTCGCCTCTGACAGTGATCAATTTTCCTTCTTTAATGAACTTCAGTTTTTGATGAAGGGTTGAGGCAACAACACCTTCCTTATGCAACCAGGGTCGTCCCAGAAGTATATTGAACGAGGCCTTGATATCAATAACTTGAAATTCCACCTCAAATTCTTGACCGCCTATAACGATCCTGGTGGTAAGGACTCCGACCACATTTCTGCGGGTATTGTCATATGCGAGGATACCAAGGGTTGATTCGGCAAAATCAGTGGGACCGAAACCCAAGGTAATGGCAGTTCTTAATGGACATACATTCAACGCGGATCCATTATCTACCAGCACAGACGGTACTTTCTTGCCTTCGCAAACAACAGTGACATGAAGAGCTCTAGCATGATTCCGACCTTGAGGAGGCAGCTCCTGGTCTGAGAAACTAATGGCCCTGGTGGCGTGTGTCAGAGCGACAACTTCAGCTAGTTGCTCTGGAGATATTTCCGAGGACACCTGTGTGGTATTCAGTTCTTTCAACACAGCCTCTCTGTGTTTCTTCGATGCTATCAACAACCCCCAAACAGATATGACAGCCTGAGTTTTCTTCAACTGCTGAACAACTTCATCATCTGGGTCCTTCACGTATTGCGGCTCCTCTCCTCGAGCCAATGCCCCTGGATTTTCGACTCTTAATTCAGCAAGTTTGAAAATTCTTCCACCCCTTGTCACATGTCTGACTTCATCCAATTCTGGCTCACCATAGGTGATAATTTGAGGGACTTGTGGCTCATAGGTGATTACCAAGGGAGGTACAGACTCCCTCAGGTATGATTCATCACAGAAGATGATTTCGGGTTCAGAAATGGGTTCTAAAGCACATATGAGGGTGAGAGGGTCAAACTCAGGATCTCCTATGGTTATGGCATTAACGGCAGCGGGAGGATTAGCATGACCAGGTAGCGGGTTTTGGGTAACATTGGGTCTTGGTTGGAATGCAATGACTTTCTCATCAATAAGTTTCTGGATTCTGAATTTCAAGGCGATGCAATTGTCTGTAAGATGACCAGGACCCCTGTGATACTCACAGTGTAGGTCGGCTCGCCAATTGGCAGGTAAAGGATTGGGGGGAGGCCGGGTGGCAGGTAGGGTTATGCGACCTGAAGCCAGACACTGCTTAAGCACCTCCGAAGATGGAATGGGAAGAGGAGTAAATTCTACCCGGGCTTGTTGCCGAGGTGCGGTCGCAGGTTGAGCATAGTCCATTACTAGAGGTTCCTGGGATTTAGAGGATTGAGCATTGGAATGGGAGATACTACTGACTTGGGCTGGTGGGGATTTTTTGAAATCTCTAGGATTTGGGTTGCTACGGTTGAATACACCTTGAGCCATAGCCTCCTCTATCTGGGTGCCAGCCACAATGAAGTGTTTGAAGTCTGGATAGTATTGCAATGACATGTGATACTGGAGCTGGGGGGAAATATTTTTCATGATTATCTGGACTTGCTCCTCCTCAGACGGGCGCTCCATCATCTGAGCTGCTATTCTCCTCCATCTTTTCACAAAAATCAGAAAGGATTCTCTCGAGTCTTGTTTTGTTCTCTCTAAATCCTTTCTGGTGATTTCTGTCCCATCATCATATTTGAACTGCCTGATGAATTGCTCGCCGATATCCTTCCATGTCCTGTAACGAGTCTTGTCCAAGACCATGAACCATCTCCTAGCAACCTTGGTTAGGGAAACTGGGAACAATTGAGCCATTTGCTCAGGAGATAAGCCTTGAGGCTGACACATGATGGTGAACATTTGTAAATGTGTGATTGGACAACCCACACCATCATATTTGTCGAAATCGGGCATTTGAAAATTAGCAGGAAGGCGGATTTCGGGAAATAGAGTAAGATCACTGGGATTGAAACTACCCTGGTCTTGAAACTGAATGTCTTGAACTTTTCTGGTAAGAGTCTCTAATTTCTCCATAACAGACTTATCAACCATGGACTGAGAAGGTCTACTACGATTCTCGCTATACTGCTCTTTTTCCAAATCTTCTTCGGTTTTATCATGGATATTGATGAACACTGGCTGGACAGGTGCTGCTGAAGTAGCTGCTTGGTGCACAGGCCCTTTATCCTTGGACAACGATTGTCCGAACTTCTCAGAAAGTTGAGCCTTGATAACTTGGTTCTCTTCCTTGAGTTCTTGAAGCTGCCGGAGAATCAAGGTAAGAGTATCGGTGATAGCAGCGAGTGGAGGACTGTCCTGGTTTTCTGCCATTGGTGAGGATGAGGACGGGAAAGAATGAGATGCTGGGGTTCTCAGAGAAGGTGGCGGGGATACAGATTTCCTCTGTAATCGAGAAGAGACCCGAACCCAAGGAGTATTAGGGTTAGCTATGGTGTCTACGGCCCTGTAATATTTGAAAGACATATTTAAAATCAGAAAGAAGTAGACACTGATGTATGCATAGACGAAGATACTGAAAGAAAAAGGTGAACTTTTATTGATAGATCATTAAAGCTTGAGTACATGGTTCGATCTTTCAAAGATAGACTGATAAGAGAAAACATGACATTAAGCACTCTTTCTAGACTTCTTCTTTGGACGACTATCTTCCTCAACTGACTCCTTGAAAGATTTGATGACTCGAACATCCCAAGCAGATGAAACGGCTTTGACAATCTTGGGCTTGAGATCCTCAGGCGGATAGAAATGACGAAGGGGAGGCACAATGGATTGCTCCCTTCCATACTGACGCTGAATCCTGGCAGGAATATAAAAGGAAGTCTTTTTGAGGCCAAGAAGGCGAACGTAGTTAGCTTCTCCAGTATTGAAGACAGCTTCTTGGATTCCAGGGATTTGCCAATAAATCTGATCTTCATGGCGAGAACTCAACCACTCAGCCCAATCGCCTTTATGATTGAAAGAAACATCATGACGCCATTCACTGAAGGTGTATAACGTATGATCAAAATGCACAGGAGCTGCAATTTTTAGCTTGTGGCATAACCACACGTGAAGTAATGCAGGACATCCTGAGAAGGACCCAACAAAAGATCGAACATAAGAGCCTGGACCTGAGCTGGCACGAAGACGAGCCATCTCATCCAATCCATTGAAGGTTTCTGCAAGCATAGTAGGAATTGGATTGGCGCCACGATCCATCTGATCAACGAGGTCCAAGAGAACAGCTGACGCACAGCGAGAAGGCTGGACAGTGAGGAACCTAGCAAAGGAGCAGAATCTCAGAGCGCGACCTCGGGCTTTTTGAATATCAACAGCACCAATATGCCCAACAGGAGGGTAAATGTCAATCAGTTGTTGCATGGACACTTCCTGGTCTTTGATGAAAGAGTTCATGGATTCATCTGGATTATTCATCAAGCGAAGGAACAAAGGACGATAATCCGACACGTAAGATGGCTTCACCAGAGGGCCATCTACAGGATATTCCAATAAGGCACACCATTCTTCAAAGGTGGGACACATTTCTTGGTTGCCAAAACGGAAGACATGATGATCGGGATCCCAACACTCTGATGCAGCATAGAGTAATCCCCAATCGAGCTTGATGGTGGCCACGTAACCGAAGAGATTTTTCTCTTGCTCACTTATGGCATAGATATGGGATTCTCTTAATGTACCACGGATCCAATCAAGAATTGTACGAGTAGACATGGTGTCTGTAAGCCAGGAGAAAGGATACAGGGATAATCAGGATTACATGAACATGAGATTAGGATGAGTTCCTACCAATATAAAGGAAGTATGGATACTCGATCGAATCAGATAATATAAGATTAAAAATCGTACGATCGAGATGAGATGAGATAGCATAAGATTGCTTTCAACGGATGGATCATGAATGACTAATCCTATGAGATCTTTGGAAATGAATGGGATTTAAATCCTAACCCCAAAGGGAAAGTTTTTTAATCTTTGCACATTTTATCAGTGTTACCTGAAGGCATCAACCCTAATCCTAATCTAGCGGAGTGGAGAGAGGATCTCGACTCATGACTTTGTTTGTGTACCTAGGACCGATCGTAGCCATTAGAAGATGGTCTACGGCCTAATCTAGACACAAATAGGTAGGATATCCTAAACTAGGCTCACACACGTGATGCACATGTGTTCGTATACTACATGCATGTGTGGGTTAATCTAGGGGTAAGGCCAAGAGTTCCCTTAGCGCGAATCCCTGTTCGATATACTGTACCAGTGTCCGGCGTATCAGTACGTGAACAAGAGATCCGTTTACGTACCATAAAGGTACTAGGCTAAGGGTGGAATGCTTCTCTAGCACAGAGGCACCAGGTGATGAAATCCCAGTCAACCATGCTAGATAACACTCCGGGTTCCTAAAATAGGACGTGTGTGCATGTGAAATGCAAGGGTTTAGATGCAAGTGATGTAAGTGTGTGCAATAAGTTCGCGCAATCTATGATGCCTTCAGGTTTTGTTAAATTAAGTTCGAGTAAAATATGATGAGAAAATAAAACGAGACAAACTAATCTAACAAGTATAGAGTTTTTATGAGCCAGTTAAATTAAATTCAAATGAATTATCTTTTGAAATTTTAATGAAGTTAGGTGATCCCCAGCAGAGTCGCCAGACTGTGGGACATGATCCCGCGAGAGGGGCGTGGGGCGCGAGCCGCCGCGCGCTCTCCTTTGGTCTCTCGTTCCCACGCGATTGGCGTGTGCATTTTAATATTGATTTGAATTCGTCTTTCCTGTGGACTTGGGATCACTAAGGCAATCCGAATTCCACACGAAAGAGACTGACAGAGTCGCCACCTAGATGTGGGATCTAGGACCCATAATTAACCAGAAATCTAGACTCGCTACCTGGTTACGAGAATGGAAGGTATGGGGAGTTATCCACCACATGCACCATTCTTGTCCTATAATCGGTCTTCGATTCCAAAAGCTAACTCTTTTAAATTTATTTTAAATGGCTCATTCAACTCTATGTTAATGTGCGAACTAAGTGACATGCATCCTAGAATCTAATTTCAATGTGAATCCTAGATGTGTATCTTGATTTATTAATTTGTCTGGATTCATTCTAAGTGAAAGTTCTCCTAGAATTCTAATTTCATGGAAAGCCCTAAATGATTTGATTAAGCATTTACAAGAAAATTAATATCCAAAACACCACAATTTGTTGTGGTGCCGACTCGCGGGTGGTATGCCGTCAGACATCCAAGCTGCCTACGTACCCAAGCCTCACTGGGATCAGAGTCGACGTAGTTCGGTGCACCTAAGCCAAGCTACTTATGCCTAACTCAACTAGGACACCGACCTAGACAGAATTGACTGTTTCAACAGTTTTGAGAGAAGTTATTTAATTCAAGTTGAGGATTTTATTATCTTAGGATTTCATCTGAGATGCTATATGATTCTTATCTAAATGCAAATTGTTCCTTAGACTAATGCAGGTTTGCCTACATCCTAGGTTACTAGGCTCGTCTTAAGGAAAGATTGGGTGACTAGTGTGACTAGACCTATGGCACGGTTGTTATACATAACAAACGTCCGTGATGAGGCTGGACTCCTAACTCTAGGACTCCCTAAAACTTAGGACACGACACAACACTAGTGTTCCTAAATTGGGCTCTAATGGTTCTTAGATTGGAAACCATAATCCAATGGTTCCGGAAGACTCGAGACAAATCAATTCAAATTCTTGAAGTTAATTAATTTCAGATTTCATGGATTTTCGATTTATGGACACTTGAGGATTACCAATGGTTCTAGGGTTCACCAATTTCGGCCCAGAATAGCATCCAAGGAAGGGAATCGTGCGTTCTTTCCTTGCGCAATTTAATACTTAGGTTATAACATCTTATTGCCTGGCATATCTCAGGATTTCCGTGGACAGTAACCTCGGAGCCAACAACATGCTATAGCTTAAGTATTCAAATTGTCAAAGATAGGTTGCAATTGGGATACGATTATGGATGCACTGACCATTTTTCCAGGGAATTCTAATGATCCTAAGATTTCTGTTTCAATGGATTAAGGAGTTAATGTGTGACAGAGATTTAAGGTTCTTTAGAAATATTCAGATGATTTTCAATTAATTTCGGATTTTCAATGAATTTTATCAATTTTAAACATATGAGTGATTTTACAAGTGAAATTGTAGCAAACGAATTCGAAATGAGTTGAAATTTCTACAGCAGCAAGATATGATGAAATGTAGCTTACGGAAAGAGTTTTACAGATTTTTACATTAAGCTCATATTTAATTTCGATTTAACAATTGATTGACCAGATTGCACAAATAACACAGAAACCACTAGAAATATGAATCTAAATTCAATGAAATTTCTACATTAATAAGATATAAGTAAAAATAACATACTGAGAAATTTTCATGAATTTTGGAAACCATTTACTATCAGTTTCAGATTTTTTAATTTTCAGACCAGATTATGAATTAACCCTACATCCCATATGAAAACAGATCCAAATCACTTGAAACTTTTACAGTAACTAGAAATGTGAGATTGAAGACTACTGTAAAAATTTTAAGAATTTAAGTTGTGATCTGATGTCAGTAACAATTCCTCCAAAAGCTGGTAAATTTCAAAGAAAGCATAAAATAATATACCAAACAAATTCTCAAAATTCTCAAAATTTCATGGTAGAATGTACTGGTATCATATTAGTTTCCCACGAAATTTCATTAATTTTGGAATTCATTTAGTATATATTTTATTTTCGAAACACTCATGGAGATCATGATTTTGAGCATACATATTTAATTTTCAACTAAATCCAATTAAATACTAAAAATCATGCAAATATACCAAATAATTCTAGAAAAATCTAAAAATTAAGTACCTACCTGTGATCGAAATCCTCGCCGAATCCGAGAGCCGAAAAATTCGAAAATCGCACCGCCGCTTGATCCGCTTCCGCTTTCTTTCTCTTTTTCTTTGTTTTATTTTCTTTTATATTTTTTTTATATGGAACAAGGGAGAGAGATGGGGAGAAACAAATAAGGAGAGAAAGTAGATAATGATAGTGTGAGAGTGAGAGAGTGAGAGATATTGAGCGAGAGAAAGAGAAAACTATCCAAAAACAATTTGTTCTTTTTTTTTTCTTTTCCTCCTCTCATCACCTCTCTTTATATAGTGAAAAACTTAGTGGAGAGGTGGAAATAAACAATGAGAATGGTGGGTGTGGTGGAGAATAATGGAAATAAACAATGAGAATGGTGGGTGTGGTGGAGAATAATGGAATATATAATGGTAATGGTGGGAATTGTGGTGGGGAATAATGGAATATATAATGTGAATGGTGGGTGTGGTGGAGAATAATGGAAATAAACAATGGTAATTGTGGGAATGGTGGTGGGAATAATGGAATATATAATGGTAATGGTGGGAATGGTGGTGGGAATAATGGAATATATAATGGTAATGGTGGGAATGGTGGTGGGGATAATGGAATATATAATGGTAATGGTGGGAATGGTGGTGGGAATAATGGAATATATAATGGTAATGGTGGGAATGGTGGTGGGGATAATGGAATATATAATGGTAATGGTGGGAATGGTGGTGGGGATAATGGAATATATAATGGTAATGGAGATAATGGTGTTATTTTAAAGGGAAAAATGAAGTTAGTGGAAATGGTAGAGAAAGTTAAGTCATGCTAATGGTGTATCTTGATTTATTAATTTGTCTGGATTCATTCTAAGTGAAAGTTCTCCTAGAATTCTAATTTCATGGAAAGCCCTAAATGATTTGATTAAGCATTTACAAGAAAATTAATATCCAAAACACCACAATTTGTTGTGGTGCCGACTCGCGGGTGGTATGCCGTCAGACATCCAAGCTGCCTACGTACCCAAGCCTCACTGGGATCAGAGTCGACGTAGTTCGGTGCACCTAAGCCAAGCTACTTATGCCTAACTCAACTAGGACACCGACCTAGACAGAATTGACTGTTTCAACAGTTTTGAGAGAAGTTATTTAATTCAAGTTGAGGATTTTATTATCTTAGGATTTCATCTGAGATGCTATATGATTCTTATCTAAATGCAAATTGTTCCTTAGACTAATGCAGGTTTGCCTACATCCTAGGTTACTAGGCTCGTCTTAAGGAAAGATTGGGTGACTAGTGTGACTAGACCTATGGCACGGTTGTTATACATAACAAACGTCCGTGATGAGGCTGGACTCCTAACTCTAGGACTCCCTAAAACTTAGGACACGACACAACACTAGTGTTCCTAAATTGGGCTCTAATGGTTCTTAGATTGGAAACCATAATCCAATGGTTCCGGAAGACTCGAGACAAATCAATTCAAATTCTTGAAGTTAATTAATTTCAGATTTCATGGATTTTCGATTTATGGACACTTGAGGATTACCAATGGTTCTAGGGTTCACCAATTTCGGCCCAGAATAGCATCCAAGGAAGGGAATCGTGCGTTCTTTCCTTGCGCAATTTAATACTTAGGTTATAACATCTTATTGCCTGGCATATCTCAGGATTTCCGTGGACAGTAACCTCGGAGCCAACAACATGCTATAGCTTAAGTATTCAAATTGTCAAAGATAGGTTGCAATTGGGATACGATTATGGATGCACTGACCATTTTTCCAGGGAATTCTAATGATCCTAAGATTTCTGTTTCAATGGATTAAGGAGTTAATGTGTGACAGAGATTTAAGGTTCTTTAGAAATATTCAGATGATTTTCAATTAATTTCGGATTTTCAATGAATTTTATCAATTTTAAACATATGAGTGATTTTACAAGTGAAATTGTAGCAAACGAATTCGAAATGAGTTGAAATTTCTACAGCAGCAAGATATGATGAAATGTAGCTTACGGAAAGAGTTTTACAGATTTTTACATTAAGCTCATATTTAATTTCGATTTAACAATTGATTGACCAGATTGCACAAATAACACAGAAACCACTAGAAATATGAATCTAAATTCAATGAAATTTCTACATTAATAAGATATAAGTAAAAATAACATACTGAGAAATTTTCATGAATTTTGGAAACCATTTACTATCAGTTTCAGATTTTTTAATTTTCAGACCAGATTATGAATTAACCCTACATCCCATATGAAAACAGATCCAAATCACTTGAAACTTTTACAGTAACTAGAAATGTGAGATTGAAGACTACTGTAAAAATTTTAAGAATTTAAGTTGTGATCTGATGTCAGTAAAAATTCCTCCAAAAGCTGGTAAATTTCAAAGAAAGCATAAAATAATATACCAAACAAATTCTCAAAATTCTCAAAATTTCATGGTAGAATGTACTGGTATCATATTAGTTTCCCACGAAATTTCATTAATTTTGGAATTCATTTAGTATATATTTTATTTTCGAAACACTCATGGAGATCATGATTTTGAGCATACATATTTAATTTTCAACTAAATCCAATTAAATACTAAAAATCATGCAAATATACCAAATAATTCTAGAAAAATCTAAAAATTAAGTACCTACCTGTGATCGAAATCCTCGCCGAATCCGAGAGCCGAAAAATTCGAAAATCGCACCGCCGCTTGATCCGCTTCCGCTTTCTTTCTCTTTTTCTTTGTTTTATTTTCTTTTATATTTTTTTTATATGGAACAAGGGAGAGAGATGGGGAGAAACAAATAAGGAGAGAAAGTAGATAATGATAGTGTGAGAGTGAGAGAGTGAGAGATATTGAGGGAGAGAAAGAGAAAACTATCCAAAAACAATTTGTTCTTTTTTTTTTCTTTTCCTCCTCTCATCACCTCTCTTTATATAGTGAAAAACTTAGTGGAGAGGTGGAAATAAACAATGAGAATGGTGGGTGTGGTGGAGAATAATGGAAATAAACAATGAGAATGGTGGGTGTGGTGGAGAATAATGGAATATATAATGGTAATGGTGGGAATTGTGGTGGGGAATAATGGAATATATAATGTGAATGGTGGGTGTGGTGGAGAATAATGGAAATAAACAATGATAATTGTGGGAATGGTGGTGGGAATAATGGAATATATAATGGTAATGGTGGGAATGGTGGTGGGAATAATGGAATATATAATGGTAATGGTGGGAATGGTGGTGGGAATAATGGAATATATAATGGTAATGGTGGGAATGGTGATGGGGATAATGGAATATATAATGGTAATGGTGGGAATGGTGGTGGGGATAATGGAATATATAATGGTAATGGAGATAATGGTGTTATTTTAAAGGGAAAAATGAAGTTAGTGGAAATGGTAGAGAAAGTTAAGTCATGCTAATGGTGAGTCCCACATCAGTGGGTTCCGCACAAGCGCGTCCCACATCAGCGGGCCCTACACAAGCGGGTCCCACATCAGCGGGTCCCACACAAACGGGTCCCACATCAGCGGGTCCCACACAAACGGGTCCCACACTAGCAGGTCCCACACTAGCAGGTCCCACACCAGCGGGTCCCACACAAACGGGTCCCACACTAGCAGGTCCCACACTAGCAGGTCCCACATCAGCGGGTCCCACACAAACGGGTACAAATTCTCCCTAGTTTAGATTTTTCTGAATAATCCTTCTCAACATTTAGCGGGAAAATGCGAAACACGACGGAAATGACCAAAAGTATTTAGAAATGTAACAAACGGATGCGGGAAAGAAAGACATTGGAAAACCGACGGAAAACAAACCCTAATTTCTTTATCGATTAAGGTAGAGCAAAATGGGGTGTCTACACATGGGAAATCTGAACTTGCACGAAACTGCTGCCCGCACGACCTCTTCTTCCTTGGATGAACTCAAAGATGCATACATCTCCTTCTTCAATGTCATTCGCTTCAGCAAAAGCGCGCCACCCAATTGCGATCACAACACAGCCATCGTGCCTGTAATGATTTTCATGTGCCAGTCACTCCCACTAGGATCACAGAGTGTCAATTGTGGCTTTCCTCTTAGCCTAGCTGCCGTTGTAAACTCTCTTGGAATTATCTGAAGTCCAAAAGCACTGTGTAATGATTCTTTTCTCAACAGCTACTATAGAAATAATAATAGTGAGAAAAATGAGGTGATACTAAGATGCTTATAGATGAACAAAATGCATTCAAGTTAATCATCAGCTGCTATAAAAATAATAGTGAGAAAAATGAGGTAAAACTAAGATGCTTATAGATGAACAAAATACATTCAAGTTAATCATCAGCTGCTATAAAAATAATAGTGAGAAAAATGAGGTAAAACTAAGATGCTTTTAGATGAACAAAATACATTCAAGTTAATAATCATCAAGGGTTCTTTTCTTTTTGTTTTTGTTCTCAAGAAGACAATATTAATCAAGGAAAGCGAAACAACTGTTATGGCTGTAGTGGTGGTGGTTGAAGTCGTTTATCTGAAACAAGAACCAATTCAATTCGAATCAAAGCATTAGGGCAGATTGGTTCAGTTGTTGAATCAAAATGAATCACTAAACGAACTGAATTCAGTCATGTTCCCATAAAATAAGTCTCAAAACAAGCACTACAAAAACCTAGCATTTATCTGTAAAGTTGTTTTTCAAATTTGCGACGCTCTATCTGCAGTGCTAGTGTAGATTTCACATCTTGTTTTGTTGGATTAGTTTTGGAGAACTGTCAACTTCCATACCCAAACCATGGCCATGTAATTTTTGCAGATCTTTCACCCATATTGTTTTATCCTATCAGTAGTACTGAGGTTTGCTGTTTGGTTGATGTACCATCAATAGCTAATGGTGAAATGGCCAAATATTTGAAAATTGTGGTGGCCCTTGGATTCCAGAGCAGCTGCATGTTGCCTTTATATCTGCCATTGATAGAGGAAATATAGGAACAATGCCGAATAAGAGCATACCAGCTTCTCCGTATCCCACCCCTGGAGACCTACTATTGGGGTATGCATTCAATATGCGCCATCCTTTAACCGGCGGAGGGATGACAGTAGCATTGTCTGATATTGTTGTGCTACAGAACCTTCTTAACCCTCTATGTGATCTTCATGATGCATCTTCTCTATGCAAATATCTGGACTCCTTTTAAGTTTTGTTGCTCATTTTTTCGCTGTCGCTATATATGGTGTTGGCCGCCTATTGTTGCATTCCCTTCACTCAAGCTGTTGCAAAATTGTGGATGAAGTTGTGTCCTCCTGGCCTTCCTCTTAGCAGTCCTCTTGTGGATTTCCTAAGAAGATCCAGAAATGTCTATAAAATTAGAAACTAGTGTTTTTCTAACAATGAATCTTGTTTATGGTTTAGGCTCTTTGGAGTTAGGATGAATAATAAATCAGCTGTTGCAAAATTACAAGAGGATGAAGTTCAATCTAGTTGTCCTTTGCTGAAAGATTGCTAACAATGGCAACACCTAAAAAGGGTAACAAACCAATAATTGTCAATATCGTGAAAACGACTGTAAAATACCATTTGTGGGTTTACTAGAAAGATTTGGGAATATGTATAAAAGAAAAATGTATTTCTATAATGAACCTTGTTTTTGCTTGAGGTGCGTTTTTGGATTTAAGGTTTAAGAATGAACAAGATCTTAGGAAATTAGAACAGGATAGGGTTTGATCTAGTTGACCTTGCTAGCTCATAACAGTCCCAGTGCGTTTTTGCATTGTGGAGAACATTGCTATGATGACAACGAGACGAATTGGTCACAAAGTAGAGACAGACATATCTGTTAAAAATGGCTTCCGTAATCCCATCTGTGGAGTTACTAGGAATCTTGGAGAATCTTAATAGAATGACACTAATGGAACAAAGAAATTGTTCAAGGGAATCTGCTCAACTAAAATTCATTTGATATTATATATAACTTAATGGAACAAAGAAATTGTTCAAGGGAACAGAGAATGGGGAAAGTTGGCAGTTAGTACTGGTCCACCAGAACTAACTATATCAGTGTCTTCTATCCCTGTTAGAAATTTCTATGTATTATCTTTCTTCTTTCTTCTCTTAACTCTGCGAGCTTGAGTAATCTCTGGTGGTTTTCTTATCATAGTTAACTTTTCTTGAATTCGGATAGTAGTCATTTTTTTAAGTCTTGGAGACAATTCCATGTCAGTGTTTTCTATCCCTGTTACATAGCCTGGGTCAAGGTTCTCTTCTTTTTTTTTTGGTGAAAAAGTGACAAGATTTTATTAAAAACCAGAAAGCATAATACAACCAATACAAGGATAAGACATCCCCCAAATTGATTACAACAGACACACCCCGAACAGAAATCCCTATTCCTCCCTCTCTCATCCACCTAATCTAACAACCACCCTCAACTAGGACCAATAATCTCCACCTCTACCGTCTCCATTCCAGCATTCACAAGCTTGTCCACTTGGTCATTTGCAGACTGTTTCATATGAGAGAACTGTGGGAGCACACTCATAAAAAGGTCTCAAAATCTCCGAAATGATATTTGACAATTTCCGGTTTTCCATGGACCCGACGCCATATTCCTTGCTGACACCAACACGTTTGTGGAATCCTCTTCAATGATCAATGGAGTGGAAGAGTGACTCACATACCATCTCAAACCCCATAGAAGAGCTCTAGCTTCTGCGTCGTGCAAGTCACACACCCCAACTAGTCCGGAAAGGGGGAGTATATTGTTGCTGCTAGAATTCCGAAATGAGCCTCCAATACCCATTCACTCCGAGGCCCTTTAGAATTTCCAGAAAAGTTAAATCCTCCATACAGTGCTCTAGCATCTTCTTCTTTTTGTTTCTATAGGAGTTGAATCCCCCATGACCATTAAACAGAAAAATACTGTATAATAACTGCAGTATAAGTTTCGATGATATAGTATCCAATTACCAGAGTTGCAAGGAGGATCAGGGTTTCAATTTGGTCGTTGTTAGGCAATTGCTTTTGTTGAACACAAATGTAATTGGGCTACGTAGTGAAGGGACAACCACAAAGGATTAATCATTACATTTACACCCGACTACTAGTTTTTACTACTCTTGGGGAACACGCTATTCTAGATTTTGTCTTGGGCCTTTTGAGGATTCAATGAGGTAACAATCTAATTTCATTGTAGTAGATAGTTCTGAAAAAAGTGAACCTTCCTTGTGAGACAACTACAACTGCCGTACATGTAACTGATTTATTCTTTAAGGAGGTAGTACATTTGGGCTGCCCAAGATCATTGTCTTGAATTATGATGTTAAATTTGTAATAACTTTCGTAGACCCTCGTAGAAGAAATTGGTAACCAAGTTGCACTACTGTAGAGTACATCATCTGTAGACTGATGGATAGGCTGAGATTTCAAATTGGGGTTTGGGTAATTTACTAAAATGTTTTGCGAATGATCAGATTTCATCATCTGTTACAGCGATATTACAGTTTGCCTATCGCTAGAAATGTAGGGCGAGCATCTTTTGACATTGATAAAATCTTCCCAGCCATTTCAAACACACACACACACACACACACACACACACACACACACACACACACACACCGAATCATGTTTTGAGTTTGGTGCCAGTTCAAGCACTATCATTTTCTGACTGATACTGTAATTTATTATAATAAGTACTATTATTTTCTGACAAATACTGTTAACCAAAAAAAAGGAAGTTGATCAGCTAGAATGCTAAAGTTCTAAGATAATTTGTCTTTGTTTTTGTTTGCATGGGTGATAAGCATTAGAAGTTCAGACAATTGCTAGAAATTCTAAAATGTAAAGGCAGGAATGCACAATAGGTCAGAAGGTATAAACTCAAGAAATTGCTTTTGTATTCCATGGAGCTTGTCAAAGTCACAGAAAAATGTGGATGAACTGATTTTAAGGAATAACTGTCTGCTTGAACCACTTCTTTTCGTACAATATCATGCAAGTAAAATGCTGAGAAACATAAAGTCAAAAGTTAGTAGATTTTCAAGAAAAGAAAATAATGACATGAACTCACCATTCCTTTTCGGTCTTCTTTTGGAATCCATATAGCCTCCAACAGCATCTCCTTTTTCTTTCTGCTTTTCTTCCTCTGTGTAAGAGTCTTCACCACTACTACTATCCACCAAAGTGTCATCCTTTTCACATCCAGTTTTATCAAATATCTTAATATCAAAATTTGAATTTCCGTCATAAGTGAAGACTAAAAAGTCTCCGATTTGTAATGAATTGTCTTTCACAAAATCCTGCCAACCCTCTTCTAAAAACAAGTGACTGTCAACTCTTCTCACTTGTACTTGCCAACGTCTACCAGTAGGATTTTTGAGGATGAAGTTATCATGTGAATCTCTACTGAGGTGCTTTATAAAAGCTGGTGGTATTTTCTACAAAAAAATAGTTTAGTTTAATCATTGTACAGTCAATCACAATTAAAAGTCATGTTGAAACCAACAAACTAAACGAATCAACTTAATCTCAGAAGATCACCCTTTCTGTTGGAAATTAATCTTGACCACTAGATCATGATCATCTATCCACTTGATTTCTTAGCTTGGAAGATTCTTGACCACATTGGAAATCTCCTTTGTGGCATTTAATGGCCTAGGGACTATGTTTTGTGTTTTGGAATTGTGCTAGTTATTTACTTTTCATGTGATAGTGTGTTAGTGGTACTTAGGGAAGCTAAGATTAGTTAAGTCTTATTAAATTCGGATTTGGAATGCAGGTTATGTTTTAGACTATGTATCTTCTTCATTAGTAAGTTCTTTAAGTGAAATTGGAAGGGTTTTGAGTAGTACAACAACTTGGGTTATTTTCTTTGTGCTTTTGATATCAAGAGAACAATCTTCTTCTCTTGAAACTCATCTTCTCCCTCCAACCTCGTTGGTTTTATTCCAACAAAGTGGTATCAGAGCATAGGTTGAAGGTTGATCATGGCTTCCAATATGTTGCAACCTCAACTTCCTCGATTCAATGGCAAGAACTACAACCAATGGAGTATCCAAATGAGGGTTTTGTATGGATCTCAAGATCTATGGGATATTGTTGAGACTGGCGTTGAAGAACCGGAGGATCAAATGGCTCTCACTCCACAACAACTCAATGAGTTGAGGGACAATAGAAAGAAAGACAAGAAGGCTTTGTTCTTTACCTATCAAGCGGTAGATGAAGTCATCTTTGAACGAATTTCATCGGTGACTACGGCAAAAGAAGCATGGGATACACTCTATACATCGTACAAAGGAGAAGACAAAGTAAAGTTGGTAAGATTACAAACCCTTAGATGTGAGTTTGATGCATTAAGGATGAAAGATTCGAAATCGGTTGAAGATTTTTTCAATCGTGTTATTTCTCTTGTGAATCAATTGAGAGTAAACGGTGAAGATATTCAAGATCAAAGGATAGTAGAGAAAATCCTTAGAAGTTTGACTCAAAAATTTGAGTATATTGTTGTTGCAATTGAAGAATCAAAGGATCTTGCTTCTTTATCCATAGAAAGTTTGTTGGGATCACTCCAATCCCATGAACTACGAATGGAGCAATTTGATTCTTCTCCTCTAGAACAAGCTTTTCAAACTCAAGTCTCTTTTAGGGGAGGCTCTAGAGGAAGAGGAAGAGGAAGAGGAAGAGGAAGAATTTCTTTTCGTGGAAGGGGGAGAAATGGTGGAGAAAGAAATCAAGAATATGAAAAAGATGAAGGTGGTTCTTCTACAAGAGGAAGAGGGAGAGGAAGACCTTTATCCCAAATTCAATGCTATCATTGTCAAAAGTTTGGTCATACAATGAAGTATTGTAGAAAGAAGATTGCGGAAGAAAGCAAGAAAGACTCCACCTTCATGCATGAGAAAGAAGAAAGTAAAGAAGAAGACATACTTTTTCTTGCTTGTAATGTGCAAGAAGTGGCTCTTGAAGAGACGTGGTATATTGATAGTGGTTGTAGTAACCACATGACCGGCAACAAAGGCGTATTTGTAAAGTTGGATGAATCTCTCCGAAGTGAAGTTCGAACGGGTGATGACAAGAGGCTTTCCGTAAGGGCAAGTGGTGATATTCTTGTTCAAACAAAGAAAGGCGTCAAGCGCATCTCCAATGTTTTTTATGTTCCCGGTCTAAAGCACAATCTCTTTAGTGTTGGGCAACTTCTAATGAAAGGGCACGATGTTCATTTCAAGGAAGATGTATGTGAAATCAAAGACACGAATCATGTTCTCATAGCCAAGGTGAGAATGACTCAAAACAAGATGTTTCCTCTAAAGTTTCAAAGTGAAGCTTTTCCTTGCTTCAACACTATTGTCAAAGATATGTCATGGCTATGGCATCTTCGCTATGGGCACTTGAGCTTTAGCACTTTATCTCTCATGAACAAGAAGCATATGGTGAGAGGCATGCCGAATATCGACCGCTAAGATCAAGTGTGTGAAGGATGTGCACTTGGAAAGCATCAAAGAGACTCTTTTCCCAGTGGAAAGGCATGGAGGGCATCAAATCCTCTTGAGCTAGTGCATTCAGATTTATGCGGGCCTATGCAAACAACATCAATTGGAGGTAATCGATATTTTCTCACCTTCATTGATGATTATAGTAGAAAGACATGGCTTTATTTTCTTAAAGAAAAATCGGAAGTCTTTGGATGCTTTAAAACTTTCAAGAGCTTGGTTGAAAAGCAAAGTGGTTTCATGTTGAAAACTTCGCGTTCCGATAGAGGTGGTGAATATGTTTCTCATGACTTTGAGAATTTCTTGAAAGAGAATGGGATTCGGCATCAACTTACCACTTGGTACACACCTCAACAAAACGGGGTTGCCGAAAGGAAGAATCGGACGATTATGGAATTGGCTAGAAGTATGTTGAAAGCTAAAGGGATGCCTAATATGTTTTGGGCGGAAGCCGTTGCATGTGCTATTTATCTCTTGAATCGGGCATCATCAAAAAGTGTTCAAGGTATGACTCCTCAAGCCTTGTGTTTCTCACTTGAGAATTTTTGGTAGTATTGCCTACTCTCATTTGCCGGATGAAACAAGAAGAAAGTTGGATGATAAATTTGAAATATGTATCCTTGTTGGATATAGTGAAAGTTCAAAAGCGTACAAGTTGTTCAATCCCATGACTAAGAAGATTGTCATAAGTAGGGATGTGAAGTTCAATGAAGAAGAATGTTGGAATTGGAATCAAAGTGAGAAGAAGAAAGAAGTTTTGGTAGATATGGATGAAAGCAAAGATATTCATGATGGTGGAATTGAAGAAAATGAAGAGGATGTGGCTCCTACTATCACTCCATATTCTTCTCCATCTTCTTCGGCTCCATCATCTTCATCGTCTTCAACAAGCCCTGACTTCTCCTCCAAGGAAGACGAAAAGCATAAGAGAAATTTATGAAAAGTCTAGAAGAATTACCGATGAAGAGTTGGCAAATTTTGCTTTGTTTGCCGATGCTGATCCGATTAGTTTTGAGGAAGCATGTCAAGAAGAAAAGTGGAAGCAAGCAATGAATCAAGAAATGTGTTCAATCCAAAGGAACAATACTTGGGAGCTAACGGAGCTTCCAAATGGGCAAAAGACTATCGGTGTGAAGTGGGTTTACAAGACAAAGTTGAATGCAAGTGGTGAAGTTGAAAAGTATAAAGCTCGCTTAGTAGTAAAAGGCTACAAGCAAATGTATGGCATTGATTACAAAGAAGTGTTTGCTCCCGTTGCTCGTCTTAAGACAATTCGTATGGTTCTAGCTTTGGCGGCACAAAATAGTTGGAAGGTTTATCAAATGGATGTCAAATCGGCATTCTTAAATGGGTTTCTTGAAGAGGAGGTGTATGTTGATCAACCTCCCGGTTATGTGAAGAAAGGTGAAGAAAGCAAAGTGTGCCGATTGAAGAAGGCTTTATATGGCTTGAAACAAGCACCAAGGGCATGGTATAGTCGCATTGACGGATATTTCATGAAGAATGGTTTTAAAAGGTGTCCTTATGAACACACCCTCTACATCAAAGAGAACACTAAAGGTGAGCTTTTGATTGTTTGCTTATATGTTGATGATTTAATTTTTACCGGCAATAGTTCAAGTATGTGTGAAGAATTCAAAAGAAATATGATGCAAGAATTTGAGATGACCGACATGGGTCTTCTCCATTTCTTTCTTGGTATTGAGGTCAACCAAAGAGAGGATGGAATTTTTATTTCTCAAAAGAAGTATGCAAAGGATTTTCTAAAAAGGTTTAGAATAGAAGGTGCTACACATATTAGCACACCTATGGAAGTTGGTTTGAAACTATGCAAGAATGAGGATGAGAAAGGAGTTGATGCAACTCTTTATAGAAGTCTTGTCGGTAGTCTCATGTACTTGACGGCTACAAGACCGGATCTTATGTTTGCGGTGAGTATGTTTAGTAGATTTATGGAATCACAAAAAAGAAGTCATTGGGAAGCCGGTAAAAGAATCCTAAGGTATGTAAGTGGAACGGTTGATCATGGGATACGTTATGGAAGAGTTAAAGAATCAAGTTTGATTGGTTATTGTGATAGTGATTGGGGCGGAAGTGTTGATGATAGCAAGAGTACTTCCGGCTATGTTTTTAACATTGGTTCGGGTGCAATTTCTTGGGCATCAAAGAAGCAATCGGTTGTTGCTCTTTCTACGGCGGAAGCGGAGTACATTTCATTATCTTCGGCGGGTTGTCAATGTCTTTGGCTACGATGGATATTAGAAGAACTCAAACATCCTCAAGAATGTGGTACACATTTATTTTGTGATAATAGTTCGGCTATTTTACTCACAAAGAATCCAGTTTTTCATGGCAAAAGCAAGCACATAAGGATCAAGTATCATTTCATTCGAGACTTGGTAAATGGTGGAGTTGTCAACGTTCGTTTCTGCAAGACTCAAGATCAAGTTGCGGATATTTTTACAAAAGCTTTGAAGACCGATACATTCATCAAGATGAAGGCAAAACTCGGTATTGTAGTGGTCTAGCTTAAGGGGGGCTGTTGGAAATTAATCTTGACCACTAGATCATGATCATCTATCCACTTGATTTCTTGGCTTGGAAGATTCTTGACCACATTGGAAATCTCCTTTGTGGCATTTAATGGCCTAGGGACTATGTTTTGTGTTTTGGAATTGTGCTAGTTATTTACTTTTCATGTGATAGTGTGTTAGTGGTACTTAGGGAAGCTAAGATTAGTTAAGTCTTATTAAATTCGGATTTGGAATGTAGGTTATGTTTTAGACTATGTATCTTCTTCATTAGAAAGTTCTTTAAGTGAAATTGGAAGGGTTTTGAGTAGTACAACAACTTGGGTTATTTTCTTTGTGCTTTTGATATCAAGAGAACAATCTTCTTCTCTTGAAACTCATCTTCTCCCTCCAACCTCGTTGGTTTTATTCCAACACTTTCTAAATCATAAGCAAAAAATCCATGATGAGGCCTTGTTATGAAATACTAAATGATGAGCACAGTTAGTTATATAGGGAATGATATTGATGTTCACTGCCATAAAGCATGGAAATATCTCATTTTTTTCATTATAATAAAAGAAAATTTCACCAAGGGCATGTTTGGCAACCATGAAAATAAAAATCATGAAATATTATGTTTATGTTTTACCCAATGTAAGAGTAGTGCAGTGACGACGGGAGAAAGTGAGTGACTTGTGAGGGAAAGAGAGATGGAGAGTTGATTTCCAGGGAAAGAAACCCCATTTTTATTCCCTAAAAATCAACCAAGATATAAGTTTTTTTCTTCTTTTTTTCTCACTGCAATTCCAGCCCCCTTTCAGTCTTACCTCTCAAGTCTTTCTCTCTACTCTTCTCACGCTCGGTAAACATAAAATTCCATGTTTTTTTTTCAAGGTTTACAATCATGACCTAAAGTAATAGGTAGGGTGCAAAGGAAAATTGTGCACACAAGATAAATGAGGTATAATAGAGAAACAAAAACAGAGTCCTGTAACTTTAGTCCCTTGTTAAGATCCCCTTTTAAGTGGAGCTATATGTATAAGCAAAAGGGATTGAGCCGCTAGCTCAATGGTCAAGGCCTTGTTCTTCAGCCTCGAGGTGGGAGGTTCAATTCTAGCTTTTATATATATATGGAAAAATTACTAAAAAAATGCAAAGTTTTGTCTAAATTGTGAATAAAGGGTAGTGATTTGAAAATTATAAAAAAAGTGTTGTCAGGTGAGAGAAGATGGCTTTTAGGACAAATATACCCCTCTTAGCTCTTTTTCCCCCCCACCTTTTTCACCTATCCCTATACACTTAGTACCTTCTCACCTATCACCTTCTTCTTCCTCAAGGCTTTTCTAACGTGAAAAACTTCATAAGAGGGTTATGAAGGTTGCCATTTACCTACCACCTTCTTCTTCCTCAAGGCTTCATGGAAGGTTTTTGAAGCTTGCCATTGCCATTGTAGTTTTGGAAAAAAAAAACTCCATTGCCAACGTTTCTAAGCTCCATTACCTTTGTAGTGTTGAAAAAAAAAACTCCATTTGCAACCTGATAAAGCTCCATTGCCATTGTAGTTTTGGGAAAAAAGCCCATTGCCAACGTGATATAGCTCCATTGACATTGTAGTTTGGAAAAAAATTTCCATTGCTTATTTGGGTGATAAACATAGCTTCGATTAGGTTTAACATATTCTCTTCATGTTTCCATGTTTTTTGTGCTTCGGTTTTTTTCACCCTATTTATGAGACTCTTTGTTTGGTTGCCATGTTTATCTTGACCTCTCTCTATCTCTCTCTAAGTATACAATCATGTTTGGTTACATGTTAGAACCTAGTAGTTCCGAGTATAAAATGTGGTTCCGTAGTGGTTTCGAGGTAGAAAATGTGGTTCCCTAGTGGTTCCGAGGTATAAAATGTGGTTCCGTAGTGGTTCCGGGGTATAAAATGTGGTTTCGAAGTGGTTCCTGGGTATAAAATGGGGTTCCCTAGTAGTTCCGAGGTATAAAATGTGGTTCCCTAGTTGTTCCGAGGTATAAAATGTGGTTCACTAGTGGTTGTTGTGTATAAAATGTGGTTCCCTATTGGTTCCGGAGTATAAAATGTGGTTCCCTAATAGTTCCGAGGTATAAAATGTTGTTCCCTAGTGGTTCCGGAGTAGAAAATGTGGTTCCCTAGTAGTTCCGATGTATAAATTGTGGTTCCCTAGTGGTTCGAGGTATAAAATGTGGTTCCCTAGTGGTTCCGAGGTATAAAATGTTGTTCCCTAGTGGTTCCTGGGTATAAAATGTGGTTCCCTAGTGGGCCCGGAGTAGAAAATGTAGTTCCCTAATGGTTCCGAGGTATAAAATGTGGTCCCTTAGTGGTTTCAAGGTATAAAATGTGGTTCCCTGGTGGTTCCGGGGTAAAAAATGTGGTTTCGTAGTGGTTCTGGGTGAGAGAATGTGGTTCCGTAGTGGTTGCAGGGTAGAAAATGTGGTTCCCTAGTGGTTTCAGAGTACAAAATGTGGTTCCTTAGTGGTTCCGAGGTATAAAATGTGGTTCCGTAGTGGTTCCGGGGTATTAAATGTGGTTCCGTAGTGGTTCTGCGATATAAAATGTGGTTCCCTAGTGGTTCTGGGGTATAAAATGTGGTTCCCTAGTGGTTCTGGCGTATAAAATGTGGTTTGGTAGTGGTTCCGGCGTATAAAATGTGGTTCCCTAGTGGTTATGTGGTTCGGTAGTTGTTCCGGGGTATAAAATGTAGTTCCCCAGTGGTTCTGTGGTACAAAATGTGGTTCCCTAGTGGTTCCGAGGTAGAAAATGTGGTTCCCTAGTGGTTCCTTGGTATTAAATGTGGTTCCGTAATGGTTCCGAGGTATAAAATGTAGTTCCCTAGTGGTTCCGGGGTAGAAAATGTGGTTCCCTAGTGGTTCTGGGGTAGAAACTGTGATTGTCTAGTGGTTCTGGGTATGAAATATGATTCCCTAGTGGTTCTGGGGTATAAAATGTGGTTCCTTAGTGGTTCCGGGGTAGAAAATGTGGTTCCCTAGAGGTTCCGGGGTATAAAATGTGATTCTCTAGTGGTTCCGAGGTATAAAATGTGGTTCCCTAGTGGTTCCGGGGTAGAAAATGTGGTTTCCTAGTGGTTCCAGAGTATAGAATGTGGTTCCGATGTATAAAATGTGGTTCCCTAGTGGTTTCGGGGTAAAAAATGTGGTTCCCTAGTAGTTCCGGAGTAGAAAATGTGGTTCCCTAGTGGTTCCAAGGTATAAAATGTGGTTCCCTAGTGATTGTGGGGTACAAAATGTGGTTCCCTAGTGGTTCCGGGGTAGAAAATGTGGTTCCCTAGTGGTTCTGAGGCATACAATGTGGTTCGGTAGTGGTTCGAGGGTATAAAATGTGGTTCCCTAGTAGTTTCGAGGTATAAAATGTGGTTCTTTAGTGGTTCTGAGGTATAAAATGTGGTTCTGTAATGGTTCCAGGGTATAAATGTGGTTCCGTAGTGGTTCCGAGGTATAAAATGTGGTTCCCTAGTGGTTCCGGCGTATAAAATGCGGTTCCGGGGTAGAAAATGTGGTTCCCGGGGTATAAAATGTGGTTCCGTAGTGGTTCCAAGATATAAAATGTGGTTCGCTAGTGGTTCCGGGGTATAAAATGTGGTTCCCTAGTTGTTCCGAGGTATAAAATGTGGTTCCCTAGTGGTTCTGAGGTATAAAATGTGGTTCCCAAATGGTTCCGGGGTATAAAATGTGGTTCCCTAGTGGTTCCGGCGTATAAAATGTGGTTCGGTAGTGGTTCCGGGGTATTAAATGTGGTTCCCTAGTGGTTCCGGCGTATAAAATGTGGTTCAGTAGTGGTTCCGGGGTATAAAATGTGGTTCCCTAGTGGTTACGAGGTATAAAATGTGGTTCCCTAGTGGTTCCGGTGTATAAAATGTGGTTCCCTAGTGGTTCCGGAGTATAGAATGTGGTTCCCTAGTGGTTCCGAGGTAGAAAATGTGGTTCCATAGTGGTTCCGAGGTAGAAAATGTGGTTCCATAGTGGTTCCGAGGTATAAAATGTGGTTCCGTAATGGTTCTGGGGTACAAAATGTGGTTCCGTAGTGGTTCTGAGGTATAAAATGTGATTCCCTAGTGGTTTCGGGGTAGAAAATGCGGTTCCCTAGTGGTTCCAAGGTGTAAAATGTGGTTCCCTAGTTGTTTCGAGGTATAAAATGTGGTTCCCTAGTTGTTCCAGGGTATAAGATGTGGTTCCCTAGTGGTTCCGGGGTATAAAATGTGGTTCCCTAGTAGTTCCGGGATATAAAATGTGGTTCCCTAGTGGTTCCGAGGTATAAAATATTTTCCTAGTGGTTCCGGGGTATAAAATGTAGTTCCCTAGTGGTTCCGAGGTATAAAATGTGTTTCCCTAGTGGTTCCTAGGTAGAAAATGTGTTTCCCTAGTTATTCCGGGGTATAAAATGTGGTTCCCTAGTGGTTCCGGGATAGAAAATGTGGTTCCCACGCAGGGCCCGTACGGGCTGGGTCGACCCACGGGTCACCCGGATTTTTGTCATATTTTTTAAGATGCTTTTGGGAAATGTTATCCGCACTACTGTATTTTGATGAGGACACTCCTCACTTTATTAAAAGTACGGTATGGCCCGCACCATAGGATGATCCAAACCGTCCATTAGATGGGCCTCAACCTAAATAGGGTGTGCCCCAGAAAGCATTTCCATAGGTTGATCCTAACCCTTTGATCATAATGTTAGAGGGTTGGTCCTAACCCTCTATAGATCGGAGGGTTAGGATCAACCCGTGGAAATGATTTTTGGGACACAACCTATTTAGGCTGTGGCCCATCTAATGGACGCTTTGGATCATCCTATTGGGGGGGGGGGGGGCGCATACCGTACTTTTAATTAAGTGAGGAGTGCCCTCATCAAAATACAGTAGTGTGGATAACATTTCCCTTTTTTTGTATAGGAATTTGCTAGCCACCTTCGCCGAGGCCACTTCTCAGCTTGTGGCGCATCCTTTGATGCAAAGATTGGCAGAAGTAATATGGGTGCAAAGGTGGCTAGCCAAAATATAATTGCAAAAAATAGTAATAATTACGGATTTGTGCTGAAGTGTTAAGTTTTAAATGATAAATTACGAAAAAAAGAAGCAAAGTAGTAAAATTACGAAAAAATACCAAAAGATGCACTAACATATGACAATTACTGAACTACAAAGTCCGACTGTCTTCCGTCGGAAGTCCGAACAAACGTTCGGAAGTCTGAACAAACCTTTGGACTTCCGAATAGAACCAGTATTTTGGTTACGTATACTGGCTTCCATTCGGAAGTCTGAAGTTTTGTTCGAACTTCCGACGGAAGCCAGTAAAATAGGGATAATTCCAAAGATTTTTATTTTCAAAATGAGTAATAATTCCAAGGATAGTAGGGATATACATTGTGATCTTAGTGTCATCCAGGCAACCATAAATTGAAGCTTGGTTTTGATGTTTTAGAATCCAAAAATGCAAAGAAAATGAATTTATCTTGAAAATCGGGAAAACAACAAAATTCAGTTTTAAGCTCAAATTTCATTTTCTTTGCATTTTATAACACTGCTTCAATAAGTTTATCATGAATAAACCCTCATGAATACCAAACCCTGTTGTAAATGGCAACCTTCAAAATCCTTCCATGGAGTTTTCCACGTTAGAAAAGTCTTGAGGAAGAAGAAGGTGGTAGGTGAGAAGGTAATAAGTGCATAGGACTAGGTGCAAAAAGGTGGAGAGAAAAATGAGGTAGGAGGGCTATATTTATCCTAAAAGCCATCTTTTCTCACCTGACAACACCTTTTTTATAAATTTCAAATCACTACCCTTTATTCACAATTTAGACAAAACTTGGCATTTTTTTAATAATTTTCCCTATATATATATATATATATATATATATATATATATATATATATATATATATATATATATATATATTGATGACGTAGGATGTCCCCATCCCCTTCGGGAATAGGACTAGTCCCTACGGATACACGCAACGACCCAATCACCACGTGTATCAGGAAAGTCCGGGGCGGGATTCGAACACTCGTCAACAGGGAGCAAACCCGTGACTTTCTGCTGAAGAGCCAACGCCTCGATGGGTTATATATATATATATATATATATATATATATATATATATATATATATATATATATATATATATATATATATATATGAGGAAAATGATTGTGAGCTTGAAGCTCATATAGCTTATATGAGCTTGAGGGCCCAAACACATGTGGGCCCACATTGTTAGGATGATCCAAAGCATTCATTTGAAAGGCCCTTACATAGATGGGCTATGTACAAAAAATCAGTTCCATAGGATCATCCTAACCCATCCAAAAGTAGAGGGCAAAATGGACAGACACTGTTTGCCACAAATCTGCCCATTTTTGCCCTCCGCTTTTGGAGGGGTTAGGATGATCCAATAGAGCTGATTTTTGGTACACACCATATCTATGATGGGGCCTTGCAAATGAATGGTTTGGATCACCACAAAAAATGTGGGACCCATGTGTTTGGGCCCTCAAGCTCATATAAGCTATATGAGCTTCAAGCTCACAATCATTTTCCTCTCTCTCTCTCTCTCTCTCTCTCTCTCTATATATATATATATATATATATATATATATATATATATGGGATTTGCTAGCGTCCATTGCAAAAGGCATTTCGCGGCTGGTCTGTCGCACATATGTGTAGGAACTGTTCTCTCTCTCTCTCTATATATATATATATAGAGAGAGTGGTATTCTAAATTGAAGGGCGTCCTTGTAGAAATGGGGTGAAAGAGTGGCCCCATTGGCTGCAAGAAACGGTTGTGCAATTATAATGTCTGAATGTCAAAGTGCATTTAATGAATATCCGCTTCTTGAAGCCAATGGGGGCGCCCTTTCACCCCATTTCTGCAAGGGTGCTCTTCAGTTTAGAATACCCCATATAAATATATATAAACAAAAGTTACTTTTAATAATACAAGAGTAGACCACGAGTTTTGATGTATCAAACTCCCTGTTCTCTCCACCAGCTATGTCCTTTACCATAAAAATTTAAATTCCTAAGAGGATCTCTTCACATATAACTGTTGATGTTTATCAGCTTGCATGTAATCTCATAACCTTGATGGAAGAAACCTTCAATTTGCAAATTTGAGTAGCTTAGTAACACTATCAATTGACATTTTAATTGACCAACGGGCTTTGACATCATTTGATAAATTTCTGCAAAGACTTGTTAAACCATTTCAACTAACAGAAGTAATGTGTTATGTGTCTGAGCTATGTTTCACAACTGTTGATGAAACCAGATTTAATAATGATTTCTTTTTCTTTTTCTTTTTCTTTCAATGAAAGGCATTAGGTGAAAAATGGGCACAAGCCACACAACCAAAAACGCAACGTCAGTATATTGCAAGTCATCAACAACTCTAGATATGGTAATAATGCAGAACCTGCAGATCACTAACAATTTCATCATGCAACAATCAAATTTGTAGATCATGGGTAATAATGTACAGCTTGATTGGACAATAGAAAGTGTTTGTTTTTAGCAATTGAAGGCTCTGTACATTCGCAGATTTTGCAGCCCACATTTTTTAACGAGAATGCTTAGATTTTCTTTTCGAAAAGGTGGGATATTTATTAAAATGAAAAGAAACAGGGTCAAGATTGAGCCTCTAGCTCAATGGTCAAGGCTTTGTTCTCCAACCTAGATGTCGAGGGTTCAATCCCAGCTTACCTACCAAGAGAGGGATGGCTGCAATCGAGATGGTAGGGGGGCTACAAGAGAAACAACAAAAAAAAACTAACAGAATACACCCAAAAAAAAACAGAAAACTTGAGGAAGAACAAAAATCTCCAAACTAAACCTATCATCTCCGGCTCGGGCAAGGCAGTCAAAAAAACTAACAGAATACACCAAAAAAAAAAACAGAAAACTTGAGGAAGAACAAAAATCTCCAAACAAAACCTATCAACTCCGGCTCGGGCAAGGCAGTCCACTTCTTCGCAAGCCGATCAAGCCGATCTCTGGACATGCTGGATACGGACCATGTGACCATCCACCCGGTCATGGATCTCATCAATCAACTCTGACAATTTCAACAATTGGAATTGACTCTCATCCAACCATTTGATGATGTTGAGGGAGTCTGCATTCACAATAAGACTATCCATATCTCTTCTCTCCATGATCCTAAAGCCCTACAACACCTCCCCTCACTTCTACCTTATTGGAGTCATTGAATCCAATGAGGCTTAAATATGCCCACCTAATCAATTGGTCTCATTTCTAAGAAGGTCTCCTACACCAGCCGGCCCAAGTTCCCCAAGCTATATCCGTCAAAATTTAACTTCAGTCAACCTAGATCGGGAGGAGTGCATCTAGGGGCAATTATCTCCTCTATCCTTGCTACAGCATATCTCGCCCCAGCATTGTGTGAGGTCAGAGTACATGCAGAGCTTGAAACAAGGATCATTGCCCAAGAAAGTATAAGAGAACTAATCCTCATGAAAATAAAGGAATGACATTTAGAAGCGCTTTTGAAGGTGCAGGCATTTCTTTCTTTGCATAAAACCCTTATAGTAGCCAGTAGCGCTAACCTCCAAAGGATTCTCCCTCTCATAGGCTAAGGCTCTTAGAACCAACTAGTTTTCTTGGAGGTCAGAGAGTCAGTGTGGGAACACCCATGACTTCCCCAATCTCCTAAAAATCTGAGACCACACCTCTCTGGCATACCTACAATGAAGAAAAGATGATCAACAGAGTCACCTGCTTCTATGTAAATACTATAGTGAACGATGACGAGGATCTTATAGTTGCGAAGATGATCAACCGTCTGAATCTTATCCCAAAAATAAGTCCATCTAAAAACCCAGACTCTAGGAGGACCAAGAATACTCTAATACGCTGAACAACTACGAGGAAAGGGGGCAAGAAGCAATTTGATGATAGGACTTAAAGCCGAAAGACCCAGATCAAAACCGTTTTATGTCTACCGCTCTTCCAAATGTACCGACCTTCCAGAATATCCATGGGCTGGGTAATCCTGTCGACTTCCAATCAAAGAAATTCTGCCTGAAGTTTAACTTCCAAGAGGTCTGGTCCTTGTCATGCAATTATGAACTATGGACTCCTTACTCAATGCCAGACCAAAAAGATCAGGAAAAGACTCCATGAGAGCAGCCCCCAAACACTACTTGTCTTGCCAAAACTTGATGATGTCTCCTTTGTAGACTCTAAATATGATACCTTTGAAGAACTTATGCTTCTATCTCAATACGTCCCTCCACACCGTCAAACCACTCTTTTTGTACTTGTCTTCAGAAATCCAATTGGCCGAGCAAGCATCATACCTGCCTACAATAACTTTGGTTCAAGGTTGAGACCTCTCCACCTCAAACCTCCATAACTACTTGTTAACGCACCTCACACAACGAATCCCTCATCCACCAGATTTTATAGACTTGAACATCTCCCAGAAAACTAGATGCATCTTCTTTTTATCACCCATTGCACAGGAAATTTCTTTGGATCAGTTCAATACGATTTATCACACTGATCAGGCATCTAAAGAGAGAGGTGATAGATGTGAATGTTATCGAGCACTGCTTTGATTAGTGTGACTCTCCTCCAAGCGACACCATGTTCTGCTGCCACGTGGATAATCTCCTTCCCACCCTTTCCACAGTCGGGTCCCAAGCTCTCTTCTTGGGTCTTCCCTCACCTAAAGGGAGGTTTAAATAACATGGAATCAGCAAAATATGCCTCTTATTGGGTCTACAATCCTCATCAAGGTTTCAATGCCACGATATCCAACTTATGATTCACAGTGTTGAAATTTGTACTACAAATCTTGAGTTGCAGTATGCAATAGGCAGCAAGTGGAAAAATTAATAGACATCACAAGTAAAGCAAAAGCAAACAAATCCATTTTGTTATTTCATTTCCCTTCCTATGTGGGACTTAAATAGACATTTTTTAAAGTAAATTAAGATTAGCATTTCAAAAATTAATGCATAAACTCCAACATCAATTAGAGGCAAACAGAGATTTTTAAAACTTTAGGAAATTAAGATAAGTATTTCAAAATTATATAATGCAGAAACTCCCAACATCAATCAGTAGCATTCTTCAGCAGCTTAGTAGCAAGAGATATTTGTATCTAGAAAAAGTTGTATTCAATGAAGCCATACATTATGACAATCTCAACACCATCAAAGATAATATATTGTATACTAAGCCAAATCAGGAGCCACAAACACAATCACTAGATGAAATGAAGAGGCTCTTTTCCTTTACCTTCTTTTTCACTAGTTGGGTTGTTCAACTTGTTCTGTTCAAATAGATATCAGCAACATTGTACTTTCATTTTTATATATAATGTTTTAACTGATTTAAAAGGGAAAAAAAAGAACTATCTCAATATTAGAAAGGTTTTCATTATTCAATGCACCTTAGAAGTTACAAATAAACAAAACATTTCCCAAATCCGTATTGCATCTCTCTACTGTGAGTAAGCTCTACAGAAAGCAACTACATAATAAAGTTACCACTTACCAAAACCCACTTCAGGAAAAAAAAAAGGTTGTCAAATATCTCAGCAAAGCTCTTTGAAACCAAAAAAAAAAGGCTATCTTACATACTTGAAGAAGAGATGTTTTACACACAGAGAGAGAGAGAGAGAGAGAGAGAGAGAGAGAGAGAGAGAGAGAGAGAGAGAGAGAGAGAGAGAGAGAGAGAGAGAGAGAGAGAGAGAGAGAGAGAGAGAGAGAGAGAGAGAGAGAGAGAGAGAGAGAGAGATTTTACAAGTTTGTGTTGAAAATCTCCAAGCAAGACCTTGAAGAAGGAATGCCTTTGCTTTGTTGCCATGGAAGGAGCTGGTTGTATGTAGTAGAATGAAAGAGTAGAAAAAGAACAGAAGTTAGCACGTCTTAACGTCCATTTTTTTCAGGTTGTACGCCCACTAAAAGGGATTCCAATTGGTGGGGCAGACCTTTTGTTTGATTTTCATTGGTCTAAAACTAACACCAATACCCTCAAAGTCATACCTTGCGAAAGTAAGAGAAAAATATTCTGTGTGAGTTTAGCATTCCCTGTTTGGACTGCAAGAAAAATATTTCCTTACGAAAACTTTTCCTTGGAATTTTTTTGTTTCCACCATTTAGAGGGAAAAAATAAATTTAGTAATATCATTGTAAATTAAAGGCCCTTTTGAATAAGACTAGAACTCCAGTTGTACTTTTTTTTCACACTTAATTAAACAATGGAAAAACATCAAATTTGGGAAAAGTTTTTCTTTTACCAACTTTTCCAGAAAATTCCTACATTCCAAACAGGGCTAAGAGAAAATATATTTTAGGGTAAAAAACTATATGGATGAGTTTTTAAAGCAAGCCCAAAAAGGACAAGGGCCCCATATGAATGGTTGATCTAAACCGTCCAATTTTTTTGGGCCGATCATTGATAGGCAATGAGGGTCATCGGATGATCCTCCCACACAATTTAAATTTAGGAGATTTTATTCCTGTGATGTCTTAAAATAGAGGAAAGATTATCCAAACCATTCATTTTTTGTGTCAGTCATTGATAGGTGGTCCCAGAAAATGAGAATCGTCAAATGATTGCCGTCCTAAAATAGAGGAAGGCTATGATAAACTTACCCTATTTAGGTCCGACTTGCACAAAAAAGGAAACCCATTTTTTAGTAGACCTGCAAACAAATGAGAGAGAGGATCAAAAACAGAAATCGCAGGAGGACAATGACTTGCACAAAAAAGGAAACCCATCAGAAGGAAAATGGAACCCCAGGTTGCAGTTTCACCAGAAAGGAAACATGCAGTAAATAAAATAAAACAGGAGAGATGATATTTTCACCCCCTGCAGTACGCATGCATGCAGCATGCGCCCCACTTATTATGTAATTTGACGTCAAAGAGCGTTAAAGTTGCCCACTTCACGTAAATCACGTTATAAGTGGGGCGCATGCGTACTCCAGGGGGTGAAAATATCATCGTCACTTTTTTTTTTATAAAAAAATATTGAGATTTGACTCAGATTGATCCACTCCCGCAAATCTCCACCGTACGTGTTGCAACATGCCTATGACTATAAGGTTAAGGTCCATCTGGGTGGGGGAATAGATGATATACTCTCACTGCACGAACCTGACCAAAATTGTTTCTCGACCTTTCAAATTTAAAATAGTGGTTTGAAGGACATTTATCTGACGGTTACGATCATCTGACTGGCCTAAGTGTCTTGCTGTCGCACCCCTAGTAGGCCCCAATATATAGGCAATTTGAATTAGGGGTGCAACTCGGGAGGGGTTGGGTCGGGTTGAGTTGAGGGCCTGAGGCTAACCCTAACCAAACTCAACCTTAGCCTCGGGTCAAGGATGGTCAACTCTATTCCAACCCACCTACAAATCTCTCAGCCCTAACTTGAGCTATTTTTTCCAAATACGATCAAGTTGGGTTCGGCTTATCCTGTGGCAATAAAAGAAAAAATCCCCTCCCCCCCCCCCCCCGGCAATAAAAAAAAAAAACCCCTAAGATATTGAAAATCACGACTTCAACCATAATCCAATTCAAAATTAAATCGAATTGGCTTTTCCAAACCCCCAACCCTAACCTAAACCAATCTAAGGAAATACCAACCCAACCCGAGCTCAAATTGGGTTGAACCTATTGGATTTGGGTTGAGCACGACCCTACTTGGACCCCTAGTCTGGATAGTTCGAGCATGCAATCATGTGGGCATAGTATATATTCGCTTCTTCGGTCCTTAACCATCCATTCGAAAGCCAATAAAACCGATCTTCAATTCGAACCATTGGATTAGCAAACTTGAAATGGATGGTTAAAATCAATGGCAGGGTTAAACATCCATACTCAAGGTGAGTCATTCTTCCAAGCAAGGTTTTAAATTTTGGTTACGGAATGCATTTTGGTCCTCACCGAAACTGAAATTTCAGCCGAAATTTCGATAAAAATAAATTATCGTTTCGAGTATGGTGCATTTTGATTTCGGTCTCAACCGAAACCCGAAATTTCGGATTTCAGCCCCAATCTAAGGAAATACCAACCCAACCCGAGTTGAAATATTGGGTTGAGCACGACCCTACTTGGACCCCTAGTCTGGATAGTTCGAGTGTGCAATCATGTGGGCGTAGTATATATTCACTTCTTCGATCTTTAACCATCCATTCGAAAGCAATTAAAACCAATCTTCAATTTGAACCATTGGATTAGCGAACTTGAAATGGATGGTTAAAATCAATGGTGGGGTTAAACATCCATACTCACGGTGAGTCATTCTTCCAAGCAAGATTTTAAATTTCGGTTTCGGAATGCGTTTCGGTCCTCACCGAACCGAAATTTCAGAAATTTTGTGAAATCTGACAAAATCTTTCTACAGCTATTTTCTAGGGTATAGAATTTCGACTGAAATTTCAATAATTTGGGCTGAAATTTCAGGATAATATTAAATAATCATCAAGAATCAAGATTTTTGGTTGAAATCCCTTAAATTTCGGACCAAATTTCACATAAGCAAAATTTCGATCGAAATAAATTACAGTTTTGAGTATGGTGCATTTCGATTTCGTCTCAACCGAATCCAAAATTTCGGATTTCAGACGACATTTAAAACCTTGCTTCCAAGACTTAAGTTTGATTTTTTGAGGAATGCTAGACTCAAGGGGGCCTTGCAAAAATAAGTGAAAGGGCGCCCCCATTCGCTCCACGTCACCATACAAATTAATGATGTATGGTTACGTGCAGCCAATGAGGCGCCCTTTCAGTTGATTTTTGCAAGGGCGCCTAGGGATAGCAACGGGGCGGGTCGGGGCCGAATGTTGGGGTCCCCTACCCCTTCCCCTCTGCGGGGAAGTTTCCCCCTCCCCTTCCCCTCCCCACTGCGGGGATCATGGGGAATCCCCCTCCCCTCCCCACGGGGAATATCTAATCCCCATCCCCTCCCCTTCCCCACCCCGCATCATTCGGGGACAATCACTTTACTTTGTTAAATTTTAGGTTTAAAACTAAAGATTTGCTAGGGACAATCACTTCAGGCATGTTGCGGCTTGGCTGTTGCATGTGAGAGTAGCCACACAACCCACACATGCTAAGATTTTGTCTTATTCATTTTCTTAACCTGGGGACATAGGTAGTTGTTCTCAGATTCATTTAATTGATCGATAGTCCCTAGCAGATCCCTAATTCCCAATCCCACTTGCCAAAAAGTATTGTACGTGCCACACCATAGGAAGATCCAAACCGTCCATTTGATGGGCACACCATACTACCATAGGCATAGTGTAAGCCCAATGGTTTCTACCTTGGCATTCCCATCTTATTTTGATGATTCCAATACACAAGTGATTTATAATCACTAATGTGTTTGACTGTCTAAGTTGTAGATCACATTGGTGCTAAGACAAGATTGCTTGGATTGAGGCCAAGAAGCACTCATTGAATCACATTATGAAGGCCAAAGACATCGAAGATCCAATACGAATGAAGACTTGAAGAATCGCATTGAAGATCGAAGTCATGTTAGAATGTATTAGATCCAATCTTAGTTTTAGATTTTAAGAGGCATAAATTAGTTAATTTAACACACCCTAAAAAGTTTAAGAGATTGTCTTTGTGGTGTTCCAACACCTTGGAACCCTCATAGCAATCCCAACTTAGTGTATAGTTGGAAGCCCAAAAACAAGAATTGAAAATTTGCTTGACATAGGCTTCTCGGAACTCCGAGCTTGGAACTCCGAGACATTCCTCGGAGTTCCGAGACATTCCTCGGAGCTCCGAGAAATGGTCCAGTAGCTTTTTTCCAATTTCTGTTTGTATTCCCGGAATTCCGAGATTTTTTCTCGGAACTCCGAGAACACTATAACGGTCAGAATTATAGCCGTTGGAAATTTTTGCAGGAATTACCACTATGCCCCTGAACGGTCATATTTGGTGTTTTCTATAAATATGGGCATTCTAAACTTCAAGACAATCTATCCTAACACTCTTAAACTTTACTTGAACATCCTAAGAGTGATTCAAAGCTTGTTTATACCTCTTATCATCCAAGATTAGGATTTGGATCATAGGCTCCATTTGTACATCTTCTACAAAGTTGTAAACCCTTGTGAGGAATTTTTTGTTTCCTTCTTTCTTATTCAAAGACATTGTATTGGGCGAGTGTTCGAAGAAGCGAAGCCTACTCTCCGTGGTGAAGATTGCCACCAAGGTTAAAGGCGATCGGAATTGTAATCGGCATTGATCTTCGCCGAAGTTAAGAAGATCACATAGTGAAGCCATCAACGTGTTTGGTTGGTGGAGTGGAGTAGGCCTCATGCTTTGAGGACCAAACCACTTTAAATCTCGGGTGCACTCTCTCTTAAGCTTTTGCTCTTTATTTGCATTGCACCTTTAGATTTAACTTGTGTGCTTGAATTTCATTGTTGATCTCTTAATTTCCAAAATTAGGTTTGAGTTTTCAAAATGTTATAACTTGCTAGCAACCTAATAATTTTCACTCCTCATTGCTGCCATTTTGGGACCACCCTTGGAATTTCACATAGGATGATCCAAACCTTCCACTTGATGGGCACATTGTAGGATGATCCAAACTGTCCATTTGATGGGCCACAACGTTAATAGGTTGTGGTCCAAAAATCATTTCCATAGGATAATCCCAACCCTCTGATCTATAGAGGAATTGCATATTATGGTACCTTCTATAGATCGGAGGGTTGCAATCGTCCTATGAAATGATTTTTGGGCCGCAATCTATTTATGTTGTGGCCCAACAAATGGACGGTTTGGATATCTATAGTGTGGCCTGTAAAGTACTTTTAAATTGTAGCCTATCAAATGGATGGTTTGGATCATCCTATGGCGTAGCCCATTGTAGACACCCCATTTTGACCGGGCCCTAAAATCCCGAAATTCAATAAAATTCTCGAAATTTGAGTTCCGAAATATTCGAAATCCCCAAAGAATTGAGCTAAAAAATGCAAAAGAACCTGAAAATGCCCGTTTGCAGATCATTGTTTAAACTTTTGTGGAGCCGGAATCATCCTGAACCCCGTCGATATCCCCCGTTCAATTGCCTTGATTCCTTTCTTTATGCCCCAAAAATCTAAAAAAAGAAAAAAAATAGTCATCAATATACCTCATGGGGCTGTACGGGAGAAGAAAATGGAAGTCCTTGTTATTCACCCTGTTTTTACCCGGACCACCCTCTTATGCATAAAGAGCTAACAAAATACACATGAGAGGGCTGTCCAGAGAGGGAATGGGGCCGAATATATCATTTCCCCTAGGATTCGTTCCTTACCCAGGCACCCCCCTGATGGGTAGACAGTAGTTGAAAATTCACTTGAAGTGGCTGTCCTTGGGAACAATAGGGGATGAAAACTTTGTCATTTTTAGTATAAAAAAAAGAAGAAGCAAAGCTCGTAAACGAGAAGGGGGTTTTTTTTTTCTCATTTTTTCTAAAAAAATCCGCAGATCTGAAAACCAGAGAGGGAGAAGAGTCGGAGAGAAAAGAGAAGCTCTGCAATTTGGGCCAACATCTGACCTTCTCCATCACCTCTCAATTTTATCTCTTTTAGCTCCAGTAATGGCCATGAATTCTGGTCTCCTCTACTAGCCACCATCACCTCCATCACTTCAAGATCCAACCTGCAAACCCTAACTTATTTCCCAACCAGAATTTCTCATATTCCGACGAGTTTCTTATAGATCTGATGATCTAATTCGCCTCCGACACTCCTACCTTGCAAATCTAACCCCGAGCAGATCCAAGGTCTGCAAAAGAGGAGGATCGGCAGAGAAAGAGAGAAATTCCAGAAAAGGAGAGAGCGTGTTTCGATCATTTTCTCCGGTGAGCTCCGAAGATTCGATTTCCAGATCCGAAATTAGAGAGAAACGAGAGAGATTTTCTCCGCAGATCTCACCAAAATCCAGCACCTCAAGGTTTTACTTTCTTGTCTTCTCCGATCTTCATTTTCCGGCGGATTTGAGCTCCGGCCTTTGATTTTCTTCTCCTCTCCGATCAAGCTCCAACCAGATTTCGCCGGATTCCGGCATAGCTCCTGCCGATTCATCTTCTTCTAGCTATTCTCTTTTCATTTTTGCTAAATTTCTGCTTCATTTCTCCCTTAGAACCTATTCGAGACTGAATCTCATTAAGAAGCTCTGATTTGTTCTTAGATCCAAGATCTCTTCGTTTTTATACCATCAAAACCTCTTAGAAACCCTAACATTTACATCTTTTTCTTATGAAACCCTAACTTACACTCAGAAATTTCAGATCTGTTGTTCTCTTTAAAAAATTTCAAAAATTGCTAGTTCAAATACAAAAAGCTCTGGATCTATCTCTTCGTCTCCTTAAAGCTCTGTTTTGTTTTTTTTTTTAACCCTAATTCTATACTTTCCTTTTTATTTCCATCGTATTTCTGATCTAGCGAGTTATCTGAGATGTTTAGTTCAAATGTTACGGAGTTATGTTGGAATTTTGAGGTAAAGGATCTTGGTTGAACTCTATTGAAGAAGAAGATCTCCAATAACCATTCAGGTAATTTTCACTTTATTTCTCTGATTGAATGATGAGCACTGGCTAGTTCATCAGGTAAATTAACTTGATCTTTCCAAGGTTGAATGATTCTATGTATAAATGATCAGATTTTTTTTTATGCTACTATTCTGATTTATATTAATTTTAGTTCATAGATAAAAAAAAAAAACAAATAGAGATTTTCTACAGAAGTTGAATAAATAATGTGTTTTGATTAGAAATCAATGTGGATTGCTTCTCTGTACCTTTTCGTTGTCCATTAGAATTTAATATCAGTGTAAATATGCTAGCAGTTCCTGAAGTGATTTTTTTTTTTTATGTCTTGTGGTTTTGCTAACCTTATGGTTTTGTCTATGAGAAACGTTTTATTGAACCTTCATTTTCATTGAATGGGAACTTGATTCTTTGTTCTTTTGTTTCATCTCTTTTATAGCTTAGCTGCAAAGTTGGAGAGTTAAATTGTTTTTTTAGCTCAGATTATTGTCCCTGAATTTTTCCATTTGTCTCTAGTATACATTGGAAAGGTTGTTGGTTCATGTTAACATTAAGGTTTGGGTTATTAAGAGTCTAAAGGAATTATGGTCAAGTCATTCCATCTCTATGTTATTCTAACTAAGATGTTCTAATGGATTCATTCTTTTTAATTCATGTATGCATCCCAAAGGTCAAAAGTATCAATACTACCAAGTCCCCATTCTTCATGCAACTAGCCTCCTTTTGAAAACCTTAAACCTGTAGCCCAAATTTCCTTGAGAAGACCGGTTGAATTTCAAATGATTTTGATTGCTATTTGTGGGAATTAAACTAGAGTGGATCTCATATAATATGTCCTCATGATTTTTCATTTATGAATTACATGAACTAAATTTGTTCACTTCTGATCATGAACTATATCATACTCGGATAAGAGGGGTATTGTCACCATCATGATGCTTCAATATTTGTACACCCATATGTTTTCTTTTCTTTGAACAGATTCATGACGGCCTTTTGAAAATTAAAATAATGTTCTAGATGTTCTTTGCAAGACAGTGTGAGATAATTAATAAAATTTTTGATAGCCTTTACCTTAGTCTATGATAGATATCAAAATTACATTAATAAGGCTTGATAATGTGAGTTACAGTTGTAATGATAAAATGAAAGCAGGATAGACATTAGTGTCATACCCCTCTTATATTCAACAGAGCTTGGTCTAGGGGTTATTTGGTATATATATGGTAGTCATTTACCTGTTTTATCTTTAGCTTCATGATTATAGAGATTCAAAAATTGGGTTACAGATATTCTTTGCAGATTTTGAGGTCATGAATATATTTGTTTTAACTCTATGTTTATATGTGCATTGATTATTGAGGTTCTAGATCCATGTTTATATATTGTTATATATAAGTATAAATTCAAATAAATAGTGATTCATTTCTTAGTTAATTTTTCTTTTCTTAGAAATGTTTTCATAAGAAATATTGGATTTTGTGAATGGCGTTACTTCTTTGTAGTATTCTTTTCCCTTTTGTTATTTAGGAGATATGTTTGGTCTTTCTATCATCGCAAAGGGCGATGAAGGCGATAGCCTAAGCCCACCCTTAGAGGGATTTATTAGATTATGATAATATCCTCTCCCCTCTTCTTTCCTCTTATTTAATTTTGAGTTAGATTCTGAAGATAAATGGATTGTTCAGGTGAGATTATATCAAAGTTCATTATACTCATTCCTTTTTATTTAAATAAATTGTTAATAGGGAGAAGGAGATTAGATGACTACTCTATTCGATATTATCGACATGAGTACTGTCTGATCTCAAGGCGGGATTAGAAATATTATCATGTGTATTTGATATCAGATGATTACTTTGGCATCATCTGATTTCATTGGAGTCCCCGTATTGGGGTTTGCGGTTGGTTTTGAAGTGTTTGATATTGTTTTTACTTTATTAGGCTATCCAGCGGCTGGTCTGGACTAATTAATGTTATTTATCATTTTATGATTGCTATTAGATTGTATATTCTTCTTTGCTTAGCACTTGATTTATTTTTAGAATAAAATTTGCGATTATCTGGTAGCCTTTTCTTCTCTTTTTGATAGACTAACACAGTCTTATAGATTTCTGTTAAAATTTTGTAGATATTAGAATTCCCTCTCGTTGCAAGGGCGATGATGGCGCTAGCCTAAGCCCATCCTTAGGGGACTCGCTTAGTCCAAGTAGTACTCCTCTCATTTATTTAAAGATTTGTCCAAGTCTTTATGGTGTGTATCCCCTAGAAATTAGAAATCCATTCATTGCAAGGGCAATGAAAGAGTTCTCTAGAGCCCTCTCAGGGAGACAGGCTATGTCTCAGACAGAGAAAGTTGTATCCTTTAGAGACAAGCTTTGTCTCATTAGTGAGTCTATCCTTAGGAGACATGCCATGTCTCGTCAGCACCTCTCTTGGAGTTCATCTTTTTGTTTAGGAGTCTCACCCAATCTCATTTTTCTTCCTAAACCTCCTCTTTGTGCGTCTTTTGGTTTTGGGAGAACACCTTGCTCGGCTTGGCATCATACCCCGACCCTTATGGGTATTGGGTTGCACATTTGTTGCACCCTAGGGCTAGGTAGCTGTCCGGCCCGGCTATGTGTTTTACCTTTGCCAAATATGCATAAGGTCTCTTTTTTCCTTGTTAGTATTTCTCTCTATCCTACCTATGTGTCTAAGAGACTTACCCAGTCTCATTCTCTTACTAAACCTTCTCTTTGTGCATCATTTGGTTTTTGGGAGAACATCCTACTCGGCTTGGCAACATACCCCTTACCCTTATGGGTATTGGGTTGCACATTTGTTGCACCCTAGGGCTAGGTAGCTGTCCGGCCCGGCTGGTTGTTTTACCTTTGCCAAATATGCAAAAGGTTTCTTTTTCCTTATTACTTGTGAGCTTTATCTTAGCTTGATAGTCTCACTAGCACCCTTCTTTATCTTATTTTCTTTTAGGAGACAGGCTTTGTCTCATTAGCACCTCCTTCTTAGAATCCTATTTTCAGAGTCAGTCCTTAGCCTAGGAGTCTGTCCTTAGCTAGAGAGTCTGTCTTTCTTTCAGGAGTCAGTCCTATCATCATAGGGGTTAGGATTTTATCCAACCTCTCATCAAATCTTGTGTTTTTCTATCCACTCTTGCAAGGTATAGGATGCTGTCCAACCCTTGCAGAGCTGTGTTTCTGTTCTTTTCCCCCGCAAAGCATAGGATGCTGTCCAACCTTTGCGGGATATCCGGAGTCTGTCCTCCCCTTATGATGATAGGATTCAATCCTCTTGTGTAAAAAAAAACTCAAAAAAAAAAACACTATAAAATAACCAAAATATCAAAAATATCTTAAAATCCAAAAATCTCAAAAATTTTGAGTCTTTCAGAGTAGTTAGGGAATTCTGTTCCGAACTACGTTGGCTTGATCCTCTTCCACGAGGTACGTAGTGCAGCTTGGGATTCACATCCCAAGTCCAGCCAAACCTTTAAAAATAAGCATTTTAAATCTTTCAAAATTACAAAAATCTTTCAAAATATTGTTTTTTCGAAAGGATCTTCCTCTAGAGTTAGGAGGTTGTCCTAGTTGGAGAGTTTTTGAGTCGGGAGTTGCTCCCTCGTTCGTTGTTTGTTTGTTGTGTGTTTTATTTGTTTGTGTTAGAGTTAGGAGTGAGTCCTAGCTAGGAGTTTTACGCCTCCGTCCGGTCAATTGGCGATCCACATCGCCAATTGATGACTAGGTCTAAGATGCGATAGATCCTACTATTTTTCTTAGGATATACAGCCTAGCTACACATAGATTATAGGAACCACCTGCATTAGCTTAGAGCTAACCTGCATTTAGTTAGGGCATATAGGGTGTCCTAAAATCTACAATCCATTGGAATTTAAATAATCACACAAGAAGCTTTAAGAACTAGTCTGGTCTTTTAGATCGAGTCTAGGATAGATGTCTAGATGTCTTAGGCATCATAGCTTAGAATAGGTGGAAGAACTACGTTGCCTTGATTCTCGTGGAGGCGGGGATACGTAGGCTTCTTTGGATGAACATCAGATCATCTAAAGACTCGGGCCTAGGTATAGATTAGAGTCTTAGGGTTGTATGGTATCGAGTCATTTTCTATGTTTTGCAGTGTTTTCTTACTTTATTGCGCAGACCTTATACTTTTTTTGGTATGTCATGCATGTGTTTGTTCATCAGAACTTAGACACCAATTTAGGTTTGAGATTCATAACCTAGTTATTCTCAGGTGACACTTTTATTTCTTTTATGTGTGTTTATTATTCCTCCGAGACATGCATGATTAGATAGACGTCTTCTCGGAGATTTGTGTTCCCATTTCATATGATTCTCGTCCAAAACTCTTCAAAATTATTAAGTAAATGGCATAAGAGACCAGGTGCTTGCACTTGGGCGGATGAGGTGCTCTTCAGACCTTCCGAATTCGTAACCAGGCACGAACCCTCTTTTTATAATCTCTGGTTATCCGTTGCAACAGAGCATAGTATGGGATCCTTGGCCCATTTCCTTGGATGGCGACTCTTCTTTGTTTAAGGTACGCCTCGAATCTGGGCTAGTCCCCGAATCGAGAGGTATCTCACCTTTTATATCGCCACTCATGCTGTGAGAGGCATTTTCTTTCGAGAGTTCCTTGGTAGAGCTCTCCATTCACGTGGATGATCCATAGAGACTGTTAATGCGTGGGGGCACGTCCCTCACCACTGTACCTCTCTCGGATCGGGGTCCACAGGCTGGCGACTCTGCTGGGGACTTCTCTTTTGAGATATTGCCTAACTCTGTTAAAATGCCATTTGTTACTAACTTTGAAGAATTTTGGGCTAAAGTCATTATAAATGGGAATTTAAATCGCTTAGAATCCAGGGGCACCAGATAGGTGTTTAAAACAAGGGATTCACACATTGCACAGCATATATCATTTTGTTCTTTATTTTCTTTTATTGATTTTCTTATTATTGGCTCCACGGGATAGATATAATGCGTGCCTCATGGGATATCACTATCCAGATGGTGCTGTTGTATCTATTACCAAGCTATGCGCCAGTGCTGCAGTCGTAAACACTCGGTGTACTTGTGTTTACAGCAGCCGGTGAGCAATGAAGCATACTGTATATAACACTCGGTGTACTTGTGTTATATACTTAAAGTATGGATCATATGCATAGTACCTGATATTGAGTCCGGAGCTCTACTTTCATTTTACATATATTATGTACTTGGATATATTTGTTGATTTAGTAAAACCCAATTAGGATCTGCATGTGCTTATATATATATTGCATTCATATAAGGACGAACATGTGTTCCTTACACATGTTGGAGCCTAGATTTAGGAGCCATGTCCTATCCATAGATTATTGTAGTTCACCTTATGTGGCTACAGCGCAGTCCTAGTACACTCACATGTCTGTCATGAGTCGAGACTCTCTCGACTCCATTAGATTAGAATTAAGGCTGGTGCCCTTGGTTAGGGTGTATATATATGTATATATACTTATTTATTGATTATTAGATTAGGGCCTTCTTATTTAGTGGAGATTTCCTATCTAATCCAATCAATTATATCAATTCATCTTTCCGATATAATTCTGGTCTATAGCTTTTACTCGCCATCATTATGGCTATAGTCTATCCTTTGACTCCTTTTACTATACATTCGACTCGTATCTTGTATCATTGATCCATATTCCATATATTTAGATTAGGGCCTATTTCTTAGTTAGGTTTTCCTTCTTAATCTAATCAATTATTTCTATTTATCCATTATGTGGATTATCATTAGATTATTGGTTCTTTATCCATAATCTATTCATTGATCTATTGATCTTAAAATTGATCCGTGTTTTTCATTATTAGATTAGGGTTTACTTCTTAGTTAGGTTTTCCTTCCTAATCTAATCAATTATCCCTATCTATTCATTCGTTTAGATTATGATCAGATCGATGGCTTCTAATCATCATTCTTATGGTCACGATCTATCCTTCGATCTTTGGTTGCAAATTCAACCCATCTCTAAATGTCGTCGTTCATGGTTAGTCCTTCATTTGAGTACATCTCTTTGATGACCATATGCCTCCTCTCGATTGTGAGCTTATCTTGCATCTTGCCACCATAATTTGAGTGCAAGTATCCTTGCTGAGAGTCTTACATTACCAAGTTTCAATTCATTTACCCTTGAGATGACTTGTGGGGATCTTTTTATATAGCTATCATGCTGCCGGATTTTACCCAGCACATTTTAAGTGTGATTGCTATCGTTTAGGGTTATTGATAAATCATATGTTTATCTCACCATACCCTTCTTACAATTGTTATGTTGTTGGTTCTTACCCAAGGGAGAGATGGGTTTGTATTATCTCTTGTTTCAACTTGTGTATAACATTCAACGAGATTGCCTCATACTAAAGTTAGTGTTTGTCATTTCCATGACAGGAGTCAGACCTAACTGACTTCACCCATTTGTTGAACCATTTTCCTTTCATTTTACCCAGCCAGGTCAACAGAACCTATACCAGGATTGGACACTCCAGTCATACGTCATAGAGGAAGGGGTGCTACCCTAAACTTTCAGTGCCAGTGCATTACTGACGAAGAAGTGTCTTTTTTTGTTAGGTTTGTCTTTCATTGAGTGTACACCAACTTTCTTCTCTCAAAGTTGGTAAGCCTCATTGTGTCGATGTAAAAAAAAAAGGAAGAGAGCAAAGAGTCATGTTTGTCAGTCTTGTTCATTCAAAGTCAATGTGTTGTCTTTTGTCAAGTCCAATGTAGAGCCCAGTGAGGCGCGTCGAAAAAAAAAGAAGAAAGAAAGAGTGTTACCATTGTACATCCAGTTTTCAATTCAATAAAGTTGTTAATTTCATATCTTTGATATTCTATGATTCACTCTTAGATCTAATGTTTAAAATAACTAAAGACACCCTTCTCGGATGAGAATGCAAACGAAATTCCCCTCGAGATCTGAAACATGATCAAACGAGAGGAAGAGCGTCGACCATAGCCACTCAAAGAAGAAATCAAAGCTGTTGATAGTGGTATTGAAATCCGAAACTCGGGAAAGATGGATTGGCAAAACTTTATCTCCTGAGGAGAGCGAGGAATTGATAAACCTGTTTATAGGGTTTGAGGTAGTCTTGCTTGATCCTGTAAGGATAAACCAAGTGAACGCCCTGTCGTTGTGAAAAGCAAGACTCCTTCCGCTTTAGACATCAAGTCAGAAACTAAAATGCTCGAGAAATGAGCATCAGACATCCAGTCGAGCTGATGAGAAGACATTGAGAGATGACTTTCAAAAAAAGAAAGTCATAGACTTGATCCCCATGAAGAGCATTTGTGTTGTAAATCTTGGTGGGATTTGAAGTCATTGTATTCAGAGAGTGGGACAGTTCTTATATCCAAAGAAAGGAAATATTCAAGAGAAAGAAAGAGCACATCTAAAAGAAACAAGAGCCTGAGAAAGACGAGAAGGAGAAGGGAATGTGTCCCTTAGACAACTCCTTAGAAAAATCAAAGACCCAAGTGATGGAGTCTATGAGATAGATTGAATATCAGAATTGTCTCCAACATTTGGAGACTATCGAGAGCGATATAATCTTGAGCATTCAAGATATTCGAGAAGCGCACAAGTTTAAGTGGAGCACCGTGGTTGAAGTCTTGCTTGCAAATACCGCCAGACTCTCGAAAAAAAAAAAAAAAAAAATTTTCAAAGTCTTGAACCTTAAACATTTCAAAAACTTGTACATCAAAACACCAGGAGGCCATCCTTGGACGTTTGAGCCTTTATAGCCAAAATCCCAATGTTAAAAAAAAAACATCCTTTTGTGAGCCCTTTGAGCCAACATTTTAAAACGAAACAATTCTTTCTACCACATCATAAACCAGGGGCATTTTATGCACCTGAACTACGTCATGACCTGATCCCCAACTCTTCGGGGGTACGTAGACAACCTGATCAACTCAGGTTCAGTCAAACCTTGGGAATATGCTAAATCATTCCCCTTCTAAAATTTTGAAGCTAAAAAGCTAAACCATTCTTTGTAAACCCCAAAGCGAACTACGCGGATCTGATCCTCCATTTTTGAGGTACGTAGGTAGTCTGGCAAGACCAGATTCGATCCAAATCGTTTGAACTTCCGATATCCAACCCTTTTGAACCTGAGCCTACCTGTAAAGTTCTTCTGGTGAAACGAGCAAAGGTTCAAGGCAATTGAAAAACAAAAAAACAGAAAGAAATGAAAAAACGAGAGTTTGAAGACCCGCTAGGTTGAAAACCCGAAAGGGCGGCCTAGAGTCATGCGTTTGCTAAGTCAACAACCAAAGGATTGACTTATGCGAAAGTGAGGGTAGCGGTCTGATGGGTTGAAAATTGAAGAGGCAATCCAGTCAGAGGCGAAGACTTCCCGCAAAAAAGTGAGCTGATAAGCATGGAAGGAGTTTCCTCGATTATGGAGAACTCTGAAGTTTGAGTAGTATGAGAATTCCAGGCAAAAGATGAAGCAAATGGTTTGTTAGACCAGAAACATGGAATGCAATAATTATGAGTTCCCACCAGAGAAGACTCGAAGAGATGAAGAAGCAATCACTACACAGGGCATGATCTTGGAATCCAAGTAGTGTCAGTAAGATTTACTTTGACTCCTTTCTAAACTAGGGGCATTAAAACTAAGCAATCTAAATGGGGTAATAACCATGACAAAAATCCTGATGGAGGAAATTAGTGCCTTTTGACATGGTTTTCGAAATTATTCTGAGAGCGGTTAGCCTTACCATAAAAAAATAATACATTGGATCTACGGGTGAATCAAAAGTGAGTCGTCCCTTGAATCGTATAAATTTTCTTTGATCGAGTCATTAGAAGTCTATTCCTCATTCTTATCCATGTTTCTCTCAAGGTGTAAAGTTCTCAAGGTCTAAAGTTGTCTGGCACTGGAGAGCGAGAGTACACCTTCCAAAATGCGAAGAAAAGTCAAAGTAAATCCTGGTTTAGGAATCAAAGAGAGGCAAGAGACATCTTGTTCAGACCAACCAGAGACATCAAGGCCTTAAGCAGTGAGCAGCGACAGAAGGAATTCTCAGACTCGGTCATTCTAGAGATTCTTCTTCCTATTCCAAAGAAAGAACCCATACAAATTCAAATTTCCCTTACCTATCCTAGTTCCGCTTCCTTAAGACTCTTGTCATGGAATCACAAAACACTAGGGGCATCTTTTATGACTTGCGTCATAAAAGATATCAAGCACACAAAAGGCAATCAGTGTCAATGTCTTCAGTAAGTTGAGATAAGAGATGTACGAGTATATCTCGAGCCAAATTTCCAACTTCTCAGATGAGTCCACTCTCTGAAAGGTCAACTTTCCCAGAAAATCAGTTTCTCCAGTGGAGTCTAGAATTTGCTCCCGCGGCTTTCAATCCTCAGCAGAATACAATTCTCTTGAAAAAAGGGGTTTAATACCCAAAACCCTGCAAGTTATCCGAGTCCAGTCCTCAGCAAGGAACCTTCTTGGCAAGAGACAATCAATCTCCCAGTGGAATCGATCAAAATTTTCGTATCCAGAAACAAATTATTGTTTGAACCTCCTAGCCGTTAGTATGGAGAATAGCCTTTCCACAGGTCCATCTAACTGTTATTCTGGTGTAGCCTCTTCACAGGCCCGTCATACCTTTGATTCCCGTATTGTCTCATGTAGATTTCTGCTTGATCAAGGTATCCTCAACTTTTCGGTTCATTCGCAACCAAGTCAATCCTTTGAGCTTTTGACTCATTCGCAGTCAAGCTTTTATACTCAACTTTTTGGTTAGTCTGTAACCAAGTCTATCTTTTAGTGTCTGACTCATTCGCAGTCAAGCTAGTGTTTCCGACCTTTCGGTTGATCTATAACCGAGTCAATCCTTCATCTTCTGATTCTGTCAGGTTATTATATTTTTGGTTCATTCGCAACCAAGTCATCATTTCGACCTTTTCGGTTCATTCGCTACCGGGTCAAATCTCGGCCTTTTGGTTCATTCGCAACCAAGCCAAAATCTTAGGCTTCCGACTCATTCGCAGTCAGGTCTATCTTCTAATTTCTTGACTCATTCGCAGTCAAGTTAATCTCTTTGACTTCGGTTCGTTCGCAACCAAGTCATCATTCCGGCTTTTTTGGTTCATTCGCAACTAGGTCAAAATCTTAGACTCTTCGGCACATTCGCTGCCAAGTTTCTCCCTGATTTCTTGATTCATTCGCAATCAAGCTAATCTCCCCGACTTCAACTCAATCGCAGTCGAGTCAATCTTCCAATTCTTAGCTCATTCGCAGCTAAAATCAAATTTCTGACTTTCTGGTTCATTTGCAACCAAGTCAATTATCCGGTCTCATAGTTCATTCGCAACTAGGCCAGTATCCCTGACTTTGGCTCTTTCGCAGTCAAGTCAACCCTTTGCTTTTCGGTTCGTTCGCAACCAAGCAAATTTTTGACCTTCTGACTCATTCGCAGTCAAGTCCATTTTCACATGGCATTCTAAGTCCGTTTTCACACGGCATTCAAGGTATTCAAGTTCGTTTTCACACGGAATTCAAGGTATTCAAGTTCGTTTTCACACGGCATTTCAAGTCCATTTTTACATGGCATTCAAAGTCCGTTTTCACACGGCAGTCAAGTCATTCCAAGTCCATTTTCACATGGCATTCTAAGTCCGTTTTCACACGGCATTTCAAGTCCATTTTTACATGGCATTCAAAGTTCGTTTTCACACGGCAATCAAGTCATTCCAAGTCCATTTTTACATGGCATTCAAAGTCCGTTTTCACACGGCATTCAAGTCATTCCAAGTCTATTTTCACATGGCATTCTAAGTTTGTTTTCCACACGGCATTCAAATCATTCGAAGTCCGTTTCCACGCGGCATTCAAGTCCGTTTCTACACGGCATTCAAATCCATTTTTTCTCCAAATTTCAAGATCATTTACAATCAAATCTATCTTTTAATGTTTTGCTAGAGAGGCTATCTCGTCAATATGTACTGAGTTAAGAGTTGGAGAGAGGCTATCTCACCAATATGTTTTGAATGCTGAGTTATGTGTCCAGTGTTTCACCAAATTATTCATAAGTCATGTTGAATGAGAAATTTTAAAACTAAATTCTCCCTGAGAGCATCCACCCCGAGTGAAGAAACAACATTCTCCCTGAGAGCATCCACCCCGAGTGAAGAAACCACATTCTCCCTGAGAGCATCCACCCCGAGTGAAGAAACCACATTCTCCCTGAGAGCATCCACCCCGAGTGAAGAAACCGAATTATCCCAGAAAACATTCGCTCCAAGCGTAAAATCAATTTTATTTCTTTGAAAGCATTCGCTCCAAGCGTAGAACCCATTTCTTCCTGAAAGCATTCGTTCCAAGCATGGAACCCAATTTCTCTTGAGAGTTTTTCGTCCTGAACGTATAATCTAAAATTTCCTTGAATAGTGTTCGTCCCGAGCGTAGAAAGAACCAAGACCCCTGAGGCATCTCTTCCATTTAAGACCCCTGAGGCAACCCTTCCATTTCAAGACCCCTGAGGCAACCTTTCCAAATGAAGACCCCTGAGGCATCTCTTCCATTTAAGACCCCTGAGGCAACCTTTCTATTTCAAGACCCCTGAGGCAACCTTTCCAAATGAAGACCCCTGAGGCATCTCTTCCATTTAAAACCCCTGAGGCAACCATTCCATCTGAAGACCCCTGAGGCAACCTTTCTATTTCAAGACCCCTGAGGCAACCTTTCCAAATGAAGACCCCTGAGGCATCTCTTCCATTTAAGACCCCTGAGGCAACCTTTCTATTTCAAGACCCCTGAGGCAACCTTTCCAAATGAAGACCCCTGAGGCAACCTTTCCAAATGAAGACCCCTGAGGCATCTCTTCCATTTAAAACCCCTGAGGCAACCATTCCATCTGAAGACCCCTGAGGCAACCTTTCTATTTCAAGACCCCTGAGGCAACCTTTCCAAATGAAGACCCCTGAGGCATCTCTTCCATTTAAAACCCCTGAAACATCCATTCCATTTTCAGCCCCCTGAAACATCTATTCCATATCACAACCCCTGAGATATCTGATCCTTCCAAAAGTCCAATATTCGCAAAATCATCTCCTTCATTCTTCTTTCTCTCCAATCAATTTTGGGCCAGTCAAAATGTGTTGTCTGTTCAGCTTTGACATTCGCGCGACAAGCACGCTCTGCCAAAGAGGGGCATCTGTAGACACCCCATTTTGACCGGGCCCTAAAATCCCGAAATTCAATAAAATTCTCGAAATTTGAGTTCCGAAATATCCGAAATCCCCAAAGAATTGAGCTAAAAAATGCAAAAGAACCTGAAAATGCCCGTTTGCAGATCATTGTTTAAACTTTTGTGGAGCCGGAATGATCCTGAACCCCGTCAATATCCCCCGTTCAATTGCCTTGATTCCTTTCTTTATGCCCCAAAAATCTACAAAAAGAAAAAAAATAGTCATCAATATACCTCATGGGGCTGTACGGGAGAAGAAAATGGGAGTCCTTGTTATTCACCCTGTTTTTACCCGGACCACCCTCTTGTGCATAAAGAGCTAACAAAATACACATGAGAGGGCTGTCCAGAGAGGGAATGGGGCCGAATATATCATTTCCCCTAGGATTCGTTCCTTACCCAGGCACCCCCCTGATGGGTAGACAGTAGTTGAAAATTCACTTGAAGTGGCTGTCCTTGGGAACAATAGGGGATGGAAAATTTGTCATTTTTAGTATAAAAAAAAAGAAGAAGCAAAGCTCGTAAACGAGAAGGGGGTTTTTTTTTTCTCATTTTTTCTAAAAAAATCCGCAGATCTGAAAACCAGAGAGGGAGAAGAGTCGGAGAGAAAAGAGAAGCTCTGCAATTTGGGCCAACATCTGACCTTCTCCATCACCTCTCAATTTTATCTCTTTTAGCTCCAGTAATGGCCATGAATTCTGGTCTCCTCTACTAGCCACCATCACCTCCATCACTTCAAGATCCAACCTGCAAACCCTAACTTATTTCCCAACCAGAATTTCTCATATTCCGACGAGTTTCTTATAGATCTGATGATCTAATTCGCCTCCGACACTCCTACCTTGCAAATCTAACCCCGAGCAGATCCAAGGTCTGCAAAAGAGGAGGATCGGCAGAGAAAGAGAGAAATTCCAGAAAAGGAGAGAGCGTGTTTCGATCATTTTCTCCGGTGAGCTCCGAAGATTCGATTTCCAGATCCGAAATTAGAGAGAAACGAGAGAGATTTTCTCCGCAGATCTCACCAAAATCCAGCACCTCAAGGTTTTACTTTCTTGTCTTCTCCGATCTTCATTTTCCGGCGGATTTGAGCTCCGGCCTTTGATTTTCTTCTCCTCTCCGATCAAGCTCCAACCAGATTTCGCCGGATTCCGGCATAGCTCCTGCCGATTCATCTTCTTCTAGCTATTCTCTTTTCATTTTTGCTAAATTTCTGCTTCATTTCTCCCTTAGAACCTATTCGAGACTGAATCTCATTAAGAAGCTCTGATTTGTTCTTAGATCCAAGATCTCTTCGTTTTTATACCATCAAAACCTCTTAGAAACCCTAACATTTACATCTTTTTCTTATGAAACCCTAACTTACACTCAGAAATTTCAGATCTGTTGTTCTCTTTAAAAAATTTCAAAAATTGCTAGTTCAAATACAAAAAGCTCTGGATCTATCTCTTCGTCTCCTTAAAGCTCTGTTTTGTTTTTTTTTTTAACCCTAATTCTATACTTTCCTTTTTATTTCCATCGTATTTCTGATCTAGCGAGTTATCTGAGATGTTTAGTTCAAATGTTACGGAGTTATGTTGGAATTTTGAGGTAAAGGATCTTGGTTGAACTCTATTGAAGAAGAAGATCTCCAATAACCATTCAGGTAATTTTCACTTTATTTCTCTGATTGAATGATGAGCACTGGCTAGTTCATCAGGTAAATTAACTTGATCTTTCCAAGGTTGAATGATTCTATGTATAAATGATCAGATTTTTTTTTATGCTACTATTCTGATTTATATTAATTTTAGTTCATAGATAAAAAAAAAAAACAAATAGAGATTTTCTACAGAAGTTGAATAAATAATGTGTTTTGATTAGAAATCAATGTGGATTGCTTCTCTGTACCTTTTCGTTGTCCATTAGAATTTAATATCAGTGTAAATATGCTAGCAGTTCCTGAAGTGATTTTTTTTTTTTATGTCTTGTGGTTTTGCTAACCTTATGGTTTTGTCTATGAGAAACGTTTTATTGAACCTTCATTTTCATTGAATGGGAACTTGATTCTTTGTTCTTTTGTTTCATCTCTTTTATAGCTTAGCTGCAAAGTTGGAGAGTTAAATTGTTTTTTTAGCTCAGATTATTGTCCCTGAATTTTTCCATTTGTCTCTAGTATACATTGGAAAGGTTGTTGGTTCATGTTAACATTAAGGTTTGGGTTATTAAGAGTCTAAAGGAATTATGGTCAAGTCATTCCATCTCTATGTTATTCTAACTAAGATGTTCTAATGGATTCATTCTTTTTAATTCATGTATGCATCCCAAAGGTCAAAAGTATCAATACTACCAAGTCCCCATTCTTCATGCAACTAGCCTCCTTTTGAAAACCTTAAACCTGTAGCCCAAATTTCCTTGAGAAGACCGGTTGAATTTCAAATGATTTTGATTGCTATTTGTGGGAATTAAACTAGAGTGGATCTCATATAATATGTCCTCATGATTTTTCATTTATGAATTACATGAACTAAATTTGTTCACTTCTGATCATGAACTATATCATACTCGGATAAGAGGGGTATTGTCACCATCATGATGCTTCAATATTTGTACACCCATATGTTTTCTTTTCTTTGAACAGATTCATGACGGCCTTTTGAAAATTAAAATAATGTTCTAGATGTTCTTTGCAAGACAGTGTGAGATAATTAATAAATTTTTTGATAGCCTTTACCTTAGTCTATGATAGATATCAAAATTACATTAATAAGGCTTGATAATGTGAGTTACAGTTGTAATGATAAAATGAAAGCAGGATAGACATTAGTGTCATACCCCTCTTATATTCAACAGAGCTTGGTCTAGGGGTTATTTGGTATATATATGGTAGTCATTTACCTGTTTTATCTTTAGCTTCATGATTATAGAGATTCAAAAATTGGGTTACAGATATTCTTTGCAGATTTTGAGGTCATGAATATATTTGTTTTAACTCTATGTTTATATGTGCATTGATTATTGAGGTTCTAGATCCATGTTTATATATTGTTATATATAAGTATAAATTCAAATAAATAGTGATTCATTTCTTAGTTAATTTTTCTTTTCTTAGAAATGTTTTCATAAGAAATATTGGATTTTGTGAATGGCGTTACTTCTTTGTAGTATTCTTTTCCCTTTTGTTATTTAGGAGATATGTTTGGTCTTTCTATCATCGCAAAGGGCGATGAAGGCGATAGCCTAAGCCCACCCTTAGAGGGATTTATTAGATTATGATAATATCCTCTCCCCTCTTCTTTCCTCTTATTTAATTTTGAGTTAGATTCTGAAGATAAATGGATTGTTCAGGTGAGATTATATCAAAGTTCATTATACTCATTCCTTTTTATTTAAATAAATTGTTAATAGGGAGAAGGAGATTAGATGACTACTCTATTCGATATTATCGACATGAGTACTGTCTGATCTCAAGGCGGGATTAGAAATATTATCATGTGTATTTGATATCAGATGATTACTTTGGCATCATCTGATTTCATTGGAGTCCCCGTATTGGGGTTTGCGGTTGGTTTTGAAGTGTTTGATATTGTTTTTACTTTATTAGGCTATCCAGCGGCTGGTCTGGACTAATTAATGTTATTTATCATTTTATGATTGCTATTAGATTGTATATTCTTCTTTGCTTAGCACTTGATTTATTTTTAGAATAAAATTTGCGATTATCTGGTAGCCTTTTCTTCTCTTTTTGATAGACTAACACAGTCTTATAGATTTCTGTTAAAATTTTGTAGATATTAGAATTCCCTCTCGTTGCAAGGGCGATGATGGCGCTAGCCTAAGCCCATCCTTAGGGGACTCGCTTAGTCCAAGTAGTACTCCTCTCATTTATTTAAAGATTTGTCCAAGTCTTTATGGTGTGTATCCCCTAGAAATTAGAAATCCATTCATTGCAAGGGCAATGAAAGAGTTCTCTAGAGCCCTCTCAGGGAGACAGGCTATGTCTCAGACAGAGAAAGTTGTATCCTTTAGAGACAAGCTTTGTCTCATTAGTGAGTCTATCCTTAGGAGACATGCCATGTCTCGTCAGCACCTCTCTTGGAGTTCATCTTTTTGTTTAGGAGTCTCACCCAATCTCATTTTTCTTCCTAAACCTCCTCTTTGTGCGTCTTTTGGTTTTGGGAGAACACCTTGCTCGGCTTGGCATCATACCCCGACCCTTATGGGTATTGGGTTGCACATTTGTTGCACCCTAGGGCTAGGTAGCTGTCCGGCCCGGCTATGTGTTTTACCTTTGCCAAATATGCATAAGGTCTCTTTTTTCCTTGTTAGTATTTCTCTCTATCCTACCTATGTGTCTAAGAGACTTACCCAGTCTCATTCTCTTACTAAACCTTCTCTTTGTGCATCATTTGGTTTTTGGGAGAACATCCTACTCGGCTTGGCAACATACCCCTTACCCTTATGGGTATTGGGTTGCACATTTGTTGCACCCTAGGGCTAGGTAGCTGTCCGGCCCGGCTGGTTGTTTTACCTTTGCCAAATATGCAAAAGGTTTCTTTTTCCTTATTACTTGTGAGCTTTATCTTAGCTTGATAGTCTCACTAGCACCCTTCTTTATCTTATTTTCTTTTAGGAGACAGGCTTTGTCTCATTAGCACCTCCTTCTTAGAATCCTATTTTCAGAGTCAGTCCTTAGCCTAGGAGTCTGTCCTTAGCTAGAGAGTCTGTCTTTCTTTCAGGAGTCAGTCCTATCATCATAGGGGTTAGGATTTTATCCAACCTCTCATCAAATCTTGTGTTTTTCTATCCACTCTTGCAAGGTATAGGATGCTGTCCAACCCTTGCAGAGCTGTGTTTCTGTTCTTTTCCCCCGCAAAGCATAGGATGCTGTCCAACCTTTGCGGGATATCCGGAGTCTGTCCTCCCCTTATGATGATAGGATTCAATCCTCTTGTGTAAAAAAAAACTCAAAAAAAAAAACACTATAAAACAACCAAAATATCAAAAATATCTTAAAATCCAAAAATCTCAAAAATTTTGAGTCTTTCAGAGTAGTTAGGGAATTCTGTTCCGAACTACGTTGGCTTGATCCTCTTCCACGAGGTACGTAGTGCAGCTTGGGATTCACATCCCAAGTCCAGCCAAACCTTTAAAAATAAGCATTTTAAATCTTTCAAAATTACAAAAATCTTTCAAAATATTGTTTTTTCGAAAGGATCTTCCTCTAGAGTTAGGAGGTTGTCCTAGTTGGAGAGTTTTTGAGTCGGGAGTTGCTCCCTCGTTCGTTGTTTGTTTGTTGTGTGTTTTATTTGTTTGTGTTAGAGTTAGGAGTGAGTCCTAGCTAGGAGTTTTACGCCTCCGTCCGGTCAATTGGCGATCCACATCGCCAATTGATGACTAGGTCTAAGATGCGATAGATCCTACTATTTTTCTTAGGATATACAGCCTAGCTACACATAGATTATAGGAACCACCTGCATTAGCTTAGAGCTAACCTGCATTTAGTTAGGGCATATAGGGTGTCCTAAAATCTACAATCCATTGGAATTTAAATAATCACACAAGAAGCTTTAAGAACTAGTCTGGTCTTTTAGATCGAGTCTAGGATAGATGTCTAGATGTCTTAGGCATCATAGCTTAGAATAGGTGGAAGAACTACGTTGCCTTGATTCTCGTGGAGGCGGGGATACGTAGGCTTCTTTGGATGAACATCAGATCATCTAAAGACTCGGGCCTAGGTATAGATTAGAGTCTTAGGGTTGTATGGTATCGAGTCATTTTCTATGTTTTGCAGTGTTTTCTTACTTTATTGCGCAGACCTTATACTTTTTTTGGTATGTCATGCATGTGTTTGTTCATCAGAACTTAGACACCAATTTAGGTTTGAGATTCATAACCTAGTTATTCTCAGGTGACACTTTTATTTCTTTTATGTGTGTTTATTATTCCTCCGAGACATGCATGATTAGATAGACGTCTTCTCGGAGATTTGTGTTCCCATTTCATATGATTCTCGTCCAAAACTCTTCAAAATTATTAAGTAAATGGCATAAGAGACCAGGTGCTTGCACTTGGGCGGATGAGGTGCTCTTCAGACCTTCCGAATTCGTAACCAGGCACGAACCCTCTTTTTATAATCTCTGGTTATCCGTTGCAACAGAGCATAGTATGGGATCCTTGGCCCATTTCCTTGGATGGCGACTCTTCTTTGTTTAAGGTACGCCTCGAATCTGGGCTAGTCCCCGAATCGAGAGGTATCTCACCTTTTATATCGCCACTCATGCTGTGAGAGGCATTTTCTTTCGAGAGTTCCTTGGTAGAGCTCTCCATTCACGTGGATGATCCATAGAGACTGTTAATGCGTGGGGGCACGTCCCTCACCACTGTACCTCTCTCGGATCGGGGTCCACACCCATACATTACTTTTTGAAAAATAATAGGCTATACGAGCACACACCATATAAAATCTCATCACTCATCAGTCATGAGAGAGATGTTGCCTTTATTTGGGGGAGGGAGATTTTCAAAGGATTTAATGTTGCCTTACATTGATGGTTCGATGGAGAGATTTTAGGGATTTCTAAGGGTAATATACTAATATAATGAGGGACAATGCCCAATGGATTATGGGTAAAAGAAAACATAAAAAGCTATTTCGGGGACAAAACTGTACTAATGGAAATTATGAAAAATTTGGGAGAATCTTGTAGATATGTTTCGATCCAAGGGGTTTCTAGTAGTTTTCCCAAAAAAAAGAACACTTAAAAAAATACAACAAAAAAATAGCATTAATGAGGGCGGGGCGGGGCGGGGACAACTCCATCCCCTTCTCCTCCTCTTCCCCGCACTGGGGAATTTTTAAAATCCCCTTCCCCTTCCCCGCTCAAATCAGGGAATCCCCTCCCCAAGCGGGTCGGGGCGGGGCGGATCCCCGCTTTCCCTGGTGAAATTGCAGCCCTGAGGGCGCCCCTGAATTTACCATTCCTCCCTAAAAAAACATATATTAGGGTCAAAGACTATTTAGAAGAGCTTTTAAAGCAAGCCAGAAAGGACAAGGGAGACCATATGAATGTTTTTGGGAAATGACATCCCCTCACCAAACGGATAAAATCCACCCTTCAGCGGTTCCTGTGAGAAGGCTTCACTGCTCGAGGCATTTTTATTTGCCGTTAAAACTTAGGAAATTTGACATAAGGGGGACAAATAAAAGGCATAATATCAGAGGGGTCAAGTGTTTGTTGAAAATGACCGAAGGGGGTCAAAATTTGGTTTTGAAAATTTCGGATGACGAGAATGCCCCTCTGGCAGAAACCGAGTGAAATGACGTAGAGAAATAAAAAAAGCTTTTAAGTTTTCCCTCTTCTCTCTTCCCTCTTCTCTCCTCTCGTCGGCGATCTCGACCATCTGTTTTTCGTCCTCTCCTCCGGCGATCTCTACGGCAATCACTCCGGCGATCTCGACGGCGATCTCGACCAAGGGGAAGCACGTATCAAACCTCGCATTTGAAGGAAACCCTACCTGGTACGTCGTTTTCTTCCCTCACTTTATTCAATCTCATTTTTATTTACTTTTTAAAAGGAAAATGAGGTTGAGAGAGATGCAAAAGGGGGGGGGAATCATGCAATATGTTTTTAATTTTTTTCAGTTCATATACATGTCAGTTATTGCATTTCCTCCTACAGAGTAAAATAGTTGTAAATGCTTGTAAATGTTGTTTATTGCTGCTAGGGTTTTATGTTTGACATTAATTTGTGAAATGGAGAAACGTATTGCTGTTTATTTATTCTAGGGTTTTATTATGTACATTAATTTGTGAAATGGAGAGATGGGATTTCATTTCATATATGCGTATCCACCTACAGAGTAAAATAGAGTTGCATGCTAGGGTATTTGTTGATGTTAGGGTTTAATTTTTGACGTTAATTTGTGGAATGGAGAAATGCGATTTCGTTTCATGTACATATGTTAATGCTAGGCTTTTAATTTTACAATTTGTGGAGTGGAGAAATGGGATTTCAAAAACACCTTCTTGAAAACCATGTAGAGCTCCCCTATATTGGCCTTGAAAACCCTCTTTTGGTACTAGTAATCCCACCTAGGTAGCTGGAAACCCTTTTCTGTGAACTTGGAGACCATGTTGGGCAGTTGATGGGCCCTCTATGGCGACTTCTTCTAGGATTTGATGGACCCTCCAAGGGTACTTCTCCTACCCCATTTGAGGGCCCATAATCCCTTCTCTAATACCATGCATAGCTCCCCTCTATTGCCCTTGAGAAGCCACCCTTAGGTACTAATAACCCCTTTTTTGAAGCTGAAAACCCATGACTTTCAACTTGACGACCATCTTCTGGATTTGATGGACCCTCCAAGGGTACTTCTTCTACCCCATTTGAGGGCCCATAATCCCTTCTCTAATACCATGCATAGCTCCCCTCTATTGCCCTTGAGAAGCCCCCCTTAGGTACTAATAACCCCTTTTTTGTAGCTGAAAACCCATGACTTTCAACTTCAGGACTTTCTTCTGGATTTGATGGACCCTCCAAGGGTACTTCTTCTACCCCATTTGAGTGCCCATAATCCCTTCTCTAATACCATGCATAGCTCCCCTCGGTTGCCCTTGAGAAGCCCCCCTTAGGTACTAATAACCCCTTCTTTGTAGCTGAAAACCCATGCCAGCACCATCTTTGGATTTGCTGCACCCTCCAAGGGTACTTCTCCTACCCCATTTGAGGGCCCATAATCCCTTCTCTAATACCATCCATAGGTCCCCTCTATTGGCCTTGAGAAGCCCCCCTTAGGTACTAGTAACCCCTTTTTTGTAGCTGAAAACCCATGACTTTGAACTTCAGGACCATCTTCTGGATTTGATGGACCCTCCAAGGGTACTTCTTCTACCCCATTTGAGGGCCCATAATCCCTTCTCTAATACCATGCATAGCTCCCCTCTATTGCCCTTGAGAAGCCCCCCTTAGGTACTAATAACCCCTTTTTTGTAGCTGAAAACCCATGACTTTCAACTTCAGGACTTTCTTTTGGATTTGATGGACCCTCCAAGGGTACTTCTTCTACCCCATTTGAGTGCATGCCTTTGAACTTGAGGACCTTCTTCTAGATTTGATGGACCCTCCAAGGGTACTTCTCGTACCCCATTTGAGGGCCCATAATCCCTTCTCTAATACCATCCATAGCTCCCCTCTATTGCCCTTGAGAAGCCCCCCTTACGTACTAATAACCCCTTTTTTCTAGCTGAAAACCCATGCCTTTGAACTTCAGGATCTTCTTCTGCATTTGATGGACCCTCCAAGGGTACTTCTCTTACCCCATTTGAGGTCCCATAATCCCTTTTCTAATACTATGCATAGCTCCCCTCTATTGCCCTTGAGAAGCCTCCCTTAGGTACTAATAACCCCTTGTTTGTAGCTGAAAACCCATGCCTTTGAACTTCAGGACCTTCTTCTGGATTTGATGGACCCTCCAAGGGTACTTCTCCTACCCCATTTGAGGGCCCATAATCCCTTCTCTAATACCATGCATAGCTCCCCTCTGTTGCCCTTGAGAAGCCTCCCTTAGGTACTAATAACCCATTTTTTGTAGCTGAAAACCCATGCCTTTGAACTTCAGGATCTTCTTCTGCATTTGATGGACCCTCCAAGGGTACTTCTCCTACCCCATTTGAGGGCCCATAATCCCTTCTCTAATACCATCCATAGCTCCCCTCTATTGCCCTTGAGAAGCCCCCCTTACGTACTAATAACCCCTTTTTTGTAGCTGAAAACCCATGCCTTTGAACTTGAGGACCTTCTTCTGGATTTGATGGACCCTCCGATGGTACTTCTTCTACCCCATTTGAGGGCCCATAATCCCTTCTCTAATACCATCCATAGCTCCCCTCTATTGCCCTTGAGAAGCCCCCCTTACGTACTAATAACCCCTTTTTTGTAGCTGAAAACCCATGCCTTTGAACTTGAGGACCTTCTTCTGGATTTGATGGACCCTCCGAGGCTACTTCTTCTACCCCATTTGAGGGCTCATAATCCCTTCTCTAATACCATGCATAGCTCCCCTCTATTGCCCTTGAGAAGCCTCCCTTAGGTACTAATAACCCCTTTTTTGTAGCTGAAAACCCATGCCTTTGAACTTCAGGACCTTCTTCTGCATTTATGCTAGGTTTTATTTTTTACGTTAATTTTTGGAATGGAGAAATGCGATTTCATTTCATGTACATATCAGTTACCGCATTTCCACCTACGGAGTAAAATAAATGCAACTCGTCTGCTATTTGTTTATGCTAGGCTTTTATTTTTACAATTTGTGGAGTGGAGAAATGGGTTTTCAAAAACACCTTCTTCAATACCATGTAGAGGGCACAGTTTATAGTTGATGGGCCTTCTTTAATACCATGTGGAGACCCATGTTCATTGTTGAAGCAGTCATGGTTCACTTGTTTTATCTTCGATTTCATTTATTAAATTATTAGTCCAATGGTGGTCATTGAATTCCAATAGCTAGTGCTTATCTGCTTTGTTTCTCAAAAGGTCTGATGCTATGAGTTTTTTTAAATGCATGTGAGCTAATACTCGCCTGATGCCCATGTGGATGAGAATTTTAACAGACCTCCTAATCTGTTTTGGGGGTTTGTCCTTGTTGTTGTGCTTTCAGAAAATTCATATAGAACACTGATCGTTGCACTTATTGGTTAGCTCTTTTGTTTCTTGTTTGCTTTGCTTCATATCTAAGAAGCCAGACCTTAGAGGTTACAGACATGATACATATTTTCAGGTAAGTATGAGAATTGTAATAATTGTTGGTTTGCTTGCTAGCTTTTCTTCATAATAGTACTGATTGGGAATATGAGTTTATGCTATGGGTTGGATTTTATTGATTTTCTTGGTAATTTATTTTAGAGATGATGAGGACGAGAATTTTAATGATTGTCAATATAACTAAGTTTTTGGGTTATGAATTGATCTCAGTGATTTTGATTTGGTTGTTCATTGTTATACAGTTTTTATCCGGTCAGGAGCCATTCAAAGCCTTGAAAGATGGTGATGCGAAAAAGTGATAGAGTGAAAGTAACAAAGCCTCCAACAAGGACATAAAGGAGTTTAGAAGGGGAGGAGACGAAAACTGCAGCTGTGAAGAAGAGAGGAACAGATGTAAGTGTGTATGCTGTTAATTGTATCAATCATAGTAAGTTAATTCATTTACCACATATATTTTGGCGATGTAATTTGTTTTGCAGGCTCCATACGTCCCAGCACGATGTTCTCCAGCTTCTTTCAAATCGGCAATGGACAGGATAAAGTTCAAGCCAGTCCATTTTCATGCCATAGAAAAGACTCCTTTCCGAGATCTGTTTGGCATGGAGGACATTATCATGCACAAGCCTCTCATAAGAGCTATCCACGATAAGTGGACTCCCGGCACTAACACGTTCACGTTAGGGAGTATAAATGTCCCCTTCCTTCCAAGAGATGTGGCATTGGCATTAGGACTGCCACTTAGTGGAGAGCGAATGGACGTGGTGAGGGTTCTGTCATTCGACAGGACAAAACCGCAACCTAAAGTGCCTGGCTGGCCATTTCCAGAGGCCAACGTCAAGGCATCGGTTATTGAGAATGAAATTACAGCATTAGTTAGAGAACGCAATAAAGTTTCGATAGAGAAGACAGTGAAATATGTTCTCCTGCATCTTTTTGCCTCTGTCCTTTTCACAAAAAGCGCACATCGAGCTGACGAGCTCTTCTGGCCCTACATCGACGACATAGGAAACATTGGCAACTATAACTGGGCGATGGCAGTGTATGACTGGCTCGTAGATTACCCAGACAGAGTCAGCAAGGGTGGCAGGTACCTTGGTGGCTGCTCGTTGGTAATTCAGGTAATTTGGACTCATGACATTTAATATTCTAACCGTGCTGTTTATAGTTTGATTAACACGGTGTTTCGTATGTATGCAGGTATGGTTATACGAGCATACCACATTTTGGATTCCCACCAATCCAACTGCTCGTCCACGTGTCCTTAAATGGGACTGGAAAGCAAACGAATCAAAGACATATCGATTAGTGGAGCAGAAGCAGATAAAGAAATCGGAGGTGAGATATGAAAATTTTGTTAACGTATATATCAATACTAGTATCTTGATAACTGACTATGTTTTCCAAAAATTCAGGTGGTGGTGACATTGAAAGTATCTCTGTTAGAGAAGTCACAGTACCTACGGGATGAGGTAATGCAGTCAAGCAGGACTATGTTGCCTACGTTATTTTATTTTACTTTTTGATTTTTTAAATTTGATCATTGACTGTCATGTTCAAACATTAGGATGTTGAGGAGACAATGGAAGCCGATAAGGAACAGTTGGAATTCGAGGGGATAGTTTTGGGAGTAGAAAGTGAAATGGAGAAAGGAAGTAGTGAAGATGAGTCGAAGCATATAAAAATTTTGGCGAGAGAGAGAGATGTAGTTGATAGACAGTGGCAGATGATTAGAGCAGCATGGGAAGAAATAAGAAAAAGAGAGGAAGATGTTGGAAAAAGAGAGGAAGATGTTAGAAAGAAAGAGGAGGATTTGAAAAAAGGATGGGAGCGTATGTGGAGAACAAATGAAGGGACTGGGGGGAAGAATGGAGGGGGTTGAGGAGGAGAGGAAGGGCAAAAATGGATCTCAAGGTGCACGATTATCTTCGCAGCTGTGCGAGGATTGGACGGATTTAGCTGACCTTGGATGTGACATGGATGCAGCCGCCACCCTAATAGATGTATCGGCTCAAAACCCCAAGTCACATGAAGAAATATTCGGCACCACAGACGGGGTGATCCTTAACCCTTTACAACGATTGTTCGAAATGGAGGTGACCAAGGAAGAGGCACCATCTACTGAAGTTGAGATGAAAGTGAGTGGTCTAAGGGATGAGATGGTGGATTCCGAATTAGGGAGCATTGTGAGGGGTGTGAAGATGGATGGAAGGAGTAGGAAACCTGGGAGAGCCAGAAAAAGCCCCTACTATTCAGGGAAGACCCGAAAGAGGAGGCAGAAGGAAGGGAAGAAACAGGGGGAGGACCCCAACATACCTAAACCACCGCCCAAGAAGAAAGGGGATGACGGGAAGATGCGTAAGGGAAGGAGAACAACTCTGATAGAGAGACTTCTAAAGCATGAAAAAAGGCAAGTAGATGTGAATTATATTATACCATGATTTAAGTTGATCAGAATTGAAAATTATTAACTAACAATTTAATACAATTTTGCAGTGATATCCTCATGGAAACGGATGATGTACACCTAATAGCTGAAGACCTACAACAGCTTTGGAATGTCAGACAATACCTGACTGGTACTGTAAGTGTCATTTTTTATCATTAATTTCTACATTACTTTAGGTAATAATGTACATCTGACATTTACTTCTCTTCCTTGAAGATTGTCGATATATATGGGAAGCACGTGCAGTCCTCCAACGACGATGGGTTAGCAGATCCTACAATGGGGGGAATTGTCTTCGTTCCATCGGTGGTACATGTAAGTGTAATTTCTATCATCCTACATTGAGGTTTACATAAGATTTTATCTGTAGTATCCCATTGAATTCCTTTTTTTTATAGGGAACTCTCACTGCAGTGGGGACCGAAGTCACTGAGTAGCTGAGGGTAGAAAAGTGGAAGACAGAGAAGGACGCTGTGCACAGTAGACTTATAAACCACCACCTCGAAGCAGTAAAAATGGTACTATTACCATTATGTGAAGACAACCATTGGGTTCTCCTCATTGTCGATATGGTCAACAAAATCTTCCACGAATGCAATTCCTGTAAAGGAATGGAGTTCCAGGAAAGAGCAGGATTGACCGTAAGTGGGTTAGCATCTTTAATGTTTTCCTACTTATAAATCTATACGTATAACACTTATGTTTCCTAAACCTGTCAATGTTAACCACTTGCAGGTTGCGTTGTTGAAGGAGTACTTAAAGGAAAGGGGCTGTGATATAGACCACTTTCAATATGCGCAGATGGAAAATTTCCCACAACAGGCCAATGGGTCAGTATATTAGTATATTTAAATGTTTATTTTTCTAGGCTATGATTTTGATTCGCTCAATACAACCGTTGTTATGCAGGTTCGACTGTGGTTTGTTCGTGCTTAAAGCGATCAACCATCTGTATGCAAATGATCCATTTACTTTCAGCAAGTCTGACATTCCCGCTTATCGGCTGCAGCTGTGCGAAAGATTCTTGCGCGGAGAGTTTGGGGACTGTGGCGATTTCCTTAAGGGGGATATATGACTGAAAAATGAAGAACATCTCTTCAAGTTCTGATGGATGTTGTAAACATGGTGGACATTGATGGTCTTTCCAGTGAAGTTTTCTGTCTATTTGTAAGCAAAATGGGGTAAAATGGGCTAAATTTATTTGTAATTGTTGGGCGCATATGTGTAGGACAGAAAGCAGGGTGTAGAGACACAGAGGGAGGGTTTGTTTGTATCTCAGCATACTGACAACTATGTATTTGTAATTAAAAATCAAGTTCTGTCAACTGATGGTCGTTGTGGCATTGGGTTCATTGCGAAATATGGTAAAAGACTTTGAAATTTATCAAATATTTCTTCATAAAGTTTTGGGGGAATTTATATTTGTATTGGATAGAAATATGATTTATTTGTATTGAATTGTGGTTATTTTCTGTAGTTTTAATTTATTTTCATCGTCATAGATGGCAGTGGGAGCCCTATTTTTTCTGATTTTCCGAGTATTTATATTTTTATTGTAGGTGAAAATGTTAGGACATTGTCTGATAGAGCCCCAAATTGCACGTTGTTCGTACTTTTGAGGAAGAAAAATCTCCCTGCGAGATTGGGGGGAAAATAAGTTATCCCTCCTGAAAAAATATTTCCGGTTTTGTTTGGTTGGTTTAACTGTTGGGAAGAAAATAAATCTTCCGCAAACTTGTTCATAAATTTAACACCATTTATGACAACAGCCACCCCCTTCTCTCCAAATGGATTGTCCACCCCACAGCATAGGAAGATCCATAACGTCCATTTCATGGGCCACAATTTAAATCGGTTCTATGGCAAATGACAATTCATGCATTTAGATCATGTTTTGTACTTCGTATGTGCTCCTGTGAAAAAAAAATAATTTTGACATTCTCGGAGCTCCGACAATTTGTTTCGGATCTCCGAGAATATTGGCAGATGGAACCTGGACATATTGTCGGAGTTCCGACCAAAATTTTCGGAACTCCGAGATTTCACCCACCAAACATCGGAGCTCCGACAAAAAATCTCGGATCTCCGAGATTCGGTCCAGTAGGAATAATTTCCATCCGTCCCATCTCGGAACTCCGACAATATGTCTCGGATCTCCGAGAATATTGGCAGAAGGAACCTGGAAAATTTGTCGGAGTTTCGACACAAATTTTCGGAACTCCGAGATTTCACCCAGCTAACCTCGGAGCTTCGAGAAAAAATCACGGAACTCCGAGATTCGGTCCAGTAGGAATAAATGTATTCCGTCTCTTCTCGGAACTCCGAATCAATATCCCGGAACTCCGAGATTCGAACCGTAAGGAAGTCGGAATTCCGAGCCCATTTCTCGGAACTCCGACAATGAGTCCAGTAGAATTGAACAAAATTCTTCTATTCTCGGAACTCCGACAATATGTGTCGGAGCTCCGAGATCCGGCCAGCAACGTTATAACCGTCCAGGTTCGTTTTTTTAACTATTCTTCTCCTCTTTCCCTCTTTCCCTCTTCCTTCCACTTCCCTTCAAACCCTAACTCCATTTTTCGTTTTCTCTGTCATTTTCTCCCTACATCATCCTCCAAAAGCCTCATCTCCCTTCCAAATCCCTCTCTTCTTCCTAAAACCCTACCATTTCACCCATTTTTCATTTTTTCTATCTTTCCTTCTCTAAGTCTCCTGTTTTCCTCCATTTTTGGGGTATTCCTCATTTGTTTTACATATTCCTTTTCTCTCCACCCACATTTCCCCTCACCATGCCTCCTAGGACCAAAAATCTCAACATCGGAGGCTCCTCCCAAGTTCAAGACCCCGAATACGTTCCTGAAGTACTTCCCATGGAAGAAGGGCCTTCACGGAAGAAGGCGAAGGTGAAGGCTGTGGCTGCCGAGGTTGTGCCCAAGTCCTATTTCACTGGGGATAAGGCCAACAAACTCTGGGACGACGTCGGCACTAGGCGCGTCCTGACCGGTAGGTACATTGATCCCCCTGTCCTTGAAAATTTTGATTTAAAGGCCAAATTTGATGCTCTTCATTGGACACCCATCCTTCACATTAACGAACCCGTTTACCCTCGATTGGTGCGTCTCTTCTATGCCAATCTCACAATTTTCCCTTCCTTCTTCAAAATCGAATCTAAGGTCAAGAAAACTGTCATCAAACTCACTTATCAGACTTTTGCCACAGTATTTGGGATTAGCCATGAGGGCCTATTACACTATTTTTGGCCGGATGATGGAACGCATGAACTTGATGATATTGATCATGACACTGTCTATGGTCGGATAACACGGCGCTACCACCCTAATATGCCCGTACAATCTGCCGACCTCATTCCGGTTGCGCGCGTGCTCCATAACTTCATGTACCACATCTTCATACCTCGTGGTGGGATGCGTGAAGCCCTAAGACCCTTAGAGGCATATATTATCTACAGCATCCTAGAGGGCCGCCAGCTTTGTCTGCCATATATCATGTTTCGCTTCATGTTTCAGACCCCTGAACGCTACCGATCTTCCTTGCCATATGGCATGATTCTCACCCGTGTCTTCCGGCACTTCGGCATCACCTTGGATGGAGAGATGACCATGACTCCTACTGCCCCGTTTGATGTTCCGACCTTTAACCGCATGGCTCTTAATGAAGCAGCGATTGACATCGATGTTCACGATGGAGGAGGCTACGAAGCCGAGGACCAGCCTGCACCGGCACCTCAGCCTTTAGAAGATACATCTCAGTTCTGCACTCGCCAGGATTTGGCTCACATGCAGGAGGCCATTGAGCGATCCATGGCCTCTCAGTTTCAGCAGTTGTCTACCCATGTCGACTCTGCGATTTCGACTCGCTTCCACACCATGACTTCCCACTTTGATGACCAGTGGGCCGCCTATTATCGCTACATATCCAGTGGTCAGTGGGGCCAGGCGCCGGGCAGTTCTTCTCATCACCCACCGCCTCCTTCGGAGCAGTAGATGGCTCTAGTTCTCTGATGACGGATCCTGTCTTGTTCAGATTTCTTTTTATATTAGCCTTATCTATATGTTTCTATAGTGTTTGGATTATCAGTTGGTTGTATGGATCATATTTAGGTAGTTGCTTGGATAGTCAGTTGGATCTTTTTGGGATGTATTCCGTTTTATATAATTCTGTCACTGTTATGATGTGTCGTGGATGCTATGTCCTTTGAGTGGTTGTATGCACTTTCATTGGCTCACACCTACTCTCTTTCCTTTTGTTCCACCTTTTTTGGTGATGACAAAAGGGGGAGAATATTTGAGCTTCCAAGTCATAATAATATGCATATATTAAGGGGGAGTAAAGCTATATGCTCCATTTTTTTGGGACATCAATGCCCTTCAAACGAACAAAAAGGTCAATAAATATAGGTTGCAAAATGACAAACTTTTTTTGGCCCTTTCTTACCAGCAGGGAAAAGCTTTTTGCAAATTTTTTTGCAAAATGACAAACTTTTTGCAAAATGAACAAAAAGGTCAATAATATGCATATATATATATATATATATATATATAATATACAACCAATTTAATTTTCCAGTTCTTGAATTTTCTTACCAGCAGGGAAAAGCTTATTTTAACAATGCTTGCAAGGTAGAACTCATTCGAGCTTCAGAAAACTGGGCAGCCTTCAACTATGACAACCCATTCCACCTTAAGAAAACAGGGTTTCCCTCAAAAAATTACAGTATACCAGTAATTACAGTATACCATTAATTACAGTATAACAAAGAATACAGTATTCCACCTTCAAAAAATTAGGTTTCCCTCATAAAACTGGGCAGCCTTCAACTATGCACACCACTAATTACAGTATACCATTAATTACAGTATAACAAAAAATAGAGTATTCCACCTTCAGAAAATTGGGTTTTCCTCAGAAAACTTGCCAGCCTTCAACTATGCACACCACTAATTACAGTATACCAAAAAAGGGTTTCCCTCAAAAAATTATTATATACAGCAACTAATTACTGTGCACACTTTCAATTAATCCACTTCTCCTCCTTCATCCAACTGGAGCCTCCAATGCATTCTCCGCGGAATAATTACGTGAAAAAAGGAGCTGCACAAGGTACACCCGACCTACAACACCACCACACCGAATAAGTATGGAATCGGGGATGTTCTATACTACTTATTGACCTCAATATATTACGTATCATGTACCTATTGAAAACGGGGGCAGAGGGTCCAATGGCAGATTCATCAGGGAGTTGTCTCTCCATGGGAGGTTCTCTGCAAGTCCTTTTGTTGTGGCCTAGTTTTCCACAGATCGTACATTTGCGATGCACTCCACTCTGCAATTCGCGGTCAGATCTTCTCGTTCGCGGCCGTCCAGGTGGTCTTTTCGCTATTGGAGGTAATACAGTCTGCAGAGGTTCTGGAGGCAGTTCCCATTGAGTGCGATCTACTGTAGGGTGAAGCACCTCACAGTACGTTTCCCGATACATCTCTATACGAAACCATTTATGGCAATAATCGTACTCATCAAAATCTGTGATGGCAATGGCTGCCATGGCATGTCCGCACGGAAGCCCAAGCGTTTGGAACTCACGACATGTACAGGTTTGTTGCAGCAAGTTTACGACATCATGATGATCACGGGACCTTACTTCAAATTCATGCACACCTACTCGATAAGCAGTATATCTGCGACCCTGTTCCCTGGCCAGTCCCAAATGTTTTTCTGCATAATGCGTGCACTTTGTTTCCCATTGAAGGCCCATCGCTTGACGTTTCTGTATGTATTCGGAGCTCTTAAAACGAGTCAGCTCCACCGTAGCTGCAATCGGCAATTTTCTGGCATCCTTTAGCACTGCATTGTAACACTCCGATCTATTGGTGGTTAACACATCATATCTTTCCCCCTTGAAGTAGAAACTAGCCCAGTTTTCCTTCGGAATAGCGGCTATCCAGTTGTGTGCATTTTCATTCGTCGCCTTAATTTTTTTCATTGTGTCTATGAAAACACTCTCTCTCAAAGCCCTAGCAGCTCTCCAGAACAATTTCTTAAGTAAAGGGTCTTTGAAGTCGGTGTACAGATTGGCGGCGAGGTGACGCATGCAGTAGCTATGGTTTGCAATAGGCATTACTTTAGGCACTGCTTGCATCAACCCCTTTTGTCGATCGGAGCACAGGGTCAATGCGCCTATCCCCTCAGGCAATACGTGCCGCTTCACCAAATAGAGGAACCAACACCAGCTATCTTCGTTCTCAGTCTCGACAACACCAAAAGCTAATGGAACTAATCTGTTGTTCCCGTCTACCCCAACTGCGATCAGTAAGATTCCAAGATACTTTCCACGTAGATGCGTCCCATCGACCAAAACTATCGATCTGAGTGTTCATTGGAAAGAACGTATGCTGGGACCAAATGCCCAGAATAAGCGAGCAAATTTATCATCTCCCCCTGGACGTAGATCTCTCGCTCGAAAAACAAGCATGTAGGTGCCCGGGTTTGTTCTCATCATCTCAACTATCAGTGCAGGGAGCAAGCGGTACGAGTCCTCCACATTTCCACACTTTATTTCAAGGATGATGTTCATCGCAAGGTATGCTCTACGGTAGGTCATGGTTATACCCCAGTGCGACTTGATGTGCTGTCTTATGATCCTTGTCCCCACATCTTCTGGACGGTCAAATAGGGGTAAGCATGTCTCGGCAACCCATGGGGATGTAGCTAGATGATTATCATTGCCCTTTAAGTGAGATGTACACGTATGGTCGCTCACAAACTTCTTCACTAACACATAAGTCATACGGCTAATGCCTGATATACGCCACTTGCAACCTGGTTCCTTGCATACAACGGCATACTTCTTGGGAGTTGACCGTGACTTCTTGAACATGAATCGCTGCCGAATTGCATACTCCTTAACGGCCTTCTTGAACTGCTTCATATTTGGATACATAGCCCCAACAGTTAACTCATCGAACTGAAGATTATCTGCATCTACCTCATCAGCCCCAACATACATGTCGTCTACTTCCAGTGGCCGACTTGTGCCAGCAGGTAGAAATGGCCAACCATTGGCGGTAGGGGGAGCCACTTTTGTTGGCCTAAGATTTTCACCAGAATCTTCGTTCTGATTTTCATTTCCATTATAATTTCCAGGATCATGGGCGGCCTCATCACCCTCCTCATCCTGAACCTCAGCCTCAGCCTCAGCCTCGTCATCATCCTCATCATCATCCTCATCATCATCCTCTGCAGGATCATCATCATTGTCATCTTGAGTTCTAAATTCTTCGAAATCACAACCGAAGACATGAAAATCATCCTCCAAAACGTTAATATGCTCCAACGGCACATCTGCATCATTCCCGGGGACAATGATATCTTCGGAGGTAGGGTTCTCATACATATCGTCCGAGAAGTTTTCATTTAGGTCAACTCGTACCCTACACAGTTCAACAATATAAAATTAGGATAGTAGATTGAGTACTTCAATATAAATAAAATTGTACAAGACATACCTTGAACTAAATTGTGCCGAGTCACCTCCTATGCTTGTATTACCCAATTCTGTTTCATATTCTCTTTCTAAGTCTACTTCAAAACGAGAGTCGGGAGTGACAGTTACTCGTTCCGATAGATATCTTAGGTGTGGAATCGGTGGAACGGAAGTAGGAGGTATGCATGCATTATGAGACGGATTTTGAGATGGAATCGGTGGTACAGAAGTCAAACGTATGGGCAGGTTATGAGAGGGATTTCGAGGTGAAAAGGAAGTAGAAGGTATGACATTGTTTGTGGGCAGAATTGAAGAATAAGATGAATTTAGGCCATTGTCAATTTTTGTTATGTATAGCATCACAGAGTTGAAATTATCTTTCTCAAGCACCTTAACCAACGATTGGAAGATTTCATCGCTATCGACGTCAATTAGAGTGCTTATATATGGATCAACAACATATCGACATTTGATGGATAGTGACACCCGTCCTCTAATACTCCCAATTCGACTGTGGATTAGAGCCTCCAATTCTTTAAGATTCATTCGGGAACTTACCAATAACAATTTCTTACTCCCACCAACATATTCCCAATTAACTTCATCCTTCAGTATGCCATCATAGTGTAATAGTAGAGAAAGCATTGTGCGTGCCAGTTTACGAAGACCTGCAAAGGACAGACAAGATATGATAAGAACCAGTACGTAAAGGGGGCTTCTCAAGGCGAATAAGTAGAGGCCGACATAAGCAAAACCTTCGGAGGCACATGTTGAAAGAAGAAAATATGACCTTACTGATTGAAAACTTGTCTGCAAAAGGAGTATATGATATGGTTAAGACTTAAACATGAGAGGAAGATGATAACATATTTTTTCTCAGTACATTTAATACCAGACTGAAGCATGGAAATAATTTAACATAAGTGAACATTGCATTTCAAGTATACAGGTCACAGTACGAAATCTAGTTTAAAGACGAAATCTACGAGAAATTAGTTTAACATGTTACATCCGGCAAGGATATAATATTTTCTTAATTAAATTACAGCAGAAGGGATTACAGGCCCTCAAATGGGGTAGAAGAAGTACCCTCGGAGGGTCCATCAAATCCAGAAGAAGGTCCTCAAGTTCAAAGGCATGGGTTTTCAGCTACAAAAAGGGGTTATTAGTACGTAAGGGGAGCTTCTCAAGGGCAATAGAGGGGAGCTATGGATGGTATTAGTGAAGGGATTATAGGCCCTCAAATGAGGTAGAAGAAGTACCCTCGGAGGGTCAATCAAATCCAGAAGAAGGTCCTGAAGTTCAAAGGCATGGGTTTTCAGCTACAAAAAAGGGTTATTTGTACCTAAGGGAGGCTTCTCAAGGGCAACAGAGGGGAGCTACGCATGGTATTAGAGAAGGGATTATGGGCCCTCAAAGGGGGTAGGAGAAGTATCCTTGGAGGGTCCATCAAATCCAGAAAAAGGTCCTGAAGTTCAAAGGCATGGGTTTTCAGCTACAAACAAGAGGTTATTAGTACCTAAGGGAGGCTTCTCAAGGGCAATAGAGGGGACCTATGCATAGTATTAGAAAAGGGATTATGGGCCCTCAAATGGGGTAGGAGAAGTACCCTTGGAGGGTCCATCAAATGCAGAAGAAGATCCTGAAGTTCAAAGGCATGGGTTTTCAGCTAGAAAAAAGGGCTTATTAGTACGTAAGGGGGGCTTCTCAAGGGCAATAGAGGGGAGCTATGCATGGTATTAGAGAAGGGATTATGGGCCCTCAAATGGGGTAAGAGAAGTACCCTTGGAGGGTCCATCAAATCCAGAAGAAGGGCCTGAAGTTCAAAGGCATGTGTTTTCAGCTACCAAAAAGGGGTTATTAGTACGTAAGGGGGGCTTCTCAAGGGCAATAGAGGGGAGCTATGGATGGTGTTATAGAAGAAGGGATTATGGGCCCTCAAATGGGATAGAAGAAGTACCCTCGGAGGGTCTATCAAATCCAGAAGAAGGTCCTCAAGTTCAAAGGCATGGGTTTTCAGCTACAAAAAGGGGTTATTAGTACCTAAGGGAGGCTTCTCAAGGGCAACAGAGGGGAGCTATGCATGGTATTAGAGAAGGGATTATGGGCCCTAAAATGGGGTAGGAGATGTACCCTCGGAGGGTCCATCAAATCCAGAAGAAGGTCCTCAAGTTCAAGGCATGGGTTTTCAACTACAAAAAAGGGGTTATTAGTACGTAAGGGGGGCTTCTCAAGGGCAATAGAGGGGAGCTATGGATGGTATTAGAGAAGGGATTATGGGCCCTCAAATGGGGTAAAAGAAGTACCCTCGGAGGATCAATCAAATCCAGAAGAAGGTCCTGAAGTTCAAAGGCATGGGTTTTCAGTTACAAAAAATGGGTTATTAGTACCTAAGGGAGGCTTCTCAAGGGCAACAGAGGGGAGCTATGCATGGTATTAGAGACGGGATTATGGGCCCTCAAATGGGGTAGGAGAAGTACCCTTGAAGGGTACATCAAATCCAGAAGAAGGTCCTGAAGTTCAAAGGCATGGGTTTTCAGCTACAAACAAGGGGTTATTAGTGCCTAAGGGAGGCTTCTCAAGGGCAATAGAGGGGAGCTATGCATAGTATTAGAAAAGGGATTATGGGCCCTCAAATGGGGTAGGAGAAGTACCTTTGGAGGGTCCATCAAATGCCGAAGAAGATCCTGAAGTTCAAAGGCATGGGTTTTCAGCTAGAAAAAAAGGGGTTATTAGTACGTAAGGGGGGCTTCTCAAGGGCAATAGAGGGGAGCTATGCATGGTATTAGAGAAGTGATTATGGGACCTCAAATGGGGTAGGAGAAGTACCCTTGGAGGGTCCATCAAATCCAGAAGAAGGTCCTGAAGTTCAAAGGCATGTGTTTTCAGCTACAAAAAAGGGGTTATTAGTACGTAAGGGGGGCTTCTCAAGGGCAACAGAGGGGACCTATGGATGGTATTAGAGAAGGGATTATGGGCCCTCAAATGGGGTAGAAGAAGTACCCATGGAGGGTCCATCAAATCCAGAAGATGGTCCTGAAGTTCAAAGTCATTGGTTTTCAGCTACAAAAAGGGGTTACTAGTACCTAAGGGGGGCTTCTCAAGGGCAACCGAGGGGAGCTATGCATGGTATTAGAGAAGAGATTATGGGCACTCAAATGGGGTAGAAGAAGTACCCTTGGAGGGACCATCAAATCCAGAAGAAAGTCCTGAAGTTGAAAGTCATGGGTTTTCAGCTACAAAAAGGGGTTATTAGTACCTAAGGGGGGCTTCTCAAGGGCAATAGAGGGGAGCTATGCATGGTATTAGAGAAGGGATTATGGGACCTCAAATGGGGAAGAAGAAGTACCCTTGGAGGGTCCATCAAATCCAGAAGATGGTCCTGAAGTTCAAAAGCATGGGTTTTCAGCTACAAAAAAGGGGTTACTAGTACCTAAGAGGGGCTTCTCAAGGCAAACAGAGGGGAGCTATGCATGGTATTAGAGAAGGGATTATGGGCCCTCAAATGGGGTAGGAGAAGTACCCTTGGAGGGTCCATCAAATCCAGAAGAAGGTCCTGAAGTTCAAAGGCATGGGTTTTCAGCTACAAAAAAGGGGTTATTAGTACGTAAGGGGGGCTTCTCAAGGGCAATAGAGGGGAGCTATGGATGGTATTAGAGAAGGGATTATGGGCCTCAAATGGGGTAGAAGAAGTACCCTCGGAGGGTCCATCAAATCCAGAAGAAGGTCCTCAAGTTCAAAGGCATGGGTTTTCAGCTACAAAAAGAGGTTATTAGTACCTAAGGGAGGCTTCTCAAGGGCAACAGAGGGGAGCTATGCATGGTATTAGAGAAGGGATTATGAGCCCTCAAATGGGGTAGAAGAAGTACCCTCGGAGGGTCCATCAAATCCAGAAGAAGGTCCTCAAGTTCAAAGGCATGGGTTTTCAGCTACAAAAAGGGGTTATTAGTACCTAAAGGAGGCTTCTCAAGGGCAACAGAGGGGAGTTAAGCATGGTATTAGAGAAGGGATTATGGGCCCTCAAATGGGGTAGGAGAAGTACCCTTAGAGGGTCCATCAAATCTAGAAGAAGGTCTTCAAGTTCAAAGGCATGGGTTTTCAGCTACAAAAAGGGGTTATTAGTACCTAAGGGAGGCTTCTCAAGGGCAACAGTGGGGAGCTATGCATGGTATTAGAGAAGGGATTATGGGCCCTCAAATGGGGTAGAAGAAGTACCCTTGGAGGGTCCATCAAATCCAGAAGATGGTCCTGAAGTTCAAAGTCATGGGTTTTCAGCTACAAAAAAGGGGTTACTAGTACCTAAGGGGGGCTTCTCAAGGCAAATAGAGGAGACCTATGGATGGTATTAGAGAAGGGATTATGGGCCCTCAAATGGGGTAGGAGAAGTACCCTTGGAGGGTGCAGCAAATCCAAAGATGGTGCTCAACTTCAAAGGCATGGGTTTTCAGACACAAAGAAGGGGTTATTAGTACCTAAGGGGGGCTTCTCAAGGGCAACAGAGGGGAGCTATGCATGGTATTAGAGAAGGGATTATGAGCCCTCAAAAATTCAATCCCTACACTCTTCAAACTCTTGTCTGTCTTCTTTTCGCAAGCACTTTCACATTTAACACCAAAGCTAAATGGGATAGCATGAGTTTTGAATTACTAATAATAGCAATATCTTATGGAGCACAACCACCCTTTGCGCATTATCATATCACGCTGCCACATTTCTCTTAAATAAAATCTTTGCAAATTATTTCTTTCAGATAGTAAAGAAAATAATATGAAAGATAACAAGGGGGTGAAGGCAACGGAGAAAGATATGTGATTGTATAAGAATGCCATCTGGAAACATGTACCCCAACTGTAAGAACGGTGTGTTTGCGACAAATGGTTTATTTTTTCTCTAAATATACACTCAACTCCTATTGTTAAAGCATCAATTTCTTTAATGTTAATCTTTATTTGTTAGTTTCAAGAATTTGTTGCTCAAAATAAATGGATGTTAAGAAAGCTTTTATTCATGGAAAGTTCAAAAGCATAAATGTAGTTCAAAAGCTTTTAGTATGAGAGGTGAGACTACAAACTACATCTACATCTACATCTCTACTATGACAGGTGAGAATACAAATTTGTCAACTGACTACAAACTACATCTCTACTTCGTACTCACACCGAAGACAAATCATGAAAAATAAACTGAGACCAGGTAGGGTTTACTGTTTTCCAGGTTTCATATGTGCTTCACCTTCGTCGAGATCGCCGGAGAGATTGCCTACGGCTCTGTTTGGTTGTCAAAAATCAGGCATCTCATTAGAATTTCGTGGGAATTTTAGATGCCGGCACGTTGTTTGGTTGTGTTTTTCAAACCCGATGGTCAAAACACCCACAACAATGTCGGGATACGGTCGGCCCACGTGGCTCTCCAATGAGAACCGAATGGCAAACCCCCAAAACCGAGTTTCTATATTAGAATTTCAACAGGAATGGCCTTCTCAAACGACGGATGAGGCTCCACGCACTGCTTCGTCGCATATCTTCCGCTAAATTCTTGTAACCAAATGGCATTTGGGAATTTAGTTCCAACAAAATCCTAGTAAGCATCCCTACAACCAAACGTTACTTCAAAACCCTACCCCCATAAGGTCCTTTCATTGCCATTCTGCACAAATCCCCTTTCACTTCCCCTTCCCCTTCCCGCCGAGATTCACGAACCAAACAGACCCGTAGAGATCGCCGGAGAAGAGGACGGAAAAAAAAAAAAACACAAACGGGAGGAGAGAAGAGGGAAGAGAGAAGAGGGAAGAGAAAGAGAGGGAAACTGAAATGCTTTTTTATTCTTAAAAGTCATATCACCTATTTTTGCCACAAGGGCATTCTCGTCATTGAAAATTTTGAAAACCAAATTTTGACCCCCTTCTGTCATTTTCACCATACACTTGACCCCTCTGATATTATTTCTTTTATTTGTCCCCCCTCTGTCAAATTTTCTAAAACTTAATGGATAACTTTAAAGGGGGGGATTTTATCGGTGAGGTGGGATATCAATCCCCAAAATAAGCTAAAAAGAAAGTCACTTTAGTACTTCCTTGTAAGAAATTAAATGGGCCCACTACTGCTTTATTCGTATGATCTCTGCCCCACTGTACCAAATGAAACGTTTCAATTGGTGCAGGATTTTAGAAACAGCACTTATATAGCTCTAGTGCAATTGAAACGTTTCAATTGGTGCAGGATTTTAGAAGCAGCATTTGTACAGTCCTTGTCGTTGCCCCCTGTATAGAATTTGTCCCTCCTAAAAATGGAAACTGTCCCCATTAATTTGCCTTTTAACTTATCCTCCAAGCAACCCAAATAATGCCCATCTCTCTCTCTCTCCTGTTGACTAAAGTCTATTTCTCGTTCCAGCCCATGCCATGCAATTGGTGCAAAATAGTGGACCCTACCCATCCAAACAAGGGCTTTTAAGATAATGGCCCACCACATCAAAATATGGAGATTTTATATGGTGTAAGTCCCTATAGTTCAGTGTTTTTCCAAAAGTACTTTACGGCCCACACCATAGATGATCCAAACCGTCCCATTGATGGGCCACAATATAAATAGGTCGTGCGAAAAAAAAAATTCATTTCCATAGAATGATCCGAACCCTCCAATCTATAGGGGTTTCCATAAGATACAGTTCCTATAAAAATTGGGGTTCATCATATGGTAATGATTTTTGGGCAGAACCTATTTATGTTGTTGACCATCAAATGGACAGTTTCGATCATCCTATAGTGTGGGCCGTACAATGTGTTTTGAATACACGCTTGCACCATATAAAAACTCTAAAATATGAGATGTAAATTGTGGATTCTGTTTGTACCGAAATCTGGCCCGATCGAATGTGCTTCGGTAGAGCCTTGATTTGTGCTCGTCCTACGCTCAAAGAATTTGTGTTAGGGGTCCCAAACTTTGGACTCCGGAAGACCACTTAAGTCAGAAATCCGCAACAAGAGGTAATCAATGCAATAATGAAGCAGAGTGACGGTTAGCGGCGTTAAGAACACCGCTAAAAGGCTAAATACATTTACCGGCGTTCAATAGTAAGCGGCTCCTCAATGATCAATGCAGGCAAAGTGTAAATTTGTCCGCCCCCTGTGTAAATTCCTGGCTCCACCCTTGGTAACGGTGCTTTGATGTGAGATCATATATATCTTTGAGCGTGGGGGTCTTTTTATAGAGGTAGAGTCCTAGGCAGTTTAGAATACTTGCCTATTTAGGAGTCTTTCCTTGGTCAACTCCCCTATGGAATTGGTTTCCATGTTTATCTAGGTGGCTACCGACTTTCCTCATAGAACTCAGTTTCTATTTAAACCACTAAGCTCTAAGGAAGCTGCTATGCTAGGTTTGGTCTTCTCCTAGGGCAACTTCCATTTTGCTCACGGTTTCTATTCTCAAAGAATGGGAGCAATGACCTTCTTGCCCCTGTTTCCTAGGTGGCAAGTTCAGTTGCTAAAATGTACTAGATGCCATGTGTCAAATACTCATTGCACATGTGGATTTTACCCCTAAAAGGTTCCACCTTATTGCGTGGGTTTGGGGGATATTGACTATTGTATAAAACCATTCTCTTCCCCCCTCGAGTAAATTCATGGGTCCACCCTGACTCATTACTATTGTGGAAACCCTAGAGACCCTAAAGTTGTGACTCCAAAACATAGCCTCCAGAAATAAACTTGGAAACTCGTAATTCCAAGAAACTCAGCCAATCAAGAAAAACCCTTAATAGGCAACTTTCCCAACTCAGTAGAACTCACTCTATAAAAAGGGAGTTAAGGCACACAAAGGCACGGATTCTAAAAGCATCCATAGCATTTGCTGAGCCTTCTGAGCACTCAACTTCTGTATCTATTGTTGTAGCCGACTTAAGCAATAGATAGCCTCCACGAATCCCAACTCCAGGTGGTTTTTGAATGTTCTTATATGAACGCAATGAAATACCTCAACCATAATTTCATTTTGTGCAAGGGGTATTTTAGTCAAAAGATCAAAACTTGGATTAGGGTTCTTTAGTCAAGGGTATATATACTAATAATGTCTTGTTAATCTACATCATAGGAAACCCTAAACTTGATAGGAGGAATTCCTGGAGAAAAGCTGTCGGAGACCGTTCTGATCGCCGAAGAGTCCGATTAAAGGTAAGAAATTAGTGAAGAGCGAGACTTTGTTTAAATTCCCTTGAATACATTGATTTTATATTGATTAGGGTTTTGAAACAGGGTTTATTCCTCATTTACTGCCGTCTACCGACCTTCGGAAAGATTCTAATGTGTTCGTTGAACTTCTTGGAAACCTCGCATCACGAGATTTCCAACGAATCCAACCACGCTCGAATCCGGCAAGAATTGAAGAAGCTAGAAGGTTTCAAAGTTCGACAAAAATCAAAAGAAAATTGCCTTGGGAGAAAATTCTCCAGCTCGTCAGAGTCGGGTGACTTAACACTATTCGGGGGCTTGAAATCGCGTTCTGGGGACCGAATAGGTCACTCAGTCACCCGAAGGTTTGGTATTGGATTTTTTTATTTTGGATCTTTGAGTCCGAGTCAGAGATCGGGGATCGGGCGACCGAACTCAGGTCTGCTCCGTAGTCATTTATAGGCCATTTTGGGAACTTTGCTTTACATCTTTTGTTTTTAAAACCTATCTATGATGCCTCTTGAGATGAAATTCTAACTATTGAGAACCATATAATAGGTAATTGGATATGAAGACCGAAGAACATTAGGTCTTTATCCGAGAGAAGTAATACGGAACTGCTTTAGTATTTTGACATTGATATTCTCTATGATATTCCTTGGACTTGTAGTATTGTTTGGTAACTCCATTGATTTGAAATCTGATTGGTCACCCCAATCCTCTTGATAAAAAAAGGAAAAACTCCTTATAGCATGCTACATGACCGTCGGCCACCATGTAAAAACTCAGTTGAATAAAAAGGAATATAGAAGAAAAAAAGAAAGAAAGAGAAGAGAAAGTAGGATAAAAGGAATATAGAAATTTGAATGATAGAACAAACTACCTTTAGATAGTAAAGCCAATTTTTTTTAAAATATTTTAGTCATCAAAATGGCCACCAACCTTCAGTCTCTTGGATTGATTTCTTTGGATCACATTCCCCTATTTTATTATATTTTCCCCCTTAGATCATTCCATGATTTTTAGATGGAGCCACGTCAATATCTTGTAACCTATTGCGACACACTATATATATGGCAAGTGATATATTTGACACCTTTTCTTCACTAGGCCACCCCCTTTGTATTGATAATGTCACTTATAGGAATGAATGTGAAGACATGCTAGCGTCAAGGCCGCCAAACATAGTTGGCAAAGCATGATACAAGAACAGTTAGGGTACTACAAGAAAAGTTGCTATTAGCGACGTTCCCTTACCGGTGCTTCAAAAGAGTGTCCCTAATAGTCGATATACACCGACGTCTATATAAAGAATGATGGAAAATGGTTATTCCCGCCCTACTAACTTCTCCCGCCCAAAAATTCTGCCGCAATTATGTACCGACGTTTGTAGAACGTCACTAAATGTGTTTATATACCGACGTATTACAGTTAAAACGTCGCTAACTAATGGGTTAATAAGGTTAGGTTTTACCGACATTCACGAGCATAGGTGATTATAATAATCATGTTTTTTTTAGAACGTCGGTGAGCGGGCTTCTTAATTAGTCGAAAATCACTTCGACGACCCACGAACAGAAAAAAAACCCTCGACCAAAAAAATAGTCTTTGCCCTTAAATGCCGATCGAAAAGAGCTCTAAAAATTCAATTTCTTCTCTAAATATTTGGGTGTTGCTTAGTTTCTACCCCTAAAACTTTGTCTTTTGCTGCTTTAGAGCATAAAGGAGACCTATAATCTCTGTTTTTGTTCAGAACGGAGGAAGAAGAAGAAGAAGAAGAAGAAGAAGAAGAAGAGGAAGAAGCAGAATGAGAAGGCAAAAAGGTAGGTTTTAAATTTAGTTTCTGCTATTTTCTTCACAAATATATAGAGGTTTATTTTTCTCTTCTTTTCCCCATATCGGACCTTGTTGTTTGCAAGGATTTTAAATGCAAAATCTCCTGATTTAGGTCACTGTTCGTGCAAGGAGGGAAAATACCATTTAAGTCCTATTCATGGTATTTGCTGCTGTCATTGAAGATTTGGGGATTTTATTTTGAGGTATGTTGAACCCTAGTAGATGAAGCTAAAACCTTGTATTTTTTCCATCTAAAAATGCTATTACCAGTGAAGCTAATATCGATTTAGGGTTTTTTGCTGATCTCTGCAATTTTTTTGGGGGATTTGGAATGATTATTTGTTTTTTTGGATTTATCGACGGGGTTTCATGTGATATGTTGTCATGTTCCCTTTTAGTTTCATGTTGTAGAGAATGATGTGTTATGAAAAGAAAAGCAAGGCTTCAAATTTCAGGGGCTCCCTCATTTAGGTATTTGGTATCTTAATAAATCATGGGATTTGTATGGATTTTAGGAACTCTGTTCCATGATGTTCCATGATCTGAAATTGATATGCAATGTAGTGACAACTAAGTCCATTTAGGTATTAATTGTTTTAGATTTTCCCCTCTTTATTCTAAGAGTCAAGTTTTTTTAACTTTTGAGAATATTGCTGTAATCATATTTCATGCTCATCTTTAAGCAAGGGATAATCTACTAGGTCAATGTATTTTCTGAATTTGAATATTGTTTTGATTTATAATGTTAGAATGTAATTTTAAGGCTTTTGTGCTTGCATCCTAAAACTTTTGTTTGTGGTATTGTCTTTAGCATGTTCTTGGTATGATGTTATTTTAGCATATTTTAGCATGCTATTTCTACCACAATTTCAAGATTTTAGCATGTTATTATCCAGCATGGATGCTAGACACCCTGTTTGTTTGTGATTTGCATAGCCTACAAATTCTTCATAGTGATGAAGAATGGGAATGTGTGATGGAGAAGGGGGAACTCCCACAAATTAAAAGAGCCTTGAAGGAGCTCTCTGTTTTTTAAAATAGAAAATGTAGCAGTCATATGCATATTCAAAACATGTCCATAACACAGTCATATGCATATTCATAGATGAGATCCCAGAGTTGGGGAATGAAGAGTCTGCCCCTAAAATAGCAGCATGTATGTACCCTGTATTTTCCTATCACTAAGGCTTCATGTGCTGGAAAGAAAATGGATAATTAGTGACCAATTAGAGCTTTCTCCAAAGTGATAAGTTTCAAGATCAATTAGAACAGGAAAAGATAGCAAGTATGCTAAGCAGACCTCTAAAGTACACAATAGATTCTTTAGGAGGAAAATGTGGTTCACTGCAAGCATAGGTGTAAGCATTTTCATCTTCCAACTAAAAGAGTGTAGACACCCCCATTTTGCTCCGCTCTGATCAACAAAGAAGTTAATGTTTTGTTACCGGTCTTTTTCAGTGTTTTGCATTCTCGTGTCCACTCCCTATGTTTTCTCGATCTTTTCAAATATGTCTGCCATGTTCTGCATTTTTCTTTTCGCTAAGTGTTGAGAAGGGTTATTTAGAAGAATCCAAACCAGAATGAATTTGGACCCATTTGGTGGGGCCGCATTGTGCATTTTTATTAGCTTTGGACCAAGTAAGTTGGTCCAGCTAAAGAGCATTCAAGTCATTTGTAGGGTTTACTATGGTTTTCGAAGATCAATTACTAGGAAAAAAATAAGTTCGTCCAACCTGGAATGGAGTTCACTAAATTAAAGCAAGCGGGCCCACCAAAATCTTGATGAATGGATCTCACGGAAAATTCGGCCAAGGAATGGGCCTAGCATTTGGTTGTGGGATTCAAAATCGAGTGGCCTACTCAATATGCGTGGGGCCCACCCAAAGCGATTCAAATTTTCTTCTTCTGAGTCCATATTTAAACCTAATGGAAAAGTTTTGTGGGGCACCCATTAACTAATATGGAGGCAATTTGAAGGGTATGATTTATTTATATTGAAGCCCGTTAATTGGACGGTTTGAATTATCCAATGGAAATATTTTGGGATGCAATTTATATTGTGGCTAATCATGTGGGCGGTTTGGATCAGTCCATGGGATTGATCTGCGAGGGCGCAACCCAATTTGCTGTGGGGTATTAAATAGATGGCTAGGATCAGTTTCTAAGGATGGGATAGGGGAATGCGAATTATTTTGCAGCCCAGCAAATGGACGATTTGGATCATCTATTAAATAAAGGAAGTAGGGCCCACTATTGCCAAAATGGGGAGATATGGACGTTCATATAATTATGGGTTTTGATCAAAACAGTTGAGTCCATCCAAGGTCATTCCAATATTAGTGTCAAGAGGATGAATGTCTTTGCTAAAGATAGAGATCATGAAAACAGCAACCTACCCAGCATGGCAACAATTACCTTTGATATATATATATATATATAATGGCAATTAGGATGTCGCTGGAGGGACGAAAAATCGAGAAAAAAAAGGCAGCAACCCAACTTTCTATGTTTTCACGCAATTACTGCTGTTTTGAGGATCCATGAAAAAGAAAGTTAGAGAGGATAATAAAAAAGGAAAAACGGAGACTAGAAGGGAGCTCTGCCTGCTTGATCCCAAATCTCCCTCTCCATTTCTCACTGGTTTTTTTTTCTGGCACCCTCACTTATCACCCTCTAGTTTTTTTTTTCCCAACAGCAGCCTCCCGTGTTTCCCTCTCCTTCAGTTTCTCTATCCCATAACAACCATCTCCACCTCTCCCTCTGTGATCCCACGGTCTCTCCACTCTCTCACCATCTACAGCCCATCGAAAAAAAAGAGAAAAAAGGCAGAGAAGAAAAAAAAACAGAGGAGGCGGGTTCTCACTGCTCGGTCTTGGAGATCAAGCCCACTCCCCACAGCCCTCTCTCTCTTTCACTCTCATCTCTCCCCACTCCCCACAGCCCTCTCTCTCTCTCACTCTCATCTCTCCCCACTCACCATAGCTCTCCCTATTCCTCTAGAACTCCCCTCTCATTCCCAACAGCAGCTTTTTTTTAAATAAAAAAAAATATAAAAAAAAACAAAACAAAAAAAAACAGAGTATCGGTTTTTCACCGATACTCTGTTTTTCTTCTTCTTCTTCTCTTGGGTTCACTCTGTTTCCCTCTCTCTCTCTCTCTCTCTCTCACTTCCCACGTTCTGTTTTGCTCCCCACTCCACCCTCTGTTTTTTTTTCTTTTTTTCAACTTCCCACCACCCTCTGGTTTTTCCCACTCTCGGCCTCTCACTCTCCTCTATTAATCTCTCTCTCTCTCTCTCTCTCTCTCTCTCTCTCTATACTCTTCACCTCTCTCTCACATAGCTATCATCTCTCCCACTCTCCCAGGCTCTTCTACCTCCATCTCTGTCTCTCTTACTCTCCATTCTCTATCTCCATCTCCTCATCTCTCTGTCACTCTCACTCTCTCTATATCTCCCTATCACTCCCTCTCTCATTCACTCTCCCTATCACTCCCTCTTTGTTTCGCTCTCTCTCCTTCTCGGATTCTCACTCCCTCTCTATTTCTCTCGTTCTCTATTCATCTCTCTCTTTCTCTCCACAGTGAGAAAAATAAAAGAAAAAAACAAAGAAAAAGAGAAAAAGGAAACGGAGCGGATCGAGCGGCGGCGCTATTTTCGAATTTTCGGCTTTTGGATTGGGCGAGGATCTCGACTACAGGTAGGTACACGATTCTCAGATTTTTCCAGGATTGTTTGGTATTTTTATGTATTTTGCATGATTTTTAAGTATTTAATTGAATTTAATTCAATATTATATGTGTGAGCTAAAAATCATGATCTGCATGAGCGTTTCAAATCCGTTTCGTCCTGAAATTTAATACAATGTTCTACTTAAATAGACTAAAATAACTATCGGATCGGATCGGATATTGAGTCAAAGGGTTTTGAAAATTTGAGTGAAGAGTGGAATTTTATTTAAAATAATGGCTGAGAAATTACGAAATTCGAAAAAATAGCGATCTCAGGATGATCTATTTTTTGGAATTTTAAAATTTTCTTGTGTTCATCATATCAGAACAAGATTAAAGGACATTTTCCAGAGTCGTAATTTTCTTGAAAATCGTGTTTTAAAAATGGAAAACTCTTCAAAAATATCTTTTCGACGAAGAAAAATAAAATATATACTAAAAAGATTCCAAAAATAATGATATTTCGTGAGAAAATAATATGGTGCTGTTACATTTTACCTTGAAGTTTTGAGAATTTTTGGATTTTGTTTGGTATATTATTTTATGCTTTCTTTGAAAATTATCATATTTTGTGAGACTTTTTACTGACATCAGATCACCATTAAAATTCACAAAATTTTTACAGTAGTCTTATATTTCATACTTCTTGCTTCTGTAAACTTTTCAATTCATTTGGATCTTGTTTCTTATGGGATGTAGTGTTAATTCATAATCTGGTCTGAAAATAAATTCGAAATTGATAGTAGATAGTTTCTAAAATTCATGAAAATCTCACAGCATGCTATGTTTACTTATATATTACTACTGTAGAAATTTCATTGAATTTAGATTTCTATTTCTAATAGTTTCTGTGTTATTTTTGCAATCTGGTCTTATTATTGTTAAATCAAAATTAAATATGAGCTTAATGTGAAAATCTGCAAAACTTATCCAGTAAGCTACATACATTCCTATCTTGCTTCTGTAGAAATTTCAACTCATTTCGAATTCATTTACAATAATTTCACTTGTAAAATCACTCTTATGGTATAAGACTGATGAAATTCATTGAAAATCCGAAATTAATTAAAAATCATCACAAAGCTTCTAAAGAACCTTAAAATTCTGTCACATATTAATTCCTTAATCCATCGAAACAAGAAATTTTAGAATTTTTACATTTCCCTGAAAAAATGGCCCGAGCATCCATAATCGTATCCCTATTGCACTCGATCTTTGACAATTTGAATATTTAAGCTATCGTACGTTGTTGGCTCCGAGGTTACTGTCCACGGAAATCCTGAGATATGCCAGGCAATAAGGTGCTATAACCTAAGTATTAAATTGCCCAAGAAAAGAGCGCACGATTCCCTTCCTTGGATGATATTCTGGGCCGAAATTGGTGAACCCTAGAGCCATTGGTATTCCTTAAATGTCCAAAAATTGAAAATCCTTAAAATCTGAAATTCATTAACTTCAAGAACTGAAATCGATTCATCTCGTGTCTTTCGGAACCGTTGGATCACGGTATCCGTCATAAGAACCATTAGAGCCCAATTTAGGAACACTGGTGTCAGGTTGTGTCCTAGGTTTTAGGGAGTCTTAGGTTTTAGAGAGTCCTAGAGTTAGGAGTCCAGCTTCATCACGGACGTTTGGTATAGATAGCAACCGTACCATAGGTTTAGTTACACTAGTCACACAATCTTTCTCTAGGACAAGCCTAGTAAACTAGGATGTAGGCTAACCTGCATTAGTCTAAGGAACCACTTGCATTTAGATAAGAATCATATAGCATCTTAGATGAAATCCTAAGATAATAAAATTCTCAACTTGAATTAAATAACTTCTCCTAAAACTGTTGAAACAGTCAATCCCGTCTAGGTCGGTGTCTTAGTTGAGTTAGGCATAAGTAGCTTAGCTTAGGTGCACCGAATTACGTCGACTCTGATCCCAGTGAGGCTTGGGTACGTAGGCAGCTTGGATGTCTGATGGCATACCAATCGCGAGTCGGCTCCACAACAAATTGTGGGGTTTTGTATATTAATTTTCTTGTACATTCTTAATTAACTCATTTAGGATTTTCCATGAAATTAGAATCTTAGGAGAACTTGCACCTAGATTCAATTCAAACAAATTAAGAAATCAAGATACACATTTAGGATCCACAATGAGATTAGATCGTAGGATGCATGTCACATAGATAGCACATTAATAAAGAGTTGAATGAGCCATTTAAAATAAATTTAAAAGAGTTAACTTTTGGAATTGAAGACCGATTATCGGGCAGGAATGGTGCATGTGGTGGATAACTCCGCATACCTTCCATTCTTGTAACCAGGTAGCGAGTCTAGATTTCTGGTTAATTATGGGTCCTAGATCCCACATCTAGGTGGCGACTCTGTCAGTCTCTTTTGTGTGGAATTCGGATTGCCTTAGTGATCCCAAGTTCACATAAAAGATGAATTAAAATCAATAATAAAAATGCACACGCCAATCGCGTGGGTACGAGAGACCAAGAGAGAGCGTGGCGGCTCGCGCCCCACCCCTCCCGCGGGCTCGGGTCCCACAGTTTGGTGACTCTGCTGGGGACCACCTAACTTCATTACAATTCCCAAGGCTAATTCATTTGAATTTAATTTAACTGGCTCATAAAAACTCTATACTTGTTAGATTAGTTTGTCTTGTTTTATTTTCTCATCACATTTTACTCGAACTTAATCTAACAAAACCTGAAGGCATCATAGATTGCGCGAACATATTGCACACACTTACATCACTTGCATCTAAACCCTTGCATCTCACGTGCACACACGTCCTATTTTAGGATCCCGGAGTGTTATCTAGTATGGTTGACTGGGATTTCATCACCTGGTGCCTCTGTGCTAGAGAAGCATTCCACCCTTAGCCTAGTACCTTTATGGTACGTAAACGGATCTCTTGTTCACGTAGTATACGAACACATGTGTGAGCCTAGTTTAGGATATCCTACCCCTTTGTGTCTAGATTAGGCCGTAGTCCATCTTCCAATGGCTACAATCGGTCCTTAGGTACATGAACAAAGTCATGAGTCGAGATCCTATCTCCACTCTTCTAGATTAGGATTAGGGTTTGATGCCTTCAGGTAACACTGTTAAAATGTGCGAAGATTAAAAAACTTTCCCTTTGGGGTTAGGATATAAATCCCATCATTTTCAAAGATCTCATAGGATTAGTCATTCATGATCTATCCGTTGAAAGCAATCTTATGCTATCTCATCTAATCTTTTGATCGTGCGTCTTTTGTTCTTCTGTCATACGATTTGATCGTATCTTCATGCCATCCCCTAACTGGCAGGAGCAGAATCTCACAATCTTTCGATTATGCAATCTCATGATCTGATCATGCCTGGTCCAGATGATCCAATCTTGCTTGTACCCTTGGTCTCTTCCTCCTCTAGGGGCAACCTTTTTCAAGAATATTTTGCTAAGTCCTTCAGAGTTCACTCTCATAATCCTTGAACTAGGGGCATTCCCCTCTGCGAATCTGTCATCATTGTCATGGTTTGAATTTGCCTCTTGGGTCAAATACTGGTGCACGATTCTCTTTCAGAGCAAGATTGCCTTCTTCTAAATCTCTGACCTTAACCTTTTTATTAAAAGCTCGGGCTATTCTGCGCTGGTAACCTTGCACATGGTAAAGTGCCTTTAACCTCTTCTCATCTAGCACGTTCAACTCTTTATATCTGGCATCTGCCCATTCATTTTCTGGCAACTTAGCCTCAGTCAATACTCGAAGCGAAGGTACACGGATCTCAACAGGTAGCACTGCTTCCATCCCGTAAACAAGAGAGTAAGGGTGTAAGCCCAAGGGTCTACTCTCCAATCTTATTTTGATGATTCTAAACATAATTGATTGTGTTTTTGAATACTAATCAATTTGCTTTGAAGTGTTGTGTTTAAGATAGGATTGATCATTGAAGAAACCAACACACAACATGGTCATGCTTGAAGATGTACCCAACAAGAGTCAAAGGAGCTAAGTGGAGCTCACAATCATTACTCAAGCAAGCATACAAAGATGGAAGATCAATTGAAGACCAAAGCTAAAGAGGAATTGAAGGTTGCATAGGTATCATTGTACATCCCTTCTCTTTAGATTTTCAAGTCAAGGCAAAGTATTTTCAAATTTTTTTTCAAAGACCACTTAAAGAACTTTAAAGGTTTAGTGAATGATTATGTGTGGACCAACATGTTGGGACCCCCATAAACATTCCATAATTATCATAGGAGTTGAGTTCCAAAAGCCAAAAAATCAAACAAGAAATAAAATCTCAAAATATATAGATTTTTAGGCTTCTCGGAACTTCGAGAGTTCTCTCGGAACTCCGAGAAATGGTCCAGTAGCTTCTGGCCATTTTCTCGGAACTCCGAGAAATTTTCTCGGAACTCTGAGAAATGGTCCAGTAAAATCTTTTGTTCTTCTGGCTGTTCACTCCGAGAATTTCTCGGAGCTCCGAGAATGGTTCTCGGAACTCCGAGAATCTCGCGACAGGTAAGAATATAGCCGTTGGGATTTGAATTAATTTGTGAAATTTGATATTTCCACCCCCAAACGGTCATATTCTCTTGAGGGATTATAAATACAACATCTAGAGGCTTTTTTCCTCTCTCTTGATCATTTTGAAAACATACTTGAGCATCAAAGAAAACTTGCAATCTATTTGTGCTTGATATTTTGTTTTCTTCCCAAACTTGCCTTGCACTTGCAAATTTCTTAAGTTGGGATACTTAGAGCTTTCACTTGCAACTACCATCATTGAAGAGCAATCAAGGATCTACAAAGAGCATCAAGCTTTCAAGAAGAAGCCAAGCTATTCAATCTTCACTTCTTGTATAGGTGGCTAGGGCATTCCTTTTTTAATTCCCTAGAGAGCAACCGCTTAGAACTCGGCGGAGAAGGAGAGTCTTTGTAAAGGTGTAAGGGCATCCTCATTTAATATCCCTTGGAAGTGTAACCGCCTCGGAGCCGGGCATCGTGGAGGTCTCCAATAGTGGAAATCCTTAAGGACGATCTTAAGAAGAGTGGAATAGGGCTTTGCCCGAACCAATATACATCGGTGTGTTCCTTCTTGTCTTGCACTTTCATTATTGTTTTTGGTTTGGCATTTCATTTTGCTTTCAATTAAATTTGCACTAACCAAATATTTAATTAAGTGAAGAAAAATTCCAATTAGGGTTCATAGGTAATTTTCAAAAGGGCTAATTTAGTGTTAAAATCAATTCACCCCCCCTCTTGAGTATTTCAATTGGTATCAGAGCCTCGTCTCTAATTTTTAGAAAACCCTAACCGGTCTAGAGTAAAGATTCTAAAATGGCAAACTACCCTCAACACCATGAAGGTTATTCAAACACTAGGCCACCCTATTTTGATGGAACAAACTATGGTTTTTGAAAAACTAAAATGAAAATATTTTTAACCCAAGATTATCAAATGTGGAGAGCCATTAATAATGAATACATATTACCCACAAGAAACCTAAATGATTGGACCGAAGCCGAACAACAAGCTTCAAATTGTAATGCCAAAGCTATGAATTCCCTTATTTGTGCTCTATCTCCCGGAGAATTCAATAGAGTATCAAATTTGAATTCGGCTAAGGAAATTTGGGATACCTTAGAAGTCACCCATGAAGGAACAAATCAAGTCAAAGAATCTAAAATGAACCATCTTTTTCGGCAATATGAACTCTTTCAAATGACAACCGATGAAACAATTGCCGACATGTACACTAGATTCACCAATCTTGTAAATGGACTAAGGGGTCTTGGAAAATAATTTTCCAATAGAGATTTAGTGACTAAAATCCTTAGGTCCCTACCTTTGTCTTGGGAATCCAAAACTTTCGCAATCACCGAGAGCTTCTTCTCCCAGCCAAGAACCGTGGAGCGTCGTCTCTTTTTTTTTTCTCTGGAGAAAAATGGATTATCTTCTCTACTGGGCTGGCAATTGCCGTAATTAGAGAGAGCTGCCACAATTAGAGTGTCATTGCTATTGTCCTTTCTAGAAATTGCCATTAAAAGACCCTTCAATGTGGGCAAGAAAAGATTACACTCCATATATTTCTTTTTTAGAGAGAGAAAAAACCATGGCTTGCCTCTCTTGGCAATGACACCCCTCACTTTCCTAATTAGCTATGAACGTTAAAGCAAATGAGTGGTGTCATTATAGAATGATTTTGCTCCCAATAACAACCGATCCACAAATTAGAATGAACTTTTGATTTTTTTGTATCCACGGGACCCATTTGCAAAAGCCGAATCTGGGGGGAAAGAACACGAGCGGGTCCGCACATGCTGGGTGCATGAGCTGGGGAAAATTATGGACCATCAATAGTAGGCCCCACAATGATAATGACCCTACCAGTGTTAAAACTTTTTATCATGGCGGCCCCATTCCAATTTGTCTGAATGTTTTACAGATCTGGTGATAGGTCCACATAAATTCAAAAGCCATATTCTTCATTAAAAACAATGCAGGGCGCACCTGTTGATCCAAGTCTAAACAACTGTTCAATGCGGGCCCACCGAATGAGTCCCAATTCCTCCCCTTTGCTTGGATTCTCGCGAATAACTCTTCTCAGCACTTAGCGGAAAAATGCGAAACATGGCAGAAATGATCGACAAGATCGAGAAAATATAAGAAACGGACATGGAAATGGAAAACACTAAAGAAGACTAATAACAAGAACACTAACTTCTTTGTTGATTACAGCAGAGCAAAATGGGGTGTCTACAGATGCCCCTCTTTGGTAGAGATGACGTAGTCATCGAATATCAAAGCAAAAATGACAGAACCATTTTGCGTGGCTTTAATCGACAAAGAACTCTCTAGACACAATGCAACTTAATATAATGCAAGACCTTAGATGAAACCCTAGAACTTGAACATATATCAAAAATCTTTTACTCTAAACCACTGGAGGACTCGATTATCGGAGGATTAGAGGGTTAAGGACTTGAGAACTGGAGAACTGAAAAATCAAACAATGGGTGGACCGGAGAATTGGAGGACTAGATGACTTGGAACTGGAGAATTGAAGATTGGATGAACTGAAGAATTGGAAAACTGGAGAAGTAGAAAATATAGGGACTGGATATTTACAGAGCTAAAAATTTGGAGAACTGGATGATTAAGAGACTCAATAGTCAGATAACCGGAGAATCAAAGAACTGAGGAGTTAAGGAGCCAGTTCACTGGGAATTGTAGAACTTGATTACTGGAAAACTGGAGAGTCAAAACTTGATAATTGGTGAACTGGGGATTAGATTAGATTGACATTTTGATTGATTCACTTGGGATTGGAATTTGATCACTGGATGTTAGGACTGAAAACTGGAGACTGGAATCTTAATCTAGACATCGGGAACCGGAACTCTAGAACGAAGACATACCGGATACTAGAATTAGATTACTGAAACACTGGATTTTCGGACACTGGAACTGGATGTTGGAATTGGAGTGCCGAAATACTGGGAACAGGAATACAAGTACTGGAAAATGGAACACTGGAATATTGGTGATAGAGATACTGGACACTAGAACTATGATACTGGAATATTGGATACTGGAACTGGAGACTAGAACTGGCATAGTGAAATACTGGAATACTGGAATTGAAACTGGATACAGGATGCTGGAACTGGAATACTGGAATTGAAACTGGATAATGGACATTGGAACTGGAATACTAGAATACTGGATACTGGAACTGGAATATTGGAATACTGGATATTGGAACTGGAATATTAGAATACTGGATACTGGATACTGGAACTGGAGTACTGGATAATGGAATTGGAACTGGAATACTGGATACTGGAACTGGAAAATCAGGAATTGGTAATTGATGAACTAGTAAACTGGTTTTTTACACAAGTTTATTCGCATTTTGAATTGTTTACTGGGGATGAAAGTCTCACAGGGCTTGAAATTTCTTAGATTAAGATCTTCTTTACTGGGGATATAAACTGGGATCTCGGAATATTCGGACACTGGTACAGAGGATTCTTCTTTTGACAAGCATTCAAACAAATATTCAACTGACTGGAAGGAGATTCCAATTTTTAATGGTTCATCTTTATGAGAAACTGGCTCAACCACCATTGCATCTAAGGCTCTTCCAAGCTCAAGGTGCCTTCCTGGGGTATGATCTTCTTACGAGAACCGGGCTTTCTGATGTTTCTACTCCTGAATTCTCCTGAGCTGATCTTCTTTGAAATAAAGCTATTTGACTATATTCTCGAGCTTTTTCAGGTACAATCGAGGGAGCTGACGAGGCTGGGCCTCCTTCACCGAGACAGTTGCATCATTTGGACACAAGGACGACGATTGACTCTTTCTAAAGAGAAAACTTAGATAAAAGGCACTACTCAAAGAATTGAGGAGCTCTGAGGGAGTGAACATAGAATGACAAAGATTGACTAGCTACACTGACAGACACAGTAATGCTTCTGACTTAGTCAACGCTTTATTTGGTAAGTCTATCCTTTCGAGGAATGTTTTTTTTTTCAATTGGTAAACACTGGACCTTTTCCTTAAAACAGTAATGCCTCAAGGATTTAATTACGACCCCTAAGATTGCTTAGCTTCAATGCCCCCAGTTTTGAGGATGTCACTTGAATTTGTTTGAACTTCAGTTGATCTTCAGTCTTGATACCGGCTGTAGCCTTCTTATAATGATTCTCTTACCGTGACCAAGTCACCTCTTCGGGGTTTTTAACTTGGCGGACCGTGCTAGCCTTAACTTTTGCCTGAACCGCCTTTCTAGGTTTTCGATTCAGCAGGCTATCCCCTTAGCTTTTGCCTAAGCCGCCCTTTCGGGTTTTCAACTTAGCAGGGGAATGATCTTAAATTTTGCCTAGACCGCCCTTTCAGGTTTTCAGTCTAGCAGATCTTCAAACTCCGTTCTTTTTCTTATTCATCATTTTTTTTCACTTTTTGTGTTTCGGGACCTAGATCATTAGTTCTGAATACCGGAAGGACTTTATAGGTAGGATAGGACTTTTCAAAGAATGGCTTAAGGCTCAACAAAGATTTCGACCGAACCTGTGAACAGGTTGCCTCCATATCCCCATGTAGGAATCAGGTCGTGTAGTTTGAAGATAAATTGTTTGAAGGTTAATTGATTTTTCTTTTTTTCTTTTCTTTCTGGAATGATTGACTTCTCTTCTTTTGGAACTTGTACCTCTTTTTTTCTGAAACGATTAAATTTCTTTTCTTTCTTTTTTTTGAATCGACAGAACTCGGTTCAACCGAGTTGCCTACGTACCCCAGTGTAGGGATCAGGTCTCGCGTAGTTCGGGGGGGATGCCCCTAGTTTGATGGGTTTTCAAGAAAATTTTATTCAGGCTCGAAGGGTTTGCAAACCGGTATTCTTTTGACGTTGGGTTCTGATTTTGGGGTTTATTCGGCCAAAGGAGGCCTTCCGATGTTCAGATTGGGAATCGATATAGGTTGCTAGAGTCCCTCTGGTACTGATTATTTTTTGCTTTTTTTTTTTCACGGAGTTTTGACGGCATTTCCCGGTAAGAGATAATGATTCTTCTTCCTTCTGGATATTGATAAGTAATTTGACTTTGAGGGTGCATACTGGTTTTTGGACATCATTTCATCCTTGAATCGGTGGCCCTTGATATTTTGATGATCGCTCTGCGATGATTGCTCTTGCACTTTTCATATTGGAATTGATGGCTTTACATTGTCACCGGTGAAACCTGTGACCTTGGCCATTGACTGGAGATATGGAAGTTGTTTCGAATCCATGCCCCTTATATAGCATGTGATATTCACTTCATTCTTTCTTGAACCTTCTATCTGGGTCTTTCTCTTGGCATTAATGGTAGTGCTTACTGGACCATCTCTTTATCCTCCAAATGAGCTTACCAATTCTTCACACTCTTCAGAGGGTAATGTGTTTCCAACAGACATTTACTGGATCAAAGTTTCAGTGCCAATGTTTATCATTTCAATTTCCTCTTTTAGAAGCTGGGCTCGGCGCTCCTTCTCTTGTTTGAGCATAGGCTGCAACTCAAGAGGAGTTTCGTCGGCATCTTCTTCCTCATTTGAGGAGGGAGCATTATTCTTATTGGTTATTAAAGTTAGAAGCACACACTGGAATGTATAGAAAAAGCAAATTTCATTGAATTGAAAAAAAAACCACATCTGATAAGACTTATTCTGAACAGACTCAGAATTCACACTCTTGACTCAAAAATAAAAGTAAGAAACGACTCAACTGGATTAGAAATTTATTCAAACTTTTAGAAGACTGCACTTAATGACTGGACTCGACATCCTGGCATGACTTAATTAAAATAACAAAAGGACTAAGACTGCTGCAACTGTCTGGCTTTAGAGGCTCGGCGAAAACTGAATCATCATCATAACAAGTGCCTTTTAACTTCTAGTTCTTCTCTATCACTGCAACTGAACTTGAGCTTCTCAAACCCCAAGTGCCTAAACATCATCCAGCGGCGGTACAACCTGGTTTTGTATAGGACTATCAGCAATATTTGGCGCTTGCTGAAATGGTAGCTTGCACTCATCGATCAACTTCTGGATCACATGCCTCAGAGTTATACACTGATCAGTACTATGCCCCGATCCTCGATAAAAATCACAGTGCTCTTCCGCTCTCCATGTCCTGGGGAGCGGATTAGGAGGTTCCTTAATGCGAGGCAAGTAGATATCGCCGGATTCCAATCCTTGCTGCAATATGACAGATGGTGGAAACAGGAGAGGGGTGAATTCCCTATTAGGCTTTTGCTGAGCTGCAATCCCTGATTGAGTATATTTGAATACCATAGAGTTCCATGACGGGTTAGCCATTGATACATTATCAACCTCAGAGATCTTAGCTAGAGTCTGTGTCTTAACTTCTTTTGAATTGGGGTTTCCTCTATTGTAAACTCCTTGTGTCATTGCTTCCTCAATTTGCATACCAGCATTGATGAAGTGTTTAAAATCTGAATAATACTGAAGAGACGTGTGATATTGGAGCTGAGAGGATATATTCTTCATAATCATCTGGACTTGCTCCTCTTCTGAGGGATGCTGCATCATTTGAGCCGCTAACCTTCTCCATCTCTTGACGAAAGTTAAGAATGACTCTTTTGAGTCCTGCTTAGTTCTCTCAAGATCCTTCCTAGTGACTTCGGTCCCATCATCATATTTGAACTGCCTGATGAATTGCTCACCGATATCCTTCCATGTCCTATAACGAGTCTTGTCTAGGACCATGAACCATCTCCTAGCAACCTTGGTTAGGGAAACTGGGAACAATTGAGCCATTTGCTCAGGAGATAAGCCTTGAGGCTGACACATGATGGTGAACATTTGCAAATGTGTGATCGGACAACCCACACCATCATATTTGTCGAAATCTGGCATTTGAAAATTAGCAGGAACGCGGATTTCGGGAACCAGTGTAAGGTCACTTGGATTAAAACCACCCTGGTCTTGAAACTGAATGTCTTAAACTTTCCTGGTAAGGGTCTCTAATTTCTCCATAACAGATTTATCAACCATGAACTGAGAAGACCTACTGCGATCCTCGCTATACTGCTCTTTTTCCAAATCTTCTTTGGCTTTATCAGGGATAGTGATGAACACTGGCTGGGCAGGTACTGCTGAAGTAGCTGCTTGGTGCATAGGCCCTTTATCCTTGGACAACGACGGCCCCAACTTCTCAGAAAGCTGAGCCTTGATAACTCGGTTCTCTTCTTTGAGTTCTTGAAGCTATTAGAGAATCAAGGTAAGAGTATCGGTAATAGCAGCGGGTGGAAGAGCATCTTGGTTGTCTGCCATTGGTGAGGATGAGGACGGGAAAGAAGGAGATGATGGGGTTCTTAGAGAAGGTGGCGGGGATATAGATTTCCTCTCCAATCGCGAAGAGACCCGAACCCAAGGAGTAGTAGGGTTAGCTATGATGTTTACTTCCCTGTAATATTCGAAAGACACATTTTAAAATCACGGAAAGAAGTAAACAATGACGCATGCATAGACTAGGATAATGAGAGAGAAAGATGAACTTTATTGATCAATCATTAAAGCTTGAGTACAGGGTTCATTCTTTCAAAGATAAACGGATAAGATTAAACATGGAACTAAGCATTCTTTTTAGACTTCTTCTTTGGATGACAATCTTGCTCAGCTGACTCTTTTAGAGGTTTGATGATCCTGACGTCCCAAGCAGATGAAACGGCTTTGACAACCTTGGGCTTAAGATTCCAAGCGGGTAGAAATGACGAAGGGGAGGCACAATGGATTGCTCCCTTCCATACTGACGCTGAATCCTGGCAGGACCATAGAAGGAAGTCTTTTTGAGACCAAGAAGGCGAACGTAATTAGCTTCTCCGGTGTTGAAGACGGCTTCTTGGATTCCAGGAATTTGCCAATAAATCTGATCTTGTTGGCGAGAATTTAACCATTCAACCCAATCGCTTTTATGATCGAAAGAAACATCATGACGCCATTCGCTGAAGGTGTACAATGTAGGATCAAAATGGACAGGAGTTGCAATTTTTAGCTTGTGGCATAACCACACCTGAAGTAATGCAGGACATCCTGAGAAAGAACCAACGAAGGAGCGAACATAAGAGCCTGGACCTGAGCTGGCACAAAGACGAGCCATATCATCCAATCCATTGAAGGTTTCTGCAAGCATAGTAGGAATTGGATTGGCGCCACGATCCATTTGATCAACGAGGTCCAGAAGAACAGCTGACGCAAAGCGAGAAGGCTGGACAGTGAGGAACCTAGCAAAGGAGCAGAATCTCAAAGCGCGCCGTCGGGCTTTTTGAATATCAACAGCACCAATGTGTCCAACAGGAGGGTAAATGTCAATCAGTTGCTTCATGGACACTTCTTGGCCTTTGATGAAAGAGTTCATGGATTCATCTGGATTATTCATCAAGCGAAGGAACAAATGACGATAATCTGGAACACAGGATGGCTTCACTAGAGGGCCATCCACAGGATATTCCAATAAGGCACACCATTCTTCAAAGGTGGGACACATTTCTTGGTTGCAAAAACGGAAGACATGATGATCGGGATCCCAACATTCTGATGTGGTATAAAGTAATCCCCAATCGAGCTTAATGGTTGCCACGTAGCTGAAGAGATTTTTCTCTTGCTCACTTATGGCATAGATATGGGATTCTCTTAATGTACCACGGATCCAATCAAGAATTGTACGAGTAGACATGATGCCTGTAAGCCAAGAGAAAGAATACAAGAATGATCAGGGTTATATGAACACGAGATTGGGATAAGCTCCTACCAGTAAAAGAAAGTATGAATACATGATCGAATCACATGCTGGAAGATTGAAAATCGTACGATCAAGAGATGGGATGAGATAGCATAAGATTGCTTTCAACGGATAGATCATTAAATGACTAATCCTATGAGATCTTTGGAAATGATGGGATTTATATCCTAACCCCGAAGGGAAAGTTTTTTAATCTTCGCACATTTTAACAGTGTTACTTGAAGGCATCAACCCTAATCCTAATCTATCGGAGTGGAGAGAGAATCTCGACTCATGACTTTGTTCGTAAGGACCGATCGTGACCATTGGAAGATGGAACACGGCCTAATCTAGACACAAATGGGGTAAGATATCCTAAACTAGGCTCACACACGTGATGCACATGTGTTCGTATTCTACATGCATGTGTGGGTTAATCTAGGGGTAAGGCCAAGAGTTCCCTTAGCATGAATCCATGTTCGATATACTGTACCAGTGTCCGGCGTATCAGTACGTGAACAAGAGATCCGTTTATGCACCATAAGGTGCTAGGCTAAGGGTGGAATGCTTCTCTAACACAGAGGCACCAGGTGATGAAATCCCAGTCAACCATGCTAGATAACACTCCGGGTTCCTAAAATAGGACGTGTGTGCATGTGAGATGCAGGGTTTAGATACAAATGATGTAAGTGTGTGCAATAAGTTCGCGCAATCTATGATGCCTTCAGGTTTTGTTAGATTAAGTTCGAGTAAAATGTGATGAGAAAATAAAGCATACAAACTAATCTAACAAGTATATAAGAGATAGAGTTTTTATGAGCCAGTTAAATTAAATTCAAATGAATTATCTTTTGAAATTTGAATGAAGTTAGGTGATCCCCAGCAGAGTTGCCAAACTGTGGGACCCGATCCCGCGAGAGGGGGTGGGGCGTGAGCCGCCACGCACTCTCTTGGTCTCTCGTACCCACGCGATTGGCGTGTGCGTTTTTATTATTGATTTTAATTCATCTTTTATGTGAACTTGGGATCACTAAGGCAATCCGAATTCCACACAAAAGAAACTGACAGAGTCGCCACCTAGATGTGGGATCTAGGACCCATAATTAACCAAAAATCTAGACTCGTTACCTGGTTACAAGAATGGAAGGTATGGGGAATTATCCACCACATGCACCATTCCTGCCCGATAATCGATCTTCAATTCCAAAAGTTAACTCTTTTAAATTTATTTTAAATGGTTCATTCAAATCTCTGTTAATGTGCGAACTAAGTGACATGCATCCTAAAATCTAATTTCAATATGAATCCTAAATGTGTATCTTGATTTCTTAATTTGTCTGGATTCAATCTAAGTGAAAGTTTTCCTAAAATTCTAATTTCATGGAAAATCCTAAGTGATTTGATTAAGCATTTACAAGAAGAATAATATACAAAACACCACAATTTGTTGTAGTGCCGACTCGCGGTTGGTATGCCATCAGACATCCAAGCTGCCTACGTACCCAAGCCTCACTGGGATCAGAGTCGACGTAGTTCGGTGCACCTAAGCTAAGCTACTTATGCCTAACTCAACTAAGACACCGATTTAGACTGATTTGGCTGTTTCAACAGTTTTAAGAGGAGTTATTTAATTCAAGTTGAAGATTTTATTATCCTAGGATTTCATCTAAGATTCTATATGATTCTTATCTAAATGCAAGTTGTTCCTTAGACTAATGCAGGTTAGCCTACATCCTAGTTTACTAGGCTTGTCCTAGGGAAAGATTAGGTGACTAGTGTAACTAGACCTATGATACGGTTGCTATCCATAACAAACGTCCGTGATGAAGCTGGACTCCTAACTCTAGGACTCCCTAAAACCTAAGACTCCCTAAAACCGAGGACACGACCTGACACAAGTGTTCCTAAATTGAGCTCTAATGGTTCTTATGACGGAAACCGTGATCCAACGGTTCCGAAAGACACGAAGCAAATCGATTCAAGTTCTTGAGGTTAATTAATTTCAGATTTCAAGGATTTTCGGTTTCTGTATATTTAAGGAATACCAATGGTTCTAGGGTTCACCAATTTCGGCCTCGAATGGCGTCCAAGGAAGGGAATCGTGCGCTCTTTCCTTGTGCAATTTAATACTTAGGTTATAGCACCTTATTGCCTGGCATATCTCAGGATTTCCGTGGACAATAACCTCGCAGCCAACAACGTGCTATAGCTTAAATATTCAAATTGTCAAAGATCGGTTGCAATTGGGATACGATTATGGATGCACTGGCCATTTTCCAGGGAAATCTAAAGATCCTAAGATTTCTGTTTCAATGGATTAAGAAATTAATATGTGACAGAGATTTAAGGTTCTTTAGAGATTTTCAGATGAATTTCAATTAATTTTAATATTTTAATGGATTTTATCAATTTTTGTGAAAGTTATTTCAAAATCTAACTAGGGAAAGATTTTATTTGGCAACTTCTAATTGTGAAATGGCACACCAAATTGGAACCGGACTTCCGGAATGCCATTCCACAACTAGACCTCCTTTCTTCAATGGGTCAAACTATGGACATTGGAAAACAAGGATGCGCATCTATCTTCTTTCGATAGATGTGGAACTTTGGTACACTGTTGAAAATGGATACAATGTACCTTCCAAACCATTTGAAGAATGGAATGTGGTAGAGAAAAGGCAAGCTAATTTAAACTACAAAGCAACAAATTCCTTGTTTTGTGCCTTAGCTACCGAGGAGTTTAATAGAGTTGCTCTTTTTTATTCCGCCAAGACTATTTGGGATACCCTTGCGACTACCCATGAGGGAACATCACAAGTCAAGGATTCCAAAATAAACTTGTTAAAGAGCAATTATGAAATGTTTAGAATGAGTCCAAACGAGAGTATTTCAGAAATGTATACTCGTTTTTCTATTATTTCTAACGAACTAGCTAATCTTGGTAAATCTTATCCTAACGATGAGCTTGTGAGTAAGTTACTTAGGTCTCTTCCTCCCCATTGGGATCCAAAGGTGACCGCGATTCAAGAGTCAAAAAATCTCAAGACGCTAACCATAGAGGAGCTTGTAGGATCTCTCATCACCCATGAGATGCTCCTTACTAGCCGACAAGAGGAAAAGAAGCCAAAGGAGAAGGAGAGGGAATTTAGATCCCTATCACTCAAGGCTTCCAAGGAAGACTCATCAAGTGAAGCGGATAGTGACGAAGAAGAAGCTTTACGAAGATTTAAGAGCTTGTGGAGAAAGAAGCATAAGAAAGATAAGAAAAAGAAAGAAGAAAGTGATGTTGATGGAGCCTTAAGATGCTTCAATTGCAAGAAGATTGGACACAAAAGACCGGATTGTCCACTTCTAAAATCAACTTCCTCTAAGTATAAGGGTAAGAAGGATTGGAAGAAGCATAAGGCTCTTGCCGCCGGTTGGGATGCGTTAAGCACATCGGGCAAAAGCTCAAGTGAAGGGGAAGAAAATAAAAAAGATGATCTTTGCTTCATGACATTCACCCATGAAGTTGAGGTAAACTCTAACCCCTCATATTCTTCATCTAGTAGTAAAAGTGATAGCATACCTTATGATGAATTATGTGAAACCTTGCACACCCAAATTTCCAAAAACAAGGTTCTTAAAAAATCCATTTTAAAATTAGAAAAAGAACTTGATTTTTTGAAAAGAGATTTATCTTCTTCCATATCTCAAGAACAAGTTAATCTTGCAAATCATAAACTTGAGATTGATACCCTTAAGGGTAGTTTGGATGAGAAAACTTGCCAACTTTTAAAACTTCAAAATATGGCAAGCTCCTCCAATTCTTATGAAGATGAAAGAAATGAGCTTTTAGTTCAAACATCCCATCTTCACAATGAAAATGAGAGACTTAGATTATGTTTACATGGATTTTTAAATGGAAATAAAATTATTGACATAATCCTAAGTAAAACTAGTCTTAGACCTCAACATGCTTATCATGATAGGACTAGTGTATCTAACCCTCTTGTTAGATGCCATTTTTGTGGAATGAATGGTCATTACGAATTCCAATGTGCATCCAAGAGTAGGGCTAGATGTGGGACCAAGAAATCTTGGGTTCCCAAAACCCCCATATGATGTTATTCATATTGTGTAGATTAGGGGTTTTTTGAACTTAAAATTGAATATATTTCATTTGTATGGTTTTTTGATAACCCCTCTTGTATTGTAAAATTATTTTAACTAGGGGGAGTTGAAATTGAATTTTTCTTTGAAAAAGGGGGAGCTTTAAAATTGTAAATTTTAAACCCTTTGTTTTTCTTACCCCTTCTTTTTGTTGATGACAAAGGGGGAGAAGATTCTAGAGTAAAGACTCTAGAGTAAGAAAAATGTGAAAAGAGTATATGCCTTAATTTGTAAATCTCTTGTGCTTGTCATCATCAAAAAGGGGGAGATTGTAAGCCCAATGGTTTTCACCTTGGCATTCCCATCTTGTTTTGATGATTCCAATACACAAGTGATCTTTTATCACTAATGTGTTTGAATGTCTAAGTTGTAGATTATGATAAAGTAAGATCAAGGATGCTTGGATTGAAGGCCAAGAAGCTCACATTGGACCACCAATTGGAAGGCCAAAGTCATCAAGCAAGAAGTCATGAAGACTTGAAGACATGAAGAAATTCATATTGAAGACCATTTTTTGTCTTTTAGAATGTATTTGATCCAAACCTAGATTAGGCTTTTAGAGGCATAATTAAGGTAATCTCACACACCCTAAATAAACAAGTGATTGTATTTGTGGAGTTCCAACACCTTGGAACCCTCATAGCAATCCCATCTTGGTTGAGAACTAGAAGCCCAAACAGAATTGAAAATCTGCTCTTCATAGGCTTCTCGGAACTCCGAGAGTTTTTCTCGGAACTCCGAGAATTCTCGGAACTCCGAGAATTCTCGGAACTCCGAGAAATGGTCCAGTAGACTTTTTCCAACTTCTGTGTGGCTTCTCGGAACTCCGAGATTTTTTCTCGGATCTCCGAGAACACTCCAACGGTCTGAAAAAGAGCAGTTTGGAATTTTGCTGGAATTACCTCAATGCCATTGAACGGTCATAGCAATCCCATCTTGGTTGAGAACTAGAAGCCCAAACAGAATTGAAAATCTGCTCTTCATAGGCTTCTCGGAACTCCGAGAATTCTCGGAACTCCGAGAATTCTCGGAACTCCGAGAAATGGTCCAGTAGACGTTTTCCAACTTCTGTGTGGCTTCTCGGAACTCCGAGATATTTTCTCGGAACTCCGAGATTTTTTCTCGGAACTCCGAGAATTATTCTCGGAACTCCGAGAACACTCCAACGGTCTGAAAAAGAGCCGTTTGGAATTTTGCTGGAATTACCTCAATGCCATTGAATGGTAATATTTTGGTTTTCCTATAAATATGGGTGTTCTAAACATACAAACTATCAATCCCAACACTCTTAAACTTCATTTGAATATCCAAGAGTGAATCAAACCTCAATTGTGCCTCTGATCACCATCTTTAGGATTTGGATCATAGGCTCTCAATTGTACATCTTTTGTAACCCTTGTGAAGGGATTTTTTAGTTCTTTCTTTCAACCTTCGAGTGTTGTATTCGGGCGAGTATTCGGAGAAGCAGAGCCCATTCTCCGTGGTGAGGATAGCCACCAAGGTTAAAGCTATTGGGGTGAGGATAGCCACCAAGGTTAAAGCTATTGTAAATTGGCATTCGATCTTCGCCAAGGTTAAGAAGATCAAATAGTGAAGCCATCAACGGGTTTGGTTGGTGGAGTGGAGTAGGCCTCGGATTTGAGGACCGAACCACTTTAAATCTCGGGTGCACTCCTTCTATCTCTTTGCTCTTTTATTTGCATTGCACCATTAGATTTAACTTGTATGCTTAAATATTGTTTTTGATCTCTTAATCGGTTTAAGGTTTTCAAATTGGTAAATTCTAGTTTTCTTAAACAACCGTATTCTCCCTCCTCATTGTGTTGCCATTATAGTATAACTTGGGACTCCCCTACATCGGATTTTCACTTACAAACTCTGTCCACTGGTTATTCTAATGTGATCCTATTCGGTGCGCGATCCTATTGTCGCACCCACGCTTTTTTTCTTAGGGTCCACTACCTTAGTGACTGAAATAAGCCACTCCACGACAGGTGCATGTAGGCAAGAGTGGTGTGGATTGTGTACAAGAGGAGATGTCCAATCTTGACCCCAACCAGGAACCTTTAAGGTCTGCAAAGAATTGGAATACCATATCTCCCTGCTCCCTAGGATCTGTGAATCCTTGAGCATGGTATTCCTACTTTGCTACCTAGGGATGAATATCTGACGAATAACAAACACATCACACATATTAAATCCTATATTACCCATTAGATGTCATGAAATTAAACCTTTATTAATATTAATGTGACAAGGTATACGAAATGTACTGGATTTTACGGCACTAACTCTAGCATTTTCTTCTAAATTCATCTCACTTCAACTTGAGCTAATAGTAACATATTAATTAATTAGCGTAAACTACAATAACATAATATACATCTAAGTGCATACACTAATGTTATGGATTAAATCCTCCCTGTATCTCGTACAATAACATAACATCCATTGTGCAATGCATAAATTCGGGACCTGGATTCTCCAAGAATCCTTACGGATCAAGCGAGTCATGAGTAGGTTCGATGTCGGGATCCAAAGGCCCATCCTTCAGGATTCCAAGTGCCCCACTACACCACGCTCTATAGTCTTACTATGATCACATTTAGGTAAGTGACACCCCCACTAGGACATAACCCTGAACATGACCGCCAAATTATCAAAATAACCCTCCTCACATCCTATTTTTATATCGCGTTCGTCGAACAAGGGATCCAATCACAACAGAAGAGGCCATGGAAATATGAAAAATGAAAATTTCCTTTTTTCTTAATCCCAGAATCCCTAGATTACTAGATAATCAATGGTGATCTAAATGAAATACAAGAGATTAAGAAAATAATACCAAATTGGTTACCTGACTAAAAACCTTTCCTTGATCTACTCCCCGCATGACTTCATGCTTTCTCAAAGCGGATGCCCCAAAATTCGAAGTTTTGGCTCCCTCTGATCTCGACGAACAATGTAGGATCGAAGAAGAACACTTCTTCTATTTTCTAGATCTAATCTAGAAGTAGTAATGAATGAATGCTAGATCTATTGACTTTCTTATGATGAGAGGGGAGAGGGAGAGAGATTTTGTGAAAAAACTTTTCTGGAATTCAATGTTGGTCATCCAAGGTAGATGTGTGTGGGACCCGATCCCGCGAGAGGGGAGCGTGACCCGCCTCCCTCTCTCTTCGTCTCTCGTACCCATGCGATTGGCGTTTACCGTTTATTATTTGATTTAATTCATCATTTCTGTGAACTTGGGATCACTAAAGCAATCTGAATTCCACGCCAAAGAGAATGACAGAGTCGCCACCTAGATGAGAGATCTAGGACCCATAAGTGACAAGAAATCTAGATTCGTTACCTGATTAAGAGAATGGAAGGTATGGGGAGTTACCACCACATGCATCATTCTTGCCCGATAATCCTGTCTTCAATTCCAAAAGTTAACTCTCTTGAATTTCTTTTAAATGGCTCATTTAACTCTATATTTGTAAGTCCAACGGTGCACATGGGTTCAATCATTCACCTTACCTTCTTGTTTTGACGCTAGCAAACACAAATTGATTAGCATTGACAGCCTTAATGTGTTACTTTGAGATGTTGTGTTGTATACAGAACTTTCATGTCATAATTGCCATTACACAACTCTTCACAACACATGACTTGTGGATCAGGGATCAAAGGAACCAAGAGCTTACACCTATAGTGAAGACATCCTCATTTGAAGATGTTCAAGTAAAGAAGCTCATCATGAAGAAGATCACACAAGTTACCTAAACAAGTGTCAAGAAGAAGCTTGGTGTTGAACAAGTCATTGGTGACAACTCATGCACCTTACAAGCAATGAAGCTTGGAGGATGTCACAAGAGCCAAGACAAAGTCAAAATGTTCACCGAAGCCGAAGAAGTCCAAGAAAGTGCAAAGGAGCCAAGACATTCCAAGAAGACTCAAGGTTCTTATTTTTAGAATGTATCTGGAGTCCTCTTGATTTTATATAAAATGCACTTTCAAAAGGTTTTCAAAGTAGTTTTTACACTTAACATTTTACATATTTGAAAACCATCAATACACCCAAAAATGTGTTTGAAAACCTTGGACTAAAGCCCAAAGACCATAGCCGAAAAGTTCTTGTATTTTAAAGTTAAAATGGAATTTCACTCAGGGCCGGTCGACCGGGACAAGCCGGGCGACCGCGGATACGTTTCTGTTTCAAACAGAAACAATCCAGTATGGTGTGGGCGGTCGAGCTCCATGGGTCAAGTCAACCGTGATAGTGTTTTGAGCAAAAAGTTAATTCAAACAGTAAGCCCTCGCCGGGCGACCGCCAATGGGCCGGTCGACCGCGCCGGTATGAATTTTGAATTTGAAAAGAAACGCCCGATAAGGGCGGGCGACCGCCGTGCCTCGGTCGACGGCCGCAACTTGGAAATAGATCCGTTGGGGCTTTTGTAGGTTGGCTTTTTCAACCCTGTAAATTACAGGTTTACCCCCACACGGTCATATTTCTTTGTGGGCTATATATACACTCTCATAAACCTTTCTACATAACCTTTTGCAAGATCGAATCCCATCTTCTTAAACCAAACTTTTATATGAAAGGTTAAACATCTTTGAACTTGTAATTTTACATTCTATCAAGAGGATCTCCATAGGCTTTACATTTGTATATATTCCTTGGAGAGTTTGTGAGCTTTAAATGTTGTAATCAGCCTATTAAGAGGCATTGGGAGTTTCTTTCTTTTTATTTCTTCATTCTATGTTTGAAGGTCTCCGATTTGGCCAAAAAAGAAAGGTAAATCAATTGAACGAGGAAGGTGTCCTTGGAAAGGCTTCGTGCATAAAAGGGTTTGATCCCTTTGAGGAAGGAGTTGGTGTAAGGCTTTGAGATTCGCCCTTTGAAGAAGCTTATTGGTTAGTGAAGAATTCCAAAGAGGAAAACTTGGAAGAGTGAAGTAGGTCAAGTTGTGACCGAACCACTATAAATCTTGTGCCTTGTGGATGCTTTCTTCTTCTCCTTCTCATTTGCACATTGTGGTAATTGGTAATCTCTAACCCAACTTATGTCTATGTTTTAATTGAATAATGGTTAGTGAATGTACATTTAAAGTAACATCCAAACGCTAGCTCTTAATATCCTTATTGATTGATCAAGGGTTAAACTTGTTAAAGCTTAATGTGCAAATTGATTTTAGTAACTCAATTAATTAAGCCCCAAATTTTTAAGTAGCCAAGTCACCCCCCTCTCTTGGGTTGTCACCTTGTATTTCACTTGGTATCAAAGCTAAGGCTCTTAAAGAGATTTTTAAATTCAAAATCTAAAAGAGATAAAGATCCGTGACAATCCAATGGATTTTGAGCAAGGCCAATCCACTATAATTCCTCCATTTTTTTATGAAACAAATTTTAGAGGTTGGAAAATTAGAATGCTTGCCTATCTTAAACCATAGACTTTGACATCTTAGATGTCAATGAAAGGGGATTTTCTATTCCAAGAAAATGCACTAAAACTGATGCAAAATTATTTTCATTAAATTCAAAAGCTATTATTATAATATATTGTGGACTATGTCCCAATGCTTTTGAGAAGATTTCATCATGTTCCAATGCAAAAGATATTTTGACTAATCTTGAAAATTTTTATGAGAAAAATGATACTCTCTTTTTAAATGATAAAAATACTGTTGTTGAACAAAAAGAGAATCAACAAAAATCTTTTGCAAAGGAGAATTTTTTCAAACATTCAATTTTCGATTTAGGAAAAATAAATTAAAAATTTGAAATCGGAAGTTAATGATTATTTGAAAATAAATGAAAAATTAAGTCATTTGAGCAAAATCTTGATAAACAAGAATGATGACTTAATTAAACAGTGCAAAATCCTTGGAAAAGAAAAGGGAAGCCTTGAAACCACAAATAAGAATTTAAATGAAGAATATAAACTTGTTGGTGAGAATGAAGAAAAATTAAAATCTAATTTATCTCAACAAACAGATTGCTTTAAAAATCAATTGAATGAGATCAAATTAGTTAATAAAGAACTCTCTATGAAGAACCAAAGAATACAAGAAGAAAATGACAAACATGTTTGTCATCATATGTATTCGTGTGGTTCTAGTTGCTCTTCATCTACCCACACTTATTCATGTTCATATTGTGGTAGATTAGGACATCACAAATCTAGGTGTAGGCTTAGATTTGTGAAATTAAGTAAGTTTGTGTGGATAAGAAAAGATACACTCCCACACACAAACTTGATTGGAACCAAATGGATTTGGGTTATTATTTAAAATTATTAATATATGGGGTTATGCTTCAATTGCTATATCATATGAATTCTATCTAGATACTATTTCAATAGTGCATTCATTGTATCTAGATCATTCGTGCTTTAATGACATTCATTTTATAATCAAGCATTGATACATATCATTAGTTATGTATTTAATAGAATGTATCCTTGCTTATTAAGCTTCATGATTATATCATATTTATCTCATTATCTATGTAGAAAATAAGAAATTACCTCTGTAGATTATATATTGTGCTTTATTGAAAATCGTTTAGTGAAATCCATCTAAATGCAAAGACACACACATATGCACATAGCATCCACATCTAGATGAACTAACATGTCAAATATTACTAGATATTGATCAAATATAATATTTTAATATCTAGCAAAATTCAACTAGATCATCCACAAAGAACTTCATTGAAAACATATATCCATTCATTCATTCGAGCTTAAATGATAGATAAATATAAATGAATTTTCAGGAGTCCTCACATAGCTTAGGGATAGACTTTATATGTTCATTAGAATCCCATGAATGCGAGAAAAATAGGAGAAAATCGATTTGTCCACAAAATCCCTTGAAAAATATCAAGAAATTGAAAACAGGGGTGTGGCGGTCCACCGAGCCTTGGAGGGCGACTGTGGAAGGCAATCTGGACAAAGATGAAAAATGGACAGTAGCGTCGCGGCGGACGACCGTGTGAGCCGGTCGACTTCGGATGGTCGCAAGTGAAAAATAAAAACGGACAGTAGCGTCACGGCAGGCGACCGCGATAACCCGGTCGACCGCGACGATCGAAAACTGCTTTAAAAAGGCTTCCGTCGTTTCATTTTTTTTCTCTCCCGCCATTTGATTTTCTCTTAGGGCTTTTGCTCCTCTTCATTTCTAAATCAATTTTCAAGGCCAAAGCTTCAAGATTAAAGGCATTTTAGTGAGGTTTGATCAATTTCCCTTCTTCCGATTCTCTTTCCTTCTTCGTTGATTCTCTCCATTGAATCTCTCCATTGTTCTTGTTCTTTATTTCCCTTACCATATCTCTATTAATCTCTCATCTTCTTTTCATTTTCATCTCTTCATTTCATTCTTCATCTCTCATCTCTCTCTCACAAAATCCTAACCCTAGAATGGAATCCTCAGGAACTAAGATGCTTGCGCATAAAGATAAGAGGCCAATATGCAAATCAAAAGAATAGGAATTTTCTAATGAACATTTCTTCAACCAACAAGCACAAGAAAAGTACAAGCTTCTCAAGGATAGATCGATCATCTCAGGAAGGAAAGTCGAGATTAATGACCTTATAGATTTTGATCTCTTCAATCTCTTTGCAGCACAAGGATGGGTAACATTTCTAGAATCTAACTCCTGATTCTTCCCCGAGCTTGTAAAGTTCTTTTATGCAAATCTCTCAATATCACATGGAGGTGCAGTAATGAATAGCTACTGCAAATCACAGCTTGTGTTGAATGTGGTAGAAATTTGTAATATTATGGACGCCCCAATTAGTGGGAAGAGAATCTTCTTTTGGGGAAAAGATGACATTGAGAATCATCTCTTCCCATGGAAGGATGTTTACGAAACTCTAGGAACCTTCCCCCCTACAGGTGAAAAATTTAATGTCATGTCTAATCAAATGAATCATCAGGCCAGAATAATCCATAAAGTTGTGATTCACAATCTTACTCCGAGAGTAGAAAATCTTGATACAGTCAACATATTTGAAGCTTTTTAACTTACTGTATTATTAAGAAGATTCGACTGAACCTCGGTACTATTATCTTAGGATTCATGGATAAGGCAGTCAAGAAAAGAAAAGGTGGTTTACCCTATGGAATGCCCATCACTAAGCTACTATGGTATAATGGAGTAGATTTAATGAAGGCACACTTCACACTTTTGGATCCTATAATCGATTCCTCTACCCTAATTCAAATAGGAATAAGAAATATCCCAGGAGGAGATAGCAGTAGAGTTGGTTCTAGTGAAGTACCAAGGGGTCAGACTGAAGATGCGCAAGGTCAAACTACTCAGCCTTAGAGATCATATGAGCATCTTGTCAGACGAATTGACCAGATGAGCACAGAGATAGGGCGACTTGCTAGGGCTGAGACTCAGAGGGCTACTGAGTATTCTCAACTTATGGATACCGTAGCAACAGACAGGAAAGCAAGAGCTCGAGAGCATGACGAGCTATTAAAGGCTATATCAGGATCCCGTCCGCTTCGATATTACTCAGCGACTCCTCCCAGTGATCAACCTCCTTCAAAGACATGATGGACTCTCCAGTTCCTTCTTTTTACCCACTTTAGGCTTTTGGATTATGTTTTATTTTTTTCATGGATGATGATTATGCCCGATGTGGGCTTTTATTTTGGTCTGTACATGCCCAGTATGGGCTCATATGACTATGTGGATGTTGTCTTAGATAGGCTTGTGGATATTATAGTTGGATGCCCAGTATGGGATTTATGATATATGGATATATAGGATATCTGCCCAGTAAGGGGCCTTTTATGGATTATTTTGTTTTTCATGTCTCAAAGATTGTGTGATAATATCTATTGGTGTGGTGATGAGCTCTCGTTCCTCACACCCATCATTTATGTATCTTTGTCATGTAGTTGTGATGTGAAGAGGATGTATCTCTTCCATCATTCATTCATGTATATGGAAACTATTCCTGTCTCATCTTATATATACATGAGTTCTTTTGGTTGCCATGGATATGTTCTCCTGTGGTTGTTTATTATTTTGGTATCCATGTGTTTGTTAGACTATAGTTGTTTCAACTTTATAATCCTATGTCTAATAATCTTCCATTATAATTCAAAGTGTACTTCTCATTTGAATGGAGCAAAAATTAAAATGAGTAAGGTGATTAAAAATCATGGGCTTATGTGCTAGAGTCAAATATATTTAGATTAATTGCACATAATCAGGGGGACTTGTCACTTATAAATGTATAATCATTTAGGGTCAAACAAACTTAAACTAAAAAGTTATGTTATAGTTCTGAGCATGTTCATTCTCAAGAAGAGACTTCTCAGCCCTATAACAAGAAATCCCCATCAAAATGCAACTTGTAAACTTAAATGATTAAATCATAGATCTGAGCATATCTTTGTTCATGTAGATACTTATCTGCCTTCAAAAGTTATAAATAGAGCCCAAGTGTTCAAATCATTCCCCTGGCATCATTGTACCTTGTCATGCCCTCCAACACAGGTTTCACCTAGGGCCTATGATAAATTCATAGGGGGAGATCTCAATGGTTATATATTCATGATTATATAGATCAATGTGATGTGCTCACATGGTTTATTGCCCCTCTTATTGTGCTTAACTTTCAAATCATTTGATAAAAAAAAAAAACAATTTTGGCTTATCATGCATTTCACTTTTGTTTTTCTTTGATAAGCATCCTTTTAGAGCTTAAATGTATTATCATGTACAAGGCACATAACTTAGCAAAGCTATTATTTATCTTGACACCCCACTTGCACTTTCACTTGCTGATTCCTACCTTTTTTATGTTGCCAAAAGAGGGAGAATTTTGAGAATTGATTAGGTAGTCCAACTGTATATGCACCTGTAGACACCCCCATTTTGCTCTGCTTTAATCAACAAAGAAGTTAGTGTTTTGCTATCGGTTTTCTACCGTTTTCCATTTTCGTGTCCGTCTCTTACCTTTGTCTCAATCTTTCCAGTCATTTCCGCAATGTTCTGCATTTTTTCCGCCAAGTGTTGAGAAGGGTTATTCAGAAGAATCCAAACCAGAGAGAATTTGGACCCATTTGGTGGGGCCACATCGAATATTTTGGTTAGATTTGGATCAAGCAAGTTGGCCCATGTAAGAAACAGTCAAGTCATTTGTAGGGTTCACTATGGTTTTCAAAGATCAAATTTTTCAAGAAAAAATAAATTCGTCTAACATGGAATGGGGTTCACTAAGTTAAAGCAAGCGGGCCCACCAAAATTTTGATGAATGGATCTCATGGAAAATTCGGCTAAAGAATGGGCCTAGCATTTGGTTGTGGGATTCAAAATCGAGTGGCCCCACTAAATATGCGTGGGGCCCACCCAAAGTGATTCAATTCTATTCTTCTGGGTCCATATTTAAATTTAACAGAAAAGATTTATGGGGCACCAATTAAGCAATATGGCGGCGATTTGAAGGGTGTGATCTATTTATATTGAAGCCCGTTAGTTGAATGGTTAAGATCATCTCATGGAAATGATTTTTGGGCGCGGCCATTCTACATCTTGGTTCATTGATTAGATGGTTCGGATCATCTTATCAAATAGTTTTGGAGCAGGCGCACTCAGTTTACATTGTAGCATGTCAAATGTATGGCTGAGATCATCTTATAGAAGGAGGTAATGTTAAATTTGGATCTTTGTGACACCTAACCTTCCTCTCCCATTGATTGAAAATTGCTATTATTGTTTCCCAATTTCATTAAGAGGAAAGGAAAATTTCGGCAAGGAGGGAGAAGGTTCTAAATTGAGGTGTCGGTTTTTATCTAAAAAAAAAAAGAAAAGAAAAGAAAGAAACTTTCTTTCTATGGTGGATTTTGATCAATACAAAAATGGCTATCTCACTCGTGAGGAGGGGGAGAGAGAAGAGAAGAGAAAAATCATAATAGAGCAGCAGCCTTTGAACATCCCCTGGCACTCGGACATCTCCCAACATCCACTCTCCATGGTTCTCTGTCTCTGTTTCACTCCCTCTCTGTTTCTCTCAACTCTCTCACTCTCAACCTCTCTAGTTCTCACTCTTTCCCTCAAACTCTCATTCTCATCTTCTCTAGCCCACTAAAAAAAAAACAGAGTACTCTACATCTAACTCTCACACTCTCCATCTCTCGGTCTCTCACTCTCTCCATCTCTCGATCTCTCTGTTCCTCCCTATCTATCTCTCTGTCAACCCTCTCTGCTCTCTCTGCTTTCTGGATTCTCTCCATCTCACCCTCTCTCACGTTAAAAAACAGAGCAGAGGATTCTCTCATTATCTCGTTGTATCTCTCACTCTCTCACGTTCAAAAGAAGAGAGCATCGTATTCCCTCTATATCACTCATTATCTCTCTGTCTCTCTCACTCCATCTCTCTGTCTCTATCTCTCACTCTCTATCCCTCTATATCTCACACTCTCTGTCTCCCTCACCCTTTATATCACTCATTATCTCACTCTCAATCTCACTCTCACACTCTTTGTCTCCCTCACTCTCTATCTTACTCTCATTCTCTCTGTCTCTCAATCTCCCTCTCTGTTATCACTCTCTCACTCTCATTCTCTCTTAATCCCTCTCTATCTATCTCTCTGTCTCTCACTCTCATTCTCTGTGTTATCACTCTCTCTCAGTTAACTCTCTCTCTCTCTCTATCTCTCCCTCTCCACAGTGGTGAAGAAAAACAAAGAAAGAAAAAGAGAAAGAAAGGGGATCGGATTGCACGTCGGTGAGCTTTTTTCGGATTCTTCGGCTCTTCGATTCGGCAAGGATCTCGATCAAAGGTAGGTGCACTATTCTAAGATTTTTCCAGAATTGTTCTGTATTTTTTTATATATTTTCGCATGGTTTTAGTATTTAATTGTATTTAATTCAATATTATATGGGTATGCTCAAAATTATGTTTTACATGAGTGTTTCAAGTCCGATTCGTCTCGAAATTTAATACGCTGATCTATTTAAATAGACTAAAAGAACCATCGGATCGGATCGGACATTGGATCAAAGAATTTTGAGAATTTGAGTAAAGAATGGAATTTCATTTAAAACAATGACTGAGAAATTAAGAAATTGGAAAAAATGGCTATCTCAGGATGATTTATTTTTTGGAATATTAAAATTTTTTTATGTTCATCATATCAAAACAAGGTTAAAGGACATTTTCCGAAGTCGTAATTTTCTCAAAAATCATGTTAAAAATAGAAAACTCTTCAAAAACATCTTTTTGAAGAAGAAAAATGAAAAATATACTACATAGGTTCCAAAATTAATAAAATTTCGTGGGAATATAATATGGTACTGATACATTCTACCATGAATTTTTAAGAATTTTTGGATTTTATTTGGTATATTATTTGATTCTTTCTTTGAAAACAATCAGATTTTGTGAGATTTTTTACTAACATCAAATCACAATTAAAATTCTCAAAATTTTTACAGTAGTCTTATATTCCATATTTTATGCTGCTGTAAAATTTCAATTGATTTGGAATTTTTTTCCTAAGTGATGTAGTGTAAATTCATAATCTGGTCTAAAAATTTAAAAATCCGAAATTGATAGTAAATAGTATTTAAAATTCATCAAAATCTCACAGCATACTCTTTTTACTCATATCTTACTACTGTAGAAATTTCGATGAATTTAGATTTCTATTTCTAATAGTTTCTGTGTTATTTTAACAATCTGGTCGTATTGTTATTAAATCAGAAATTAATAGGAGCTTAATATAAAAATCTGTAAACTTTTTCCCGTAAGCTACGTTCCTTCATATCTTGTTGCTGTAGAAATGTCAGTTTATTTCGAATTTGTTTGCAATAAGTTCACTTGTAAAATCACTTATGCGGTCTGAAATTGATAAAATCCACTAAAAATTGAAATTAATTAAAACTCCTTATGAAAAATTCTAAAGAACCTTAAATATCTGTCACATATTCATTCCTTAATCCATTGAAACAGAAATCTTAGGAGTCTTAGATTTCCCTTGTAAAATGGCCATAGCGTTGTAGACACCCACATTTTGCTTTACTTTAACCAACAATAACCTAATATATGTTTTAGGTCATTAATATCTTGATCTGACTTTACGGATCATCAATCGGGACAAAATAAGATAGGGTCACTTCATAGCCCGAACCCTGATTCCATTCTGAGACCCGATTTCCGTAAATCGTTAGATCAATGGCAGATCTTGACCTGGGTCTAACCATCCAAAACCACCTAACCTCTCCTCTCATCCTAACCATCCAAACCTCACCTAACCTCACCTAACCTCTCCTCTCATCCTAACCATCCAAACCTCACCTAACCTCACCTAACCTCACCTAACCACCTAACCTCACCTAACCTTACCTAACCTCACCTAACCTCACCTAACCTCCTATCCCATTCTCCTATAAATACCCTCTCATCCCACCATCCAACAAAAAGAAGAAAAAGAACCCCTCTCTTAGAAAATTCATCCCTCTCCCTCATCTCTTCAAGGGTTCGGCCATCCTTGCCGGATCGGGTGATTTTATACGTTGGGTGATATATATCAAAAGCAGTCATTATCAAGCAAGGAATCATCTTCAAGGAATTACCATCAAAGAAAAATCAAACACAAAGTGGGTTTCCAAAGAGGTAGGCATTTATTTCAATTCTATGTAGGGTCTGTTTTCATGCATATCTTTTACTTTAAAAGAAAAACCATGTTAGGAAGCATGTAGGGTCTGTTTTCCCCCTGGTTAGCCTCTGGTTAGACCCTGGTTGCACCCAGGTTCGCTGCTGGTTGCACCCAGGTTCGATGCTGGTTGCACCCTGGTTCCCTACTGATTCGCACCCTGGTTCCCTGCTGGTTGCACCCTGGTTCCCTACTGGTTCGCACCCTGGTTCCCTACTGGTTCGCACCCTGCTTCCCTGCTGGTTGCACCCTGGTTCCCTACTGGTTCGCACCCTGGTTCGATATTGGTTCGCACCCTGGTTCCCTGCTGGTTCGCACTCTGGTTAGACCCTGGTTGCACCCAGGTTCGCTGCTGGTTGCACCCAGGTTCCCTGCTGGTTGCACCCTGGTTCCCCTGCTGGTTCGCACCCTGGTTCCCTGCTGGTTCGCACCCTGGTTCCCTGCTGGTTCGCACCCTGGTGCACCCTGGTCCGCACCCTGGTTTGTACCCTGCTTCCTCCTGGTTAGACCATGGCTAGTCTCGGGTTTGCTCCTAACTTAGACCCAACTCACTAAACCCCCTACCCATAAGCCTTAAACCCTATAACCGAGTCACATCAGCCCAAGCCATACCTTTGTCCACTCACTGAGGCACACCATTTATCCATAAATCTGGTTACATTAAATCTAACCCAGCCAGGCCACCTGCAGCTTAAGTCAAATCGCCCCAATACAATCCAACCAAGTGGGATCCCAACCCAGCTCAACTGAGTCAACTCTAGCCAACCTCCCTAGTCGAGTTGACCCAACTCTCTAGTCGAGTATGCTCAACCTCTTTAACCGATTGGACTCTCCCCTTAGTTGACTCAATCCAATTCCTTAATCAACCCATCCCAATGCAACCGAGTCGCATTCGACCAAGTGGCGGCCTTCCATGTCACAACCGAGTCATTCCCCTATTCTACTAATGCCCGTTTACACCTAATAGAACTTCCTCCCTTTTGCCTAACCAAGTCATATCCCAACACAATCTGAGTCGCATGTCTGAATCCATTTGGCCGAATCTCATAAGCCCGCCCATTTTGAATTCCCAAAATTCAAACCCTTGATGATTCCTATATGCTCAATTCTTTGATGCAAATTCCCAATTCCAAAATCCCATTGATAAATCAATGTTTCTGAATCTCAAGTCCAATGCTCAAATACAAACCCGATTCCTGATCCAAATACCAATTCTGTTTTCCAAAATCCAAGTAACCTCCCCAGCGGAACTACGTGTGGCTTGATCCCCATCGCGGGGTACGTAGGCAATTTGGCACTCCCAAGTTCAGTCGCACCTTTCTCTATCTTTCTCATTCCCTCACACTATTTCATCATCTCTTCCATCCCTTTTTTCACTAACCTCAAGAACTGAAATCGATTCACCTCGTGTCTCTCGGAACCGTTGGATTACGGTTTCCGTCGTAAGGACCCTTAGAGCCCAATTTAGGAACACCGGTGTCGTGTCGTGTCCTAAGTTTTAGGGAGTCTTAGGTTTTAGGGAGTCCTAGAGTTAGGAGTCCAGCCTCATCACGGACGTTTGCTATGTATAGCAACCGTGCCATAGGTCTAGTTACACTAGTCACCCAATCTTTCCCTAGGACAAGCCTAGTAAACTAGGATGTAGGCAAACCTGCATTAGTCTAAGGGACCATTTGCATTTAGATGAGAATCATATAGCATCTTAGATGAAATCTTAAGATAATAAAATCCTCAACTTGAATTAAATAACTTCTCCTAAAACTGTTGAAACAGTCAATCCCGTCTAGGTCGGTGTCCTAGTTGAGTTAGGCATAAGTAGCTTAGCTTAGGTGCACCGAACTACGTCGACTCTGATCCCAGTAAGGCTTGGGTACGTAGGCAGCTTGGATGTCTGATGGCATACCACCCGCGAGTCGGCACCACAAACAAATTGTGGTGTTTTGTATATTAATTTTCTTGTAAATACTTAATCAAATCACTTAGGACTTTCCATGAAATTAGAATTCTAGGAGAACTTTCACTTAGATTGAATCCAGACAAATTAATAAATCAAGATACACATTTAGGATTCTCATTGAAATTAGATCATAGGATGCATGTCACTTAGTTCGCACATTAACATAGAGTTGAATGAGCCATTTAAAATAAATTTAAAAGAGTTAGCTTTTGGAATCGAAGACCGATTATCGGGCAGGAATGGTGCATGTGGTGGATAACTCCCCATACCTTCCATTCTCGTAACCAGGTAGCGAGTCTAGATTTCTGGTTAATTTCGGGTCCTAGATCCCACATCTAGGTGGCGACTCTGTCAGTCTCTTTCGTGTGGAATTCGGATTGCCTTAGTGATCCCAAGTTCACATGAAAGACGAATTCAAATCAATAATTAAATGCACATGCCAATCGCGTGGGTACGAGAGACCAAGAGAGAGAGCGCGGCGGCTCGCGCCCCACCCCTCTCGCGGGACCAGGGTACCACAGTCTGGCGACTCTGCTGGGGATCACCTAACTTCATTAAAACTTCAAAAGATAATTCATTTGAATTTAATTTTAAATGGCTCATAAAAACTCTATACTTGTTAGATTAGTTTGTCTTGTTTTATTTTCTCATCACATTTTACTCAAACTTAATTTAACAAAACCTGAAGGCATCATAGATTGCGCAAACATATTGCACACACTTACATCACTTGCATCTAAACCATGCATCTCACGTGCACACACATCCTATTTTAGGAACCCGGAGTGTTATCTAACATGGTTGACTGGGATTTCATCACCTGGTGCCTCTGTGCTAGAGAAGCATTCCACCCTTAGCCTAGTACCTTTATGGTACGTAAACGGATCCCTTGTTCACGTACTGATACGCCGGACACTGGTACAGTATATCGAACATGGATTCGCGCTAAGGGAACTCTTGGCCTTACCCCTAGATTAACCCACACATGCATGTAATATACGAACACATGTGCATCACGTGTGTGAGCCTAGTTTAGGATATTCTACCTATTTGTGTCTAGATTAGGCCGTAGTCCATCTTCCAATGGCTACGATCGGTCCTTAGATACACGAACAAAGGCATGAGTCGAGATTCTCTCTCCACTCCGATAGATTAGGATTAGGGTTGATGCCTTCAGGTAACACTGATAAAATGTGAAAAAAAAAAAAAAAAATTTCCCTTTGGGTTAGGATATAAATCCCATCATTTCCAAAAATCTCATAGGATTAGTCATTCATGATCTATCCGTTGAAAGCAATCTTATGCTATCTCATCTAATCTTTTGATCGTGCGTCTTTCGTTCTTCTGTCATACGATTCGATCGTATCTTCATGCCATCCCCTAACTGGCAGATGCAGAATCTCACAATCTTTCTATTATGCATTCTCATGATCTGATCATGCCTGGTCCAGATAATCCAATCTTGCTTGTACCCCTGGTCTCTTCCTCCTCTAGGGGCTACCTTTTCAAGATCATTTTGCTAAGTCCTTCAGAGTTCACTCTCAGAATCCTTGAGCTAGGGGCATTCCCCTATGCGAATCAGTCATCATTGTCCAAAATTGAAAGTATCAGCCATGATGATGTTCAGAACGAACCAGCCTTCGCCGAGCCTTCAACGCCAAACAGTTGCAGCAGTTAAAGTTTTAGTCACTTACTACTTTATGTTGAGTCAGTCATCATGGTCAGTATAATTGTTGAGTCCGGTCTTACAGTTAAAGGTCAATGCCTAGTCCAGGCAAGTTATCTTCTGTTTCCCTTTCTTATTTAGAGTTGTGAATCCTGAGCATGTTCAGGATAGGTCGTCTGATGTAATAGCTTTTCTTTAAATAAAATTTCAGTCAGTTCCAAAAAGTTCACTTGTGTCTGTTTCTTAAGTGTGCTTCTGATCTTAAAATAAGACTCCCTCCTCAAATGAGGACAAAATTGACGAAACTCCACTTGAGTCACAGCAATTACTTGAACGAGAGGAGGAGCGCCAATCCCAACCTTTCAAAGATGAAATTGAAATGATAAACACTGGCACTGAAACTTTGATTCAGTGAATGCCGATTGAAAATACATTACCCTCTAAAGAGTGTGAAGAATTGATAAAATTATTTCAAGAATAAGAAGATTGTCTAGAAAAGATACAACCGATACCAGGGGCAAGACATAGATGGAAAGCTCAAAGAAAATGAAGAAAGTGAGAAGATATATGCTATACAAGGGGCATAGAGTGGAAACAACTTTCATATTTCCAATCAATGACCTTGGTTCTCAAATTCATAAAGCCAACAAATTCAAGATGAAAAGTTCAAGAGCAAACAATGAAAAGTGATCATCAGATATCGAGAGTATGAATCCATAGATGGAGGATGTCAAAGAACAAGTTTCGCTCTATGAAAGTCAAAAGCACGTATTAGAATCTTGAAAGAAGAAGATCCATTATCTCTTACCTGGAAATGCCGTCAAACTCCGCGAAAAAAAAACAAAAGAGAAAAAAAAAAAATAATCAGTACCAGAGGGACTCTAGTAACCTAGATCGATTCCCAATCTGAACATCGAAAGGCCTCCTTTGGCCGATTAAATCCCAAAATCAAAACCCAATGTCAAAAGAATACCGATTTGCAAACCCTTCGAGCCTAAATCAAATTTTCTTGAAAACCCATCAAACTTGGGGCATTCCCCCGAACTACACGAGACCTGATCCCTACACTGGGGTACGTAGGCAGCTCGGTTAAACCGAGTTCGGTCGATTCAAAAGAAAAAGAAAAAGAAAAATCAATCGTTCCAAAAAAAAAGAGGGACAAGTTCCAAAAGAAGAGAAGATAATTATTCCAGAAAGAAAAGAAAAAAGGAAAAAAATCAATTAACCTTCAAACAATTTATCTTCAAACTAGGGCATTCGTCCTGAACTACACACGACCTAATTCCTACCTTGGAATATGTAGGCAACCTGTTCACAGGTTCGGTCGAAATCTTTGTTGAACCTTAAGCCATTCTTTGAAAAGCCCTATCCTACCTATAAAAGTCCTTCTGGTGTTCAGAACTAATGAGCTAGGTCCTGAGATACAATAAAAAAAATGAAATGATGATGAATAAGAAAAATAACGGAGTTTGAAGATCTGATAGACTGAAAACCTGAAAGGGCGGTCTAGGCAAAATTTAAGATCATTCCCCTGCTAAGTTGAAAACCCGAAAGGGCGGCTTAGGCAGAAGCTAAGGAGATAGCCTGCTGGATCAAAAACCTAGAAAGGTGGTTCAGGCAAAAGTTAAGGCTAGCACGGTCCGCCAAGTTAAAAACCCCGAAGAGGTGACTTGGTCACGGTAAGAGAATCAGTATAAGAAGGCTACAGCCGGTATCAAGACTGAAGATCAACTGAAGTTCAAGCAAATTCAAGTGACATCCTCAAAACTGGGTGCATTGAAGCTAAGCAATCTTAGGGGTCGTAATTAAATTCTTGAGGCATTACTGTTTCAAGGAAGAAGTCCAGTGTTTACGATTTAAAAAAAAAGCATTCCTCGAAAGGATAGACTTACCAAATAAAACGTTAACTAAGTCAGAAGCATTACTGTGTCTGTCAGTGTAGTTAGTCAATCTTTGTCATTCTAAGTTCACTCCTTCAGGGCTGCTCAATCCTTTGAGTAGTGCCTTTCATCTAAGTTTTCTCTTTAGAAAGAGTCAATCGTCGTTCCTATGTCCAAATGATGTAACTGTCTTGGTGAAGGAGGCCCGGCCTAGGCAGCTCCCTGCAATTATACCTGAAAGGGTTCGAGAATCTAGTCAAACAGCTACATTTCAAAGAAGATCAACTCAGAAGAGTTCAGAAGTAGAAACATCAAAAAGCCCAGCTTCCGTAAAAAGATCATACCCCAGGAAGGCACCTTAAGCTTGGAAGAGCCCCAGATGCAATGGTGGTTGAGCCAATTTCTCAGAAAGATGAACCATTAAAATTCGGAATCTCCTTCCAGTTAGTTAAATAGTATCCTGGTCAAGAAATGTTTATCTAAACACCTGTCAAGAGGCAAATCCCACTTTTTCATGATTATATCCAAGAGAGCCATTGTTCTAGATTACCAATTTTAAGTGTCTTGTTCAAGGTTTCAGTTATCCAAATCCCCAAAGACAAGACCAGCAGTCTCTTTGAGAAAAATCTTGTTGAAGTTTAATAAAAGTGTTTCTAATCCATTCTTGTTAGTAATGGTTCTTCGGTTTGCCGTTTCATCATTCGTCACGGTTTGCCGTTTCATCATTCGTCAAAGTCCTAGTTTCCGATATCTTTGTCAAGCACGATCTGTAACATCCCCGATTTCATTAAGTTCAAAAAATCAAAAATTCATCAAATCCAATCCTATGTCAAATTCAAGTTCATGAAAAATCTCTAAATTCTTCATTGTTGAATTCATCAATCAAAGCTATCTTGTTTCCTTGAGCCCGTTTGTGAACGGTGCCTCATTTTCTGAGTCCATTTGTGAATGGTCTTGTGTTCTCCTTGAGCCCGTTTGTGAACGGCGCCTCATTTCTGAAGTTCATTTGTAAATGGTCTCATGTTCCCCTTCATCCCGTTTGTGAACGGTGTCTCATTTTCTGAAGTTCATTTGTAAATTGTCTCATATCCTCTTCAAGCCCGTTTGTGAACGGTGCCTCATTTTCTGAGTCCATTTGTTTATGGTCTCATGTCCTCCTTGAGCCCGTTTGTGGACGATGCCTTATTTCTGAAAAATCAAAAATTCATCAAATCCAATCCTATGTCAAATTCAAGTTCATAAAAAAACTCTAAATTCTTCATTGTTGAATTCATCAATCAAAGCTATCTTGTTTCTTTGAGCCCGTTTGTGAACGGTGCCTCTTTTCTCGAGTCCATTTGTAAATAGTCTCGTCTTCTCCTTGAACCCGTTTGTGAACGGTGTCTCATTTTTCTGAGTCCATTTGTGAATGATCTCATGTCCTCCTTGAGCCCGTTTGTGGACGGTGCCTTATTTAAATCAAATATTCATCAAATCCAATCCTACGTCAAATTCAAGTTTATGAAAAATCTCTAAATTCTTCATTGTTGAATTCATCAATCAAAGCTATCTTGTTTCTTTGAGCCCGTTTGTGAACGGTGCCTCTTTTCTCGAGTCCATTTGTAAATGGTCTCATCTTCTCCTTGAGCCCGTTTGTGAACGGTGCCTCATTTTCTGAGTCCATTTGTGAATGGTCTCGTGTCCTCTTTGAGCCCGTTTGTGAATGGTGCCTCATTTCTCGAGTCCATTTGTGAATGGTCTCATCTTCTCCTTGAGCCCGTTTGCGGACGGTACCTCATTTTCCAAAAATAAAAAAATTTATCAAATCCAAATCCTTAATTAAAAAAAAAAAAAAAATCCAATCCTACGTCAAATTCAAGTTCATAAAAAATATCTAAATTCTTCGAGCCCGTTTGTGAACGGGGCCTCATTTCTCGAGTCCATTTGTGAATGGTCTCGTCTTCTCCTTGAACCCGTTTGTGAACGGTGTCTCATTCTCTGAGTCCATTTGTGAATGGTCTCATCTTCTCCTTGAGCCCGTTTGTGAACGGTGCCTCATTTTCTGAGTCCATTTGTGAATGGTCTCGTGTCCTCTTTGAGCCCGTTTGTGAACGGTGCCTCATTTCTCGAGTCCATTTGTGAATGGTCTTGTCTTCTCCTTGAACCCGTTTGTGAACGGTGCCTCATTTCTCGAATCCATTTGTGAATGGTCTCGTCTTCTCCTTGAGCCCGTTTGTGAACGGTGCCTCTTTTCTTCGAGTCCATACAACTATGGTCTCTTATCCTCTTTGAACATCATACATCTATGATGTCTCATTTCCTTGGAATCCGTACAAATACAGTATTTCATTCTCTTCGAGTCCATACAACTATGGTCTCTTATACTCTCTGAACATCATACAACTATGATGTCTCATTCCCTTGGAATCCGTACAAATACGATATTTCATTCTCTTCGAGTCCATACAACTATGGTCTCTTATCCCCTTTTGAACATCATACAACTATGATGTCCCATTCCCTTGGAATCCGTACAAATACGGTATTTCATTCTCTCCGAGTTCATACAACTATGGTCTCTTATCCCCTTTGAACATCATACAACTATGATGTCTCATTTCCTTGGAATCCGTACAAATATGGTATTTCATTCTCTTCGAGTCCATACAACTATGGTCTCTTATCCCCTTTGAACATCATACAACTATGATGTCTCATTTCCCAAAAATAAAATTTTAAAAAAATAAATTAAAAAAAATTCATCAAATCCAATCCCCGATTCAAAAAAATAATAATAAATCCAATCCTATGAAAAATCTCTAAATTCATCGAGCCCGTTTGAGAACGGTGCCTCTTTTCTTCGAGACCATACAACTATGGTCTCTTATCCTCTTTGAACATCATACATCTATGATGTCTCATTTCCTTGGAATCCGTACAAATACGGTATTTCATTCTCTTCAAGTCCATACAACTATGGTCTCTTATCCCCTTTGAACATCATACAACTATGATGTCTCATTTCCTTGGAATCCGTACAAATACGGTATTTCATTCTCTTCGAGTCCATACAACTATAGTCTCTTATCCTCTTTGAACATCATACAACTATGATGTCTCATTTCCTTGGAATCCGTACAAATACGGTATTTCATTCTCTTCGAGTCCATACAACTATGGTCTCTTATCCCCTTTGAACATCATACAACTATGATGTCTCATTTCCTTGGAATCCTTACAAATATGGTATTTCATTCTCTTCGAGTCCATACAACTATGGTCTCTTATACCCTTTGAACATCATACAACTATGATGTCTCATTTCCTTGGAATCCGTACAAATACGGTATTTCATTCTCTTCGAGTCCATACAACTATGGTCTCTTTTCCCCTTTGAACATCATACAACTATGATGTCTCATTTCCTTGGAATCCGTACAAATACGGTATTTCATTCTCTTCAAGTCCATACAACTATGGTCTCTTATCCTCTTTGAACATCATACAACTATGATGTCTCATTTCCTTGGAATCCGTACAAATACGGTATTTCATTTTCTTCGAGTCCATACAACTATGATCTCTTATCCCCTTTGAACATCATACAACTATGATGTCTCATTTCCTTGGAATCCGTACAAATACGGTATTTCATTCTCTTCGAGTCCATACAACTATGGTCTCTTATACCCTTTGAACATCATACAACTATGATGTCTCATTTCCTTCGAATCCGTATAAATACGGTATTTCATCTTGCCCAAGCCCATTCAAAAATGATGCTGCGTTTTCATTAAGAATCTTTCAAAAGTCATCCATTATTCTCTCTGAGACCATTTGAAAATGACGTCTCATTTCCTCTGAAGCTGTTCAAAAGCGATATTCCTTTCCCTCCGAAAATCCATTTGAAAATGGTATCCCATTTCTCTCGTTGCCAGCGGCACCGCAGCGGGTTTGTTTTATTGCATTCCAATTCTAGGATTTCATCTAAGGTCTTGCATTATATTAGGTTGCATTGTGTTTAGGGGGTTCTTTGTCGATTAAAGCTACGCAAAATGGTTCTGTCATTTTGACTTTGGTATTCGATGACTACGTCGTCTCTACCAAAGAGGGGCATCTGTAGACACCCACATTTTGCTTTACTTTAACCAACAATAACCTAATATATGTTTTAGGTCATTAATATCTTGATCTGACTTTACGGATCATCAATCGGGACAAAATAAGATAGGGTCACTTCATAGCCCGAACCCTGATTCCATTCTGAGACCCGATTTCCGTAAATCGTTAGATCAATGGCAGATCTTGACCTGGGTCTAACCATCCAAAACCACCTAACCTCTCCTCTCATCCTAACCATCCAAACCTCACCTAACCTCACCTAACCTCTCCTCTCATCCTAACCATCCAAACCTCACCTAACCTCACCTAACCTCACCTAACCACCTAACCTCACCTAACCTTACCTAACCTCACCTAACCTCACCTAACCTCCTATCCCATTCTCCTATAAATACCCTCTCATCCCACCATCCAACAAAAAGAAGAAAAAGAACCCCTCTCTTAGAAAATTCATCCCTCTCCCTCATCTCTTCAAGGGTTCGGCCATCCTTGCCGGATCGGGTGATTTTATACGTTGGGTGATATATATCAAAAGCAGTCATTATCAAGCAAGGAATCATCTTCAAGGAATTACCATCAAAGAAAAATCAAACACAAAGTGGGTTTCCAAAGAGGTAGGCATTTATTTCAATTCTATGTAGGGTCTGTTTTCATGCATATCTTTTACTTTAAAAGAAAAACCATGTTAGGAAGCATGTAGGGTCTGTTTTCCCCCTGGTTAGCCTCTGGTTAGACCCTGGTTGCACCCAGGTTCGCTGCTGGTTGCACCCAGGTTCGATGCTGGTTGCACCCTGGTTCCCTACTGATTCGCACCCTGGTTCCCTGCTGGTTGCACCCTGGTTCCCTACTGGTTCGCACCCTGGTTCCCTACTGGTTCGCACCCTGCTTCCCTGCTGGTTGCACCCTGGTTCCCTACTGGTTCGCACCCTGGTTCGATATTGGTTCGCACCCTGGTTCCCTGCTGGTTCGTACTCTGGTTAGACCCTGGTTGCACCCAGGTTCGCTGCTGGTTGCACCCAGGTTCCCTGCTGGTTGCACCCTGGTTCCCCTGCTGGTTCGCACCCTGGTTCCCTGCTGGTTCGCACCCTGGTTCCCTGCTGGTTCGCACCCTGGTGCACCCTGGTCCGCACCCTGGTTTGTACCCTGCTTCCTCCTGGTTAGACCATGGCTAGTCTCGGGTTTGCTCCTAACTTAGACCCAACTCACTAAACCCCCTACCCATAAGCCTTAAACCCTATAACCGAGTCACATCAGCCCAAGCCATACCTTTGTCCACTCACTGAGGCACACCATTTATCCATAAATCTGGTTACATTAAATCTAACCCAGCCAGGCCACCTGCAGCTTAAGTCAAATCGCCCCAATACAATCCAACCAAGTGGGATCCCAACCCAGCTCAACTGAGTCAACTCTAGCCAACCTCCCTAGTCGAGTTGACCCAACTCTCTAGTCGAGTATGCTCAACCTCTTTAACCGATTGGACTCTCCCCTTAGTTGACTCAATCCAATTCCTTAATCAACCCATCCCAATGCAACCGAGTCGCATTCGACCAAGTGGCGGCCTTCCATGTCACAACCGAGTCATTCCCCTATTCTACTAATGCCCGTTTACACCTAATAGAACTTCCTCCCTTTTGCCTAACCAAGTCATATCCCAACACAATCTGAGTCGCATGTCTGAATCCATTTGGCCGAATCTCATAAGCCCGCCCATTTTGAATTCCCAAAATTCAAACCCTTGATGATTCCTATATGCTCAATTCTTTGATGCAAATTCCCAATTCCAAAATCCCATTGATAAATCAATGTTTCTGAATCTCAAGTCCAATGCTCAAATACAAACCCGATTCCTGATCCAAATACCAATTCTGTTTTCCAAAATCCAAGTAACCTCCCCAGCGGAACTACGTGTGGCTTGATCCCCATCGCGGGGTACGTAGGCAATTTGGCACTCCCAAGTTCAGTCGCACCTTTCTCTATCTTTCTCATTCCCTCACACTATTTCATCATCTCTTCCATCCCTTTTTTCACTAACCTCAAGAACTGAAATCGATTCACCTCGTGTCTCTCGGAACCGTTGGATTACGGTTTCCGTCGTAAGGACCCTTAGAGCCCAATTTAGGAACACCGGTGTCGTGTCGTGTCCTAAGTTTTAGGGAGTCTTAGGTTTTAGGGAGTCCTAGAGTTAGGAGTCCAGCCTCATCACGGACGTTTGCTATGTATAGCAACCGTGCCATAGGTCTAGTTACACTAGTCACCCAATCTTTCCCTAGGACAAGCCTAGTAAACTAGGATGTAGGCAAACCTGCATTAGTCTAAGGGACCATTTGCATTTAGATGAGAATCATATAGCATCTTAGATGAAATCTTAAGATAATAAAATCCTCAACTTGAATTAAATAACTTCTCCTAAAACTGTTGAAACAGTCAATCCCGTCTAGGTCGGTGTCCTAGTTGAGTTAGGCATAAGTAGCTTAGCTTAGGTGCACCGAACTACGTCGACTCTGATCCCAGTAAGGCTTGGGTACGTAGGCAGCTTGGATGTCTGATGGCATACCACCCGCGAGTCGGCACCACAAACAAATTGTGGTGTTTTGTATATTAATTTTCTTGTAAATACTTAATCAAATCACTTAGGACTTTCCATGAAATTAGAATTCTAGGAGAACTTTCACTTAGATTGAATCCAGACAAATTAATAAATCAAGATACACATTTAGGATTCTCATTGAAATTAGATCATAGGATGCATGTCACTTAGTTCGCACATTAACATAGAGTTGAATGAGCCATTTAAAATAAATTTAAAAGAGTTAGCTTTTGGAATCGAAGACCGATTATCGGGCAGGAATGGTGCATGTGGTGGATAACTCCCCATACCTTCCATTCTCGTAACCAGGTAGCGAGTCTAGATTTCTGGTTAATTTCGGGTCCTAGATCCCACATCTAGGTGGCGACTCTGTCAGTCTCTTTCGTGTGGAATTCGGATTGCCTTAGTGATCCCAAGTTCACATGAAAGACGAATTCAAATCAATAATTAAATGCACATGCCAATCGCGTGGGTACGAGAGACCAAGAGAGAGAGCGCGGCGGCTCGCGCCCCACCCCTCTCGCGGGACCAGGGTACCACAAGCGTCCATAATCGTATCCCAATTGCAATCGATCCTTGACAATTTGAGTATTTAAGTTATAGCATGTTATTGGTTCCGAGGTGTACTGTCCACGGAAATCCTGAGAGATATGCCAGGCAATAAGGTGCTATAACTTAAGTATTAAATTGAAAAAGGGAAGAGCGCACGATTCCCTTCCGTGGATACCATTCCAGGCCGAAATTTGTGAACCGCAGAACCTTTGGTATTCCTTAAATGTTCAGAAACCAAAAATCCTTGAAATATGAAATTCATTAACTTCAAGAACTCGAATCGATTTACTCCATGTCTTTGGCACCGTTGGATGACGGTTTCCCTCGTAAGAATCATTAGAGCCCTATTTAGGAACACTTACGTCATGTCGTGTCCTAAGTTTTAGGGAGTCCTAGAGTTAGGAGTCCAGCCTCATAACGAACGTTTGCTATGTATAGCAACCGTGCCATAGGTCTAGTTACATTAGTCACCCAAATTTTCTCTAGGACAAGCCTAGTTACCTAAGATGTAGGTTAACCTGCATTAGTCTAAGGGACAACTTGCACTTAGATAGGATCATATAGCATCTTAGATGAAATCCTAGGATAATAAAATCTTCAACTTGAATTAAATAACTTCTCTTAAAACTGTTGAAACAGTCAATCCAGTTTAGATCGGTGTCTTAGTTGAGTTAGGCATAAGTAGCTTAGCTTAGGTGCACCGAACTACGTCGACTCTGATCCCAGTGAGGCTTGGGTACGTAGGCAGCTTGGATGCTTGATGGCATACCAATCACGAGTCAGCTCCACAACAAATTGTGGGGTTTTGTATATTAATTTTCTTGTAAATTCTTAATTAAATCACTTAGGACTTTCCATGAAATTAGAATTCTAGGAGAACTTTCACTTAGATTGAATTCAAACAAATTAAGAAATCAAGATACACATTTAGGATCTACATTGAAATTAGATCATAGGATGCATGTCACATAGTTAGCACACTAACATAGAGTTAAATGAGCCATTTAAAAGAAATTCAAAAGAGTTAACTTTTGGAATTGAAGACCGATTATCGGGTAGGAATGGTGCATGTGGTGGATAACTCCCCATACCTTCCATTCTTGTAACCAGGTAACGAGTCTAGATTTCTGGTTAATTATGGGTCCTAGATCCCACATCTAGGTGGCGACTCTGTCACTCTCTTTTGTGTGGAATTCGGATTACCTTAGTGATCCCAAGTTCACGTAAAAGATGAATTAAAATAAATAATAAAAGAGCACACGCCAATCGCGTGGGTACGAGAGACCAAGGGAGAGCAAGGCGGCTCGCGTCCCACCCTCTCGCGGGATCGGGTCCCACAGCACCATATGTTTTACAGTTATTAAATATACTTGTGCATATAGTGAGGGAGAGCTGTGCCCTATTGTGTATATCATATCATGCTTATTCATCTATTGGTTGATATCTCCTTCCTCTCTAATCAATTTGTTTGCCATCATAAAAAAGGGGGAGAATGTAAGCCCAAGGGTGCACATGGGTTGATTCATTCACCTTACCTTCCTGTTTTGACGCTAGCAAACACAAATTGATTAGCATTGATAGACTAATGTGTTGCTTTGAGATGTTGTGTTGTAGCAAAACTTTCATGTCATAATCGCCATTACACAACTCTTCACAACACATGACTTGTGGATCAAGTATCAAAGGAACCAAGAGCTTACACCTACAGTGAAGACATCCTCATTTGAAGATGTTCAAGTAAAGAAGCTCATCATGAAGAAGATCCCACAAGTTCCCTAAGCAAGTGTCAAGAAGAAGCTTGGTGATGAACAACTCATTGGTAACACCTCATGCACCTCACAAGCAGTGAGGATTGGAGGATGTCACAAGAGCCAAGACAAAGTCAAAATGGACTCCCAAACTGAAGAAGTCCAAGAAAGTGAAAAGGAGCCAAGACATTCCAATAAGACTCAAGGTTCTTATTTTTAGAATGTATTTGGAGTCCTCTTAATTTTATATAAAATGCACTTTCAAAAGGTTTTCAAAAATGGTTTTTACACTTAACATTTTACATCTTTGAAAACCATCAACACACCAAAAATGTGTTTGAAAACCTTGGACTAAAGCCCAAAGACCATAGCCCAAAATTTCCTGTATTTTAAAATTAAAATGAAATTTCACTCAGGGCCGGTCGACCGAACTATGCCGAGCAATCGCGGGATGGAACCTGAAAATCCAGGCCATCTCGAACTCTATCGAGCCGGTCGACCGGGGCAAGCCGGGCGACCGCGAATACGTTTCTGTTTCAAACAGAAACAATCCAGTATGGTGTGGACAGTCGACCTCCATGGGTTCGGTCGACTGCGATAGTGTTTTGAGAGAAAAGTTAATTCAAACAGTAAGCCCTCGCTGGGCGACCGCCATTGGGCTTGTCGACTGCGTCGGTATGAATTTTGAATTTCAAAAGAAGAGCTCGATAAGGGCAGGCGACCGCCGTGCCTCGATCGACAGCCGCGACTGAGAAATAGATTCGTTGGGCTTTCGCAGGTTGACTTTTTCAACCCTGTAAATTACAGTTTTACCCCCAAACGGTCATATTTCCGTGTGGGCTATATATACACTCTCATAAACCTTTCTATATAACCTTTTGCAAGATCAACTCCCATCTTCTTGAATTGTAATTTTACATTCTATCAAAAGGATCTTCGTAGGCTTTTCATTTGTATATATTCCTTGGAGAGTTTGTGAGCTTTAAATGTTGTAATCAGCCTATCAAGAGGCATTGAGAGTTTCTTTTTATTTCTTCATTTTATATTTGAGGGTCTCCAATTTGGCCCGGAAAGAAAGGTAAATCAATTGTACGAGGAAGGTGTCCTCGGAAAGGCTTCGTGCAGAAAAGGGTGTGATCCCTTTGAAAAAGGAGTTGGTCTAAGGCTTTGAGATTCGCCCTTTGAAGAATCTTATTGGTTAGTGAAGAATCCCAAAGAGGAAAACTTGGACGAGTGGAGTAGGTCAAGTTATGACTGAACCACTATAAATCTTGTGCCTTGTGGATGCTTTCTTCTTCTCCTTCTTATTTGCACATTGTGGTGATTGGTAATCTCTAACCCAACTTATGTCTATGTTTTAATTGAACAAGGGTTAGTGAATGCATATTTAAAGTAACATCTAAACTCTAGCTCTTAATATCCTTATTGATTGATCAAGGGTTAAACTTGTTAAGGCTTAATGTGTAAATCGCTTTTAGTAACTCAATTAATTATGCCCCAAATTTTTAAGTAGCCAATTCACCCTCCCCTCTTGGGTTGTCACCTTGTATTTCAATATTAATATGCGAAGTATGTGACATGCATCCTAAAATCTAATTTCAATGTAATCTATAATGTGTATCTTGATTTTCTTGATTTTGTTTGGATTCAATCTATGTGAATGTTCTCCTAAAATTCTAATTTGATGGATATCCTATATATTTTAAGAATTTGAAAATAAAGAAGAATAAGAAAAACTACTCTATAAACCCCACTGAGTTTGTGTAGGGCCGACTCGTGATTGGTATGCCATCAACCATCTAAGCTGCCAACGTACCCAAACCTCACTAGGATCAGAGTCGACGTAGTTCGTTGCCTAAACTAAGCTATATGCCTAAACATCTAGGACACCAATCTAAATTGGACCAACTGTTTCAATAGTTTAACGAAATTCATTTAATTCAAGTTGAGTGGCTTTTATTATCGTAGGACTTCATCTAAGATGCTATATGGTCCTATCTAAGTGCAAGACATTCCCAATACTAATGCAGGTGAACCTACATCATAGGTTAACTAGGCTTGTCCTATAGGGAAATGGGGTAACTAGTGTAGCTAGACCTATGACTCGATTGCTAATAATAGCAATCGGTCGTGATGAGGCTGAACTCCTAACTTTAAGACACCCTAAAACCTAAAACACAACGTGACGTAAGTGTTCTTAAGGGGCCCGAAAGGTTCCTACAATGGGAGACCGCAATCCAACGGTTCCAAAGACACGGATTAAATTAATTCAGTTATCTACAATTAACAATTTTTAGTTCTTTAAAGGTTTCCGAATCCTAAAATCTAAGGAAAACCAATGGCTCTAATACTGGCAAGTTTCAGCCTTGATTGCATCCACGGAAAGGAATCATGCTTTCCACCCTTGCATAATTTAGCACATAAGTTATAATATATTATTGCCTGGCATGTTTCTCAGGATTTTCGTGGACAGTAGACTTTAGAGCCAATAACGTACTATAAGTTAAATGCTCAAATTATCAAGGATTGATCACAATTAGTATGCGATTATGAATGCGATCTTGGCGGTTAAACTAATATAGCATTACAAATTTACAAAGGAAATCAATGATTCCTAAGGTTTCTATTTCGATAGCTTAAAGATTGAATACATGATGTAGCATTAGAATTCTCTGGAAATTTTTATAACAATTTGAATTTATTTCGATTTCTTAAGGATTTCAAAAAATTTCAGTTCAGATTATAGAATTATGCATAAACTTATAGCAAATCTAATCGAACTAAGTTGAAATTTTTATAATGGCTTTCTCTTAACCAAAGAAGATTACTGTATAAGTTTCATGGATTTTAACAGTGTTTTGCTATCAGTTTTTTTATGTTGAAGATATATGTCCAGATTATAAATTTACACATAAACTTATAGAAAATCCAATCGAAATAAGCCAAAATATTTACAATAGCTTTCTCTTGACCAGAGAAGATTACTGTAAAATTTTCATGGATTTTAAAGATAATTTACTATCAATTGTTGATTTTAAAGATATTTGTCCAGATTATGAAATTACACATAAACACATAGTAAAGATAGTCCGAATCAATCCAAACTTTGTGAGCAAATGTCATTGCAGAAGTAAACCTCAGTAAAATATTTTTAGATTTTTTATTGCAATTTGCTATTTGTTCCAGATTTAATATGGCATGCTTGATTTGGTATAAAAACTCATAAGACATATCTAACAGCAACCAAAAATCTTAAAAAATTCACTAGAGATCAGATCAGATTTTAGTTACTTCTCATCCAAATTTTACTTCTGGAAACCCTATATGATTTTCAAAAATAGGTTTTTTTTCCAAAAAATGCCCCCTGAATTAAATAAATTGTTAAACCCCTTAAATTAAATCCAAAATTCTTCAAACAATTTGTACTATTTCAAAACAATAAAAGTACGTTATGTTTAAATTTTCATTGATTGTGGATCTGTTTTGACATCTTTTTAAATTCGATCTTTGGAATTTTACCCCTTTAAGGGTAAGGTTCAAAGGGTCAAATCGCGGTCAAAACGAAGTCAAGATTCCTAAAAATTCAAGATTTCTGTACTTTTTAATATACAAAAGACTCAGAGATGGAAAAATTCAAAAAATTGCAAAGGCTCATTAGATTTGCTTTGTAAAATGGCTTTAAACCCTCTTAAGTTGAAAAATCAGATTTTAATATTAAAAAAATAGATTTTCCAAGAAATATTTCAGATTATGAAATAACCTAAACCTGATCTCATCTTGTCTAAATTTCACATGCAAACACTTTCATCTTCATAACTTTTCAAAGAAAATCACAAATTCACTCCTAGCATGCTTCTAATTTAAGCTACATGAAATAAGATTTTGGAAGACCAACCTTGTTGGCTCTCCTTGTCTCTTGGGTAAGTAATCCTTGGATATACGCTTTAACTTACCCTTTTTATCGCAAAGAAAATCCCGAAGAATAATAATATAGCCTCCAATATGTTGAATATTCTTAGTAGTCTTTTAATATTTAAATATCATACAAAAGTTTTCAAAAGATTGTGAGTTTATTTATTATATTACTGGAATTTTTTATTTACAATTACTTATTTTCACTTGTATGAAGGAGATACCATCAAATGAACTCCTCGGAAGCTAAAATTGTGTAGTAAGATGAATTGGCCCAGAAAACTCATATTATGATTTGTTTCGGATTTGTTGTGCTTGTTTGTATATTCTTTATAATTTATCTTTGAATCGGACAGAACATAAATAAATAAATTTAAATAGTAAATTTCAGAGATAATGTGTGAAATTTCTATTTTGGTTTAATATTACTTTGAGCATATTATAGTGATAATTTGGAATGATTTAGAACATGTTTGCTATAAGTTGCTTTGTAACAGTATCAATCTGGTCTGATTTTGTAAAAATCATGTAATCCTTAAGTCATTTGAATAGAAACCTTAAAAATCATTAACTTCCTTCATAACTGGCTAATCTAGGTCATTTTAGATGAGACGGTTGTATTCATAATCGTTTCTTCATTGCGATCAGCCCTTGACTTTTTAGCATCTAAATCTAAATATATTGTTGGCTCCGAGGTCTTTGTCCACGAAAATCCTGAGAAAATGCCAGGCAACAGTATATCATGATTTATTTGCCGAATTGTGTAAGGGTAGAAAGCACAATTCCCTTCCATGAATTCAACTCATGTAGGAAAATAACTAACCCTTAGAGACTTAGATTTTTCCTAAATTTAAGGTATTAGGAACCCTTAAAAGAATTAAAAATTATTAACCTAATAATTTGGGTTGGGTAAACTAATGTTCAAGTCAACTCTTAGGAACCTTTAGAGCCGCTTTAGGAACATTTACGTCACATTGTGTTCTAGGTTTTAGGGTGCCCTAGAGTTAGGAGTCCATCCTCATCACGGCCGATTGCTATTATTAGCAATTGACCTTTAGAATAGTTTCACTAGTTAACCCTCTTTTTCCTGTAGGACAAGCCTAGTTAACCTAGGATGTAGGACCCACCTGCATTAGTTTAGGGAGCATCTTGTACTTAGATAGGGCCATATATCATCATAGATGGAGTCCTAGGATAAAAAAAATCTACTCAAATTGAACTAAATAATCTCTCTTTAACTTTCAAAACAGTCAGTACAGTCTAGATCGGTATCCTGGATGTCTTAGGCATGTAGCTTAGTTTAGGCCACCAAACTACGTCGACTCTGATCCCAATGAGGCTTGGGTACGTAGGCAGCTTGGATGCTTGATGGCATATCAATCACAAGTTGGCCCCACACACAATCAGTGGGGTTTTTAAGGGTAGTTTTTATTTTCTTTTATCATTTAAAACCTTAAATTAAAATTGATTAAATCACTTAGAACTTTTCTCCAAATTAGAATTTAGGAGAACTTTCACATAGATTGAAATCAAACGAATTAAGAAAATCAAGATACACATTAGGAAATACATTGAAATTAGATCTTAGGATGCATGTCATATAGTTCGCACATTAATATATAGTTGAATGAGTAATTTAAAAGAAATTAAAGAGAGTTAACTTTTGGAATTGAAGACCGGATTATCGGGCAAGAATGGTGCATGTGGTGGTAACTCCCCATACCTTCCATTCTCGTAATCAGGTAACGAATCTAGATTTCTGGTCAACATGGGTCCTAGATCTCTTAGCTAGGTGGCGACTCTGTCATTCTCTTTTGCATGAAATTTGGATTGCTTTAGTGATCCCAGGTTCACGGAAAAGATGAATTATATCAATAATAATAATAAAAAATGGCACACGCCATTCGTGTGGGTACGAGAGACCAAGAGAGAGGGAGGCAGGTCACGCGTCGGGCCCCTCACCCGGGATCAGGTCCCACAGGTATAGTTGAGAGACATAATAGAACTTTACTCTACATGGTAAGATCCATGATGTCTCTTGCTAACCTACCTACATATTTCTGGAATGAATCCCTTCACACTAATGCCCTGTAGACACCCCATTTTGACCTTATCCTAAACCTTTCATGATTGAGTAAAACCCTATCAAACCAATGAATTAGGGTCCCAAATTTCACCCTAGGCTAGCTTAGGGTCCCGTGTAGGTCTCTGCAAAATTTTGTCAAAATCCGAGCATATTTGCCTAGCGAACGAGCCAGGAGAGGACCGTAGTGTAAACCATAAACGGGGGGTGAATTTATCCTGAACAGTTTAGCTCGTGGTCCAAATGGGACACGAATCGGGTGTGCGATCATCAATTTCCATGGGCCTTATAAAAAAACCGCGCGCCTCATCAAGTGGGGGTGCGGATATCAGCATTTTTACTTTGATATATAAAAAAAATCAAAAGAAATAGAGGCATTGTTCATTTTCATCGAAAAACACAGAGAGAGAGAGAGAGAGGATTTTTTTTTAAAAACCCTAACCCATTCCATTGATTTTCTCCGGCCTAGCACCGGTAAAAGCTCCGGCTGGCCTCATTTTCTTCCCTAATCTATCTTATTCTTCTTCTTAGCTAGTTTTAAGCCATAGATCTAGGTTTCTTAAACCTTGATTCTAGATCTAAGAACCTCTAACCCTCTATATTTCTTCCTCAACCTCTTGACAATTACAGATCTCGTCTTCGCAGAGAGAGAGAGAGAGAGAGAGAGAGAGAGAGAGAGAGAGATCGTATTCTCCGATGAGATTCCGACGGAATTCCGGCCGGATTGCCATCTCCAGCAAGCTCAGATCTGAGATCTCTTTCTCTAATTCCGTTTCTTCCCTCTCCAAACCATAGATCTACACATTTTTTATCATTATTATCAGATTTACTCCTAGTTTTCTTTGCTTTCAAAAAACAGATCTGTCCTATTCTAATCGAGAGCTAGCCTTAATTGCATCAGATGTGGAATTTTTCTTCTATAGAAACCCTATATTGTTTACCTCTTCATTTTCCTCAAGATCTGGTCTCATAGTTAACAGATCTTACGCATTTTCTTTGTTTTCACATCATAAAACCCTAGATCCGTATCTCTAAATTCTTTGGATCAAATTCATCTTTGAGAAACCTTAGTTTTGAGCTTAGTAATGTCTAATTTGTTGTCATGCTTCGATCTGAGCTTTTGGTAGAAAGGTTTGTAGCTTAAATCTCTTTGATCGGATTATTTTCTTCAAAGTGGAAGAAGCAGACATAAGATAAGAAGGAATTTGTTCTTTGAGCTCTACTTTCGATTGGAATCTTGCAAGGAAAAAAAGGCTTGATTATCACAAATTTACGAAATCAAGGCATTGTAGTGGATTTCTTCAAACAAGGTAAGATCTAGCTGACTTCTTTTCTTTTCAATTAGAATTGTGTAATTTGTCCTGTTAATTCTGTTTTGTCTAGCATCTATTTGTGATTTTAACGTAAATTTATGATAATATCTCTTACATTGGGTAAATTCTTTTATAAAATTTTTGTTTGGTTGTATATCTGTAATTTTAATTTATTTGGTAATATGTCTGTGATAATAAGTTGTTGATAATTTCTTATTCTATCAGATCTGTTGGTTGTTGGTTCAATAAATTGAGTTTTCATGTTGTTCTCCATATAGTTTCGGTTTCTAAGCATTTATTTCTGAGAAGAAAATTCATGTACAGCTAGGTTTATGGGTACACTATCTCTCGAGCATGGGAATACATGATATCTATTTTTGTGCAAAGTTATAGTCATATGTTGATGTGAATGAACTGTGAGGGTCAAATATGTGAGACAATAGAATACTTCTTGTTCTGTGTTAACTCCAGGGATCAATCGAAGGTTTAAGATGCTATATATGGTGAAATTACTGCCAACAGATTGTGATTTATTGTATGTGAATTTTTACCTAATGTAATGATTTAAGGGTTTATGATGTTCTATGATTAGTTTAGCTGTTATCCTTAAATGATTTCAAAAGATGAATTTCTCTTGCAATGCGTTGGAGATTAGAAATTTTAGGGTAAAATCTTGCTCTGATTTTATTGAATGTCTAGTCAATTTCTTTGTGTAAAGTAATATTGATAGCCTGATTTCACGATTTTAGGCTTTGATTCCATTAGCTTCTATAATGATTTTTCTTGGAACCTAAAGACTATCAGGTATATGATTTTATTTTTTCCTTTAGTTTTGAGGATGTAATGGTGTGTTTCTTTATATTTGATGTTATACGTTTGATTTTTAGCAATAGGTTCTGCTCAATAGACACAATTCTTGGTAGACATTTAATCCTTTGGATCCTACTTAAGATAGAGATAAGGTAAATTTTTGTAATTATCAAGCAAAGGAGTGTGAATATAGGCAGCATAACCAAGTTTAATATCTTTATATTACATTTTCATGGTTGTATGCACATCCCAGTTATTAAATTTGAAACTATATAGACCCCTCTCTCTGCATTTGTGGGTTTATGTGAATTCATAATATTTTTTGTTTAGAGTTTGGAAAGTATATTTCTTATTATTTCAATTTCAGGGCGTTTGAGTAATTGTATATCACTATATTGTTCTGGAGAATTTCTTGAGGTCAAATGATTTCTCATGTCCAACTTACAGTTATAATGATATGTATAATTTTTCCTAGCAATTTGCTTTATCTAATGAGTTGATAAATTTCCAAAATTTTGACAAAAACTGGTTTTAATTATTTTATGTTCAAAAGTGCAGATTTTAGACCACAACATGATCGTTATGTGGGGTTATGTTTGCTTTTAAATTTTTTTTTAATTCAGTGTTCTTGTTCACTGTTATTATTGCATATCATATAGGTTCAATTTCCTTTTTCCACTACTAATACTACATACAGTAGTGTAGACACCCACATTTTGCTTTACTTTAACCAACAATAACCTAATATATGTTTTAGGTCATTAATATCTTGATCTGACTTTACGGATCATCAATCGGGACAAAATAAGATAGGGTCACTTCATAGCCCGAACCCTGATTCCATTCCGAGACCCGATTTCCGTAAATCGTTAGATCAATGGCAGATCTTGACCTGGGTCTAACCATCCAAAACCACCTAACCTCTCCTCTCATCCTAACCATCCAAACCTCACCTAACCTCACCTAACCTCTCCTCTCATCCTAACCATCCAAACCTCACCTAACCTCACCTAACCTCACCTAACCACCTAACCTCACCTAACCTTACCTAACCTCACCTAACCTCACCTAACCTCCTATCTCATTCTCCTATAAATACCCTCTCATCCCACCATCCAACAAAGAAGAAGAAAAAGAACCCCTCTCTTAGAAAATTCATCCCTCTCCCTCATCTCTTCAAGGGTTCGGCCATCCTTGCCGGATCGGGTGATTTTATACGTTGGGTGATATATATCAAAAGCAGTCATTATCAAGCAAGGAATCATCTTCAAAGAATTAACATCAAAGAAAAATCAAACACAAAGTGGGTTTCCAAAGAGGTAGGCATTTATTTCAATTCTATGTAGGGTCTGTTTTCATACATATCTTTTACTTTAAAAGAAAAACCATGTTAGGAAGCATGTAGGGTCTGTTTTCCCCCTGGTTAGCCTCTGGTTAGACCCTGGTTGCACCCAGGTTCGCTGCTGGTTGCACCCAGGTTCGATGCTGGTTGCACCCTGGTTCCCTACTGGTTGCACCCTGGTTCCCTACTGGTTGCACCCTGGTTCCCTGCTGGTTGCACCCTGGTTCCCTACTGGTTCGCACCCTGGTTCGATATTGGTTCGCACCCTGGTTCCCTGCTGGTTCGCACTCTGGTTAGACCCTGGTTGCACCCAGGTTCGTTGCTGGTTGCACCCTGGTTCCCCTGCTGGTTCGCACCCTGGTTCCCTGCTGGTTCGCACCCTGGTTCCCTGCTGGTTCGCACCCTGGTGCACCCTGGTCCGCACCCTGGTTTGTACCCTGCTTCCTCCTAGTTAGACCATGGCTAGTCTCGGGTTTGCTCCTAACTTAGACCTGACTCACTTGACCCTAACCATTAACCCAATCCAACCAAGTCATATCCCAACACAATCCGAGTCGCATGTCTGAATCCATTTGGCCAAATCTCATAAGCCCGCCCACTTTGAATTCCGAAAATTCAAACCCTTGATGATTCCTATATGCTCAATTCTTTGATGCAAATTCCCAATTCCAAAATCCCATTGCTAGATCAATGTTTCTGAATCTCAAGTCCAATGCTCAAATACAAACCCGATTCCAGATCCAAATACCAATTCTGTCTTCCAAAATCCAAGCAACCTCCCCAGTGGAACTACGTGTGGCTTGATCCCCATCACGGGGTACGTAGGCAATTTGGCACTCCCAAGTTCAGTCGCACCTTTCTCTATCTTTCCCATTCCCTCACACTATTCATCATCTCGATTCATCTCGTGTCTCTCGGAACCATTGGATTATGGTTTCCGTCGTAAGAACCCTTAGAGCCCAATTTAGGAACAATGGTGTCGTGTCGTGTTGTGTCCTAAGTTTTAGGGAGTCCTAGAGTTAGGAGTCCAGCCTCATCACGGACGCTTGCTATGTATAGCAACCGTGCCATAGGTCAAGTTACACTAGTCATCCAGTTTTTCCCTAGGACAAGCCTAGTAAACTAGGATGTAGGCTAACCTGCATTAGTCTAAGGGACAACTTGCATTTAGATAGGATCATATAGCATCTTTGATGAAATCCTAAGATAATAAAATCCTCAACTTGAATTAAATAACTTCTCTTAAAACTGTTGAAACAGTCAATCCCGTCTAGATCGGTGTCCTAGTTGAGTTAGGCATATGTAGCTTAGCTTAGGTGCACCGAACTACGTCGACTCTGATCCCAGTGAGGCTTGGGTACGTAGGCAGCTTGGATGTCTGACGGCATACCACCCGCGAGTCGGCACCACAACAAATTGTGGTGTTTTGTATATTAATTTTCTTGTAAATGCTTAATCAAATCACTTAGGACTTTCCATGAAATTAGAATTTTATGAGAACTTTCACTTCGATTGAATCCAGACAAATTAATAAATCAAGATACACATTTAGGATTCACATTGAAATTAGATGTTAGGATGCATGTCACTTAGTTCGCACTTTAACATAGAGTTGAATGAGCCATTTAAAATAAATTTAAAAGAGTTAGCTTTTGGAATCGAAGACCGATTATCGGGCAGGAATGGTGCATGTGGTGGATAACTCCCCATACCTTCCATTCTCGTAACCAGGTAGCGAGTCTAGATTTCTGGTTAATTATGGGTCCTAGATCCCATATCTAGGTGGCGACTCTGTCAGTCACTTTCGTGTGGAATTCAGATTGCCTTAGTGATCCCAAGTTCACAGGAAAGATGAATTCAAATCAATATTAAAATGCACACGCCAATCGCGTGGATACGAGAGACCAAGAGAGAGAGCGCGGCGGCTCGCGCCCCACCCCTCTCGCGGGATCGGGTACCACAGTTTGGCGACTCTGCTGGGGATGACCTAACTTCATTGAAATTTCAAAAGATAATTCATTTGAATTTAATTTAACTGGCTCATAAAAACTCTATACTTGATAGATTACTTTGTCTTGTTTTATTTTCTCATCACATTTTACTTGAACTTAATCTAACAAAACCTGAAGGCATCGTAGATTGCGCAAACATATTGCATACACTTACATCACTTGCATCTAAACCCTTGCATCTCACGTGCACACACATCCTATTTTAGGAACCCGGAGTGTTATCTAGCATGGTTGACTGGGATTTCATCACCTGGTGCCTCTGTGCTAGAGAAGCATTCCACCCTTAGCCTAGTACCTTTATGGTACGTAAACGGATCTCTTGTTCACGTACTGATACGCCGGACACTGGTACAGTATATCGAACATGGATTCGCGCTAAGGGAACTCTTGGCCTTACCCCTAGATTAACCCACACATGCATGTAGTATACGAACACATGTGCATCACGTGTGTGAGCCTAGTTTAGGATATCCTACCTATTTGTGTCTAGATTAGGCCGTAGTCCATCTTCCAATGGCTACGATCGGTCCTTAGATACACGAACAAAGTCATGAGTCGAGATCCTCTCTCCACTCCGCTAGACTAGGATTAGGGTTGATTCCCTCAGGTAACACTGTTAAAATGTGTGAAGATTAAAAACTTTCCCTTTGGGGTTAGGATATAAATCCCATCATTTTCAAAGATCTCATAGGATTAGTCATTCATGATCTATCCGTTGAAAGCAATCTTATGCTATCTCATCTAATCTCTTGATCGTGCGTCTTTCATTCTTCTGTCATACAATTCGATCGTATCTTCATGCCATCCCCTAACTGGCAGGAGCAGAATCTCACAATCTTTCGATTATGCAATCTCATGATCTGATCATGCCTGGTCCAGATGATCCAATCTTACTTGTACCCTTAGTCCTTTCTTACTCTAAGGGCAACCTTTTTCAAGAATATTTTGCTAAGTCCTTCAGAGTTCACTATCATAATCCTTGAACTAGGGGCATTCCCCTATGCGAATCAGTCATCATGGTCAGTACAATTGTTGAGTCCGGTCTTACATTTCAAGGTCAATGCCTAGTCCAGGCAAATCATCTCTCTTTTTTATTTAGAGTTGTGAATCCTGAGCATGTTCAGGATAGGTCGTGTCCAATAATTCACTTGTGTTTGTTTCTTAAGTGTGCTTCTGATCTTAAAATAAGACTCCCTCCTCAAATGAGGACAAAATTGACGAAACTCCACTTGAGTCACAGCAATTACTTGAACAAGAGGAGGAGCGCCAATCCCAGCTTTTCAAAAATGAAATTGAAGTGGTAAACGCTGGCACTGAAACTTTGATTCAGTAAATGCCGATTGAAAATACATTACCCTCTGAAGAGTGTGAAGAATTGATAAAATTATTTCAAGAATAAGATGATTGTCTAGAAAAGCTACAACCGATACCAGGGGCAAGACATAGTTGGAAAGGTCAAAGAAAATGAAGAAAGTGAGAAGATATATGCTATACAAGGGGCATAGAGTGGAAACAACTTTCATATTTCCAATTAATGACCTTGGTTCTCAAATTCATAACATAAAGCCAACAAATTCAAGATAAGAAGTTCAAGAGCAAGCATTGAAAAGTGATCATCAGAACGAATCCATAGATGGAGGATGTCAAAGAACAAGTTTCGCTCTATGAAAGTCGAAAGCACACTTTAGAATCTTGGAAGAAGAAGATCCATTATCTCTTACCTGGAAATGCCGTCAAACTCCGCGAAAAAAAAAAAAAACAAAAGAGAAAAAAAAATAATCAGTACCAGAGGGACTCTAGTAACCTAGATCGATTCCCAATCTGAACATCGAAAGGCCTCCTTTGGCCGATTAAATCCCAAAATCAAAACCCAATGTCAAAAGAATACCGATTTGCAAACCCTTCGAGCCTAAATCAAATTTTCTTGAAAACCCATCAAACTTGGGGCATTCCCCCGAACTACGCGAGACCTGATCCCTACACTGGGGTACGTAGGCAGCTCGGTTAAACCGAGTTCGGTCGATTCAAAAAAAAAAGAAAAAGAAAAATCAATCGTTCCAGAAAAAAAAAAAAAGATGGACAAGTTCCAAAAGAAGAGAAGTTAATTGTTCCAGAAAGAAAAGAAAAAAGGAAAAAAATCAATTAACCTTCAAACAATTGATCTTCAAACTAGGGGCATTCGCCTTGACCTACACACGACCTGATTCCTACCTTGGGATATGTAGGCAACCTGTTCACAGGTTCGGTCGAAATCTTTGTTGAACCTTAAGCCATTCTTTGAAAAGCCCTATCCTACCTATAAAGTCCTTCTGGTGTTCAGAACTAATGAGCTAGGTCCCGAGACACAATAAAAAAAATGATGAATAAGAAAACGAACGGAGTTTGAAGATCTGCTAGACTGAAAACCTGAAAGGGCGGTCTAGGCAAAATTTAAGATCATTCCCCTGCTAAGTTGAAAACCCGAAAGGGCGGCTTAGGCAAAAGCTAAGGGGATAGCCTGCTGGATCGAAAACCTAGAATGGTGGTTCAGGCAAAAGTTAAGGCTAGCGCGGTCCGCCAAGTTAAAAACCCCGAAGAGGTGACTTGGTCACGGTAAGAGAATCATTATAAGAAGGCTACAGCTGGTATCAAGACTGAAGATCAACTGAAGTTCAAGCAAATTCAAGTGATATCCTCAAAACTGGGGGCATTGAAGCTAAGCAATCTTAGGGGGCGTAATTAAATCCTTGAGGCATTACTGTTTTAAGGAAAAAGTCCAGTGTTTACCAATTGAAAAACTATTCCTCGAAAGGATAGACTTACCAAACAAAATATTAACTAAGTCAGAAGCATCACTGTGTTTGTCAGTATAGTCAGTCAATCTTTGTTATTCTAAGTTCACTCCTTCAGGGCTGCTCAATCCTTTGAGTAGTGCCTTTCATCTAAGTTTTCTCTTTAGAAAGAGTCAATCGTCGTTCCTATGTCCAAATGATGTAACTGTCTTGGTGAAGGAGGCCCGGCCTAGGCAGCTCCCTGCAATTATACCTGAAAGGGTTCGAGAATCTAGTCAAACAGCTACATTTCAAAGAAGATCAACTCAGAAGAGTTCAGAAGTAGAAACATCAGAAAGCCCAGCTTTCGTAAAAAGATCATACCCCAGGAAGGCACCTTAAGCTTGGAAGAGCCCCAGATGCAATGGTGGTTGAGCCAATTTCTCAGAAAGATGAACCATTAAAATTCAGAATTTCCTTCCGGTTAGTTAAATACTATCCTGGTCAAGAAATGTTCATCTAAGCACCTGTCAAAAAACAGATCCCGCTTTTCCATGTTAGAGAGCCGTTGTTCTAAATTACCAATTTCAAGTATCTTGTTCAAGGTTTCAGTTATCAAAATCCCCAGAAGACAAGACCAACAGTCTCATTGAGAAAAATCTTGTTGAAGTTTCATAAAAGTGTTCCTAATCCATTCTTGTTACTAATGGTTCTTCGTTCATAAGGTTGGTCGTCTCATCATTCGTCAAAGTCTTGGTTTCCAATATCTTTACTGGGCACGATCTATAATGTCCCCGATTTCATTGAGTTCAAAAAAAAAAAAAAAAAAAAAATCCAAAATTCATCAAATCCAATCCCCGATTCAAACAAATCCAATCTTACGTCAAATTCAAGTTCATGAAAAATCTCATGTCCTCTTTGAGCCCTTTTGTGAAAGGTGCCTCATTTCTCGAGTCCATTTGTGAATGGTCTCGTCTTCTCCTTGAACCCGTTTGTGAACAGGTTTCTCATTCTCTGAGTCCATTTGTGAATGCTCTAATGTCCTCTTTGAGCCCGTTTGTGAACGGTGCCTCTGTTCTCGAGGCCATTTGTGAATGGTCTCATCTTCTCCTTGAGCCCGTTTGCGGACGGTACCTCATTTTCCAAAAATAAAAAAATTTATCAAATCCAAATCCTTAATTAAAAAAAAAAAAAAAATAAAAAAAATCCAATCCTACGTCAAATTCAAGTTCATAAAAAATCTCTAAATTCTTCGAGCCCGTTTGTGAACGGGGCCTCATTTCTCAAGTCCATTTGTGAATGGTCTCGTCTTCTCCTTGAACCCGTTTGTGAACGGTGTCTCATTCTCTGAGTCCATTTGTGAATGGTCTCATCTTCTCCTTGAGCCCGTTTGTGAACGGTGCCTCATTTTCTGAGTCCATTTGTGAATGGTCTCGTGTCCTCTTTGAGCCCGTTTGTGAACGGTGCCTCATTTCTCGAGTCCATTTGTGAATGGTCTTGTCTTCTCCTTGAGCCCGTTTGTGAACGGTGCCTCATTTCTCGAATCCATTTGTGAATGGTCTCGTCTTCTCCTTGAGCCCGTTTGTGAATGGTGCCTCATTTCTCGAGTCCATTTGTGAATGGTCTTGTCTTATCCTTGAGCCCATTTGTGAATGGCGCCTCTTTTCTCGAATCCATTTGTGAATGGTATCGTCCTCCTTGAGCCCGTTTGTGAATGGTGCCTCATTTCTCGAGTCCATTTGTGAATGGTCTTGTCTTCTCCTTGAGCCCGTTTGTGAACGGTGCCTCTTTTCTTCGAGTCCATACAACTATGGTCTCTTATCCTCTTTGAACATCATACATCTATGATGTCTCATTTCCTTGGAATCCGTACAAATACGGTATTTCATTCTCTTCGAGTCCATACAACTATGGTCTCTTATCCCCTTTGAACATCATACAACTATGATGTCTCATTTCCTTGGAATCCGTACAAATACGGTATTTCATTCTCTTCGAGTCCATACAACTATGGTCTCTTATCCCCTTTGAACATCATACAACTATGATGTCTCATTTCCTTGGAATCCGTACAAATATGGTATTTCATTCTCTTCAAGTCCATACAACTATGGTCTCTTATCCTCTTTGAACATCATACAACTATGATGTCTCATTTCCTTGGAATCCGTACAAATACGGTATTTCATTCTCTTCGAGTCCATACAACTTTGATCTCTTATACCCTTTGAACATCATACAACTATGATGTCTCATTTCCTTGGAATCCGTACAAATACGGTATTTCATTCTCTTCGAGTCCATACAACTATGGTCTCTTATACCCTTTGAACATCATACAACTATGATGTCTCATTTCCTTGGAATCCGTACAAATACGGTATTTCATTCTCTTCGAGTCCATACAACTATGGTCTCTTATCCCCTTTGAACATCATACAACTATGATGTCTCATTTCCTTGGAATCCGTACAAATACGGTATTTCATTCTCTTCAAGTCCATACAACAATGATCTCTTATACCCTTTGAACATCATACAACTATGATGTCTCATTTCCTTGGAATCCGTATAAATACGGTATTTTATCTTGCCCAAGCCCATTCAAAAATGATGCTGCATTTTCATTAAGAATCTTTCAAAAGTCATCCATTATTCTCTCTGAGACCATTTGAAAATGACGTCTCATTTCCTCTGAAGCTGTTCAAAAGCGATATTCCTTTCCCTCCGAAAATCCATTTGAAAATGGTATCCCATTTCTCTCGTTGCCAGCGGCACCGCAGCGGGTTTGTTTTATTGCATTCCAATTCTAGGATTTCATCTAAGGTCTTGCATTATATTAGGTTGCATTGTGTTTAGGGGGTTCCTTTGTCGATTAAAGTTACGCAAAATGGTTCTGTCATTTTAACTTTGGTATTCGATGACTACGTCGTCTCTACCAAAGAGGGGCATCTGTAGACACCCACATTTTGCTTTACTTTAACCAACAATAACCTAATATATGTTTTAGGTCATTAATATCTTGATCTGACTTTACGGATCATCAATCGGGACAAAATAAGATAGGGTCACTTCATAGCCCGAACCCTGATTCCATTCCGAGACCCGATTTCCGTAAATCGTTAGATCAATGGCAGATCTTGACCTGGGTCTAACCATCCAAAACCACCTAACCTCTCCTCTCATCCTAACCATCCAAACCTCACCTAACCTCACCTAACCTCTCCTCTCATCCTAACCATCCAAACCTCACCTAACCTCACCTAACCTCACCTAACCACCTAACCTCACCTAACCTTACCTAACCTCACCTAACCTCACCTAACCTCCTATCTCATTCTCCTATAAATACCCTCTCATCCCACCATCCAACAAAGAAGAAGAAAAAGAACCCCTCTCTTAGAAAATTCATCCCTCTCCCTCATCTCTTCAAGGGTTCGGCCATCCTTGCCGGATCGGGTGATTTTATACGTTGGGTGATATATATCAAAAGCAGTCATTATCAAGCAAGGAATCATCTTCAAAGAATTAACATCAAAGAAAAATCAAACACAAAGTGGGTTTCCAAAGAGGTAGGCATTTATTTCAATTCTATGTAGGGTCTGTTTTCATACATATCTTTTACTTTAAAAGAAAAACCATGTTAGGAAGCATGTAGGGTCTGTTTTCCCCCTGGTTAGCCTCTGGTTAGACCCTGGTTGCACCCAGGTTCGCTGCTGGTTGCACCCAGGTTCGATGCTGGTTGCACCCTGGTTCCCTACTGGTTGCACCCTGGTTCCCTACTGGTTGCACCCTGGTTCCCTGCTGGTTGCACCCTGGTTCCCTACTGGTTCGCACCCTGGTTCGATATTGGTTCGCACCCTGGTTCCCTGCTGGTTCGCACTCTGGTTAGACCCTGGTTGCACCCAGGTTCGTTGCTGGTTGCACCCTGGTTCCCCTGCTGGTTCGCACCCTGGTTCCCTGCTGGTTCGCACCCTGGTTCCCTGCTGGTTCGCACCCTGGTGCACCCTGGTCCGCACCCTGGTTTGTACCCTGCTTCCTCCTAGTTAGACCATGGCTAGTCTCGGGTTTGCTCCTAACTTAGACCTGACTCACTTGACCCTAACCATTAACCCAATCCAACCAAGTCATATCCCAACACAATCCGAGTCGCATGTCTGAATCCATTTGGCCAAATCTCATAAGCCCGCCCACTTTGAATTCCGAAAATTCAAACCCTTGATGATTCCTATATGCTCAATTCTTTGATGCAAATTCCCAATTCCAAAATCCCATTGCTAGATCAATGTTTCTGAATCTCAAGTCCAATGCTCAAATACAAACCCGATTCCAGATCCAAATACCAATTCTGTCTTCCAAAATCCAAGCAACCTCCCCAGTGGAACTACGTGTGGCTTGATCCCCATCACGGGGTACGTAGGCAATTTGGCACTCCCAAGTTCAGTCGCACCTTTCTCTATCTTTCCCATTCCCTCACACTATTCATCATCTCGATTCATCTCGTGTCTCTCGGAACCATTGGATTATGGTTTCCGTCGTAAGAACCCTTAGAGCCCAATTTAGGAACAATGGTGTCGTGTCGTGTTGTGTCCTAAGTTTTAGGGAGTCCTAGAGTTAGGAGTCCAGCCTCATCACGGACGCTTGCTATGTATAGCAACCGTGCCATAGGTCAAGTTACACTAGTCATCCAGTTTTTCCCTAGGACAAGCCTAGTAAACTAGGATGTAGGCTAACCTGCATTAGTCTAAGGGACAACTTGCATTTAGATAGGATCATATAGCATCTTTGATGAAATCCTAAGATAATAAAATCCTCAACTTGAATTAAATAACTTCTCTTAAAACTGTTGAAACAGTCAATCCCGTCTAGATCGGTGTCCTAGTTGAGTTAGGCATATGTAGCTTAGCTTAGGTGCACCGAACTACGTCGACTCTGATCCCAGTGAGGCTTGGGTACGTAGGCAGCTTGGATGTCTGACGGCATACCACCCGCGAGTCGGCACCACAACAAATTGTGGTGTTTTGTATATTAATTTTCTTGTAAATGCTTAATCAAATCACTTAGGACTTTCCATGAAATTAGAATTTTATGAGAACTTTCACTTCGATTGAATCCAGACAAATTAATAAATCAAGATACACATTTAGGATTCACATTGAAATTAGATGTTAGGATGCATGTCACTTAGTTCGCACTTTAACATAGAGTTGAATGAGCCATTTAAAATAAATTTAAAAGAGTTAGCTTTTGGAATCGAAGACCGATTATCGGGCAGGAATGGTGCATGTGGTGGATAACTCCCCATACCTTCCATTCTCGTAACCAGGTAGCGAGTCTAGATTTCTGGTTAATTATGGGTCCTAGATCCCATATCTAGGTGGCGACTCTGTCAGTCACTTTCGTGTGGAATTCAGATTGCCTTAGTGATCCCAAGTTCACAGGAAAGATGAATTCAAATCAATATTAAAATGCACACGCCAATCGCGTGGATACGAGAGACCAAGAGAGAGAGCGCGGCGGCTCGCGCCCCACCCCTCTCGCGGGATCGGGTACCACAAGTAGTAATTGTACAGGTTCGGTTTTCTTCCAAAATGTTTGCATTACTAGTTATACAATTCTGTTTTCCTCAGAAACTTTTTCACATTGCAGCTGTATAGTTCAACTTTTTCTTTAAAATATTGGCACTATCTGTAGTACATGTTTAGTTTTCTTCCAAAGTGTTTGCATTACTACCTGTCTGGTTCAGTTTACTTTTTAAAATATTGGCCTCATCAGCCATCACATGGAACCTCATATGAGGTTTTAAAATTTTTTAGATACTTTTGTTTCAGCCCCTGTCTGAAACAGCCTTCTTAATTAAAGAAATACTATGTATTCAGTTTTATTATGTGTTAATGCATGTCTATATTTGTAGTAAGTTTATACTAAAGCCTTCACCTCCTTCGTATTGGCAGCCAAACTATAACCATCTACTCGCCAAAAATATATTCAATTTAAAACGTCACAAATCTGTTCATGTTCTTTGCACAATTATATCTCTAAAAAGATCAACTACCTTTCTATCTGGAAAGATCAGTTTGATAGCATGTTGGAATTGGCCTTTTTGTTTTGAGAAATCTTAGAAATTTTATACTATATACCTATAGTTTTTTGCAAAAATGAATGGAAAGGAGATATTTTGTTAGGATACACTTTGTATGGTGTACGTTGATGCTTTTCATTTTCCCATTATCTACAGGGCTTCACTCTAATATTTAGGATTCTTATAGAATGTCTGTTGTTTACAATTGTTTAATGTTTCTAAGATCTTTTCTTTTAAGAAATTATTCCTTTATTCAGGAATTTATTCTCTTATTGTGTGGGCGATGAAGGTGATAGCCCAAGCCCATCTTTTAGGGACCTGCTCGGTCATAGTAGCACTCCCCTCTTTTGTTTAGTAGGCTTACCCAACCTTTTAGATGTTTTAATCTTTTTTGGAACCCTTCCCTCATTGCCAGGGCAATGATAAGGTTACTTGGAGCCCCATAGGAGATATGCTTTGTCTCATTTGTTTTAGGGGTGTCTTTTCCTTTAGACATGTTTTATCTTATTGACGTTTCACTTGTTTGTGATCATGCTAGTTTACTTGTTTGCGACCACACTGGTATACCTGTTTGTGAGCACACAGTTTACTTGTTTGTGAATCACACATGTTTGCTTGTTTAGCATCTTTATCTCGGAATATGTTCCGAACTACGTTGGCTTGATCCTCTCCCACGAGGTACGTGGTGCAGCTTGGGATCTTTATCCCAAGTCCAGCCAAACTTTGTAAATCTTTTAAAAAATTCGTTTTCCAAAAGGCTCTTCCTCTAGAGTTAGGAGTATGTCCTAGGTAGAGTATTTTGGTGGTTGTGTGTTTGCTTTAGAGTTAGGAGTTTGTCCTAGAGTTATAGGAACGCTTCCGTCCGGTCAGTTGGCGATACACATCGTCGATTGATGACTAGGTCTTGGATACGTTAGTGATCCTATTGTTTTCCTTAGGACACACAGCCTAGTTACACATAGGTTGTTGGAACCACCTGATTAGCTTAGGGCTAATCTGCATTTAGTTAGGGCATATAGGGTGTCCTAAAATCTACAATTCACTGGAATTTAAATAATCGCTCAAGAAGCTTTAAAAACTAGTCTGGTCTTTTAGATCGAGTCTAGGATAGAGGTCTAGGCGTCTTCGGCATCATAATTTAGAATAGGCACGAAGAACTACGTGACTCTAATTCTTGTGGAGGCGGGGATATGTAGGCTTCTTTGGATGAACATCAGACCATCCGAAGACTCGGGTCAAATCGTTTAGAGTCTTAGGATTTGTTGTGTTGTTATTATATGTTTTGATGTGTTTTCTTACTTTCTTGTACTGATCCTATACTTTTAGCTGTAGCTTGCATGTGTATGTCTACCAGAACTTAGACACCAGTTAGGCTTGTCACTCATAACTTAGTTGTGATTAGGTAACACATCCTCTATTTTTATTTTGTGTGTGCTTATTATTTGATCCCCGAGTCATGCATGATTAGGTAGACGTCTTCTCGGGAATATTTCGTTCCCATTTCATATGATTTTTGCCCGAAACTTTTCAAAGTTAATAATAAATGGCATAAGAGACCAAGTGCTTGCACTCGGACGGATTGGGGGTGCTCTTCAGACCTTCTCCATTCATAATCAGGCACGAACCCATTCATTTCTCGTTATCCATGGTATACAAAGCATATTTGTTTAAGGATCCATGGCCGTATACCATGGATGGCGACTCTGAGTTTGTTTAGGTACGTTTCAAATCCGGACTTATTCCCGAATCGAGAGGTATCTCTTTTATATCGTCACTCGTGCTATGCTATGAGGGTGGCACCTGGTTCGAGAGTTCCTTGGTAGAGCTCTCCTTCACGCGTGGATGATCCAAGAGGCCTCTAGGGGATCTCGCGTCCCTCGTCGCACTCGTCCTCTCAGGATCGGAGTCCACATGCTGGTGACTTTGCTGGGGAGTTCTTAGAACATTGCCTAACTCTAATAAAAATGCCACTTTTATTATTTTGGAGAAATTTTGGTGAAAATCATTATAAATGAGAATTCTTTCGCTTAGAATCCAGGGGCACCAAGTAGGTGTTTAAAACAAGGGATTCACACATTGCACTGCAGGCATTATCATATTATTTTATTTTATTTTATTTTTATTTTTCTTTCATTGATTTTATTGGCTCCATGGGATAGATACAGCACATACCAAATGCGATGTCATTACCTTGATGGGATTGTTGTATCTATTTCTAAGCTTTGGGCCGGTGCTGCAGCCGTAAACACTAGGCGTACTTGTGTTTACAACAGCCGATGAGCAATGAAGGATACTATGTATAACACTAGGCATACTTGTGTTATACATCTAAAGTATGGATTATAAGCATAGTACCCGATATATTGAGTCTGGAGCCCTACTTTTATTTTACATATATTATGTATATGGATATATTTGCTGATTTAGTGAAACCCAATTAGGATCTGCATGTGCTTATATATATATTGCATTCATATAAAGACGAGCATGTGTTGCTTATACATGTTGAAGCCTAGATTTAGGAACCATGTCCTACCCATAGATTATTGTAGCTCACCTTATGTGGCTACAACGCAGTCCTAATGTACTCACATGTCTGACTTGAGTCAAGTGTCTTGACTCTGCGGGATTATATTTAGGGCTGGTGCCCTTGGTTAGGATATATATGTATATATATCTATATATTGGTTATCAGATTGGGGCCTACTCTTTAGTGAGGTTTCCTCGTTTAATCTAATCAATTATATCAGTTCATTTTTCAGATCTAGACCCGACCAATCTAGACCTGACCAAATGGCTTTTACTTGCCCCTCTCATGGTCGTGGCCTATCTTTTGCTCTAGTCGTTGAGATTTTTCGTCCGTATATCTCTTGATTATATGATCAAGACCTACTTTCTAGTAGAGATTCCTGGCTTGAATTAATCCGTCATGTCTATTCATCTCTCAGATCTAAACCTAGCTAATGGCTTATACTTGTCACACTCATAGCTACGGTTTATTCCTTGACCCGGTGATGATAAATTTTACCTATTTTTATCCTTCAGATTCAAACCACATTTATCCATTCTTTTGTTGTGTCATTCATATTGCGTATGTATTAATTAAATTTTTGCTTGTTTTGTCTTTATATATGGTTGACAGTTTGTCTGCTGTCTCTTTGACCAGTCTATCATTGTTGATCTCCTTGATCATACAGTTTTGATATCCATCTTCCAGATTTAGACCCGGTCTATGATCTACTTTTGTCATTTTGTGACCGTGGCCTCTTATCTGAGTTTCTGATCATCTTTGATCATCAGAGGAACATTCAATGTCGTCAATTGTATCCTTCTTATGATTGATTGTTAAGTTTATCCCTATTCTTTGTTTATTCCAAGTTATCTTCTTTCCCTCATTATCCCATCCTATTTTTGTGTCGGGTATGATTATGGCGAACATTTTGTTGGACAACTGGGATAGCCGATACCATTAGAGTTCTTCTGTCTGAGCATTCAAAGAGAAATATGGCTGATCATTTCATCAATTCGTTCACTCATTTGAACAATCGTGATATAAATTGGAAGTTTCATCAAGCAGCTGCTGGACTTTGGGATCGTGTTCTTCATGTCTTCCGATTTGGCCCTTTTGAACTTTGTCCCATATTTGAGGACTGGTGTACCCTGCTAGAGCTCCCATCTGAGGGACTCTGGATCAAACCTTCAAGAGTAGAATCCTCCCATGACCTCTTTTGTAAACTATTCAAAAATGAAACTGTAGATACTCTGCCGTGTCTAACGGATACGTGCGCGAAAGTTCAAGACCTGATTAAGCTTTTTTCTAAAAACGTCGATCCTACCAATTCCCGTTTTCAGGATTGTCGACGTAGCGCTTTAATCTTTATGGTCTTCGCACGTCATGTTACTCGCAGAGACTCCCATGTTGCATCTTTGACCCTACTAGGAGTAGTAGATCAGATCAATGAAGGGAGGAATCCAATCCCCACCATGTTAGCAGAAACCTTTTTGGGACTAGACCTTGTTGCTTCCCAAGAGGTTAAAAACAATTTCTGTGGGTGTGTTAAATTGTTATATGTCTGGCTTGGTGAAAAACTTCAGGTTCTTCAGCGACAAAACCAAAATCCGTATACCCTGAAGAATTCTCGTGCATGGCAACCAATGGCTAATCAACCCCAATCCATTGATGAATGGCGCAATTGGTTGCAGCATGTAGAGGAGAGCCAGTTTCGTTGGGTGAGTCATTCATGCTTTCAAGTTTTCACTAGCACCTACCCACATCCATTTGTTTACCTCATGGGTATCGAGAAATCTTATTTTTATGCACCCATGCGATTTCTCCATCAGATTACGGGAATTCCATGTCCTCCTGGAACCATAGTCCCTCCTCTTTGCGAAGACCTCACTCCTGATCTTATTAGATCTATTGTGGCTGCTTGGGGAAACAAAAATATTGGGAGGGGATTTTCCTTGGTATCTAAAATCCGACGAGGAGAAATATCGGAAGAGCCCGCAAGCAGGAGAGCTCGGATTGAGGGACCTTGAGGATCTACATCATTTTGTTATTTTGATTCCTGCATTTCCTATTATTGTGAGTTCGGTTATCCAGTTGTAATCAGAGATTAGTATTTTCGTCAATTGTAATCATTAAATGAAAGTGGGTTTCTGTTTCTCTTGTCACTATTTGATCAGAATATTTTATCTCATTTATCATTCGTTTTAATCTAGTGTTTATACTTCCGTTCACAGGATTCTTGACTGAGCAACCATTTCTCCAAAGAAAATTACAATTTCAAAACCAACCTGGTCTCGTCAGTCTTCTGATTCCAGGCTGAGTAGAAGGAAGAAATGACTCAGATGAAGACCCAAATTAGCGATAAGACTTCTGCTTCTAGAGGAGGACCAACATTTCATCAACCTCCTCGTGTTGCATCTCCAGAGTTGAATATACCTACTATTTCGCAATTAGAAGTTGACATGGATGATGAACAATATGCCGAAGAGTATTGTATCCCTAGGATCAACAGGGAGAAGGAAATGTATGAAAGATTTGAGACAGAAATGTCTAGGAAAGTCGGGAGACTGGCTCAAGAGATGGAGCACATTAAAGTTCAGGGCCCGAAGAAATTTGACGTCTCTGAGTTGATGATGTCCTCTGCAGTGGTGTTACCACATAACTTCAAAGTCCCAGATTATGATAAGTATGACGGGACCGGGTGTCCTCGGAATCACATGAGGTGGTTTATCATCCTCTCATAGCAATATGGCCTGAATCAAACAGATGGCCCAGCTATTTCCTATTTCTCTAGTAGGGATAGCAAAGAAATGGTTCCTAAGACTGAAACCAGATGAGGTCAGGACCATCAAAGACATCTCTGATAAGCTTATAGAACAATTTTCAATGGAGGAAGGGATAGAGGTTACAAAGAGAGACCTCAAGCAGTTGAAGCAAGGTCCTCAAGAGACCTTTACCTCATTTATCAGGCGCTGGAGGCGCAAATCTGCCCAATTAAATCAGAGGTTATCAGAAAAGGATCAGATAAAGTTGGTGGTCAAGAGTCTGTCCACTCAATATTTTTATTTCATGGCGCCACAACATTATCCCAATTTTGATCATTTGATTCAAACGAGAACGCAAACTGAGGATGCCATCGGCAAAGGTTTAAGGGCGAGACCATCGTCATCTGATGTCAGAGAAGGCAAGAGGCCAATGGTTATACAAAAAGAGGTGAATAGTGTGAACTATGTCAGACCAGTGGCAAGAGCAGTAACTGAGGTGTCAAGCCCGCTAGAGAGGCAGGCACCTAAGCAATTTGATCCGCTTCCTTATTCCTACCCTGTTATTTTGAAGAAATTGATTAGGGATAAGAAGATAAAGCTTCCTGATATTAGGCCAGTACCAGATCCATTGCCGAAGTATTGGAGATTAGACCAATACTGCGAATATCATCGGAATTCGGGTCATCTGACAGAAAGATGCCTAGCTCTGAAGTATGCTATCCAGAAAATGATAGATAATAAAAATTTGGAAGTGGAGCGACCAAGTACTACTCAAAATCCCCTCCTAAATCATCGTGCTATTCCTCCGCCTATTACTAATGCTAAATTTGTTCAATGAACCTCTTCTTGACCCTTCATCTCTTATTTGTGCTATAACATCTGATAAACCCTATGTACTGAGGTTGGATGATGAGGAGATCGAAGAATTGACAAAAGAAAAGACTTATGTCCTTTCTCTAGCTGATGGTGATTTTGCAGAGTCTTCTTCTCGATCCTATATACTTCGTTGTGAAGACGTTGAAGAAGAACAGATGAACAAAGTACCATATGTTTTAAGAATCGAGGATGATGATTTGTTGTTCCTCGATGACCAGTGTGATGAGCTTCAACACGTCACAAGGGGTGGTCGTGTATTCAAGCCTCCAGAGTTGAGTGCAGAGAATTCAGCAGAAATAGCAAGGGCTGTAGGGAATCAGAGGCTGAATAAGCCCATTGCAGAAGAGGAAGATGATAATTTGTTGAAGCAGTTAAAGAAAACCCAAGCGAGTATTTCATATGGGGTCTGCTCATGTCTTCTTCCAAGCATAGGAAAGTAATACTTAGGGAGTTAAATGCCGCCCAAGTATCTGTAGATGTTACACCCGATGAGTTGGTGAGCTTGGTCACCCCGGCTAGAACATCTAAGGTTTTGTCCTTCACAGATGAGGACCTTCCTCCTGAGGGTAGAGACCATACTAAACCTCTCAAAATCACCTTAATTTGCAATAAGAAGAAAGTTCCAGAGGTATTAGTAGACAATGGGTCTGCTCTGAATGTTTGCCCATTGAGCACATCAACTACACTTGGAATCGGGCCAGAGAACTTGGTCCCCTCTGAGCAAGGCATTCTAGCCTACGATGGAACCCGTCGTGATGTCATCGGGACTTTGGTCACAGAAATCCAAATAGGCGGTGAGGAATTTGAAATAGAATTCCAGGTCCTTGATATCAAAGCATCTTTCTTGTTGCTGCTTGGTCGCCCAGGGTTGCACAGGGTTGGGGTTATACCATCCACACTGCATCAGAAGTTGAAATTTATTCAAAATAACAGGGTGGTTACTGTGAAAGGCGACCCTGATTTGGAAATAGGCCAGATTTCCTAGGAGTTAGTTGTTGATAAAGCGGATGATATAAGCTTAGCTGGCTTTTCGCTGGAGGTGACTGCTATCACTATGGAGGAGGCGATGAATGAAGAGATCTTCTTCCTAAGTAGCACCAATTCTAAAGTTGTCAAGATGATTCGCAAACAAGGATATATACCAGGTGCCGGGTTGGGCAAATATCATCAAGGTATGATTGAGTTCCCAATGCTCAAGACCTTCACTGGCCTGTTTGGGTTAGGATACAAACCCAACAAGAAGGAGATCATAGAGATGAAGCGTTATATGCTGAAATGGGCCGAGTGTCGTCGCCATGGCTTAGACTTACCTATGGGAACTTTGAATTTGATAATAAATGGCCACTTTCGTAAGGAGGGAGCAGATGTTCCATTCTGCAGTTTCGCTGAGGCCTGGGTTGATGAGTCGACTGGGCAAAGGTTGCCAAGGTTTGAAATTTTCTTCGACCTAGTGCTACCAAAAGATGAGCCAGTAAGTGTACAGATCGCAGAGATAGAGTCAGAGACAGATTGGTGTGACTGCATGATGCCAGAATTTATGAACTCACTTTTTGAGGACAGGTCACAGATTGTAGCCGTTATTGACAAGAGCACAGTAATTATGAACCCGACATATCTTATCACCCCGGCAGAGGAGCCTTTGACTAACTGGACCTCTCAGGTCCTACCTCAGGTTACCTTTCAGTATAGTCATACTTCTTCAAAAGAGTCAGTAAGGTCTAAGTATGAGTCTGTTTCCAAGTCAGATACAGAGTCTGTCATTTCTAACTCTTCTTTTGATGCAGGTACTATAGAAGTCAAGTCGATCCTTGGAGTCGGTGGTGTGTCTCCTGCTAGTGAGGTCGAGTCTGAAGACATTTATGCTGATGTACTTGATGTTTCTCATGTACATATTTCTGAGTATGTTGACACTGATGTCAACATGTCTGTTTCTAAGTTTGTAAATACAATTCCAGAGTCTGTAAAGCCTGATGTGGGCTATTCATCATCTAATGTATTCAATTTATTTTTCAATGAAATAAAAGACTCTTCATTGTACTTTCCTGTTTCTATTTCTTCTACTGAATCTGCTTTAAAATCTAATAATAATAATAATAATCAAGACTCCCCCTCTGATGAGGATGCCGACGAACCTCCCCCTGAAATCAAACATATGATTCAACAGGAGGAGAGTCGCCGAGCAAAATCACTCGAAGAGGAAGTTGAAACCGTGAATATAGGTGATGAAACCTTGATTCGGGAAATAAGGATTGGCAAAACTTTATCCCCTGACGAGCGCGAAGAATTAATCGCCATACTTAAAGAGTTCAAGGAGGTTTTCGCTTGCTCTTATGATGACATGCCGGGATTGAATGAGGAGATTGTTCAGCATCGATTACCATTAATCCCTGGCATCAAGCCAAAGAAGCAGAAACTCCGAAAACTCAAGACAGAATGGGAGTTGAAAGTTTATGAAGAAGTCAAGAAACTTCTAGAGGTAAAATTCATCCAAGTGGTCGAATACCCTGAATGGCTCGCTATGTAGTGCCAGTGCCCAAAAAGGATTGGAAGGTTCGAATGTGTGTTGATTTTCGGGACTTGAACATGGCAAGTCCTAAAGATGATTTTCCTTTGCCAAACATCGATCTCCTGGTGGATAATACAGCTGGAAATACACTCTTATCCTTCATGGATGGATTTTCTGGGTGCAATCAGATTAAGATGGCGCCCGAGGACATGATGAAAACAACGTTTATTACTCAGTGGGGTACTTACTGCTACAGAGTGATGCCTTTTGGTTTAAAAAACGCTGGTGCCACTTATCAGAGGTCTGCAACTACTCTTCTTCATGATATGATTCACAAAGAAGTCGAAGTCTATGTAGATGACATGATCGTTAAAGCAAAGACTAGACCAGAGCATACAGTTGCCTTGAGAAAATTCTTTGAGAGAATCAAGAAATATCAGCTTTGCCCGAATCCAAACAAGTGTGTATTTGGAGTTACATCAGGGAAACTCCTTCGATTTATGGTCAGTGAAAGAGGAATTGAAGTGGATCCTCAAAAGATCAAGGCAATCCAGGAAATGGAACCGCCTAAGACAAAAAAGCAGATCAGAGGTTTTCTTGGGAAAGTTCAATACTTGAGAAGGTTCATATCTCATTTAACTATGACATGTGAACCAATTTTCAAGCTTTTAAGGAAGAATTCCTCGAAGAAGTGGAATGATGAATGTCAGGAAGCATTTGAAAAAGTTAAGCAGTGTTTATCTTTGCCTCCTGTTCTATCACCCGTCATTCAGGGCCAACCCTTGTTGATGTATTTGTTGATTACAAACACTGCAATGGGTTGTATGCTTGCTCAGAAAGATCCAGAGTCTAAGCGGAAAAAGCCTATCTATTATATCAGTAAGAAGATGCTAGAATATGAGTTAAAATACTCCGTTTTGGAAAAAACTTGTCTAGCATTGGTTTGGGCTACTCAAAGGCTTAGACACTATCTGTTGTCGAACAAGGTTCATTTACTTTCACGGATGGATCCGTTGAAGTACTTGTTTGAGAAACCCGCCTTTACAGGAAGAACTGCAAGGTGGTTGTTATTGTTATCTGAGTTTGACATCATTTATGTCACTCAGAAGTCCATCAAGGGACGGATTATAGCTAAGCAGCTGGCTGATTCTCCTACAGAGGAGAATGCTTTCCTGAAAATTGAATTTCCTGATGAAGAGATAATGGATATTGAAGAAGAAACTCCAAGTATCAAATGGTTGATGTATTTTGACGGAGCAGTCAATAACCAAGGTCAAGGAGTGGGTGCAGTGTTGATATCTCCGAAGAAAGAGTATATCCCTATATCCATTAAGTTGCAGTTTGAGTGTACGAACAACATGGCAGAATCTGAAGCTTGTATAGCAGGACTCGAGGCAGCTTTAGCTCTTCAAGTTCAAGACATAGATGTGTTTGGAGACTCAATGCTCATTATTTGTCAAATCAATGGGCAATGGAAAACTCGGGAGGATAAATTGATCCCTTATAACATATATTTGGAATCTCTGGTTAAAAAATTTAAGAATATCACTTTTACTCACTTGTCAAGAACCAGAAACCATTTTGCTGATGCTTTGTCAACTTTGGCTTCGATGCTAGACATCTCTGCAACCATGGAGGTTCAGCCATTAGCTGTCAGATTACAGTGGGCTCCCGCACATGTGAATGCAATAGAAATATTGGCGAGATGTCCGGATGGGAAACCATGGTATACGGATATCAAGAACTTCATTTCTAGCAAAGGGCACCCTTCTGAAGCCTCAAGCAAAGAGAGGAAAACTCTTCAGAGAGTAGCTACTAACTTCATCATTTGTGGTGAAGAGCTGTATAGGCGATCTTTTGACGGAATACAACTCTTATGTGTTGATGAGGACAAAGCTGCGGAGCTTATTGAGCAGACTCATGAGGGAGTTTGTGGACCGCATATGAATGGCAAGATGTTATCTAGAAAGATTTTAAGACTTGGATTTTATTGGCCCACAATGGAAGCAGACTGCTTTGCCTTTGTGAAGAAATGCCATAAGTGCCAAGTTTATGCAAATCTTATTCATGTTCCTCCGTCGGAGTTGCATTCTTTGACTTCGCCGTGGCCATTTTCAGTGTGGGGGATTGATATCATTGGAAAAGTTTATCCGATGTCTTCAAGCGGGCATGAGTACATTCTGGTCGCGATTGACTATTTTACGAAATGGATTGAAGCCGCTTCGTATGCTTCCCTCACTTCGAACACAGTTGCGAAGTTTATCCACACCAACATTATTTGCAGATACGGAGTACCTCACGAGTTGATTTCAGATAATGGGTCGCAATTCAAGAAAGAGGTGTTACAGCTGTGTGAAGAATTCAAGATAAGACATCACAAGTCATCTCCTTACAGACCTCAAACAAATGGTGCTGTAGAGACAGCAAACAAAAATATCAAAGTCATTATCAGTAAGATGACTGAGACTTATAAAGATTGGTCGAATAAGCTGCCATATGCTTTGTGGGCTTATCGGACATCGATCAGGTCTTCGACAGGTGTGACTCCGTATTCTTTAGTGTATGGAATGGAAGCAGTCCTCCCTGTTGAGCTGAGAATCCCATCCTTGAGAGTGATGGTAGAAGCTGACTTGCCAGAGTCTGAATGGGCAAAGGCCAAATACCATGAGCTGCAGATGATAGATGAAAAGAGGCTGAGAGCCTTGTATCACATCCAGGAGTATCAAAGGAGAATCGAAAGAGCCTTTAACAAGAAGGTCAAGGTTCGAGACTTGAAACCAGGAGATATCGTCTTAAAATCTTACAGAGCGCCGGTATTTGATCCTCGAGGGAAATTCAGGCTAAACTGGTCTGGTCCTTACATTGTTAATGAAGTCTTGCCTGGAAAAGCCGTAAGACTCCTCGACGAAAATGGAGAAAAATTAAATGAACCTACAAACCTGGATCAATTAAAGAAGTATTACGCTTAAATACACCATAAGGCCATCCTTGGACGATTTGAGCTTCAAGCCAATATCCCAAATATTTTAAACCATTTGTAAACCCTTTGGGCCTAAAAAAAAAATTCTTTTTCTTTGATAAACCCAAACTAGGGGCATTTTTTTTTTAGTAAAAAAAAAACAGAAAAAGAAAGAAAGAAAGAAGTAGTTTGAACTACGTTATGACCTTATCCCTTTCTACAGGGTACGTAGGTAGCCTGATCCATTCAGGTCCTGTCACATCTTTCGTAACATTTCGAAAACAACAATTCTTGAAACCCAAATGGGCGAACTACGCAGACCTGATTCCCATTTTCTTCAGGGATACGTAGGCAGTCGAGAGGGACCAGACTTGGTCAATATACATACAACCAAACAAAGGTTTAGCCTGCTTAAACCTAAGCCTACCTGAAAGTCCTTCTGCTGTATTTTAGGCCCAGGTTTGTAGAGAAACAGAAAGAAAGAAAAATGATGGAGTCTTAGACCCTCTAGACTGAAAACTCGCAAGGGTGGTCTAGGCAAAAGTTAGGGTCATTCACCCGCTAAGCTGAAAACCCGAAAGGGCGGCTTAGGCAAAAATCAGGGTGTTGAGCCTGCTGGATGGAAAATCTGCAAGGGCAGACAGTCCAGGCAAAATATAAGGCATACGGTCCGCCAAATTGAAAACCTAGAAAGGCGATTTGGTCATGGCAGTGACTTCATGTGGAGAGGACAGAGCTTTGAAGAGCCAGTTAGACTTTCATTTTCTTTGGCATCACTCTAATGTTTGAGTAAGCGTCAGCAAAGCTTCCTTTGGTACTCTTTGAGTTAAGGAGGTTGAAACCAAGCAATCTAAAGGGATAATAACTATGACGGAAATACCGAAAAAAGGAATGAAACACCTTTAAACATGGTAACCAAAAGAATCTAAGAGTGGTAGACTTTTACCATCTTAAAATATTTTATCAAGCTAAGAAGCAGATTCAGTCTTTTTTAGTGATCACGTCATGTGTTTTGTCAAATCCTTATTCGTCGCTTGTCAAAGTCTTTCTTTTGTTGAGTCAGGGTCAAGTTTTGAAGTCCTGTTTAGTCAATGTCCTCTCAAAGCCGGGATGACAAGTTAAAAAGGGGGAGAAAGAAGAGAATATGTGCCTCCTAAGAGCAGTGGAAAGCAGAGCAAAGTTCAGAATGTGACAAGCTCTTAAAGCCATTTGAAGTATCAGAGGCTGGCAGAGATGAAGAGAATTTCTGAGTAGAACCAACTTCTTATACATGAGAAAATTTTGTAAACCCAAGTGTTCATGAGAAAAATTTTATAACCCCAAGAGTTCATTAATGAAAGCTTTCTGCTTATCCTTTTGATCCCTTTTGTATTGCTCTCTAATGAATTTTATCATGGAAGTAATCATACTAGGGGCATTTTTTTATGACTTGCATCATAAAAGATATCATTCAAACAATGATATTTGAGATGGCTATTCTCATCAAATAGAGATAAGAGAAACTTGAACACATTATTTTTAGTTCAAGCTCCTCAATGAAGTTGTTTTCTTTCGAAGTTATGTTTTCAGAAAATCTTATCCTCATGCGGAGTCTATAATTTACTCATGTAATTTTCAAATTCCAGCAGATTTCTTTTCAATTATTTTTAATGGTCAATACCCGAAAATTTCTTCATCCTTGCTTGAGGTTTGTCTTCAGTGAAGATCATGCATTTTCAATCATTCTCGGCCAGGAATGATTTATTCATCTTGTGAAATCAATCTAAGTTGGTCATTTCTTCAATCATTTCAACGAATTTTCTTTTAATAAGGCAAACTATTTTTGCCATTGGCTCTGTGATTTGGAGTATGATATTTTCTTTTATCATTTTGTAAATAATTTTTCCAATGGCTCTATGATTTGGAGTTTGGCATTTTCTTTCATCATTTTGTAAAAATGCTTTCGCTAGTGGCTTCGTGATTTGGAGATTGGTCTTTTCTTTCACCATTTGAAAGATTTAAAAATTGTTTCTGCCAATGGCTCCATGATTTAGAGATTGGTCTTTTCTTTCACCATTTGAAAGATTTAAAAATTGTTTCTGCCAATGGCTCCGTGTTTTGGAGATTGGTCTTTTGTTTCACCATTTGAAAGATTTAAAAATTGTTTCTGCCAATGGCTCCGTGTTTTGGAGATTGGTCTTTTGTTTCACCATTTGAAAGATTTAAAAATTGTTTCTGCCAATGGCTCCATGATTTCGAGATTGGTCTTTTCTTTCACCATTTGAAAGATTTTAAAAATATTTTCGCCAATGGCTCCGTGTTTTGGAGATTGGTCTTTTCTTTCACATTTGAAAGATTTAAAAATTGTTTCTGCCAATGGCTCCATGATTTGAAGATTGGTCTTTTCTTTCACCATTTGAAAGATTTTAAAAATATTTTCGTCAATAGCTCCGTGTTTTGGAGATTGGTCATTTTCTTTCACCATTTGAAAGATTTAAAAATTGTTTCCGCCAATGGCTCCTTGATTTGGAGTTTGGTCTTTCTTTTGCCATTTGAGAAAGTTTCAAAAGAAATCGCCAATGGCTCTGTGTTTTGGAGTTTGGCATTTTCTCTCATCATTTGAAAAGGTTTTAAGAAGAAATTGTCAGTAGCTCTATGTGTTTGGAGTCTGGTTATTTCTTCATTCATTTCAAAGGTATTTTTCTTTTTTAAAAGAAGGGAATTGCCGGTGAAACAGCTCCGCATGTTTGGAGTCTGAGATTTTCTTTACTCATGAAGAGTTTTTTGGAAGCAAGATACCAGTGAAATTGAGCTCCGTGTGTTTAGAGTCTGGTCTTTTCTTCTTCGCCTGTGACACTTAGCAGTGAAGTGACAAATTTTGGCCTGTCTAATTGTCACTTCGCAATGTATCGCTACCTACTTAGATTGGGAGTCAGGTATATCTGCGTGGATTTATATGGAACCCTTTTCGTAGGACCATATCAATCTTGGATGACCCGCTACCTTGAAAGAGAGGAGTCAAGGTTATCTGGATGGCTAAACAGATGGATTTTCAGCAATGGTCTGTATAGCTATCACCCCTTTTTGTTTTGAGGTATTTTTAACGACTGCCAAGTGATATTTGATCTGATCGTTAAGAGTTGCTCATCCCCATAAATGATATCATTTTTGGCAATTGACCAAACGATATTTGGTCTGATTGTCAGCTGTAGACACCCCCATTTTGCTCCGCTTTAATCAACAAAGAAGTTAGTTTTTCGCTGTCAGTTTTTCAGTGTTTTCCATTCCTGTGTCCGCCTCGTATGCTTTATTGATCTTTTTCGGTCATTTCTATCGTGTTTCGCATATTTCTGCTAAGTGTTGAGAGGGGTTATTTGGAAGAATCCAAGCAAGGGAGAATTTGGACCTATTTGGTGGGCATTGAACACTTTGAGCAAATAAAAGGAATGAGTTTTGAGCTTGTTTGGAGCCAATAAATGGTTTGGATCACCCCAAGGTGTTAATTTCCAAATGAAGAACTCATTTGCGCTGCGCCCTTTTAAATAAACTGTTTCGATCACTCTATAGGTATAATTTAGGGGGCGCAACTTGTTTGCGCCGCGGCCATATCAAATGGATGGCTGAATCTGTGGATGGAAACGATTTATTTGGATCATAAATTGAGTGGTTGGATCATCTAGCTTAATGGATTAAAAGGAGGGCCCACTGGAGTGTGAAAACATTAAATTATGGAATTGGTTTAGTGAGCCCAAATACATGTTTCAGTACAAAGGAATACCTGTTCGGCCGGCTCTATGTGTCACCCATCAATTGGACGTTCCAGATTATCCTATGGGGTGGGCCCCACCGTCTTTAAATAATAATAATAGCGAGGCAAGATGTACAATTCAGCCATACAATGTGGGACCCACTTGGGATAATGCCGAATCCAAGGAAATGAATTCCCATTAAGTCTTGGTTGCATGCAGAGTATATAAATGGGAGGAGTCACCGTATAAGGAACTTGCCGATTTTATTTTCAAGGAAATTTGGGAGGTAGTATAAGAAGAAAAGGGAGGATGTTGTTTGAAAGGAAACAGGGTATCTATAGATGCTAATGTTGGGAATTGCCATTAGAGGTGAAGAAAAAATCAAGATGAAAAAAGAAAAAACCGTGCCCTTTGAGGGGACTCTCGTTTTCTTCTCCATCGTCCCCACGGGGCATCTCCCTCAAGCCTTCCCCACACGGCAACTCCCTCATCGCCTCACCCTCTGGATCTCCCTCACTCCATCTCTCTCAACAGAGCAGCACTCTCATCTGAATTTCTTCATCTCTCTCTCTCTCTCTCTCTCACTCCATCTCTCACTCTGTTCTCCTCCCCCATATCACTCTCTCGGTATCTTCTCCATCTTCCCCACACAGCCATCTCCCTCTGTTTTTTCCCTCTCTATATACCCACCTCTCCATCTCTCTCACTCTTTGGAGCCCACCTAAAAGAAGAAAAAAAAAAGAAAAAACAAAAAAACAGAGTATCGTTTCTACTCTGTTTTTTTCTTCTTCCACCATCTCTCTCTTTCTCTCTCTCTCTTGGTCTCTCTATCTTTCTCTCCATCACCTCTCCCTCACTCTTCTACTCAGTTCCCTCCCTCAACCTATTGCCATCTTCTGTTTTCATCTCTCCTCCTAATCTCTTATCCTCATTCTCTATATTTTCTATATATCTCAGTTGCCATCTCTCTCACGCTCTCCATCTCTCCCATTCTTTGTTACTCTCACTCTCATTCTCTCTTATTCTCACTCTCTCTCTCTCTCTCTCTCCCTCAACAGTGGTTTTAAAAAATAAAAATAAAAAGAGGAAAGAAAGAGAATAGGGAGCATCAGATCGCAGTGTCGGCGGAATTTTCGGACTTTTCGGATCTCGGATTCTGCGAGGATCTCCACCATAGGTAAGTACACTGTTCTCGAATTTTTCCAAAATTATTTGGTATTTTTTTAGATTTTTGCATGATTTTTAAGTATTTAAATGATTTTAATTCAATATTAAATGTGTGTGCTTAAAATCATGATCTGCATGAGTGCTTCAATTCCGTTTTGTCTCGAAATTTAATACAATGTTCTACTTAAATGGAGTAAAATAACTATCGGATCGTATCGGACATTGGATCAACGGTTTTTTAGAATTTGAGTGAAGAGTGGTATTTTATTTAAAATAATGGCTGAGTAATTACGAAATTCGAAAAAATAGCCATCTCAGGATGATCTATTTTTTGGAATTTTAAAATTTTCTTGTGTTCATCATATCAGAACAAGGTTAGGGGACGTTTTTCGGAGTCGTAATTTTCTCGAAAATCGTGTTTTAAAAATAGAAAACTCTTCAAAAATATCTTTTTGACAAAGAAAAATAAAATATATACTAAACGAATTCCAAAGTTAATGAAATTTCGTGGAAAAATAATATGATACTGATACATTCTATCATGAATTTTTGAGAATTTTTAGAATTTGTTTGATATATTATTTTGAGAGAACGGTTCCTACACATATGTGTAGATAACTTATCTACACACTAGCTTAAAATACAGTGGGGGCCACATTATTTGGGCGATCCAAACCATTCATTTTTAAGGCCTCACATAGCTAGGGTGTCCACAAAAAATCAGATCCATAGGATCATCCTAACCATTCGAATTGTGGAGGCAAAAAATGGACTAATTTGTAAAGGTTTAAAGACATCCATTTTACCTCCACAAATTGTAGGGTTGGGATGATCTTATGAATCTGATTTTTTGTAGACACTCTATCTATGTGAGGGCCTTTAAATGGATGGCTTGGATCACCCAAACAATGTGGGCCCCCACTGTATTTTAAGCTAGTGTGTAGAGAACTCTCTACACATATGTGTAGAAACCGTTTTCTCTATTATTTTATGCTTTCTTTGAAAATTATCAGATTTTGGGGAAATTTTTACTGACGTCTTAAATTCCATATTTCTTGTCGCTGTAAAATTTTCAATTGGTTTGGAGCTTGTTTCATGTGGGATGTAGTGTTAATTCATAATCTGGTCTGAAAATTGAAAAATCCGAAATTGATAGTAAATAGTTTCTAAAATTCATGAAAATCTCACAGCATGCTATTTTTACTTATATCTTACTACTGTAGAAATTTCATTGAATTTAGATTTCTATTTCTAGTAGTTTTTGTGTTATTTTTACAATCTGGTCACTTAATTCTTAAATCAAAATTAAATATGAGCTTAATGTAAAAATCTGTAAAACTCTTCCAATAAGCTACATGCATTCCCATCTTGCTGCTATAGAAGTTTCAATTCATTTCGAATTCGTTTGCAACAATTTCACTCGTAAAATCACTCTTATGGTATAAAACTGATAAAATTCATTGAAAATTCAAAATTAATTAAATATCTTCACAAAGCTCCTAAGGAACCTTAAATCTCTGTCACATATTAATTCCTTAATCCATCGAAACAGAAATTTTAGGATTTTTTTTAGATTTCCCTAGAAAAATGGCCAGCGCATCCATAATCGTATCCCTATTGCACTCGATCTTTGACAATTTGAATATTTAAGCTATAACACGTTGTTGGCTCCGAGGTTACTGTCCACGGAAATCCTGAGATATGCCAGGCAATAAGGTGCTATAACCTAAGTATTAAATTGCACAAGGAAAGAGAGCACGATTCCCTTCCTTGGATGCTATCTTGGGCCGAAATTGGTGAACCCTAGAGCCATTGGTAATCCTTAAATGTCCAAAAACTGAAAATCCTTGAAATCTGAAATTAACTAACTTCAAGAAGTGAAATCGATTCATCTCGTGTCTGTCGGAACCGTTGGATCACGGTTTCCATCATAGGAACCATTAGAGCCCAATTTAGGAACACTTATGTCAGGTCGTGTCCTAGGTTTCAGGGAGTCTTAGGTTTTAGGGAGTCCTAGAGTTAGGAGTCCATCCTCATCACGTACGTTTGCTATAGATAGCAATCGTGCCATAGGTCTAGTTACACTAGTCACCCAATCTTTCCCTAGGACAAGCCTAGTAAACCAGGATGTAGGCTAACCTGCATTAGTCTAAGGAACAACTTGCATTTAGATAAGAATCATATAGCATCTTAGATGAAATCCTAGGATAATAAAATCCTCAACTTGAATTAAATAACTCCGCTTAAAACTGTAAAAACAGTCAAATCAGTCTAGATCGGTGTCTTAGTTGAGTTAGGCATAAGTAACTTAGCTTAGGTGCACCGAACTACGTCGACTCTGATCCCAGTGAGGCTTGGGTACGTAGGCAGCTTGGATGTCTAATGGCATACCAACCGCGAGTCGGCACTACAACAAATTGTGGTGTTTTGTATATTAATTTTTCTTGTAAATGCTTAATCAAATCACTTAGGATTTTTTATGAAATTAGAATTTTAGGAGAACTTTCACTTAGATTGAATTCAAACAAATAAAGTAATCAAGATACACACTTAGGATCCACATTGAAATTAGATCTTATGATGCATGTCACATAGTTCTCACATTAATATAGAGTTGAATGAGCCATTTAAAATAAATTTAAAAGAGTTAGCTTTTGGAATCGAAGACCGATTATCGGGCAGGAATGGTGCATGTGGTGGATAACTCCCCATACCTTCCATTCTCGTAACCAGGTAGCGAGTCTAGATTTCTGGTTAATTATGGGTCCTAGATCCCACATCTAGGTGGCGACTCTGTCAGTCTCTTTTGTGTGGAATTCGGATTGCCTGTGATCCCAAGTTCACATAAATGATGAATTAAAATCAGTAATAAAAATGGACACGCCAATCGCGTGGGTACGAGATACCAACAGAGAGCGTGGCGGCTCGCGCCCCACTCCTCTCGCGGGATCGGGTCCCACAGTTTGGCGACTCTGCTGGGGATCACCTAACTTCATTAAAATTCCAAAAGATAACTCATTTGAATTTAATTTAACTGGCTCATAAAAACTCTATCTCTTATATACTTATTAGATTAGTTTGTATGCTTATTTTCTCATCACATTTTACTCGAACTTAATTTAACAAAACCTAAAGGCATCATAGATTGCGTGAACTTATTGCACACACTTACATCACTTGCATCTAAACCCTTGCATCTCACATGCACACACATCCTATTTTAGGAACCCGGAGTGTTATCTAGCATGGTTGACTGGGATTTCATCACCTGGTGCCTCTGTGCTAGAGAAGCATTCCACCCTTAGCCTAGCACCTTATGGTGCGTAAACGGATCTCTTATTCACGTACTGATACGCCGGACACTGGTACAGTATATCGAACATGGATTCGCGCTAAGGGAACTCTTGGCCTTACCCCTAGATTAACCCACACATGCATGTAGTATACGAACACATGTGCATCACGTGTGTGAGCCTAGTTTAGGATATCTTACCCACTTGTGTCTAGATTAGGCCGTGGTCCATCTTCGAATGGCTACGATCGGTCCTTAGGCACACAAACAAAGTCATGAGTCGAGATCCTCTCTCCACTCCGCTAGATTAGGATTAGGGTTTGATGCCTTCAGGTAACACTGTTAAAATGTGAGAAGATTAAAAAAAAAAAAAAAAAATTTCCCTTTGGGGTTAGGATATAAATCCCATCATTTCCAAAGATCTCATAGGATTAGTCATTCATGATCTATCCGTTGAAAGTAATCTTATGCTATCTCATCTAATCTTTTGATCGTGCGTCTTTCATTCTTCTGTCATGTGATTCGATGGTATCTTCATGCCATCCCCTAACTGGCAGGAGCAGAATCTCGCAATCTTTCGATTATGCAATCTCATTATCTGATCATACCTGGTCCAGATGATCCAATATTGCCTGTACCCTTGGTCTCTTCCTCCTCTAGGGGCTACCTTTTTCAAGATTATTTTGCTAAGTTCTTCAGAGTTCACTTTCATAATCTTTGAGCTAGGGGCATTCCCCACGTGCTATCATGTCATCATTGTTGTATTTATTTGTTTTGAGGAACCATCACTTTACTTTCCATTCCTTATCTAGTCGTATCATAATTATCATGTCAATCATAGAAAGGAAAAATTCCCTGAATGTCAAGCTTACATCTTGTGTTTATTGTTTCTATCACAGGATTGTTCACTGCTGAAAATCCAGGAAAGCTTCTTGGGTTTGAATCTATTCGTGGCCAGTGAAGAAGCTAATTCCCCATTTTCTTTGGAAGTCTCTCTATCCACTTTTTCCTACCTATGGCAGATTCTATGGAAAATTTTCAACTCTTTCATGTCACAGAAACCCTGGCCCAGCTCGTCCAACAGGTGAAGGAATTGATGGAAGAAAATCAATTCATCAAAGCTCAACTTACTGAGAAATTTGGTCCAACCACTGTCGTTTCTAAGGGCAAAAATCTGAGCCTCCTTATGGTTATGGGTTCGGAAGAACTAATTGTGAACCTCTCTAGACAAATAGCGGCACGAACAGAAGAAGTTCGTCAGATGAAGCAACAAATGCAAACCTAGTATTGTCAGTCCCAAGGTTCTGAACTTTTCGCTGGCAAAAATACCAAAGTCCAAAATGTTGTTACCGGAAACTCTGTCTCCCAGCACCAGCAAGATTCTGTTGGGCCCTTAGTTCTTGAATATGACCAAGAGTCACCATCTGAAACTCCTAAAAAAGAATTCACTGATTTGCCTACCCCACGATCTGGTATCCTGAAAGGGTTTAGGGAAAAGGAAAAGGGAGTTAACTGGTCACAGGAGCCTATGGTAATCGAATATGATCAACCGAGACCTATACCTCAGCAAAAGCCAGGTAGGCAATTCGCCCCCCTCCCGCTTCTACCATCTGTTATATTGCAACAAGGGTTGGCTTCAGGTGATGTCTATTTACCTCGCATTAGGGATCCTCCCAATACACTCCCCAGGACGTGGAAGGCAGATGAGCACTGCGACTTTCACCAAGGATCAGGGCACACCACCGATCGGTGTATAACTTTGAGGCGTGTGATCCAAAAATTGATTGATGAGCACAAGCTATCATTCCAGCAAACGCCAAATGTTGTGTGGAACCATGCCGCACTATCGCCGGATAAGGCTTAGGCGCATCGAAGTTTGAGAAGCTCAAGTCTAGCTGCAGTGGAACAGGAAGAATCCAAAATTGAAAGTATCAGCCATAATGATGATTCAGAACGAACCAGCCTTCGCCGAGCCTTCAACGCCAAACAGTTGCAGCAGTTAAAGTTTTAGTCACTTACTATTTTATGTTGAGTCAGTCATCATGGTCAGTACAATTGTTGAGTCCGATCTTACAGTTCAAGGTCAATGCCTAGTCCAGGCAAGTTATCTTCTGTTTCTCTTTTTATTTAGAGTTGTGAATCCTGAGCACGTTCAGGATAGGTCGTCAGATGTAATAGCTTTTTCTTTAAATAAAAATTTCACTTCCAATAGTTCACTTGTGTCTGTTTCTTAAGTATGCTTCTGATCTTAAAGTAAGACTCCCTCCTCAAATGAGGACAAAATTGACGAAACTCCACTTGAGTCACAACAATTACTTGAACAAGAGGAGCGCAAATCCCAGCCTTTCAAAGATGAAATTGAAGTGGTAAGCACAGGCACTGAAACTTTGATTCAGTGAATGCCGATGAAAAGTACATTACCCTCTGAAGAGTGTGAAGAATTGATAAACTTATTTCAAGAATAAGAAGATTGTCCAGAAAATCTACAACCGATACCAGGGGCAAGACATAGATCGAAAGCTCAAGAGAATGAAGAAAGTGAGAGACATATGCTGTACAAGGGGCATAGAGTGGAAACAACTTTCATATTTCCAATCAATGACCTTGGTTCTCAAATTCATAACATAAAGCCAACAAATTTAAGATAAGAAGTTCAAGAGCAAGCATGGAAAAGTGATCATCAGATATCAAGAGTTACAAATCCATAGATGGAGGATGTCAAAGAACAAGTTTCGCTCTATGAAAGTCGAAAGCACATAGTAGAATCTTGAAAGAAGAAGATCCATTATCTCTTACCTGGAAATGCCGTCAAACTTCGAAAAAAAAAAGAAACAATAATAAAGAAAACTCATCAACCTAGATCAATTCCAAACCTGAACATTGGAAGGCCTCCTTTGGCCGAACAAATCCCAAAATCATAACCCGATGTCAAAACAAATACCGGTTTGCAAACCCTTTGAGCCTGAATGATATTTTCTTGAAAACCCATCAAACTAGGGGCATTCGCCCGAACTACGCGAGACCTGATCCCTATACTGGGGTACGTAGGCAACTCGGTTGAACCGAGTTCGGTCGATTCAAACAAAAAAAAAGAAATTCAATCCTTTCAAAAAAAAAGAGGGACAAGTTCACGACCTGATTCCTACTCTGGGATACGTAGGCGACCTGTTCACAGGTTCGGTCGAAATCTTTGTTAAACCTTAAGCCATTCTTTGAAAAGCCCTATCCTACCTATAAATTCCTTCTGGTGATCAGAACTAATGATCTAGGTCCCGAGACACAATAAGTAATAAAAAAAATGATGAAGAAAAAAAAAGAGAACGGAGTTTGAAGATCTGCTAGACTGAAAACCTGAAAGGACGGTCTAGGCAAAATTTAAGATCATTCCCCTGCTAAGTTGAAAACCCAAAAGGACGGCTTAGGCAAAAGCTAAGGGGATAGCCTGCTGGATCAAAAACCTAGAAAGGCGGTTCAGGCAAAAGTTAAGGCTAGCACGGTCCGCCAAGTTAAAAACCCTGAAGAGGTGACTTGGTCACGGTAAGAGAACCATTATAAGAAGGCTACAGCCGTATCAAGACTGAAGATCAACTGAAGTTCAAGCAAATTCAAGTGACATCCTCAAAACTGGGGGCATTGAAGCTAAGCAATCTTAGGGGTCGTAATTAAATCCTTGAGGCATTACTGTTTTAAGGAAGAAGTCCAGTGTTTACCAATTGAAAAAAAACAAACATTCCTCGAAAGGATAGACTTACCAAATAAAATGTTAACTAAGTCAGAAGCATTACTATGTCTGTCAATGTAGTTAGTCAATCTTTGTCATTCTATGTTCACTCCTTCAGAACTGCTCAATCCTTTGAGTAGTGCCTTTTATCTAAGTTTTCTCTTTAGAAAGAGTCCATCGTCGTTCTTATGTCCAAATGATGCAACTGTCTTGATGAAGGAGGCCCGGCCTCGGCAGCTCTCTACGATCGTATGAAAGAGCTCGGTAATCTAGTCAAGCAGCTTCATTTCAAAGAAGATCAACTCAGAAAAATTCAGAAGTAGAAACATCAGAAAGCCCAGCTTCCGTAAAAAGATCATACCCCAGGAAGGCACCTTAAGCTTGGAAGAGCCTCAGATGCAATGGTGGTTGAGCCAATTTCTCAGAAAGATAAACCATTAAAATTCAGAATTTCCTTCTAGTTAGTTAAATAGTATCCTGGTCAAGTAATGTCTATCTAAACACCTGTCAAGAGGGGAATCCCACTTTTCCATGATTATATCCATTGTTCTAGATTACCAATTTCAGGTATCTTGTTCAAGGTTTCAGTTATCAAAATCCCCAAAAGACAAGACCAGCAGCCTCTTTGAGAAAAATCTTGTTGAAGTTTCATAAAAGTGTTCCTAATCCATTCTTGTTAGTAATGGTTCTTCGTTCCTAAGGTTTGTCGTCTCATCATTCGTCAAAGTCTTGGTTTCCAATATCTTTACTGGGCACGATCTATAATATCCCCGATTTCATTAAGTTCAAAAAAATCTAAACTTCATCAAATCCAATCCCCGATTCAAAAAAAAAAAAAAAAATCCAATCCTACGTCAAATTCAAGTTCATGAAAAATCTCTAAATTCTTCGTTGTTGAATTCATCAATCAAAGCTATCTTGTTTCTTTGAGCCCGTTTGTGAACGGTGCCTCTTTTCTCGAGTCCATTTGTGAATGGTCTTGTCCTCCCTGAGCCCGTTTGTGAATGGTGCCTCATTTCTCGAGTCCATTTGTGAATGGTCTCGTCTTCTCCTTGAGCCCGTTTGTGAACGGTGCCTCTTTTCTCGAGTCCATTTGTGAATGGTCTCGTCTTCTCCTTGAGTCCGTTTGTGAACGGTGCCTCATTTCTTGAGTCCATTTGTGAATGGTCTCATGTCCTCTTTGACCCCGTTTGTGAACGGTGCCTCTTTTCTCGAGTCCATTTGCTAATGGTCTCGTCTTTTCCTTGAGCCCGTTTGTGAACGGTGCCTCATTTCTCGATTCCATTTGTGAATGGTCTCATGTCCTCTTTGAGCCCATTTGTGAACGGTGCCTCTTTTCTCGAGTCCATTTGTGAATGGTCTCGTCTTCTCCTTAAGCCCGTTTGTGAACGGTGCCTCATTTTTCGATTCCATTTGTGAATGGTCTCGTCTTCTCCTTGAGCCCGTTTGTGAACGGTGCCTCATTTTCTGAGTCCATTTGTGAATGGTCTCGTCTTCTCCTTGAGCCCGTTTGTGAACGGTGCCTCATTTCTCGAGTCCATCTGTGAATGATCTCGTCTTCTCCTTGATCCCGTTTGTGAACAGTGCCTCATTTTCTGAGTTCATTTGTGAATGGTCTCATGTCCTCCTTGAGCCCGTTTGTGGACGGTGCCTCATTTCTCAAAAAATCAAAAATTCATCAAATCCAATCCCCGATTCAAAAAAATCCAATCCTACGTCAAATTCAAGTTCATGAAAAATCTCTAAATTCTTTGTTGTTGAATTCATCAATCAAAGCTATCTTGTGTCTTTGAGCCCGTTTGTGAACGGTGCCTCATTTCTCGAGCCCATTTGTGAATGGCCTCGTCTTCTCCTTGAGCCCGTTTGTGAACGGTGCCTCATTTCTCGAGTCCATTTGTGAATGGTCTCGTCTTCTCCTTGAGCCCGTTTGTGAACGGTGCCTCATTTTCTGAGTTCATTTGTGAATGGTCTCATGTCCTCCTTGAGCCCGTTTGTGGACGGTGCCTCATTTCTCAAAAAATCAAAAATTCATCAAATCCAATCCCCGATTCAAAAAATCCAATCCTACGTCAAATTCAAGTTCATGAAAAATCTCTAAATTCTTCGTTGTTGAATTCATTAATCAAAGCTATCTTGTGTCTTCGAGCCCGTTTGTGAACGGTGCCTCATTTCTCGAGCCCATTTCTGAATGGCCTCGTCTTCTCTTTGAGCCCGTTTGTGAACGGTGCCTCATTTCTCGAGTCCATTTGTGAATGGTCTCGTCTTCTCCTTGAACCCGTTTGTGAACGGTGCCTCATTGTCCGAGTCCATTTGGGAATGCTTTTTATCCTCGTTGAACCCGCTTGCGAGCGGCATCTCATCTTCTTCTAAAAACCGTTTGAGAACGATCTTTGTCCTTTCCCTTCAGAACCCATTCGAAAATGATATCTCATTCTCTCGTTGCCCGTTTGTGAGCGGCACCGCAGCGGGATTTTTTATTATTATTATTGCATTCCAATTCTAGGACTTCGTTTAGGGTCTTGCATTAGGTAGTAAATGTTTGCGTCTAGGTTCCGTTTTGTGTAAGGTCTTTGGTCGATTAAAGCTACGCAAAATGGTTCTGTCATTTTGACTTTGGCATTCGATGACTACGTCATCTCTACCAAAGAGGGGCATCTGTAGACACCCCCATTTTGCTCCGCTTTAATCAACAAAGAAGTTAGTTTTTCGCTGTCAGTTTTTCAGTGTTTTCCATTCCTGTGTCCGCCTCGTATGCTTTATTGATCTTTTTCGGTCATTTCTGTCGTGTTTCGCATATTTCTGCTAAGTGTTGAGAGGGGTTATTTGGAAGAATCCAAGCAAGGGAGAATTTGGACCTATTTGGTGGGCATTGAACACTTTGAGCAAATAAAAGGAATGAGTTTTGAGCTTGTTTGGAGCCAATAAATGGTTTGGATCGCCCCAAGGTGTTAATTTCCAAATGAAGAACTCATTTGCGTTGCGCCCTTTTAAATAAACTGTTTCGATCACTCTATAGGTATAATTTAGGGGGCGCAACTTGCTTGCGCCGCGGCCATATCAAATGGATGGCTGAATCTGTGGATGGAAACGATTTATTTGGATCATAAATTGAGTGGTTGGATCATCTAGTTTAATGGATTAAAAAGAGGGCCCACTGGAGTGTGAAAACATTAAATTATGAAATTGGTTTAGTGAGCCCAAATACATGTTTCAGTACAAAGGAATACCTGTTCGGCCGGCTCTATGTGTAACCCATCAATTGGACGTTCCAGATTATCCTATGGGGTGGGCCCCACCGTCTTTAAATAATAATAATAGCGAGGCAAGATGTAGAATTCATCCATACAACGTGGGACCCACTTGGGATAATGCCGAATCCAAGGAAATGAATTCCCGTTAAGTCTTGGTTGCATGCAGAGTATATAAATGGGAGGAGTCACCGTATAAGGAACTTGCTGATTTTATTTTCAAGGAAATTTGGAAGGTAGTATAAGAAGAAAAGGGAGGATGTTGTTTGAAAGGAAAGAGGGTATCTATAGATGCTAATGTTGGCAATTGCCATTAGAGGTGAAGAAAAAATCAAGATGAAAAAAGAAAAAACCGTGCCCTTTGAGAGGACTCTCGTTTTCTTCTCCATCGTCCCCACAGGGCATCTCCCTCAAGCCTTCCCCACACAGCAACTCCCTCATCGCCTCACCCTCTGGATCTCCCTCACTCCATCTCTCTCAACAGAGCAGCACTCTCATCTGAATTTCTTCATCTCTCTCTCTCTCTCACTCCATCTCTCACTCTGTTCTCCTCCCCCATATCACTCTCTCGGTATCTTCTCCATCTTCCCCACACAGCCATCTCCCTCTGTTTTTTCCCTCTCTATATACCCACCTCTCCATCTCTCTCACTCTTTGGAGCCCACCTAAAAGAAGAAAAAAAAAAAAACGAAAAAACAGAGTATCGTTTCTACTCTGTTTTTTTCTTCTTCCACCATCTCTCTCTTTCTCTCTCTCTCTCTCTTGGTCTCTCTATCTTTCTCTCCATCACCTCTCCCTCACTCTTCTACTCGGTTCCCTCCCTCAACCTATTTCCATCTTCTGTTTTCATCTCTCCTCCTCATCTCTTATCCTCATTCTCTATATTTTCTATATATCTCAGTTGCCATCTCTCTCACGCTCTCCATCTCTCCCATTCTTTGTTACTCTCACTCCCATTCTCTCTTATTCTCACTCTCTCACTCTCTCTCTCTCTCTCCCTCAACAGTGGTTTTAAAAAATAAAATAAAAAAGAGGAAAGAAAGAGAACAGGGAGCATCGGATCGCAGTGTCGGCGGAATTTTCAGACTTTTCGGCTCTCGGATTCGGCGAGGATTTCCATCACAGGTTAGTACACTATTCTCAGATTTTTCCCGGATGATTTGGCATTTTTTTATATTTTTGCATGATTTTTAAACATTTAATTGAATTTAAATGAATATTATATGTGTGTGCTAAAAATCATGATCTGCATGAGTGTTTCAAATCCGTTTCATCCCGAAATTTAATACGATGTTTTACTTAAATAGTGTAAAATAACTATCGGATCGGATCGGACATTGGACAAAGGTTTTCGAAAATTTGAGTGAAGAGTGGTATTTTATTTAAAATAATGGCTGAGTAATTGCGAAATTCGAAAAAATAGCCATCTCAGGATGATCTATTTTTTGGAATTAAAAATTTTTCTTCTGTTCATCACATCAGAAAAAGATTAAATGACGTTTTCTGGAGTCGTAATTTTCTCGAAAATCATGTTTTAAAAATAGAAAACTTTTCAAAAATATCTTTTTGACGAAGAAAAATAAATTATAAACTAAACGGATTCGAAAATTAATGAAATTTCATGAAAAAATAATATGATACTGGTACATTCTACCATGAATTTTTGAGAATTTTTAGAATTGATTTGGTGTATTATTTTATGCTTTCTTTGAAAATTATCAGATTTTGGGAGAATTTTTACAGACATCAGATCACAGATAAAATTTCCAAACTTTTTACAGTAGTCTTATATTCCATATTTCTAGTTTCTGTAAACTTTTCAAGTGATTTAGATCTTGTTTCATATGGGATGTATTGTTAATTCATAATCTTGTCTGAAAATTGAAAAATCCGCAACTGATAGTAAATGGTTTCCAAAATTCATGAAAATCTCACAACTTGCTATATTTACTTATATCTTACTACTGTAGAACTTTCATTGAATTTAGATTCCTATTTCTAGTAGTTTCTGTGTTATTTTTGCAATCTGGTCTTATTGTTGTTAAATCAAAATTAAATATGAGCTTAATGTAAAAATCTGTAAAATTCATCCAGTAAGCTGCATGCATTCCCATCTTAGTGCTGTAGAAATTTCGATTCATTTCGAATTCGTTTGCAATAGTTTCACTTGTAAAATCACTCATATAGTTTAAAATTGTTAAAATCCATTAAAATATTGAAATTAATTGAAATTCATCCGAAAATCTCTAAAGAATCTTAAATCTCTGTCACATGTTAACTCCTTAATCCATTGAAACAGAAATCTTAGGATCATTAGAATTCCCTGGAAAAATGGCCAGTGCATCCATAATCGTATCCCAATTGCAACCGATCTTTGACAATTTGAATACTTAAGCTATAGCATGTTGTTGGCTCCGAGGTTACTGTCCACGGAAATCCTGAGATATGCCAGGCAATAAGATGCTATAACCTAAGTATTAAATTGCGCAAGGAAAGAGCGCACGATTCCCTTCCTTGGATGCTATTCTGGGCCAAAATTGCTGAACCCTAGAGCCATTGGTAATCCTTAAATGTCCAAAAACTGAAAATCCTTGAAATCTGAAATTAACTAACTTCAAGAGCTTAAATCGATTTGTCTCGAGTCTTCCGGAACCATTGGATTATGGTTTCCGATATAAGAACCATTAGAGCCCAATTTAGGAACACTGGTGACGTGTCGTGTCCTAAGTTTTAGGGAGTCTTAGGTTTTAGGGGAGTCCTAGAGTTAGGAGTCCAGCCTCATCACGGACGCTTGCTATGGATAGCAACCGTGCCCTAGGTCTAGTTACACTAGTCACCCAATCTTTCCCTAGGACAAGCCTAGTAAAATAGGATGTAGGCTAACCTGCATTAGTCTAAGGAACAACTTGCATTTAGATAAGAATCATATATCATCTTAGATGAAATCCTAGGATAATAAAATCCTCAACTTGAATTAAATAACTGCTCTTAAAACTGTTGAAACAGTCAAATCAGTCTAGATCGGTGTCTTAGTTGAGTTAGGCATAAGTATCTTAGCTTAGGTGCACCGAACGACGTCGACTCTGATCCCAGTGAGGCTTGGGTACGTAGGCAGCTTGGATGTCTGATGGCATACCAACCGCGAGTCGGCACTACAACAAATTGTGGTGTTTTGTATATTAATTTTTCTTGTAAATGCTTAATCAAATCACTTAGGATTTTCCATGAAATTAGAATTTTAGGAGAACTTTCACTTAGATTGAATTCAAACAAATAAAGTAATCAAGATACACACTTAGGATCCACATTGAAATTAGATCTTAGGATGCATGTCACATAGTTCGCACATTAATATAGAGTTGAATGAGCCATTTAAAATAAATTTAAAATAGTTAGCTTTTGGAATCGAAGACCGATTATCGGGCAGGAATGGTGCATGTGGTGGATAACTCCCCATACCTTCCATTCTCGTAACCAGGTAGCGAGTCTAGATTTCTTGTTAATTATGGGTCCTAGATCCCACATCTAGGTGGCGACTCTGTCAGTCTCTTTTGTGTGGAATTCGGATTGCCTTAGTGATCCCAAGTTCACATAAAAGATGAATTAAAATCAATAATAAAAATGGACACGCCAATCGCGTGGGTACGAGAGACCAACAGAGAGCGTGGCGGCTCGCGCCCCACCCCTCTCGCGGGATCGGGTCCTACATCAGCAAAAACCCATATTCATCGATACAAGTGTGTGTTTGTAGTATGATTCTATCCTTTGAATGATTCGTTTTGTGTTTAACCAGACTTTTGGTTTAACAATAAAAAGAAGAAGAGGGAGAAGTGTTTTATGCATATTTGTTTTCAATAAAAGTCCTTGTTAACTGTTGTGGATCACACAATTAACGGATTACAGAGAAGTTATCTTTTTGAGATGTCATTGGTTGTCATGTCAAGAGTCAGTGAGAGGTCATCTCCTTATTGCCTGCAGTCTCAGAAGTCTTGTTAAGTGTCATCTTTGTTGTGTTACCTTTGTGAATACCATTTTGAATCGAAAAACCCAAAATTTGCTTTCGGGTCGATCAAAATGTGTTTTCTGTTCAGCTTTGACATTCGCGCATTACACACGCTCTGCTAAAGAGGGGCATCTGTAGACACCCCATTTTGACTGTTTCCTAAACCTTTCATGATTGAGTAAAACCCTATCAAACCAATGACTTAGGGTCCCAACTTTCACCCTAGGCTAGCTTAGGGTCCCGTGTAGGTCCCTGCAAAATTTTGTCAAAATCCGAGCACGTTTGCCTAGTGAACGAGCCAGGAGAGGACCGTAGTGTAAACCAGAAAAGGGGGGTGAATTTAGCCTGAACGGTTTAGATCGTGGTCCAAATGGGACACGAATCGGGTGTGCGATCATCAATTTCCGCGCGCCTTATAAAAAAACTGCGCGCCCCATCAAGTTGGGGGTTCGGATATCAGCATTTTTACTTTGATATATAAAAAAAAATCAAAAGAAATAGAGGCACTGTTCATTCTCATCGAAAAACAGAGAGAGAGAGAGAGAGAGAGAGAGAGATAGAGAGATAGAGAGAGATAGAGGAAGAGAGAATGAGAGGATTTTTTTTTAAAAACCCTAACCCATTCCATTGATTTTCTCCGGCCTAGTACCGGTAAAAGCTTCGGCTGGCCTGATTTTCTTCCCTAATCTATCTTATTCTTCTTCTTAGCTAGTTTTAAGCCATAGATCCAGGTTTCTTAAACCTTGATTCTAGATCTAAGAACCTCTAACCCTCTGTATTTCTTCCTCAACCTCTTGACCATTACAGATCTCGTCTTCGCAGAGAGAGAGAGAGAGAGAGAGAGAGAGAGAGATCGTATTCTCCGATGAGATTCAGACGGAATTCCGGCCGGATTGCCATCTCCAGCAAGCTCAAATCTGAGATCTCTTTCTCTAATTCTGTTTCTTCCCTCTCTAAACCATAGATCTACACATTTTTTATTATTATTATCATATTTACTCCTAGTTTTCTTTGCTTTCAAAAAACAGATCTGTCCTATTCTAATCTAGAGCTAGCCTTAATTCCATCAGATCTGGAATTTTTCTTCTATAGAAACCCTAAATTGTTTACCTCTTCATTTTCCTCAAGATCTAGTCTCATAGTTAACAGATCTTACACATTTTATTTGTTTTCACATCGTAAAACCTTAGATCCGTATCTCTAAATTCTTTGGATCAAATTCATCTTTGAGAAACCTTAGTTTTGAGCTTAGTAATGTCTGATTTGTTGTCATGCTCCGATCTGAGCTTGTGGTAGAAAGATTTGTAGCTTAAATCTCTTTGATCGGATTATTTTCTTCAAAGTGCAAGAAGCAAACATAAGATAAGAAGGAATTTGTTCTTTGAGCTCTACTTTCGATTGGAATCTTGCAAGGAAAAAAAGGCTTGATCATCACAAATTTACGAAATCAAGGCATTGTAGTGGATTTCTTCAAACAAGGTAGGATCTAGCTGACTTCTTTCTTTTCAATTAGAATTGTGTAATTTGTCCTGTTAATTCTGTTTTGTCTAGCATCTATTTGTGATTTTAACAAAAAATTATGATAATATCTCTTACATTGGGTAAATTCTTTTATAAAATTTTTGTTTGGTTGTATATCTGTAATTTTAATTTATTTGGTAATATGTCTGTGATAATAAGTTGTTGAGAATTTCTTATTCTATCAGATCTGTTGGTTGTTGGTTCAATAAATTGAGTTTTCATGTTGTTCTCCATATAGTCTCGGTTTCTAAGCATTTATTTCTCAGAAGAAAATTCATGTACAGCTAGGTTTATGGGTACAATATCTCTCGAGCATGGGAATACATGATATCTATTTTTATGCAAAGTTATAGTCATATGTTGATGTGAATGAACTGTGAGGGTCAAATATGTGAGACAATAGAATACTTCTTGTTCTGTGTTAAATCCAGGGATCAATCGAAGGTTTAAGATGCTATATATGGTGAAATTACTGCCAACAGATTGTGATTTATTGTATGTGAATTTTTACCTAATGTAATGATTTAAGGGTTTATGATATTCTATGATTAGTTTAGCTGTTATCCTTAAATGATTTCAAAAGATGAATTTCTCTTGCAATGCGTTGGAGATTAGAAATTTTAGTGTAAAATATTGCTCTGATTTTATTGAATGTCTAGTCAATTTCTTTGTGTAAAGTAATATTGATAGCCAGATTTCACGATTTTAGGCTTTGATTCCATTAGCTTCTATAATGATTTTTCTTGGAACCTAAAGACTATCAGGTATATGATTACATTTTTTCCTTTAGTTTTGAGGATGTAATGGTATGTTTCTTTATATTTGATGTTATACGTTTGATTTTTAGCAATAGGTTCTGCTCAATAGACACAATTCTTGGTAGGCATTTAATCCTTTGGATCCTACTTAAGATAGAGATAAGGTAAATTTTTATAATTATCAAGCAAAGGAGTGTGAATATAGGCAGCATAACCAACTTTAATATCTTTATATTACATTCTCATGGTTGTATGCATATCCCATTTATTAAATTTGAAACTATATAGACCCCTCTCTCTGCATTTGTGGGTTTATGTGAATTCATAATATTTTTTGTTTAGAGTTTGGAAAGTATATTGCTTATTATTTCAATTTCAGGGCGTTTGAGTAATTGTATATCACTATATTGTTCTGGAGAATTTCTTGAGGTCAAATGATTTCTCATGTCCAACTTACAGTTATAATGATATGTATAATTTTTCCTAGCAATTTGCTTTATCTAATGAGTTAATAAATTTCCAAAAATTTGACAAAAACTGGTTTTAATTATTTTATGTTCAAAAGTGCAGATTTTAGACCACAACATGATCGTTATGTGGGGTTATGTTTGCTTTTAAATTTTATTTTTTTTTAGTTCAGTGTTCTTGTTTACTGTTATTATTGCATATCATATAGGTTCAATTTCCTTTTTCCACTACTAATACTACATACATTAGTAATTGTACAGGTTTAGTTTTCTTCCAAAATGTTTGTATTACTAGTTATACAATTCTGTTTTCCTTAGAAACTTTTTCACATTGCAGCTGTATAGTTCAACTTTTTCTTTAAAATATTGGCACTATCTGTAGTACATGTTTAGTTTTCTTCCAAAGTGTTTGCATTACTACCTGTCTGGTTCAGTTTACTTTTTAAAATATTGGCCTCATCAGCCATCACATGGAACCTCATATGAGGTTTTAAAATTTTTTAGATACTTTTGTTTCAGCCCCTGTCTGAAACAGCCTTCTTAATTAAAGAAATACTATGTATACAATTTTATTATGTGTTAATGCATGTCTATATTTATAGTAAGTTTATACTAAAGCCTTCACCTCCTTCGTATTGGCAGCCAAACTATAACCATCTACTCGCCAAAAATATATTCAATTTAAAACGTCACAAATCTGTTCATGTTCTTTGCACAATTATATCTCTAAAGAGATAACCACCTTTCTATCTGCAAAGATCAGTTAGATAGCATGTTGGAATTGGCCTTTTTGTTTTGAGAAATCTTAGAAATTTTATACTATATACCTATAGTTTTTTGCAAAAATGAATGGAAAGGAGATATTTTGTTAGGATACACTTTGTATGGTGTACGTTGATGCTTTTCATTCTCCCATTATCTACAGGGCTTCACTCTAATATTTAGGATTCTTATAGAATGTCTGTTGTTTACAATTGTTTAATGTTTTTAAGATCTTTTCTTTTAAGAAATTATTCCTTTATTCAGGAATTTATTCTCTTATTGCATGGGCGATGAAGGTGATAACCCAAGCCCATCTTTTAGGGACCTGCTCGGTCATAGTAGCACTCCCCTCTTTTATTTAGTAGGCTTACCCAGCCTTTTAGATGTTTTAATCTTTTTTGGAACCCTTCCCTCATTGCCAGGGCAATGATAAGGTTACTTGGAGCCCCATAGGAGATATGCTTTGTCTCATTTGTTTTAGGGGTGTCTTTTCCTTTAGACATGTTTTATCTTATTGACGTTTCACTTGTTTGTGATCATGCTAGTTTACTTGTTTGTGACCACACTGGTGTACCTGTTTGTGAGCACGCAGTTTACTTGTTTGTGAATCACACATGTTTGCTTGTTTAGCATCTTTATCTCGGAATATGTTCCGAACTACGTTGGCTTGATCCTCTCCCACGAGGTATGTAGTGCAGCTTGGGATCTTTATCCCAAGTCCAGCAAAACTTTGTAAATCTTTTAAAAAATTCATTTTCCAAAAGGCTCTTCCTCTAGAGTTAGGAGTATGTCCTAGGTAGAGTGTTTTGGTGGTTGTGTGTTTGCTTTAGAATTAGGAGTTTATCCTAGAGTTATAGGAACGCTTCCGTCCGGTCAGTTGGCGATACACATCGCCGATTGATGACTAGGTCTTGGATATGTTAGTGATCCCATTGTTTTCCTTAGGACACACAGCCTAGTTACACATAGGTTGTTGGAACCACCTGCATTAGCTTAGGGCAAAATCTGCATTTAGTTAGGTCATATAGGGTGTCCTAAAATCTATAATTCACTGGAATTTAAATAATCGCTCAAGAAGCTTTAAAAACTAGTCTGGTCTTTTAGATTGAGTCTAGGATAGAGGTCTAGGCGTCTTAGGCATCATAATTTAGAATAGGGGCGAAGAACTACATGACTTTAATTCTTGTGGAGGCGGGGATACGTAGGCTTCTTTGGATGAACATCAGACCATCCGAAGACTCGGGTCAAATCGTTTAGAGTCGTAGGATTTATTGTGTTCTTATTGTATGTTTTGATGTGTTTTCTTACTTTCTTGGACTGATCCTATACCTTTAGCTGTAGCTTGCATGTGTATGTCTACCAGAAGTTAGACACCAGTTAGGCTTGTCACTCATAACTTAGTTGTGATTAGGTAACACATCCTCTATTTTTATTTCGTGTGTGCTTATTATTTGATCCCCGAGTCATGCATGATTAGGTAGACGTCTTCCCAGGAATATTTCGTTCCCATTTCATATGATTTTCGCCCGAAACTCTTCAAAGTTAATAATAAATGGCATAAGATACCAAATGCTTGCACTCGGACGAATTGGGGGTGCCCTTCGTCCTCTCAGGATCGGGGTCAACATGCCCATGTCCTAAATCACCTCCCGTCCAAAACCTTTGCCTTAACCCAATACGAGATATTCAAAACCGTCAGCGAAGTCTTTCACATTTTTGAGTCTAGGGCTGTGTTTCATTTGTCCTAGACCAAAACCCAAACCTTAGTAAGTTGTTTCCAAGAAGTAAGAAGTGCATCTTCGTTGGGTATGCAGATAACTCAAATGGATACATGTTTTATGTTTCCAAAGATAGAACGATCATTGAAACTGGTAATGTTTGAGAAGATAGATTTGATATAGACGAGGAGGAAGGAGTCAAACAACCCTTAGGAGAGATACTAGAAAGCCTTTCTTCTACATCCCAAGAACTTTCTCCTAGCCTTAAAAGAAAAGAAAACACTGTCCCTCTTGGGAGAAGCACAAGAACTAAATTTGTTTTCTTGACTACTACGCATGTCTTGGAGAAATTTATGCAATGTTAAGATAGATGATGAAATGGAAGATCCGCTAGTGTTAAAGATGCTCTTGAAAGTAAAGATATGAATTTGTGGAAAGAAGAAATGAATGAAGAGATGAATTCCATGATGAAAAATGGTGTGGACACTCGTTGATGCACCACCCGATGTCAACCCATTAGGTTGTAAATGGTTGTTTAAGCGTAAAATGAACTCTGAAGGTAAAATTTAAAAGACAAGGCTCGCCTCGTGTCTAAGGGTTATACTCAGCAATTTGGAGTTGATTACGATGAAACGTTTTCACTGATAGGAAGAAATCAAACAATAACAACTATCTTAGCCTTAGTTGCTTATTTTGACTTTGAGCTCTACCAAATGGATGTCAAAACAGCATTTTTAAATGGATACTTAGAAGAGGATATTTACATGACACAATCAGCTGGTTATTGTAAGCCCAAGGGTTCCCATGGGTTCATACATTCAACTTTACCGTGTTGTTTGGATGCTAGCAAACCTAAATTGATTAGTCTTTATGAACTAATGTGTTGCTTTGAAGTGTTGTGGCTTATACAAGAATTACATATGCCATATCCCCATTACACAACTCATCACAGCACATGGCTTGAGGATCAACATGCAAATGGAACAAGAAGCTTGTACACACATGGAAGACATCATCATTGGAAGATGTTAGAGTCAAAAGCTCAAGTTGAAGATCCCAAGTTGCCTAGCAAGTGCCAGTAGAAGCTTGGAGTTGAACTAGCATTGGTGGCCTTCTCATGCAACATTGAAGATGTCCAAGAGATGGAGGAAGCCACATGATCCGAAGAAGGTTGAAGAGTTCATTCACAAGTCGAAGTTGTCCGAGAAAGTGCAGAGGAGCGAAGCAATCGAAGAAGACCCAATGGTATACATTTCTAGATTGTATTTGGAGTCCTCTTGGTTTATGAATTTGCACTTTCAAAAAGGTTTTCAAATGGTTTTTATACTTAACTTTTTAATCTTTGAAAAACCATCAACACTCCCCAAAATGTATTTGAAAACTTTGGAGAAAAGCCCAAAGACCATGGCCCAAAGTCCCCTTGTATTTTGAAGTTAAAATGGATTTTCGAACGGGGCCGGTCGACCAAGGGTGTTCCGGGCGACCGCGGCAAGGTAGATGGAATCCAGCATCTGTCAGATTTTAGCATGCTGGTGGACCCGGTTGAGCCGGGTGACCGCAGAATGGGTTCTGTCAAAATAGATCCATTCTGTCATGGTTTGGGAGAGCGACCGCCATGGGTCGGTAGACCGCGGATATGTTTTTGAGCCAAATTTTTGAGCGAACAGGTAGCCCTCACCTGGCGACCGCCACGGTAAGAAATTTGAAGATTAAAAATGGAGCCCGATAAGAGCGGGCGACCACCGTAGCTCGGTCGACCGCACTTGTCTGACAAACTAGCCTCTGGGGCTTCCGGAGCTTGACTTTTTCAACCCAGTTTTTTACAGTTTTACTGTTAGCCCAAGGGTTCAACAAGTACTCCCATTGAAATATTTTGATGATTAACAAACTCAATTTGACATAAAAAAGTTTTATATACTAATGATTTCCACTGGCTAAGTGATTATGTTCATAGCTTTAGCACCTTCAAGATTGCACAACAAATGGCAAAATCATTCAAGCTCAAAGTGAGATCAAATACTTGGAGAAGGCATCATTAACACAATGGCGAATCAAGCAAGACAAGACCAACAAAAGGCAAGTAAAGATTATTCAAAGTCAAGGTTGAAGTCAAGCCCAACAATGATGCAAATCAACTCAAAGGCTCAAGCTTGGCTCAAGCATCAAAGGAGTTGATTGAAGACATGTCAAAGCCTCTACAAAGTGCCAACAAGATTGAAGACCAAGCAATTTTAGAATGTATTTGGTTTGTCATGTATAGTCTAGGTCAAAGGCATAAAAGAGAGTTAAAATCAACCTAAATCGATCTTAAATGGTTAGTGAATGTTCTTAGTAGTGTTCACACATGTTTGGACCCTCATGACATTCGATTTAACATTATAGAATTGAGTTCCCAAAACCCAAACCAAAATAGGAACAAAAACACATTTTATATGCTCGTTTCAAGCTTCTCGGAACTCTGAGATTATTCTCGGAGCTCCGAGAATTGAATCTCATTGACACATAGGATTTGTCTATTTGGTTGAAGATAGGTTTCTAAGTCTTGAATCCAAGTAAGTCATTTAATATTTGCTACATCCTAAGGTGTTCACCTAGTCTATCACATTCTATTTAGTAAAATTGAAAACAAAGATGGGTCAAAACACAAAGCTTAATGAATTTCAAAATTTACAGTATATATCATGAGAAATTCATAAGTTGATTCATTAGCCTAAGGTGACTCTCATCTATGAGAAATTTTTTAAATCTCTTGGCTTTCAAAATAATCCATTTGAACTTAAAATCTTACATCATTTAATGAAAAATGATATTAGTTCAATACGAGAAATTTATATGATTATCTTATCCTTTCATTGAACTAGTCATGTCTACGGACCTTATTTGACTCTGTATATTTGAAATGAAAGCTATAAGTTGATATCACTTGTTTTGAAGAATTATAAGATGAACTTAAAATATGAAAACAAGTGAAATTTTATTAAAGAAAGAGAAATTCTAAGAGTGCTTAATCACCTAAAACCCTTCACAACAAACTTAAGTGCACTAGAAAATGAAAAACCATGTAAATTCTACATAGGTGTGCACATGGGAATACAACATATTGTCACTATGGAGTGTATTTAATATTTGATCATATATTGTATCCATATGGCCTATGCTGAGTTCACAAAGTTTAAATAATCATGAATAATCCAAATTTGAGTGAAGTTCAAATGAAAGAGGGAACATTAATATAATAATCATTAAAACCCTTTAATTAAAGGCATTCGATTTGAATTAATAAATTTTTGCCTATTATATATATGTGATCTACGTATATCATATTGGAATACTTTTAAGCTAGATCACTATATATCTTATAAGTTTGAGAAATTCAAAACATAAATAGTTTAAAACGCTCAAACTTGTATCTCATGAGATTAATGCAAATTATCATGAAAATTATAAGGAATTACCCAAAAAGGCCTAAATTGTGCTTAAAATTGAGATATGTGCATAATTGGCTTGAAAAGAAAAGCTTGTAAGGAAATGTGTTGGGTTCACAAAGTTTAATCAATCAAATCACATAGAACACCTTAATAAGCGATAAGAAAATGAAAATGAAAACAAGTATTCCCTAAGAGATGAAAACTAGTTTGTTTCTTTAGGAACGTTAAATATAACTAGTTCTCTTAGAGTTGCTTCTCCTATGATATGTTCCTTAAATGGTTGTATCTACTATCCTTGGTATGTTTGTTTGATGGTTGTAATAAGTAGCACTATATATATATATATATATATATATATATATTTTTATTTTTTTTTTTTTTACTACCCCTTGATCATTATCAGCTGCATGGTAAAGATGTTTAACCTTAAAGTTAAAAGCTATTCAATAGGTGCTCATGCCTTCTTTTGAAGGACCAGTACCATTACCTTAATTAAGACATCTAATTCCTTTCGCTTCTTTTCAGCATTTAAACCTTGATCAGTCTTATGTATCTTGCCTTACTATATATTTACTATATTGACATATTCAGGGGGAGCATGTTTTGCTTAGTTATCCCATGATTCTATTTGGTATTAGCAAACATACAATTGTAGCTCAAGGGTTCATCTTCAACTATTCACCTAAAGACCCTTGGAGTCTATATTTAAGACAACCCTTTGGATTCATACCATGTATGAGTCAATAACAAAGGGGGGGCTTTAAAGTTATATGTGTCATATCTTGGACTTATCATATGTTTTCTCAAATATATCTCTTTACATATGATAAGTACTCACATTTGAAGCTACAAGCTTCATTTGTATTGTTGGGCTTATCTTGTGTCTCTATCCTGAGAACATCTCTCATTTTTTGTATCGACAAAAGCCCTTAACTTGTGCTTAAATTTCATATCCTCCTTAGGTCTCAAACTTATCTTGAATGGCCTCACGATGGTTATCACATTTGCCATTGATAAACTTTTTATCTTTGAGCCTTATCTTGCAAATATTTTAAATTTTATTCATAGGATCATATCTTACTTGATCAATCCTATAACCTATGAATCTTCATACTTATCATGTCCTCTTGAAGCTATTTGTATCAATCTCCATGGTAAGTTTGTCCAAAATGAGCTATCACTGTCATATCCTAGTCAATTTTGCCTTGTCATGCCTTGCCCCATAGGTTTTATCCATGGCCAATGAAAAATACTTAGAGGGAGAGCCATATTTTCTTATTCTCATGTTTATATAGACCATAATGATATGCTTACATTGCCCATTCCAATATTGCCTCACTAGTTGTGGTTAAAGTCGCAAATCTTAAAACATAACAAAAAATTGCCTATCATGAACTATGCTTGTCTTTTCTTGTTTAAACTTCTTGCATTAGGGGAGCTTAAATTGACATCTCATTCATGTTCTCATGGGCCATAGAGTTAGTTTGTAGCTTTTCTATATCCGTTGAATGTGCCCATCTTACATAGCTCCATATAGGACCAAACATAGAACTGTTTTGCAAATGAAAATCATATCTTTATGTGTTGCTTGTCCCTATTCCTATCATGTGTATTTCAAGATTGATTATCCTATATTCATGATAGTTTTCTAGTAGAACCTTCAATGTCTTATCTTCTCAATCTTTTTAGTTGTTATACGATGCCTTGATTGATCTATGTTCATGCATAGTAAAATTTAGGGGGAAGCTTAACTGTCAAATCTTATATGAGCATAGGCTTCATAGGATTGTGTTTAGAATGTTCATACTATTAAACACACTTTGATTGTGCTTAAACTGTATATCTTTCTGTACATACTTACAAAGAAAAATGGGGGCTTGTCATGCTAAACCTTGAATTTCCATTATTTCTTTCCTGATAAGTATATAATGAGCTTTAACTTGCCACATTACTCTTGTTTTATGGGTCATCGGGTTACTTAACATTAAATATATTCTTATATACCCTAAAATTGTACTAAAATGGTACGTCTCTTTGTTTTTTCCAACATATAATTGCTTTGTTTTAGTTCATCCGATTTCCTATGTTCTTATACTCTTATCATGCATATTTTAACTTAATCATCATGTACCCATGATAAGTAGAGAGGGAGAGTGCATATTGAATATCCCTGATGTCATTAACTGTGCTTAACTGTCGAGTCTGCCCTTTTTGTTGTTGCCAAAAGGGGGAGAATTTGTGCAGTTGATTAGATCTCCATAATCCATATGCATTTTATACTATATTTTGATAAATCTAACTTGAGGGGGAGTAGTAATATTTACCATATATATCTAATCCTCTAAAGAGGTTCCTCCTACCTATCTAGTCAATTTCGTTTGTCATCATAAAAAATGGGGAGATCGTAAGCCCAATGGTTCCCATGGGTTCAACTATTCACCTTGTTTTGATAATCAACAAACCTAAATTGATTAGTCCTTTGTGGACTGATGTGTTGCCTTTGAGTTTTGTGCTATAGACAGGTATTTCACAGGCTTACATATGCTAGCACACTACTATAGATGGCTATGCTTGACGATGAACCAAACACAAGTCAAAGGAGCTGGAGCATACTTGGATCAATCATGCCTTGGAGGGAAAACCAAGGAGAAGCTTAATATCAAGCATCTCAAGCATTCGAACAAGCAAAGGAAGATCATTGAAGGCTAAAGCTTAAGGCTCAACATGCAAAGGAGCTTGAACACATTGGTGCCATCATCTTTGGAAGATATCAAAGCAAGGAGCTCAAGTGAAGATCCTACAAGCAAGCCAATAACCATATTGAAGATCAAATGGAGATTGGCTCAAGAATTCATTGAAGAGAGTGTTCAAAATGGTAGAATATATTCCTCTCTCTTGGACTTTCTCTTGATCAAGGCACATCTTAAAACCCCTCAAAAATATTTTCCAAAGAGACTCACAACCTTAAAAAGGACTTAAATGGATAAAAATGAGTTCCGAAGGCCAAACTGAGGTCATCACCTAAAACCTATCATAACTGGTCCAAAAATTTTTTATATATTTTTGAAAGTATTTTTAGCAGAAAGATCTCATCGTTTCCATTCAAATAGAGTATAAGAACGTCGAAATCCAATGGGAAACAAATGAGATATGAATTTTACACGATTGGTGCTGAAATCTAAATCCAGGTACGGAACTCCGTGGAACCTCACGGAGCTCCGTGGAGCAACCTATCAGAAAATTAAAATATGCATAACGGTCACTAGGGAGCTCCGTGGCATGCCTCCGTACTAGCCGTTAGAGACCCTAAAAAGGCTATATTTTTGTTTTCACTATATATATGGGTCTCTAGGCTTTCAAAGGAGTTTCTTAATGACTCATATAACACTCATTGATTACATACAAGCTGAGAATCCTCTTGAAACTAAAAATCACTTTCACTTCCTCTTCTGTGCCTTAATCTTGAAATACATGAAACTAAAAATCACTTTCACTTCCTCTTTTGTGCCTTAATCTTGAAATACCTTTGAGAGACTTTAGGCTTCACTTGTAATCTTCTTTGTAAGTGAGAGTGAAAGAGCTTTACATTGTAATTAGCCTACAAAGAGGCAAAGTGAGCTACAAACATCTTTCTTTTTCTTCATCATTGTATTTGGCGAAAGGGGCATCGTATTTAAGTTCCTTTGAGCGTTTGTGCTCGATTTGTATTTGGCGAAAGGGGCGCCGTATTTAAGTCCATTGGAGCAATGATGCTCGTTGTAATCGGCCGATGTGACGAAGAAGATTATTAGTAGATTCCTCAAGAGATCAACTTGGGAAGAGTGGAGTAGATCTTGGGTTTAAGACCGAACCACTTAAAAATCTTATGTGCAATCTTCTTTGACTCTCTACATCCTTCTCTTGATTGGTGATTGGTACACATCTCTCATACTCTCTCTTGTATGTGCTTTCATATTCATATCCTTACTTGAGTGAGTGATTAGCACTTAAGATGAAATTGCAGTCATTTCTTATTAATTAGGACGCTCAACATTCTAATCAAGTTATAAAATCAACTAGGGAATAAAGTTCACATCATTGCTATTAAGATTAATTAATCAAACTAACTTGGTTGAGAAAAGCCAAAACTAAGGTGAAACAAAATTTTTTCCAAAAGGGTAAAATCTTTAAAGACAACCAATTCACCCCCCCTCTTGGGTTGCCTATTGAGATTTCACATTGTACTTGATTTTTCCTTGCAAATCTTTATGGTAAGCATTATATGAGCTAAAATGTCTTATCATTAGTAGATTCATCGGCTATAGAAGTTATGTATAGTATATATCCTTCATCTATTCCCATTCCCAAATATAGAAGTGTTTTATACTGTCATTCCTCATGTCTATGTTTGATTAGTCTTATCATGCATATTTCACTTTTAACATATCATATCCATGTTAAGTAGATTGGAGGAGTATTTCTTGCACTAGTCCTTGCACTTTAATTGTTACATCCCTTCCTTTTTGCTGCTGCCAAAAGGGGGAGAAATTTTAAAAATTGATTAGGCAGTCCATCGGTTATATGCATCGCATGTTTATATTCACATATTATACTTGTGCATGTAGTAAGGGGGAGCTATGCTCTAAAGTAATATCATTTAATGCTTATTTATCTATTTGTTTGTTATCTCGTTCCCAGTTTGGTCTGCCATCATCAAAAAGGGGGAGAATGTAAGCCCAAGGGTTTCCATGGGTTCATACTTTCACCTTTACCTTGTTGTTTTGATGCTAGTAAACCTAAATTGATTAGTCTTTATGAACTAATGTGTTGCTTTGAAGTGTTATGGCTTATACAGGAATTTCATATTTCATATCGCCATTACACAACTCATCACAACACATGGCTTGAGGATCAACATGCAAATGGAACAAGGAGCTTGTACACACATGGAAGACATCATCATTGGAAGATGTTCGAGTCAAGAGCTCAAGTTGAAGATCCCAAGTAGCCTAGCAAGGGCCAGTAGAAGCTTGGTGTTGAACTAGCATTGGTGGCCTTCTCATGCAACATTGAAGATGTCCAAGAGATGGAGGAAGCCACATGATCTGAAGAAGGTTGAAGAGTTCCCTCAGAAGTCGAAGTTGTTCAAGAAAATGCGGAGGAGCGAAGCAATCGAAGAAAACTCATCGGTATACATTTATAGATTGTATTTGGAGTCCTCTTGGTTTATGTATTTGCACTTTCAAAAAGGTTTTCAAATGGTTTTTATACTTAACTTTTTAATCTTTGAAAAACCATCAACACTCCCCAAAATGTATTTGAAAACCTTGGAGAAAAGCCCAAAGACAATGGCCCAAAGTCCCTTGTATTTTAAAGTTAAAAATGGATTTTCAAGCAGGGCCGGTCGACCGGGGGTGTCTCGGCCGACCGCGGCAAGGTAGCTGGAAATCCAGCACTCGCAGGATTTTAGCATGCCGGTTGACCGGGTTGAGCCGGGAGACCACGGAATGGGTTTTGTCGGAACAGATCTATTCTGTCATGGTTTGGGTGGGCGACCGCCATGGGTTGGTCTACCGCGGATAGGTTTCTGAGCCAATTTTTGACCGAACAGGTAGCCCACGTCAAGCGACCGCCATGGTCTGGTGCACCGCAATGGTAAGATATTTGAAAATTAAAAATGGAGCCCGATTAGAGCGGGTGACCGCCGTAGCTTGGTCGACCGCGCCGGTCTGGTAAACTAGCCGTTGGGGCTTGCAGGGCTTGACTTTTTCAACCCAGTTTTTTACAGTTTTACCCCGAAAATGATCATATTTTGAAATGGGCTATGTATACACTATCTAAACCTATTTAAGTATTCTTTTGAACATTTTTGAAAGATCAAATCCCATAGTTTTGAGCTAAAACCTTCATATCAAAAGCTAAACCTCTTTGAACTTGATTTTTTTCATTCTATCAAGAGGAACTCCATAGGCTTTACATTTGTATCTTATCTTTGAGTGTTTATGAGCTTTGAAAGTTGTAATCCTCCTATCTAAGAGGCAAGAGAGTGTTTTATTTTTGTTTTCTTTATTGTATGAGAGGGTTTACTCTTCCGCCTGTTAAGAAAAGTGAAGACATTGTGAGGGTCTACTTTTCGGCCTGTTAAGAAAGGTGAAAACATTGTAAGAGGGTGTGACCCCTCGGCAAGGCTTCGTGCAGAAAGGATTTGTCCCCTTTGGAGTTGGAGAAGTTGGGTTTACGGCTTGAAGATTTGCCCATTGAAGAATCTCATTATTTTAGTGGAGCTACCAAGGAGGTAAACTTGGAAGAGTGGAGTAGGTCTTGTGATAGACCAAGCCACTATAAATCTTGTGCCTTGTGGATGCTTTCTCTTCTCCTTTTCTTTGCACTTTGGTGATTGGTAATCTCTACCCTCTACTTGAATTTATGATTTATTGAATAAGGGTTAGAGCATATAGGCTTAAAGTAACATCTAAACCCTAGCTTTCATTGTCTTGAATATTTGAACAAGGGTTAGACTATAAATGCTTAATTAGTAATTAAATTTTAATAATCCACCTAATTAAGCTTAAAAATTTTAATTGACCAATTCACCCCCCCTCTTGGATTGACACACTCTCATTTCAATTATGTACAAGATGATAGAAAAGTTTACAAGCTGATCAGATCAATCTATGGGTTGAAACAAGCCTCAAGGCAATAGAACATAAGATTCCACATGACCACAAGCCAAATTGGATTTGTCGGGAATGAGCATGAACCATGTGTATACCTTAAAAAGGTAGGAGTAAAAATTGTCATTCTAGTACTCTGTGTTTTCGACATCCTTTTAGCTAGGAATGATGTAGGCTTGCTAATGGAAACCAAGCAATGGTTGCTCCAATTGTTTGACATGAAAGACTTAGGTGAAGCCTCGTATATACTTGGTATAAAAATCTTAAGAGGTAGTAGTATCAGGAAAGCGACCTTATCACAAGAAAAATACATTGGCATTGTCCTGAAATGGTTTAATATGTTTTATGGTCTTGAAAACACCTTACCTTACATTATAAGCGTCATGTTCAGAAAGTCCACAAATGAGATATTGAATCAAGCAAAATACATGTATGCCTATGCCATTAGAAATCTTATGTATGCAATGTTATGCACTCATCCTGATCTGACATACATTGTAGGTGTACTCAACAGATATCAATCCAACCCGAGTTTTAACCGTTGGAGGGGTCCTAAGATATTTGAAAAGCACCAAGAAGAGTACCCTCACTTATCAGGCATCCTAGTTGGAGTTAGTTAGATATTCTGATTCTGACTATCAGGGTTGTTTAGACATGTTTAAGTCTACCTTAGGATTTGTCCTTCTATTATTTTGTGGTGTTATACCGTGGAAAAGCAAGAAATAGGAATGCGTAGCTCAATCGTCAATGGAAGCTGAATATGTTGCGGTTAATCAAGCTGCAAAGGAGGCTATTTATTTGAAATATTTCCTAAGGCAGTTAGGGATAGTGCATTGTATTGAGAGTCCCATAAAAGTATTACGTGATAACAATGCAGCCATCTTTATCTCCCGTAATCCCAAAAATTATTCAAAGGCCAAACACATAGTAAGGAGATATCACTATGTTCGTGATTCCATAAAGAAAGGGTTGGTTGGGGTGGTAAGAGTTGATACAAAAGAGAACTTAGTTGATCCTTCATGAAGGTTTTGAGCATAGGTGTATTTTATGCTCACATGAGTTGTATGGGACTTAGTTTGCTGTAATGTTGCAATGATGTAATGAATAAAGGCATATGTATTGAGTAAGTCCAGGTGGGAGATTGTTGAAATTGTGGCCTTACGAATCTCTTATATTCTGATTTGATCAAGTATTCTTGATCTCGGCATATCTCGATTGGATGTGGAAAATATAATGAAAATGTTCTATTCAAGTTTATAGAGATACTTGAATATAGTCTGAGACTGTAATAGTTGTGTGTGAATGGTACAAGTCCATGGACCACCTACCACATGATACTGCCATCCAACTCTGTATGTGGGCACACTAGGTGAGCAGTCTTAAAAGTGCTTAGGCCTATGGGAGTGTTGGGAGCACGACCTTAGCAGGTAATGATAGGGGATGTGCAAGCTTGGTTACCTGTATGGTGTCATGCATCTGATGCACTATTGTGCATGATATGAGCTAGACACTGAAACACTAATTGGATGTTGCTGTAAGAATTTAGTAGCCCAGGTGATTTTCTATGTCAAACTGATTTATGCTCATTTATAATGCCCTAACTAAAATACTTACTAATATTAGTATTTTATAGCTATCCCATGTCATAAATTCAAACATAAATCTTATGGTATCTAATTTGTTACTTTTAGAGTGGAATGAGTTGAATTTTACAACTTAAGACAAAGGGAAAACTTGCGTTTAATAGGGGACTGAGGGCATAAAGGACATTTCATATAAGAATAGGTTGGTCATTTAATGTAGATACGTATTTCCATGTGCATACTTATTTTCATGTGGATACTCATTCTAAAATGTAGTGAAAGTTTATTTCCATGTGCATCTCACCAAGTGTATGCATGTACGTTGCTTGGTGAGTAACTACTCTTTCCACGAAGATCGCACCAAGTACATGAATATATGTTGCTTAGTGATTAAAAACTTTTAACATATGCATTTCACCAAGTACATGCATATACGTTGTTGGTAAGTGAATGCATTTCACCACATGTACTTAAGGGAGAAAGAAAGCTTGAATGCATTTACTCTTTCCCAACAAGCATTAACTAAATAAGCGCATGTACGTTGCTTAGTGACCAAGCCCATGCCCCTTTAGAGCCTATAAAAGGACCCTATAAAAAGGTGAGAGAGAGAATAGTAAAAGAGAGAATCTTGTGAGAGTCATCCTCAATTCTTTAGTAACAATCCAGTCTATATTTCTTTTATATTAGTGGTCTCTCTGAAATAGCCTCGATTTGCTTTGAGGATCCTAGGTTGAGAGTGAGTCCTAGATAGTTGTCTCTTCCCACGTGTCTCACAGACGACGCTGCTAATAGCCAAGTTCAAAGTGAATAAGGTGGGAGTAGGCGAATCGCTCATAGGTGAACGTAGAAGGTGCTTTCATGCACTAAGTTTTTCTTGCAAACATATTTTATATTTATTTCTAACTTATTTACCTAATGTGTCCTTGGCTTGGGTTAATGAGAGAAATTGAACATGCATCCAAAAAGATATGCTCAACTTGCCCTACGAAATAACATGGAAAAAAGAAGATGAGTTGCAACTCGTACCCAAAAAGTTTCCATTAGATCCAAAAAGGGATTACCTAAGAGTGGCTACATAGCCAAAACACATCTGATGGAGCACCAATCACAACTCAAGCAGAGAAACCGGTATGGGAACTCCATGTAGACGGGTCATCCAATGCACGAGGAAGTGGGGCTGGTCTGATTTAACAGGATACGGTGGTTCGCAGTTTAGTACGCCCTGAGATTTGGCTTCCACACATCAAAAAATGAAGCAAAGGATGAAGCCCTGATTATTGGAATGACCCTAGCGATGCAAGTATACGCTGAGAACCTGAGAGTTTATAGTAATTCTCAGCTCTTCGTGAATCAAGTCATGGGCGAAAACAAAGCTAAGGACGAAAGAATAGCAAAATACCTAATAAAGGTCAAGCAGATAGCAGAGAAGTTTCAGATGTTTAAGATAGTCAAAATCCCGAGGACGAAGAATGCAAAAGCCGATGCCTTATCTCGGCTGGCTGCATCAAGCTATTTTAACCTGGCAAACATTTACACAAAAGTCCTGAGAAAAGCTAGCATTGAGTCGATAGAAGCAAAACTTATGCAAGTCGACAGGAGTCAAACTGGATATAACGTGCAGGAAATTTTTTTCCCTTTGAAGGATAATTTGCAGCTCATCCAATTTTCAATTCATCTTTTTTCTAACCGAACTAGATATAATTTGCGGGCGAAACTTATCCTATTGGAGGATAAGTTGGAGCACATCGAGTTTCTAGTTCATCCATTTTCCAACTGACCTGGATATAACGCGCAGGCAAAACTTATCTCATAGGAGGATAAATTATAGCTCATCCAGTTTCCTATTCATTCGTTTTCTAGTCAAACTGGATATAATGCGTGGGAAAAACTTATTGTTGGATAAACAATCGTACTCAAATGAAATATTCATTGATATATATATATATATATATATATATATATATATATATATATATATATATATATATATATATATCTTTAAGTGTTAAAAAAAAAATTCACTATTCCTCTTCGGCTAACATCGCGCATTATTAGAGTCCCAAGTAAATGAATAAAAATACTGAAAAATAGACTAATCATATTCTTCATATGAATATGATTATCTGATACGTTTATCTTGATTAACAATCGCCTCAGTTTCATGGCTCGAACCTCCATTCACTAGATCTTGCACTGGAACCGATCCTTCAGTTACAACAGATCTTCCTCTTGGTCATCTCTGAGCTAACTGAACCAACACATGGATAAAATACACTTTATTAGATAAAGATCAAATGAAATAAAATATAGCCCTATCTTATTAATTGAAATGCATGTATCAGTATATAATCTCTCTCATCTGTTTTAGTTGGCAAATAAAAGATAGTTTACATTCTCTCTCGTCTTTCCCTCTCTCCCTCTCTTGGCTTTCCTCTCTCCCATGTATTTCTATTGTTCCTTACTGTTACAATTTCAATCAGTCGGGGTGGGTGTGGGACTACAAGTCTAGGAGGGCTTACGGATTTGGGACTAGGGAGATCTTTTTTGTCAAATTACAAGATGAAAAATTATAAATTGAAATAGGTGCTTTCTTGGGTCCACATGTGCGATGTGAACATGGTCAGTTCCGTTGATCCGGGCCGTATTACAATTTCAACCCATTTCCGTTGACGCCCTTCATCTAATGATCATAGGACTTTGGTCCATTAAATCTCATTGTGTGGTTCCACCAAGAAAAGCTAAACCGATATGTTTTAAAAACTCTCTATTTGACATCTATTTATCATGGGACCATGTCCATGCTGGTTGCCCCATTCTGTTTTACAAAATCAAGGATCTAGAATAGGCATGTGCAAATCCCATGGTCCCAAAGATATCGTGGTGAGCGCAGAGAAGAAAGACAAGAAAGAGAAACTGTAAACAAACCTTATTTGCCCAACTAAAAGGTGTCACTAGAGAGAAAAAATGGAGAGAAAGAGAGAGAGCATAGACAAATTAAATGGGGTTTGATAAAACAAAAAAATCCCTTATGTTTATTTTCTTTTTCCTTTCTCAGCAACAGAACGCGACAAAACAGACTCTATGTTAAAGTAAGAAATAGGAACCAGATGGAATGGTAAACCCCGTATGCAAAAGATGTCGTGGACCAATAGGGGCGAACTTGTTGATCTTTTTTTGCAAGGACGCCCTTCAATCTATCATTCCTCAAGTTTTAAATACAAAATATACAGGTTTCATAGTTGGAGTGCCAATAGATTTGGCAAGATCCAAAAATCACTTCCATATCTAAGAGGATCACTCTCCATATCTCAATAGATTCGATTATAAAATCTAGGCAGAAGTGAGACCCAATGAATGCCTTTCAGGAAGGAGGAGGAGCATAAAAGTTGCTATTAAAAAATGGCCATAACTACTCTAATTTTATTTTTTTTGAAAAAAACTCAGCTATATTTTTTGGGGTCAATGATATTCCCTCCTTTAGTCAGTCTACAACCAGTACAACACTACTCCAAGCCGGTCTCTCTCTCTCTCTCTCTCTAACATAAATAGTTGGTGGGCCCAAAAATTAATTGTTGAAACCTTTGAAAAAGGTAGGCCCCAGCCATATTTTTCAAAATCAACTGTATGGCCTGTTAGAGTCAAGCAAGGTTAATGGACTTAGCCCATGTAGGGTTATACTATATACCCAACATGGCCCACACCATAGGATGATCCAAACCGTCCATTTGATGGGCCACAACATAAATAGGTTGCGCCCTAAAATATCAATTCCATAGGATGATCCTAGCCCTCTGATCTAAAGAGAAACTACATATTATGGAAACATCTATAGATCAATGCACTGCAATCATTGTTTGGAAATGATTTTGGGGGCACAACCTATTTACGTTGTGGCCCATCAAATGGACGGCTTGGATCATCCTATGGTGTGGACCGTACACTTCATTTTGATATGGGTGGGGCCTACAATTGGGCCTTTATGTTATTGTTTGACCAACACCACAGGATGATCCAAACCATCCATTTGATGGACCACAATGTAAATAGGTTGTGCCCAAAAATCATTTCCATAGGATGATCAATTTCGACGGTTGGTAGAAGAAAGCCCGTTTTTGGTATCACTACCCTTTTTTGGTAGAAAATCCAGCCCACAAGCCTGTTGTAATCCACCTAACACGCGTGTCCACTAAAAATAGGGTGCACTTATAATGAGCAAATCTCAAAAAATCATTGTCCCAATTATATAAAATCCTTACCTGCAAACATCATCTCCACGTCCTAAGCTTTTTTCCTTCTTGCAAGCAACATGAAGACATTCCCCATTTCTTGCATTCTTCTCATCGTTCTTTTCCTCGCTGCTGGTAATTTTCTTTTTTGTCTTCATAATTCATTTTTACTATTTTTTTCTAACTTATTGCGTTTTTTCCTTTCCTTTTGAGTTCTATATCAATATATCATGTTGTTTTCACATATTTTTCTAAGGGATGGGAGAAAGAAATATAGGCCATGATGCCTTTTGCGAAGGGTTTTCAAAAGCCTATTTTTCAGACTATTGAGATTAATCCTAACAACAAATTTTTGGGTCCAACATAGGGACATGTATGAGTAATCGAGACCATTGATCATCTAGACCATCATGAGATATGCTCTGGTCCCATGCTGAATGTACATCCCATTCGTGAAGTAATTGGCTAGAAATTAAATCAAGGATCTAGGATTATTCGATCAAGATGGGGTCAATGACAATAGGCCATACTTGTGATTGCCATCTAATCAAACATGTACAAGGAAAAAACCTTACAAACACAGTGATTGCCATCTAAATGTAAAGTTTTTTTTTAACTATTGAATAACATATAAATTCAAATTGCTTCAAGGTTATTAAATATCATATTGAAATACAAGTGTGGCAACCGAAGAGGGGGGGTGAATTGGTCAATTAAAATTTTTGCCTTAAATTAAATTTTATATTAAAATCAATTTACAAGTTTAAGCAATTTATATTTAACCCATGTTAATTAAGCAAGCGACTGAAATTAGGGTGTAGATATTACCAATCATTTATATTCTCTAACCCTTGTTCAATAAAACTTAAACACAAGTGAGGGTTAGAATTTACCAATCACCAAGACAAGAAGAAGGTGAGAAGAAGAGGCACACCACAATGAGGACATCAAGATTTATAGTGGTTCGGTCTATCAACAAGACCTACTCCACTCTTCCAAGTTTAGCTCATTGGGTACTCCACTAATGGTGAGATTACACACCTCGAATCTCCGAGCTTTACAAACACTTCTTTGCCTCCGAGGGAACAAACCCTCTTTGCTTCAGAGTCTCCTTTGTTACCGAGCCGAATCGAAGAGCCTCTTACAATCAAGCTTCTCATTCAAAGGCCGAAGCGAAAAACCCCTCTCCACAATGTTGATTCTCCTTTCTTTCCGGGCCGAATCGAAGACCCTCAATACAATGAAGAACAATAATAAGAAACTCTCTCAAAGCCTCTTAATAGGCGGATTACAAAGATGATAGCTCTCAATCTCTCGAAAAGAATAAGCAAAGTAAAAGCCCTAATGTAGATTGTAAATCAAAGCATAGAAGAGAAAAACTAAAAACCTTTAGATTTGAAAGTTTAAGCTTGACAGATTTAAAAATGAGATGCCAAAAGGTTGTTTAGATGGTCTAGGATAGGGTATAAATAGCCCATGAAGAAATATGACAGTTTGGGGATAAAACCGTAAAAAAATGGGTTGAAAAAGTCAAGCCCTGCAAGCCCCAACAGCTACTTTTCGAAACAGTCGTGGTCGACCGAGGTGTCCTGGTCGCCCGCCCTATCAGGCACTCTCTTTTTTATTTTGAATTTTTTATCGCCACGGTCGACCGGGTCTATCGTGGTCGCCTGCCAAGAGCAACCTGGAGATTTTTATTTTTGTCCAGATTCCTATCCGCGGTCGACCGGCCCGACCATGCTGGATTGTTTCTGAATTTACAGAAACACATTCGCGGTCGCCCGGGATGCCCTGGTCGACCGGCCCGCTATGTTTTGGCAAGTGTTGGATTTCCAGCCACTTTGCCGCGGTCGCCCGAGGTACCCCAGTCGACCGCCCCTGTTTTGAAATTCAGTTTTAAATATAAAATTTTAGGGACTTTGGGCCATGTTCTTTGGGCTCTTGTCCAAGATTTTCAAACACCTTTTGGGGATTGTGGATGGTTTCCAAAGATATCAAATTAGTTTATGAAAATCATTTTGAAAACCTTTGAAACTGCAAATACATTTAAATCAAGAGGACTCCAAATACAATCTAAAAGGATAAAACCTTGAGTCTTCTTGGATTGCTTGGCTCCTCCGCACTTTCTTGGACATCTTGAACTTGCGAGTGAACTCTTCAACTTGATTTGGCTCTTGTGACATCCTCCATTCCTTGAGCATGTTGAATGGTCCACGAGGTGACATCAATGCTTGTTCAACTCCAAGCTTCTACTTGCACTTGCTAGGCATGCTTGTAGGATCTTCAACTTGAGCTCTTTGGCTCGATCATCTTCCAAGGATGATGTCTCCCATGTGTGTACAAGCTCTTTGGTTCCTTTGTGTATGTTGATCCGCAAGCCATGTGTTGTGATGAGTTATGTAATGGCGATATGACATGTGAACTTCCTCTATAAGGCACAACACTTCAAAGCAACACATTAGTCTATAAAGACTAATCAATTTGGGTTTGCTAGCATCAAAACAAGAAGGAAAAGGTGAATGCTTGAACCCATGGGAACCCTTGGGCTTACACATGTACATGATAATTTCTCTATAACTATTAAATATCTTATCTTTGTAAATTTTTTATAGCTACAAAAATACCTTACATTTTTAAGTTGTCACTATGTTTACCTTATATATATTCATGAAAATGCATTTTTGCATGAATAAAATTGGCCATAGCATGTGCCGTTTTCTTGCTGAAAATAAAAGAAATCAAATCTAATTTCTATTGCAATCATTTCTTGTATCAATAAAGTTCAATCAAGGTAAGCCTTAAAAGGGAAAATGATATATTCGCCCCATTTTCTTCCCCTGATCACTCCCTTGTAGTGTAAACAATGTAGTCATAAACTCATAATTACACTACAGTAGGGTGCCCCTGAGAAGGAGAGTGGGGGCGCAATCATATCGCTTCCCTTAGAAAGCATAGTGGCCCTTGTACCAAAATAAGGAGTCTACAAATAGTCTAGACTAATTCCTTGTCATCCCTGCATGCAGATTACATGGTTGGAGCAGATGATACCAAATTTTGCTCAGAAATCGTCCATACGTTTCCTGTATGCACCCTGTCAAAGTGCAATGATATGTGCGAGGAAGATTTTGGACCAAGCACTGGAGAATGCGTAGGCAACCGCTGCAAATGCTATTGGCCTTGTTGATTATTTTTTAATGTTTCAATCGAGTTTGATGGGACTATTATTAGGTTTTTAATGAATAAATGAAAGAGTTCAAGAATACTATTCCTCCTCTACTATAATATTTTCCAAGTTTGAATCAAATAAATGAAAGAAAAATGATATAGTGACCCAAAGTAAGACCAATGGGAGAGCCAAACGATGAGAATGTGCCATGTGTGCAAAAAATATACTTTTTGTTAATTTTCCTGAACCTAAGGGCCCACCACTTGTGATGTTGCGGCGAGTACCCTCCCCTGCCTGGTCTTACTCTCGGTCTTCCTTGCATTACTCTAAATGAAAAAATCTTTTAGGGATTTTTACTGATTAGTCCCTACATGGCAAAATAATTGCTTATTAGTCCCTAAGAAAAGCATACTAACTGAACAGTCCTACTTTTAGAAAATATTTGCTAAAAGGTCCCTAAAACTCACGAACCTCATTTTTCTCTGTTAAAAATTTTAAAATGGCAAAATTTTCCCCCAGCCCATTTAATCCATTTTAGTGTTTTTTTATTTCCCTTTCAATATTTTCAGAAGAAAAAAAACTAAAAATAAGCAATAATATTATCTCTTCCAATATTGACTTTCACTTTGACATTCTCCCTTCTTCTCCTAAGATTAGAAGCCAAACCCTAGTTCTTATTCCTCAATGGAAAAAAAATTTCGTAGAAATAATTTTCCATTAGAGATATTTTCTTGCAATCCAACCAAGACAGGAATTTCTTAGAAAAGTTAGAAACGAAAAATATTCCTGAAATTTCTTACTTTATTTATCTATGAAGAAAGGATAACTCAAACTGACCCTATTTAATTTATTTAAGAGGGATTTTCAATTTATTTAATTACTAAAATGATTTTTTTGTCGAAGTTTTTTTGACGAGAATAATGGAAGAGATAATATTGTTGCTTATTTCTTAGTTTTTTTCCAAATTATTAGACAGGAAATCAAAAAATGTTGGGGGTAAATTTGCCATTTTAAAATTTTTAAAGGAGGAAATTGAAGTTCATGAGTTTTAGGGACCTTTTGGCAATATTTTCTAAAAGTATGACTGTTCAGATATGCTTTTCTTAGAGACTAATAAGCAATTATTTTGCCATGTAGGAACTAATCAGTAAAAATCCCTGTCCTTTAATTAAGATAATGAAGAAGGGATTTTTGCCAATTACGCCCTGGTTTCCAAAATTAATGCTTAATAGTCCTTAAGAAGGTCATATTTGCAAATGAGTTCCTGCTTTTGGAATATATTTGCCTTACCATCCCCAAAAAAACGACAGTGACTTTTCTCATTTAAAATTTCAAAAATGACTAAATTATCCACAGCCCTCTCTATAGAGTATCCACGGTACACAGTTCACGGTTCACCCCCACAGAAAATGAGTTCTCTCGATAAACGTGAGCACTTGGCGGGGCCAAGGTCTCAATTGTTTAGGTGAAGTTATATATTCACCCTTCTTTCTTCATCGGGCCACCCCATCTAATGTATTTAAGACTATTTTTTTACACAAAAGGGGTGGCCCATGAAAGAAAAGGGAGCCAATATATCATTCACCTTTGTTTAAATTTTTAAATAACGTAGGCCCACCATATCTTACAAGATATACATACATTTATGCATCTATACGCAGAAATAATATAATTTATGTTTTTTGAAAAATTACTTGGGGTCACTTTGTCTAAAGATCCAAATCGTTCATTTGATGGGCCCCAATGTAAACTGGCCTTGCCCCCAAAATCATCTCCATAGGATGTTCAAAACTCTATCGATCCATAGAGAATTATATCTGTCATTGCTCATCAACTGACCGGAGGGTTTGGATCATCTTTCGGAGATGATTTTTGGGTCGCAACCTATTTACATTGAGGCCAAACAAGTGAATGATTTGGATGCTATATGGTGTCCGTAATTAGGTTCACATATTATATGTGGGGCACAGTGTACATGGCTGAAAACAATAAAAAATAAAAATGATGATTTTATTTTCAAATTTAATGATAGATAAATGAAGCTTAAGAAAAAAATGATTAAAGAACTATAAACACATAAATGATTATAATGTAGATAAATAAGTAAGTAAATAAATGAGAGGAGATTTTTGCTTCCCTGATCTCCGTGATTGACAATTCCAATCGTTGTTGGCAGAGTCGTCATGCGTGGAGGGAGAAGTGTGGCGGGTCGCGGAGACCCTATTTAGAGATCACACCAATGGATATTAGTGACGCGACGTTGTTGCCCCTTGTTGACACCCTCATTTTGCTACACTTTAACTTATAATAGTTCAATAATGACCTATGATATTTCACTGATCAGAAAAATTGGAAAAATGCCCTATCGGGTAACTTAAGTGTGTAAATCCATATGATAATCCCTCTATCATGGATTTATATACTTTTGGTCATTAATATTTCGATCTGACTTTAGGGACCATCAATCGGGACAAAATAAGCTGGGTTATTTCACAGCCCGGGCCCTGATTCCATTCCGAGGCCCGATTTCCGTAAATCACCAGATCGGAGGCAGATCTTGACCTGGGTATCTTTCTTTACCAAGAATTTGAGATCATTTAACCAAAATAATATTAATCAAGGTTATTTCAAGTTCGGATTAAACATTGGGTCACTTAAGTGAGCAAAAACCTAGTGAAAAATCACGAATCAAGGCGGGATAAGCAAGATCCGTCGAAATCGACCATTAAATCAATGATAACAATAATTTTTAATGTCTCAATTATTGTCAATATCATAGTTTAATGGCTTTAACCGTTGATCCAAAGTTGATCGAATCGGTTGGTTCGTTTGGATTGCCGATGTGCTCGATCTTTGAAAAACGATCTATGGGCGGAGATCGGGGGCCCTCATTGGTCGAAAATTTTAAAATCAGTATTTCTATGGCAATATTGGGCTTAAATGAAAGAGAAAAAATCAACAATTCCAACAGCGAAAGAATTATCGAAATCGGACTTCAAAATCTCCTGAATATCGCATTTTTCGATTTTCACATTCAAAATATTTGGAAAATCTTTTACAAAGATTCTAAGAGATTTTGAGGCATCATCTCGTCCATTCTTTCGATCCCTTAAAGATCGCAAATGATCTCAACCACCCAATCTCATTCCACATCTTTCACAAAGATTCCAGAATATTTGAAGGCATCATCTCGTTCATTCTTTCGATACCCTAAAGATTGCAATTGATCTCAATGACCCAATCTTATTCCATATCTTTGGAAAAGATTCCAGGAGATTTATGGGCATCATCTCATCCATTCTTTTGATCTCCTAAAAATTGCAATTGATCTCGACCACCCAAATCATTGCCGTTCTCTACAAAAGCAACCAATTTGGACATTTTCTTTGTCCTCCAAATTTGTTTCCAAAGTCACAACGATTCCAAGGACAATACCTGTTATTTTAAAAAGATCTTGTCTAAAGGAGAAGCTGCTAAAGAGGAAGAAGAATATTCTAGAATAATGCAATCCTGGCTATCATTTTGCATTCCTTTTTCCATCACTCAATCTCCACCCTACACCTTTAGGCTCCTAAGAAGGCAACCTAGCTCACCCTTCACCTATGAATACCCATGCCCTCTTCTTCTCTCAAGACAACTCAAGACTTCAAGAGACACAACGGAAGAATCTTAGCTCTCTCTCTCTCTCCCTCTCTCTATAGCCACTTAGCCAATTTGGCCTTGCTCTCAATCCTCAGCAACCCAAACCTTTAGCCCGCCAAAAGAGTCATCATCTTTGAGGAATCATTGTCATTAACCAGACATCGTCTTCAAGGAATCATCATCAAAGGAATTCGAAAGAAGAGAGCTGCATCACCAAAGAGGTAGGCTGAGTTCGTTTTCCAAATTCATACGAGCTTTCCAAAAGAAATTCCTGGATTGAAGTTTTTGGGATTGGATGAGATCTTGATCAAAGATGATCCAAAATTCAAAAATTTCAATCTAGGGAATTCTTGAATCAAAGTTGTTAAGCCCATAACTTGCGATTAGAAAAAAAGTTATTTTGGAGAACTGGCTTGTTCTAATCTTAAGTTTGAGAAAACGTTTCAGAAATCAGTAATTTCATAAAAAAGAATCCATCTTGAGAAGCTTGCACGATTAGGATAATGTTTGTGAGATTAATATGGTCTTTGCCATCTTCTGTTTCTTTTCTTTGTTTATCTTCTTAAATTCCGGATCCTAATTCCGTCTCTCCTAGTAACACCCTAAAACAGCCCCAGCATAGCTCAGCAAGCCCAACCCTTAAGCCTTAGATATTGATCATACACCCAAGACAAAACCCCAATTCAATCCCATTCTTGTTATAACCAAGCCCAACAGCCCCTAACTCCTTGTTTCGCCAAGTCTAACAGCCCCTAACGTCCTGTTTTACCCAACCCAATACAGCCCAATGCCCACTCCTCACTACAACACCTGTTGGCCGTATTTATTCTCATATGCCTCATCTCATGCCCAAACCATCTAAACCCAAACCCACTTTGCCACACCCCCGAACCTCACAGACCCACCCATAGCCACTAACCTATTCCCCATCCCATACTCCATAGCCATATATTCCATGGCCTATACCCATCCAGCCACCCACATCATGGAGTTCACCCTCACACACCCCACCCATAGCCACTAACTTATTCCCCATCCCATATCCTATTTATCACATCCCAACAGAACCTTGTCCCCTCCCCTTTAAACTTATAGCATGTTTACATATCCCATGCTATCATCCCACATACCATAACACTCTCCCACGCATCAATTCACGCCCTACTATCCCATATGCAATCAGCCCCCCACCATCTATTAATTCGTATCCCACTAACCCACATGCATAACAGCAACCCCATCTCCATGTCCATTTCCATCCGACCCTCCATTGCCAACCGACCCTCCACATTTCCATAATCCCAACCGCAAAAAGACCCATAGTCCCCACTGTCCAACCCAATGGTCCGAGTCTAAATCTGAGTCAACTCAAGTCCGACTCGGATCCAACTCCAAACCCTTACCAAACAATTACTCGAGCCCAACCTAACCTGCACCCAAGCTGTACCCAACCTAACCCACCTCCCAACCGGATCCCACATCCCTATTATTCATCAGACCTTGTAGCTATCGTGTCCTCACTCTCATCGTCCCATAGTCATCATCTCCACCCATATATCCTATGCCATCAGACCTTATTAGCACCTCACCCCATCCATATCATAACTACCACATCCATTCAAGCTCGCTAATGCCCATTACCCTACCCAACTCACCCAGTCCAAGTGAACCCCAACTCAACCCATGCCTAACCAAAACCGAGCCACTACACCCACCCAATCGGACCAACCCGGTCCAATCCGACGCAATCCGGTCCAACTCAGACCCAACCTTGTTCAACCAGGTTCAGCTCCAACTCGGTCTAACCAAGCCCAACTCAGACCCGCCACCCGACCCCAACCCGGTTCAGCCCAAACCAAGTTCAACCCGAGTCAGCCCAAGTTAACCTGGGTTCATCCCGAGTCAACCCGAACCAACCCAATCCGGTTCAACCCGTGTGCTACCGGGCCCAACCATAGTCAACTCAACCCGGTCCAATCCCAACCCGACTCAACCCAATCTAGTCCAACTCAACCCATTTGACTCCAACCCAACCAAATCCCGAACCCAAACTCAATCCCCAGACCCAAACCTAGTACCCAACTCACCTTAACTCTTTGGTGGATAGATTATGTTAAATGCATTATGGATGTCCTCATCTTCCTATCTCATCACCATGGCTTATCCATCATAAAATCACCCCCATGCCCCACCCCAACAATAACAGTATCCTCACACCCTCATATTCTAATACCCCAACAACAATACATCATACATCCCATAACAACATGCTCATACCTCATACTCCCAACCGGTCCACCCACACATAAAACAAAAATAAGTCGCATTCCCCACCCATATTCTATATCCCAATAGCATGCCCACCATCATCTACAAAAACCCCATCAAACCATCCCATCCCATAGCTCAAAGCCCATGTATCTATAGCCCTCATCTACATCAGACAATCCCATTCCATCACCAACTATGCCCATAGGTTCAAGCGACCATATCATCCCTCATACCCTTTACATATCACATATTCCTATTCGAGCCACCATTAGACCACCTCAACCATACCCTTTTCTCTTTGGATCTCATCCAGCCCTGACTCAACCCGGTTCAGCCATGTCCCAACACTACCCGACAAGATTCAACCCGCAACCCGCAGCCGCGACTCACCACGAGTTAACCCGAGTCAACCTGAACCTCATCCAACTCAACTCGTCCCTACTCAAGTTAAACCAGATTCAACCCAGACCGCGGCTCGGAACCCAATCCAACCCATTCCAGCTCAAACTCAACCGGTTCAACTCGAACCGTACTAACCCAACCCAATCCAGACTAGTCCAGTCCAACCCGACTTAATCCCAATTCAACTCACCCGGTCCATCCCGGACCGAACCCAACCCAAACCCATGACCAACTTGGCCTTGACCAAAACCCCGGCCCGTCCGGCATTGACCCACACTCGATGGTTCTTTTGGCCGTGACTCAACCCAATTTGACCTAGTCCAGCCCAGACTCAGTTGTAAGCCCAAGGATTTCCTGGGTTAATCATTCACCTTACCTTCTTGTTTTGATGCTAGCAAACTAAATTGATTAGCATTTATGGACTGATGTGTTGCTTTGAGGTGTTGTGTTTTATACTCGAATTTCATGTCATAATCGCCATTACACAGCTCTTCACAACACATGACTTGTGGATCAAGGATCAAAGGAACCAAGAGCTTGTAGCTACATTGGAGTCATCTTCATTTGAAGATGCTCAAGTAAAAAAGCTCATCATGAAAATCCCACAAGTTCCTAAGCAAGTGTCAAGAAGGAGCTTGGAGCTGAACATACCATTGGTAACACCTGATGCACCTCACTACATGCAGTGAAGATTGGAGGATGTCACAAGAGCCAAGACAAGGTCAAGATATTCACCCAAGCGGAACAAGTCCAAGAAAGTGCAATGGAGCCAAGACATTCCAAGAAGACTCATGGCTCTTATTTTTAGAAACTATTTGGAGTCCTCTTGATTTTATGTTTAAATGCACTTTCAAAAGGTTTTCAAATGGTTTTTATACTTAACATCTTACAACTTTGAAAACAATCAACACACCCAAAAATGTATTTGAAAACCTTGGACTTTAGCCCAAAGACCATAGCCCAAAAGCCCCTGATCTTTAAAGTAAACATGAAATTTTATACAGGGCCGGTCGACCGGGCTATGCGGGGCGACCGCGGGATGGAACCTGAAACTCCAGGCCATCTCGAATTTTATCAGGCCGATCGACCGGGTTAAGCCGGGCGACCGCGGATGCGCTTCTGTTTCAAACAAAACAATCCAATTTTGGTCTTGGGCGGGCGACCATTGTGGGTCGGTCGACCGAGATAGGTTTATGAGCCAAATGTTTTGAGCAAACAGTAAGCCCTCGCCGGGCGACCGCCATGTGGCCAGTCGACCGCGACGGTAAGAAATTTGAAAATAGAATAGGGCGCCCGATAGGGGCGGGCGACCGTTGTAGCTCGGTCGACCCCTGCGGTCGAACAAACTAGCCATTAGGGCGTTTTCTGCTTGACTTTTTCGAGCCGTTTATTTATAGTTTTACCCCGAACGCTCATAATTTCAAATACACTATATATACATCATTAAAACCTATCTCTAGCAGCTTTTGAACATTTGAGAAAGATCAAAATCCCATTTCTCTTTGAGCTTCAACTTTTCATTCAAAAGCAAAAACCTCTTTGAACTTGTATTTCAACATTCTTTCAAGCAGCACTCCATAGGGCTTTTATCTTTCTATCTTTAGGAGTGATTGTGAGTTTTCAACTTTGTAATCCAACTATTAAGAGGCATTGTGAGTTTTTTATTTTATTTGTTCTTCATGTGAGGGTCTACTCTTCGGCCCGTAAAGAAAGGTGAAGAAAAGGGTCTCCGATTCAGCCCGTGAAGAAAGGTGAATCATGTGCAAGGGTTTGATTCCCTTGTCAAGGTTTCGTGCGAGGGGCTTCGCTTTGGCCCTTGAGAATGGAAAAGCAAGGGTTTGTTTCCTTTGGAGATGAAGGAGTCGGGTGTATGGCTTTACAATTTTAGTGGAGATCCCAAAGAGGTAAACTTGGAAGAGTGGAGTAGGTCAAGTTGTGACCGAACCACTATAAATCTTGTGCTCCTTGTGGATGTCTCTTTTCCTTCTCTCTTTCACGTGTGGTGAATGGTAATCTCTGACCTAACTTGTTTTTGTGCTTTTAATTGAACAAGGGTTAGTAAATGCACTTGACTAAATTGTTTAAACCCTAAGTATTATAATATCCATTTGAACAAGGTTAGCTAAATGTGCTTAATTAGAAAGTCTAAATCCTAGCTTTCATTGATATACATATTTGAACAAGGGTTAGTGAAATCCCACTAGGCAACCCAAGAGGGGGGTGAATTGGGTTTCTTTAAAAAACTTATTCTCTTTAAAAACTCTTTACCAAAATTATCCTAGTTTTAACTTTTCTCAATTAAGTTAATTTGATTAATTAAGCTTAATAGTAATGATGTAAACTTTATTCCCTAGTTGATTTTATAACTTGATTAGAATGATGAGAGGCTTAATTAGCAAGAGATGAATATGCAATTTCAACTTAAGTGATAATCACTCACTCAAGCAAGGATATGAATATTAAAGCACCTACAAGAGAGAGTAAGAGAGATGTGTACCAATCACCAATCAAGAGGAGGTAGAGAGACAAGAGGCTTTGACACAATGGCTTTTATAGTGGTTCGGTCTTAAACCCAAGACCTACTCAACTCTTCTCAAGTTTGCTCTCCTTGAGGTATCCACTATCTTCCAAGGAACTTAAGTATGGCGTTCCTTTCGCCTTGTACAATCCGAGCGTCCAAGCTCCAAGGGTCTTAAATACGGCGCCCCTTGTTGCCAAATACAATGAAGAGAAGAAGATGTTGCTCACTTGCCTCTAGATAGGCTAATACAAAGTAAAGCTCACAATGCACTCTCAAAGATGATTACAAGTAATGCCTAAACCAATCTCAAATGATTTTCTCAAATCAAGGCACAAGAGGTTGGTGAGAGAAAATTAACCCAAAAATAGTTTCAAGTAGTTTTCTAGGGTTCTTTAGAGTTGGAGCATATTCATGTAGTGTTTTAGACCCTTTGAATGGGTATATATGAAGTCCCAACTCCATGTGATCGTTTGGGGGGCAAAACAGTCAAAACTAGGTCAAATAGTCAACTAGCCGTTGGCTCTCCAACGGCTATATTTTTTTGAAAAAATACACTGCTCGGAGTTCCGAGCTCGGAGCTCCGAGAATTATTCTCGGAGCTCCGAGACTGGATTTCCAGCAATCAGTGTCCAACTTCAAAAATTCACATCTCCTTTGTTTCTCATCGAATTTCGACGTTGTTATACTCTACGGATATGAGAAAAATGAGAGCTATTTGTTAAAAATAGTTTCAAAAATATTTGAAAATATTTTAAACAAGTTATGATAGGATTTAGTTGCTGGTCCAGGTTGTTCACTTGGAACTCTGTTTTGTTCAATATTGTGTTGAATGCCATATGGGACCCAACATGTTAGTGCACCACCATGGCCATTCACTTATCCATTTAAGTCCTTAAAGGGTGTGTTAGTCTCTTTGAAAATTATATTTTTAGGGGTTTTAAGGTGTGCCTTGATCAAGAAAAAATACAAGAGAGAAAGGTGATACATACTACCATTGTAAGTACTCTCAGTCCATTGATGGCTAATCAATCTCAGTCCATTGATGGCTAATCAACCTCAGTCCATTGATCAATGGACTAATCAACCTCAGTCCATTGATGGCTAATCAACCTCAGTCCATTGATGAATGGGTCACTTAAATGGCTAATCAACCTCAGTCCATTGATGAATGGCGCAATTGGTTGCAGCATGTAGATGATAGCTAGTTTCGTTGGGTGAGTCATTCATGCTTCCAAGTTTTCACTAGCACCTACCCACATCCGTTTGTTTACCTCATGGGTATCGAAAAATCTTCTTTTTATGCACACATGCGATTTCTCCATCAGGTTACGGGAATTCCATGTCCCCCCAGAGCCATAGTCCCTCCTCTTTGTGAAGATCTCACTCCTGATCTCATTAGATCCATTGTAACTGCTCGGGGAAACAAAAATATGGAGAGGATATTTTCTTTAGCAGCTAAAGTCCGATGTGGAAAAATACCGGAAGAGCCCGCAAGTAGGAGATCTCGGATTGAGGAACCTTGAAGATCTCTATTTTGTTATCTTGATTTCTTCTGTTCCTATTATTATCAATTGGCTTATCCAGTTGTGATCAGAGATTAGTAATTTCATCAATTGTAATCTCAGTTTGAATTTCATTAAATGAAAGTGTATTTCTGTTTCTCTTGTCATTGTTTGATCAGAATATTTTATCTCGATTATCAAATTTTTTTTAATCTAGTGTTTATATTTCCATTTCAGGATTCTTGATTGAGCAGCCATTACTTCTAAGAAAACCCTCATTTCAAAACCAACCTGGTCCCGTCAGTCTACTGATTCCAGGCTGAGTCGATATTCTTCTTCACCTACTTCTTTTACTTCAACTCTGTTACCTATTTCGAACTTCCAGGAAATACTTTCACCAATTCAACCCACACCTGAACAAATGGCTGAATTTGGAAACGCTTTGGCAGAGATGAGTGAGATGATGAAGGCTATGCTCCTACAAATGAATAACATGAATGAGGAGATAGCCCGTCTGAAAAGTGATAGAAGTTCTACCTCTAAAGAGCATGCACCCCAACACCCTTCAGCTATACTTCCTCCACCTCCTGCGATAACCAGACCTATCGTCTTAACTGTGGAAGACGACTTCGATGATGAGCAGTACGCAGAAGAGAACTGCCTTCCTAATTTGATAGATCTAATAAGGGCAAGGTGATAAAAGATAGACTAGACAGGCTGACCCAGGAGATGGAGAATATAAAGTTCCAAGGTCCGAAGAAGCTGAATATGGCTGATTTCATGATTTATCCAGGAGTTACACTGCCTCCGAGATTCAAAGTACCGGATATGGATAAATATGATGGGACGGGGTGCCCTAGAAGCCATTTAATGTCTGTTCTTCCGCTTTTACAGTAGCACGAGTTATCTCCAGAGCAGGTTGCTCTTCTCTTTCCTAGATCCCTTATTGGAACAACTAAGAAGTGGTTCTTGAGTTTGAAATCAGAGGAGATCAGAACTTTAGAGAATATAGCTAACAGGTTCGTCGAGCAGTTCTCCATGGAGGAGGGGATCGACGTAACTAAAAGAGATCTAAAAGCATTGAAACATGGCCATAATAAAACCTTCACTTCCTTCATCCGCAGATGGGGAAGGAAACCTGCTCAGATGACCCACAGATTGTCTGACGAAGATCAGATTAAGATTCTTGTCAAGAATCTATCTCCACAATATTACCATCATATGGCGATTCAATACTTCCTTGATTTTAACCATCTCATTAAGACTGGGACCCAGATAGAAGATGCTTTAGCTAAAGGCTTAAGGTTGAGAAATTCCTCCGATGTCAGAGAGGGAAAAAGACCTGTGATGGCACCAAAAGAGGTACATAATGTCAATTATGTCAGGCCACCACCCAGAACAGTCACTGAAGTGAGAAGACCTCCAATGGAGCAGAAGTCACCTCGTCACTTTGATCCTCTCCCATATTGTTTGTCTGTGGCTTTGAAGAAGCTGTTAAAGGACATGAAGATCAAACTACCTGATATTAAGCCTTTGTCCAATCCGTTGCCGAGATCCTGGAGAGAGGATCAGTTCTGTGACTATCACCGCAATACGGGCCATATCACTGATAGGTGTTTAGCTTTGAAACACCAAATACAGAATATGATCGATAGGAAGGAGCTGGCAATTGAACTGCCAAATGTAACCAGAAACCCCCTTCTGACACATGGAATGCCGCCTCGAGCCTCGGTCAATGTCATTTGTGCTGAAGCATCTGTTATTGATCCTGCTTCTTTCATATGCGCTGTTGAATCCGAGGGAACCTATGTTTGGAAATTTGAAGAAGAAGATGAATGGACAGAAACAGAGGAGCCATATGTCTTATCATGGAATGACTCCGATGTAGCTGGGTCGTCAAGCCAACCATATGTTCCCTAGTGTGAGGATGAGAAAGAAGAAAGCGAAGCCATGTACGTCTTAAGGATGAGTGACGATTAAGAAGAAGAAATAAAAGCCCCATACGTCCTTAAGATAGAAGATGAAGATCTGTTGCTCCTGAATGATCAGTGCGATGAACTCCATCACGTTACACAGGGTGGACGAGTTTTCAAACCAGCCGAGCTCAGAGTTGAAAATCCGGCTGAAGTTCCAAGAGCTAGTGACAGTCAGAAACAGAAGCAGTGACTTGATGAAGAGGAAGATAACCTGCTGAATCAGCTTAAGAAATCCCAAGCTAATGTTTCCATTTGGGGTTTACTGATGGCATCCCCAAAGCACAGACAGGTTGTGCTTCGCGAGCTGAATGCGTCCCAGGTATCAGTTGAGATCACTCCAGGCGAATTGGTCAACTTAGTGGCCATGGCTAGGGCTTCAAAATCTTTATCTTTCTCAGACGAGGATTTGCCCCTCGAAGGAATGGACCATACTCGTTCTCTCAAGATTACCCTACTGTGCAACAGGAAGAAAGTATCAGAGGTGCTAGTAGACAATGGGTTAGCTCTGAATGTATGTCCTTTGAGCACTGCCACTATGTTAGGGTTTGGCCCTGAAGACTTTATACCGTCAGAACAAGGTATATTGGCATATGATGGTACCAGGAGGGATGTAATTGGGACATTAGTCACTGAAATAGAGATTGGGGGTGAGACTTTTGAAATTGAATTCCAGGTGTTGGATATCAAGACTTCCTTCTGTCTTTTACTTGGCCGACCTTGGCTGCATAAGGTCGGAGTTATTCCTTCCACTCTTCACCAAAAACTGAAATTCATTCAAAACAACCAGGTGATCACAGTCAGGGGAGATCCCGAACTAGAAATCGGACAGATATCTCAGGAGCTCGTTACTGAAAACATAAGAGATGTTAGTCTGACAGGATTTTCAGTGGAAGTTTCGGCTATTACCATGGAAGAAGCTATGAGTGAAGAAATTATGTTTCTCTCTAGCACCAATACTCGAGTAATTAAGATGATGCGTCGATATGGCTATGTTCCGGGAGCTGGCCTGGGAAAAATCTGTAGGTCTGACTGAGCGACCAGAGTTGAAAGCAGTTGAAGGATTGTTTGGGTTGGGATACAAGCCAACTCGCAAGGAGGTGCAGGAAATGAACGCTTATATGTTGAAGTGAGTTGAATGCAGCCACAGAGGCTTAGAATTTCCAATGGGACCTTACAGTATGGTCATGAGTGGCCGATTCAGAAAAGAGGGAGCTGATTGCCCTTATTACGGTTTCTCAAAGCCATGGTATGATGAAACCGGGACAAAGCTGCCAGGTCTTGAGATCTTCTTCGCAGATGAGCTGCCAGCAGATTTTTACAATGAACAGATTGCAGTAACAGCAGTGGCAGAGGAACAAAACTCAGACTGGGTTGAAAACCTTGAATCAGAACTCCTAGACTCCCTATTTCAGGCCGAGGCACCAGTCATTGCGATGATTGGAGGAGATACACCTTTTGTCAACCCAAAGAACTGCATCACCCCCTGTAGATAACTGGACATCACAAGTTATATACCCCAAGTAGTCCTTCAGTATAGTCCGGTCCCTTCAAAAGAGTCAGTCGTTTCAAAATGTGTGTCAGTTTCTGAGTCCAACCCAGAGTCTGTCATTTCTAACTTTTCTTTTGATGCAGGTACTGTAGAAGTCGAGTCGAATTCTGGAGTTGGTGACGAGTCTATCCTTGGTGGCGTCGAGTCTGAGTCTGAGAGCGTCTTCATTGATGTTCTATTTGTACATATTTCCCATTGTGTCAATACTGATGTCGACTTATTTTTTCGTTCAGTCTCAGAGTCTGTAACGCCTGATGTGGGCAAGTCATCTGATGTAATCATTGATTCTGATGAAATAAAAGACTCTTTTGCGTATATTCCTGTATTGGTCTCTTCTACTGATTCTGCTTCTAAACCTGATCAAGTAACTAATAATGATAATCAAGACTCCCCCTCTAATGAGGAAGCCGACGACACTCCCCTTGAAATCAAACATATGATTCAACAAGAGGAGAGTCGCCGAGCAAAACCACTTGAAGAGGAAATTGAAACCGTAAACATAGGTGATGAATCCTTAATTCGGGAAATACGGATTGGCAAAATTTTATCTCCTGAGGAGCGCGAAGAATTAATCACCTTGCTAAAAGAGTTTAAGGAATTTTTTGCTTGGTCTTACGATGACATGCCAGGATTGAGTGAGGACATTGTACAACACAAGTTACCTCTAATCCCTGGCATCAAGCCGAAGAAGCAAAAACTCCGGAAACTTAAAACAGAATGGGAGTTGAAAGTTCATGATGAAGTTAAGAAATTACTAGAAGTGAAATTCATCGAAGTAGTTGAATACCCCAAATGGCTTGCAAATATTGTACCGGTGCCCAAGAAGGACGGGAAAGTCAGGATGTGTGTCGATTTCAAATATTTGAACAAGGCGAGTCCGAAAGACGACTTTTCGCTTCTAAACATTCATCTCCTAATTGACAATACAGCTGGGCATGCACTCTTATCCTTTATGGATGGATTCTCAGGGTACAACCAAATTAAAATGGCGCCTGAGGATATGATGAAGACAACTTTCATTACTCAGTGGGGGACATATTGCTACAGAGTGATGCCTTTTGGTGTCAAGAATGCTGGTGCTACTTATCAGAGGGCTGCAACTACGCTTCTTCATGACATGATTCATAAAGAGGTCGAAGTATATGTAGATGATATGATTGTCAAGGGAAAGACTCGATCAGAGAATATTGTTGCCTTAAGAAAGTTTTTCAAGCGAATTAGAAAGTATCAGCTCTGTTTAAACCCAAGTAAATTTGTATTTGGGGTTACCTCAGGAAAGTTGCTTGGATTTATGGTCAGCGAGAGAGGAATCGAAGTAGACCCTCAGAAGATCAAGGCAATCCAAGAAATGCAACCACCAAAGACGGAAAAGCAAATTCGCGGATTCCTTGGCAAAGTACAATACTTGAGGAGATTCATATCTCATTTAACGATGACATGTGAACCCATCTTCAAGTTATTGAAGAAGAATTCTTCCAAGAAATGGAATGATGAATGTCAAGAAGCATTTGAAAAGGTCAAGCAGTGTTTGTCTTTCCCTCCTGTTTTATCACCAGTCATTCCTGATCAACCGCTGCTGTTGTACTTATCCATCACAATACGGTAATGGGTTGTATGCTTGCTCAGCAGGATGCAGGTTCTAAGAAAGAAAAGCCCATTTACTACATTAGCAAGAAAATGCTAGAGTATGAAATCAAGTACACTATCTTGGAAAAGTATCTAGCATTAGTTTGGGCGACCCAAAGGCTTAGACATTACCTGCTGTCGAATAAGATACTTTTGCTCTCACGGATGGATCCGTTGAAGTATTTGTTCGAAAAACCAGTTCTTACTGGAAGCACAGCTAGATAGTTGCTATTGTTGTCTGAGTTTGATATCACTTATGTTACTCAGAAATCAATTAAGGGGCGGGTCATTGCTGAATAGTTGGCTGATGCTCCTGTTGAGGAAAATGCGTTTCTAAAAGCAGATTTTTCTGATGAAGAGATCATGGACATTGAAGAAGAGAATCTGAGTACCAAGTGGCTTATGTACTTTGACGGAGCCGTCAATAATCATGGTCAAGGAATAGGGGCAATTTTAGTATCTCCAAAGAAGGAGTACATCCCTATATCCATCAAGTTGCAGTTCGAATGCACCAATAATATGGCAGAATATGAAGCATGCATCTCAGGACTTGAGGCAGCTTTGGCTTTGCGAATTCAAGACATCGATGTGTTCAGAGATTCAATCTTGATCATTTGTCAAATAAATGGGGATTGGAAAACAAAAGAGGCGAGGTTGATCTCATATCACACTTATCTCGAATCTCTGGTCAAGAAGTTCAGGAGTGTCACCTTCACTCATCTGTCGAGGACAAGGAATCACTTTGCCGATGCTTTGGCTACTCTGGCGTCAATGTTACACATTTCTGCGACAATGAAGGTTCAACCTTTAGCTGTGAGGTTGCAATGGGCTCCTGCGCATGTGAATGCAATTGAAATATTCGCCAGGTGTCCAGACGGAAAGTCGTGGTACACAGACATTAGAAATCTTATTTCAGGCAAGGGGCATCCGCCTAAGACTTCCAGCAAAGAGAGGAAAACTCTTCAGAGGTTCGCTGCCAATTTTATCATTTGTGATGAAGAATTGTACAGAAGGTCATTTGACGGGATACATCTTTTGTGTGTTGATGAAGATCAGGCTGTAGAGGTCATAGAACAAACACATGAAGGTGTTTGTGGCCCTCACATGAATGGTAAGATGCTGTCAAGGAAAATCCTAAGACTTGGATTCTATTGGCCCACAATGGAAGCAGACTGCTTCGCATTCGTGAAGAAATGTCATAAATGCCAAGTCTATGTAAATCTTATTCATGTGCCTCCGTCAGAGTTACACTCTATGACCTCACCATAGGCATTCTCAGTATGGGGGATTGATATCATTGGCAAAGTTTATCCGAAGTCGTCAAGTGGACATGAGTACATTCTAGTAGTCATCGACTACTTCACGAAGTGGATAGAGGCAGCTTCATATGCTTCCTTAACTTCTAATACAGTTGTGAAGTTCATCCGTACAAATATCATTTGCAGATATGGAGTACCTCATGAATTGATTTCTGATAATGGATCTCACTTCAAGAAAGAGGTAGTACACCTGTGCGAGGAGTTCAAAATCAAGCATCACAATTCATCTCCTTATAGACCTCAAACAAACTGGGTTGTAGAGCCAGCAAATAAGAACATCAAGGTCATAATTAGTAAGATGACCGAGACTTATAAGGATTGGTTGAACAAACTTCCTTTTGCCTTATGGGCTTACAGGACATCGATCAGGTCCTCTACAGGTGTAACTCCATATTCTCTGGTGTATGGAATGGAAGTTATCCTCCCTGTTGAGCTGAGAATCCCATCTCCTAAGAGTAATGATGGAAGCAAATCTACCAGAGTCTGAGTGGGCCAGAGCCAGACATCAGGAATTACAGATGATAGATGAAAAGAGGCTGAGAGCCTTATATCACATCCAAGGGTATCAGAGAAGAATCGAAAGGGCCTTCAATAAGAAAGTCAGAGTCAGAAATATAAAGCCAGGAGATCTTGTCCTGAAATCATACAGGGCACCGGTGTTTGATCCCGGAGGAAAGTTCAGGCCAAACTGGTCTGGTCCTTATATTGTTGATGAAGTCCTGCCTGAAAATGCCGTCAGCTCCTCAATGAAAATGGAGAAAAATTAACAGAATCTACAAACCTGGACCAACTAAAGAAGTACTATGCTTAGATACACCAGGAGGCCGTCCTTGATCGATCAGAGCTTGAAAGCCAACAACCTCAAAGTTAAAAACCATTTTCAAACCCTTTGGGCCTAAAAAAATAAAAACCCTCTTTCTTTGATAAACTCAAACCAGGGGCATCTTTTATGACTTGCGTCATAAAAGATATGGAACCTGAACTACGTCATGACCTGATCCCTTTCTACAGGGGTACGTAGGTAGCCTGATCAATTCGGGTTCGGTCAAATCCTTCAAATCTTTCAAATCCATAAAAAGAAAGAAAGAACAAAACGCGGACCTGATTCCCATTTCTTTGGGGATATGTAGGCAATCTGGAGGGCCAGATTCGGTCAAATACATGAAAACTTACCAAAGGTTAACCTGTTTGAACCCAAGCCTACCTAAAAGTCCTTCTGGTGTACTTAGGCTCGGGTTTGTAGAGAAACAGAAAGAAAAAAATGATGGAGTTTTAGACCCGCTAGATCGAAAACCTGGAAGGGCACTTTAGGCAAAAGTTAGGGTCATTCACTCGCTAAGTTGAAAACCTGAAAGGGCGGCTTAGGCAAAAATTAGGGTGCTGAGCCTGCTGGATGGAAAATCTGCAAGGGCAGACAGTCCAGGCAAAATATAAGGCATGCGGTCCACCAGATTGAAAACCTAAAAAAAGGCGATCTGGTCATGGCAGTGACTTCATAAAGGACAAAATCTCTTGAAGCCAGCTGGATTTTCATTTTTGCTGTGGCATTACTCCAAAGTCAGAGTAAGCGCCAGCAGAGATTCTTTTGACACTCTCTAAGCTAGGAATTAAGACTAAGCAATCCAAAGGGATAATAACCATGATGGAAATACCCGAAAGAGGAATGAAACACCTTTAAATACGGTTTTCAAAAGAATCTAAGAGTAGTAGATTGTACCATTTTAAAACACTTATCAGGCTAAGAAGCAGATTCAGTCTCTCTTAGAGTTCAAGTCATGTCATCATCGAGGTTCTTGATATCATTGTCAAAGTCCGTTCTTTGTCGAGTCAAGGTCAAGTTCTGGAGTCTGGTATGGGGAGTCACGTGTGGTCAGTGTCTCTCCCAAGGCTGGGGTGATAGATAAAATTGAATGATGAAGTTGTGTCTCCTCAAGTATGAGGCAGAGCAAAACAAAGTTCAGAAAAATGGCAGGTTCTCAGACCCATTCGAAGCACTAGCAGCTGGCAGAAATGAAAGAAAGATATCAATCGGATTCAGTCTGTTGTATATGACAAAACTTTTGTAACCTCAAGTATTCAATGAAATGAAAAATTTTTGACAAGTTCCCTATGTTTTGCTCTCTTATGAATTTGTCATGGAAGTAAAATCATACTAGGGGCGTCTTTTATAACCTGAGCATTCAGGTCATAAAAGGTATCAAGCAAGCAATGACAATTGAGATGGCTATTCTCAACAAATAAAGACAAGAGGAGCTTGAGTGTTCTCTAGTCGAATTCTTTTCAGCAAAGTCAATTCTTTTGAAAATTAGTTTTCTTGAAAACAGTTTTCAAAATAATCTTCACAATGCAGTCCTATTTTGAAAATGGAGGAGGGCTAATACCAAAATCCTTTCAAGTCATTCAAGTTTTGTTCTCAGCAGAGAATGCGAACTCTTTATTTCTCTCGGCAAGAGATGATCAATCGATCCCCGTTGAGTCAGTTGGAATCATCTTCTAGTTTCGAATCCAATCCAATTTCTTTAATCATTCAGCATTTGCTTTCTACAGCATCCGTCATCACTTCGCCTTACACTGCATTCAAGTCCGTTTCTACACGGCATTCAAGTCCGTTTTCATACGGCATTTAAGACTGTTTTCACATGGCATTCAAAGTCCGTTTTCACACGGCATTTAAGTCCGTTTGTACACGGCATTCAAGTCTGTTTTCACATGACATTTAAGTCTGTTTTCACACGGCATTCGAGTCCATTTTCACACGGCATTTAGGTCCATTTCTACATGGCATTTAAGTACTTTTCTACACGGCATTCAAGTCCCATTTCACACTGCATTTAAGACCGTTTTCACACGGCATTCAAAGTCTGTTTTCACACGGCATTCAAAATCCATTTTCACACGGCATTTAAGTCCATTTTCACACGGTATTCAAGTCCGTTTTCACACGGCATTTAAGTCTGTTTCTACACGGCATTCAAGTCTGTTTCCACATGGCAGTTAAGTCCGTTTCTACACGGCATTCAAGTCCGTTTTCACTATGCATTTAAGTCCGTTTTCACACGGCATTCAAAGTCCGTTTTCACACGACATTCAAGTCCGTTTTCACACGGCATTCAAGTCCATTTTCACACGGCATTCAAGTCTGTTTTTACACGGTATTCAAGTTCCTTTCCACACGGAATTTAAGTCCGTTTTTACACAGCATTCGAGTCCGTTCCCACACGGCATCCAAATCCATTTTCTCTTCAAATTTCAAGATCATTTACAACCAAATCTATCCTTTAAAGTTTTGCAAGAGAGGCTATCTCGCCAATGCTTGCCAAGTTAAAAGTTGGAGAGAGGCTATCTCACCAGTGTTTGCAGAGTCAAAGTTCGGTGAAAGGTTATTTCACCATGTTATCCTGTGGATATCACTTTCAAAAATAAAAAAATCCAAAATTTTCCACTCTCTAATCTTGGGCCAGTCAAAATATGCTGTCTTTTCAGCTTTGGCATTCGCGCGACAAGCACGCTCTACCAAAGAGGGGCATCTGTAGACACCCCATTTTGACCAGGCCCTAAACCGTCCATGTTTGAGCAAAACCCTTTCAAATCAAGGAATTAGGGCCCCAATTTTCACCCTAAGCTAGGTTAGGGTCCCACCAAGGTTCCTGCAAAATTTTGTCAAAATCTGAGTGTGTTTGCCTAGTAAACGAACCAAAGAAGTGTCCGTAGTGTAACCAGAAGCGAAGTGAATTTATCCTAGAGAGGGTCGAGCTAAGTCGGAATAAGACACGACCGTCGGTGCGCCTATCAAAAATTTGCGCAAACCGCGCGCCCATAATTTTTAGTAGTCACATATCAACCACTTGATTTGTCTATAAATATCATTTGCCCCTCATTTTTCATAGATCTAGAATTTATTTGCAAATTTAGAGAGAGAATGAGAAGGGAAATCCAGAGAGAGAGACTAGATCTCATCATTTAAACCCTACTATCTTCTTCTCCGGCAAGCTCCGGTTACTTTTCCGGTCATCCTTTACCGGCGAAATTTTAGATCCGAAGCTGCAAAGCATAAGTCTGACTACTATCATTTGAGACCTCATTATTTTGGCTGAGATCCGGTTGTTTCAAAGAAAGCGAGATCATCAGCAGTTAGATCTGAATTTGGCATCAGCTGAGGGTTTTATCATTTCATTTTAGTCAAATTCAGGTAATTTTCTAACCTTTTTGAATATCATTGGGTTCTATGTTCAAGTATGAATTGGTGATTATGTGGAGTAGTTTAATCGAGTATTTGATCTGTTAGGATGATATTTTCAGAGTTTTTCTTTTAGTACTTGAAGTTTGCAAATGTTCAGGGCACTTTTAGGGTACATGTATAATGAAAGCTGATTAATCCCCTCTTGTTTGCATATCAAAGTTTATTAAATATCTGTTGGAAGTGATTAGATAGGTAACAATAAGGAAGTAATATATTAGTTCCCTGATTATTCCTTGATCTAAATTTTACAATGGTATTTGTGACTACATTTTTATACTGCAAGCTGATGGTTCGAGTAATAAAATGGGGCAAATGTGTTATCCCTTTGTTACCATGTTCAGTGGGATGGTATCAGCTTTCTTAATTCCATGAATACCCCAACTTGGCATCTCCATCAGCAAGGTCATATGATTGAATTAATTTTCTTGTCTGCTTCAACTGACTTCTTTAGGGCTTTTGGTGATGAGAAGAATTTAATGTTATTCTTTAGATGGAGTTGCGTGTTTCTCTGGATATTTCCCAAACCATGCTCTTGATATTGATTTAAATGTGCTTTGCTAACTGCATGAGATATCTTTCAAAAGCATCCCTTCCTTGTCATATCCGATCCTTCATGTTGACATTTATTACTAGGAATTGTAATAACCTTGGCAGCACTTCAGTGACTAAGGGAAAGTTTGGGTCATGGTTCTAACAAAGATGGTTGCACTGATGTCAATCACCTATGAGGTTGGATTTTTCTCCAATAGCATATATGCTTCCCATGTCTTTCTAGTAAATCCCTCATAATACCCTATCTTGTCCATATCCTTTACCATCTCCTCTATAGCTTCCATCTGTTTAAGCTCGCCCCATAAAATACACAACTACCTCCACCAACCTCCACCAATTACTACCACCCTCCCAAGCTACTAGCCACACTCAAACCTACTTCAAAATTCATTTCTACACCTTTTGTTTCTCCTATCAGGACCATCAAACCCACCCCCATCATCACCTTCTTCTATCTCCAACCTCACCACCAAAACCCCATCCCATTTCCGATTCTTGCAGCCTTAAATTCTCAGCCACCATTTCTTCATCTACACCAAACCCCTCTTCATTTATGATCCTAGAATCACCATCGCTACCAACATCATAGATCTATCCCCACTCTATTTCCATCCAATCCCATGATTTCCATCTCTTTCTTTGACCTTCATTTAGGATTCCGAAGTAGGAAAAATCAGGGGAGGTGAAGAATTGAAGTAGGATTTCATCATTTGAAAAAAAAGGGGTTGCAATTTGTGTACAGTTCAAAGAAAAATCTGAGGAAAGGGTGCTTAATCTTTCAACAAAAAGGAAGATATACTATCTATTCCTATACTCCTTTGATTTTTATTAATTAGATTGCAATGGTCTTCGCATATTGTGGTGGTTCTCTATAAAGTTTTAGCATCTGTTTGATTTTTCATGTTTTAGTGTGTTGTTTGATCTTAGTTGAAATAGGATGTTCTTACCCTCACTGCGATTGGTCTCATTCCTCTTTTTCATTGGTTCGTTTCCTAAAATATATATATACATAAAAGTGGGGATTGAGGTGATCTGGGTACAATTGCTAAAAGACGAGATCATGGCTCACTTAATACTTTAACTTACATGGGTCAACAGATCTTAGTCCCTTATAATACTAGGAAATGATTCATGGATTTTGCCTCAATAAGTTCCACCTAATTCATGGTAATTTATTACTGATATTAAATCTATATGCATTTCTCTTGCTATTAGTTTTAGTGGCTGTTTTTCTTAATAATGTTGATGCCTGTCAAAACCCTGTTTTAGGTGTTAATACCACCTTGTCATGCTTCTTCACTTCTCTTGGTCAGCACTTGAGATTTTAGAATAATAGAGGCATTTTAGGACACTTCGAATAATGGGGACAAATATGTAGATGTAGTGATAGGAAAACTTGGGAATGAAGAAGTTCAGTAATAGTTTTATTTGGGAATAAGAAATGATGTCATCATGCTCAAAACGAATTTTGTAAAAGTGTGTGGGTCATAGTTAAAGAGGAGTTTCTTATTGCTGAATATTAACTTAAAACTATTTCACTTATGTACACATAGGCTATTGATCATACCAATTTTTCTTTGTGTGTTTCTTGCTATCCTGTTGTTGTAGAAAAATTGTTCACATGCATTTTTTTTTAGAAAGAGCATGTGTGTGTGAAATCGACAGCATCAGGTTTTGATAAATAAACATTTGGTATATGGGTGACATGAATAAGTTTGTGAAATCTCTTTTGAACTGGTAATTTCATTTGTAAATCAACTGACCCAAATAGCATGTCTCTTATTTTTATGGTTCGGTCATGGGTTAAAATATTTATGCATTTATGGATTCTCATTCATGAGCTGGAGAAGTTCATAGTTCATTTGTTGTTTTCATGGTAAACTGGATTAATGACAATTCCTTGAAGTTATAGTGGTTATTTGATGAGGGTAACAATTTTAATTAACTTTGGGATGGAGGCAACATCTTTTGACTAACAGATGTTTAAAAAAGTTTCTTTTATGTACACTGTTTACATCACAAGCCTTGTGTTTTGAAGAAATTATTTAGAAAAGATCGAGTTAAGCAATAGTTTTCAGAATTCTATTTCTTCTAATTGTTCAACTGAACACTACAGGTCCTTAAATTTTCGTACATGGCATGATACATTTTTAAATGAACTGCATTTTCTGTATAGGCAGGGATGGTGCTTGCAACCATGGCTTACTTTATAAGCATTTCAATCTAACAAGCAATTGTCCAAGTGTTATTTAGCTGAGCACATTTTGAATTAGTATCTGTCGAATTTAATGTAACTCATTATGGATTGTTAATTGGATGTTTCTTCTTTCTTAGTACAATATATACAACTCCTGGTATATTTTGTAGAATTTCTCATTTAGTTGTATGTGTGAGGATTGCTTGATCTTGGTGGATATAAACTCATAGCTGCTGGCCTCATAAGTTGTTACATTCTCTAGCTATGTCTTGTATTTGCTTAGAAGTATATTACTACTACCTTTATAGGTCAATAACTCAAGGTTCATGTTTGCTTAAGGGAGTGCTAACGCCGGTATAATGATGGCGTTAGCCCAAGCCCATCTTTTAGAGATATTACCAGGTTATGGTAGTACTCTCTTTCCTCTTCTCTTTCTTTAGATATAGATGTACCAGCCTTTTAAACACCCTTAGACCCTTGCTCTTCTTCATTGCAAAGGCGATGAAGGAGATATCCCAAGCCTATCCTTAGGGGACTTGCACGATCCAAGTTGCACTCCCCTCTTTTAATTTCAGACTTATCCAGTCTTTAGAAACTCTTAGAATTTGTCCTCTCATTGCTAGGGCAATGAAAGAGCTATCTAGAGCCCTTCTTAGGAGACAGGCCATGTCTCATTTATCCTAGTGGTCATCATCCTTTTGGGGGAGACAAGCTTTGTTTATTTTGTTTTACTTGTCACATTGTTTTAGGGAGACTCGCCTAGTCTCATTTTTTTCATCTAGGGAGACTCACCCAGTCTCATCCTTTTATTTTAGGAGACTCGCCTAGTCTCATTCTCTTGTCGATTCTTCTTTTTTAGGAGACAGGTTATGTCTCATTGATCTTAATGGCCATTTTCATTTGAGTGACAGGTCTTGTCTCATCTGCACACTCTTTCAGAGAAGAGCAGTGCAAGATTTCATTTATGATTTAGTTCCTCTCCCTTCTCTTAGGGTTTAATTCAGTCTTCTTAGGTTTTCACACCTTATCGGGATTCCATCCATTCTATCATCAATTTGAGACACCAATTTGCTTGTTTAGGACAACCCTTAGGCTAAAAGGGTTCCGTCTTTTCATCTAACACTTCTCCAGGCTATGGATCACATGAGTGTTCTTTTCGTTCCGGTTGTCTCCTTATTTCCCTTCGGCTAAAAGGGTTAAAATTCTTAAAAATCCAAAACATCAGAAACTCGAGATTTCAAAAACAACAAAAATAATTGAAACATTTCAAAATCCAAAAACACTTGGAAAACTTCAAATCATCTGAAAAGTCGAGTCTTAGGAGTAGTTTGGGGAGTGTGTTTCCGAACTACGTTGGCTTGATCCTCTTCCACGAGGTACGTAGTGCAGCTTGGGATCCATATCCGAAGTCCAGCCAAACCTTTAAAAATAAACATTTCAAACCTTCCAAAAATACAAAAATTGTTCAAAATCTTTTCAAAAAGATCTTCCCCTAGAGTTAGGAGTCTGTCCTGATTGTATTGATATGGTGTGTCTTGTCGTGTGAGTGTCCCTAGAGTTAGGAGGCCTCGAGTCATGGTCGGTTAGACATATAGTCGAACCGATGGCTAGACTAGGAAGCATTTAGTCAGCCCATGGTTTTCCTTATGATGCACAGCCTAGTTACACAAAGGATGTAGGGCCCACCTTTATTAACTTAAGGCTAATCAACTTGCATTAGTTAGGACATATAGAGAGTCCTAAAAATTAGAATTCACTTGAACTTAAGCAATCGTACAAAAAGCTTTAAAAACCAGTCGAGTCTAGTTGACCGAGTCTAGGATAGCGGTTCTAGATGGTTAGGCATCGTAGTTTAGAATAGGTCATCGAACTACGTTGATTCTGATTCTTCCCGAGGCCAGGATACGTAGAGCACCCAGGATGGATGGCCATCTTGGTCCGAGTCAAGTATTGTATTAGAGTCTTAGGATTTGTCATGTCGAGTCGTGTGTAGAATTGAATTGTGTTGTGTGTTTTGCTGTGTTTTCTTACTTTCATGTACAGATCTTATACCTTTAGCTGTATCATGCATGTGCTTGCCCATCAGAACTTAGACACCAATTAGGCATGACACTAATAATCTAGCTACTCTTAGGTGACACTTCTTTCATCTCTTTCGTGTGTGCTTATTATTCATCTCCGAGACATGCATGATTAGATAGACGTCTTCTCGGAGATATATGTTCCCATTTCATATGAGTTTCGCCCAAAACTCTTCAAAATCAATAAGTAAATGTCATAAGAGACCAGGAGCTTGCACTTGGGCGGATGAGGTGCTCTTCGGACCTTCCAAATTCGTAACCAGGCACGAACCTTCCTTTATATCTCCGGTTATCTATTGCAACAGAGCATAGTATGGGATCCAGGGCCCACTTTCTTGGATGGCGATTCTTCTTTGTTTAAGGTACGTCTCGAATCCGGGCTAGTCCCGAATAGAGAGGTATCTCACTTTGCATCGCCACTCATGCTGTGAGAGGCACTTCTTTCGAGACTTCCTTGGTAGAGCTCTTCATTCACGTGAATGATCGAGAGAGACCCTTCGTGGGGGCTCGTCCCCCGCCTCTCTCGGATCGGGGTCCACAGTAAGTCAATTCAACTTGCCAACATTTAAACTAGTGTGCCCATTCTCTTCTCTTACATATATTATTTCAAATGCAGAACACATAAGGATGAATTAAAGAGAAACAATCCTCGTGCTCGGCCAATGGATATAGAACGCAGTCACTTACTAATCATGATAATGTTTGCACGTGCAAGCTCTCTCCACAATGGAAACTTGGAGCACATGAATGGCAAATACAGGCACAAGATGAAAGTAATTTCTACTTTAGAAACTAAGATTCAAATGGCGGAAATTAGAGATGGAAAAATTTGAAACTTAAAAAATGATTGGTGTCTTGATAATGTCATTTTGACGGTCTGATCATTGATTAGGTGGTAGATCATCGATCTAAGAAATTTTGGCAGCCCGATCATTGATTGGAAATTACCAACCGTTGATCGGAAGGATCCGATGAGATGCACCTGCATCATCTAGGCCGGGCCCATAGACCAATATGACGCCTTAGGTCTAAAGACATATAAAGGGTCATGCCTGGTAAAATAGCCTTACAAACTCTGTCCACAGGTTATTCTAATATGATCCTATTCGGTGCGCGATCCTATTGTTGCACCAATGCTTTTTTTCTTAGGGTCCACTACCTTAGTGACTGAAATAAGCCACTCCACGACAGGTGCATGTAGGCAAGAATGGTGTGGATTGTGTACAAGAGGAGATGTCCAATCTCGACCCCAACCAGGAACCTTTAAGGTCTGCAAAGAATTGGAATACCATATCTCCCTGCTCCCTAGGATCTGTGAATCCTTGAGCATGGTATTCCTACTTTGCTACCTAGGGATGAATATCTGACGAATAACAAACACATCACACATATTAAATCCTATATTACCCATTAGATGTCATGAAATTAAACCTTTATTAATATTAATGTGACAAGGTATACGAAATGTACTGGATTTTACGGCACTAACTCTAGCATTTTCTTCTAAATTCATCTCACTTCAACTTGAGCTAATAGTAACATATTAATTAATTAGCGTAAACTACAATAACATAATATACATCTAAGTGCATACACTAATGTTATGGATGAAATCCTCCCTGTATCTCATACATTAACATAACATCCATTGTGCAATGCATAAATTTGGGACCTGGATTCTCCAAGAATCCTTACGGATCAACCGAGTCATGAGTAGGTTCGATGTCGGGATCCAAAGGCCCATCCTTCAGGATTCCAAGTGCCCCACTACACCACACTCTATAGTCTTACTATGATCACATTTAGGTAAGTGACACCCGCACTAGGACATAACCCTGAACATGACCGCCAAATTATCAAAATAACCCTCCTCACATCCTATTTGTATATCGCGTTCGTCGAACAAGGGATCCAATCACAACAGAAGAGGCCATGGAAATAAGAAAAATGAAATTTTCCTTTTTTCTTAATCCCAGAATCCCTAGATTACTAGATAATCAATGGTGATCTAAATGAAATACAAGAGATTAAGAAAATAATACCAAATTGGTTACCTGACTGAAAACCTTTCCTTGATCTACTCCCCGCTTGACTTCATGCTTTCTCAAAGCGGATGCCCCAAAATTCGAAGTTTTGGCTCCCTCTAATCTCGACGAACAACGTAGGATCGAAGAAGAACACTTCTTCTATTTTCTAGATCTAATCTAGAAGTAGTAATGAATGAATGCTAGATCTATTGACTTTCTTATGATGAGAGGAGAGAGGGAGAGAGATTTTGTGAAAAAATATTTCTGGAATTCAATGTTGGTCATCCAAGGTAGATGTGTGTGGGACCCGATCCCGCGAGAGGGGAGCGTGACCCGCCTCCCTCTCTCTTCGTCTCTCGTACCCACGCGATTGGCGTGTACCGTTTATTATTTGATTTAATTCATCATTTTTGTGAACTTGGGATCACTAAAGCAATCTGAATTCCACGCCAAAGAGAATGATAGAGTCGCCACCTAGATGAGAGATCTAGGACCCATAAGTGACAAGAAATCTAGATTCGTTACCTGATTAAGAGAATGGAACGTATGGTGAGTTACCACCACATGCATCATTTTTGCCCGATAATCCTGTCTTCAATTCCAAAAGTTAACTCTCTTGAATTTCTTTTAAATGGCTCATTTAACTCTATATTTGTAAGCCCAATGGTGCACATGGGTTCAATCATTCACCTTACCTTTTTGTTTTGACGCTAGCAAACACAAATTGATTAGCATTGGCAGTCTAATGTGTTGCTTTGAGATGTTGTGTTGTATACAGAACTTTCATGTCATAATCGTCATTACACAACTCTTCACAACACATGACTTGTGGATCAGGGATCAAAGGAACCAAGAGCTTACACCTACAGTGAAGACATCCTAATTTGAAGATGTTCAAGTAAAGAAGCTCATCATGAAGAAGATCACACAAGTTCCCTTAAACAAGTGTCAAGAAGAAGCTTGGTGTTGAACAAGTCATTGGTGACACCTCATGCACCTTACAAGCAATGAAGCTTGGAGGATGTCACAAGAGCCAAGACAAAGTCAAAATGTTCACCGAAGCCGAAGAAGTCCAAGAAAGTGCAAAGGAGCCAAGACATTCCAAGAAGACTCAAGGTTCTTATTTTTAGAATGTATTTGGAGTCCTCTTGATTTTATATAAAATGCACTTTCAAAAGGTTTTCAAAGTAGTTTTTACACTTAACATTTTACATCTTTGAAAACCATCAACACACCCAAAAATGTGTTTGAAAACCTTGGACTAAAGCCCAAAGACCATAGCCGAAAAGTCCTTGTATTTTAAAGTTAAAATGGAATTTCACTCAGGGTCGGTCGAGCGAACTATGCCCGGCGACCGCGGGATGGAACCTGGAAACCCAGGCCATCTCGAACTTTATCGAGCCGGTCGACCGGGGCAAGCCGGGCGACTGCGAATACATTTCTGTTTCAAACAGAAACAATCCAGTATGGTGTGGGCGGTCGATCTCCATGGGTCCAGTCAACCGTGATAGTGTTTTGAGCAAAAAGTTAATTCAAACAGTAAGCCCTCGCCGGGCGACCGCCATTGGGCCGGTCGACCGCGCCGATATGAATTTTGAATTTGAAAAGAAACGCCCGATAAGGGCGGGCAACCGCCGTGCCTCGGTCGACGGCCGCAACTTGGAAATAGATTCGTTGGGGCTTTGTAGGTTGACTTTTTCAACCCTGTAAATTACAGGTTTACCCCCAAACGGTCATATTTCCTTGTGGGCTATATATGCACTCTCATAAACCTTTCTACATAACCTTTTGCAAAATCGAATCCCATCTTCTTGAACCAAACTTTTATATGAAAGGTTAAACATCTTTGAACTTGTAATTTTACATTCTATCAAGAGGATCTCCATAGGCTTTACATTTGTATATATTCCTTGGAGAATTTGTGAGCTTTAAATGTTGTAATCAGCCTATCAAGAGGCATTGAGAGTTTCTTTCTTTTTATTTCTTCATTCTATGTTTGAAGGTCTCCGATTTGGCCAGGAAAGAAAGGTAAATCAATTGAACGAGGAAGGTGTCCTTGGAAAGGCTTCGTGCAGAAAAGGGTTTGATCCCTTTGAGGAAGGAGTTGGTGTAAGGCTTTGAGATTCGCCCTTTGAAGAATCTTATTGGTTAGTGAAGAATCCCAAGGAGGAAAACTTGGAAGAGTGAAGTAGGTCAAGTTGTGACCGAACCACTATAAATCTTGTGCCTTTTGGATGCTTTCTTCTTCTCCTTCTCATTTGCACATTGTGGTAATTGGTAATCTCTAACCCAACTTATGTCTATGTTTTAATTGAATAATGGTTAGTGAATGTAGATTTAAAGTAACATCCAAACCCTAGCTCTTAATATCCTTATTGATTGATCAAGGGTTAAACTTGTTAAAGCTTAATGTATAAATTGATTTTAGTAACTCAATTAATTAAGCCCCAAATTTTTAAGTTGCCAAGTCACCCCCCCTCTTGGGTTGTCACCTTGTATTTCACTTGGTATCAAAGCTAAGGCTCTTAAAGAGATTTTTAAATTCAAAATCTAAAAGGGATAAAGATCCGTGACAATCCAATGGATTTTGAGCAAGGCCAATCCACTATAATTCCTCCATTTTTTTATGAAACAAATTTTAGAGGTTGGAAAATTAGAATGCTTGCCTATCTTAAATCCATAGACTTTGACATCTTAGATGTCAATGAAAGAGGATTTTCTATTCCAAGAAAATGCACCAAAAATGATGCAAAATTATTTTCATTAAATTCAAAAGCTATTATTATAATATATTGTGGACTATGTCCCAATGCTTGATTTCATCATGTTCCAATGCAAAAGATATTTTGACAAATCTTAAAAAAAATTTATGAGAAAAATGATACTCTCTTTTTAAATGATAAAAATACTGTTGTTGAACAAAAAGAGAATCAACAAAAATCTTTTGCAAAGGAGAATTTTTTCAAACATACAATTTTTTATTTAGAAAAAAAAATTAAAATTTTGAAATCGGAAGTTAATGATTGTTTGAAAAGAAATAAAAAACTAAGTCATTTGAGCAAAATCTTGATAAACAAGAATGATGACTTAATTAAACAGTGCAAAATCCTTGGAAAAGAAAAGGGAAGCCTTGAAACCACAAACAAGAATTTAAATGAAGAATATAAACTTGTTGGTGAGAATGAAGAAAAATTAAAATGTAATTTATCTCAACAAACAGATTGCTTTAAAAATCAATTGAATGAGATCAAATTAGTTAATAAAGAACTCTCTATGAAGAACCAAAGAATACAAGAAGAAAAGGACAAGCATGTTTGTCATCATATGTATTCGTGTGGTTCTAGTTGCTCTTCATCTACCCACACTTATTTATGTTCATATTGTGGTAGATTAGGGCATCACAAATCTAGGTGTAGGCTTAGATTTGTGAAATCAAGTAAGTTTGTGTGGATAAGAAAAGATACACTCCACACACAAACTTGATTGGAACCAAATGGATTTGGGTTATTATTTAAAATTATTAATATATGAGGTTATGCTTCAATTGCTATATCATATGAATTCTATCTAGATACTATTTCAATAGTGAATTCATTGTATCTAGATCATTCGTGCTTTAATGACATATCATTTTATAATCAAGCATTGATACATATCATTAGTTATGTATTTAATAGAATGTATCCTTGCTTATTAAGCTTCATGATTATATCATATTTATCTCATTGTCTATGTAGAAAATAAGAAATTACCTCTGTAGACTATATATTGTGCTTTATTGAAAATTTGAAATTCCAAGGGTGGTCCCGAATTGGCAACAAATGAGGAGGGAAGAATTAGGTTTCTAACAAGTTTTAATTCTTTTGAAAACTCAAACCCAATTTTGGAAATTAAGAGATCAACAATAAAATTCAAGCACACAAGTTAAATCTAAAGTGCAAATGCAAATAAAGAGCAAGAGTAAGAGAGATTGAACCAGAGATTTTAAAGTGGTTCGGTCCTCCAAACGCGAGGCCTACTCTACTCCACCAACCAGACACGTTGATGGCTTCACTATGTGATCTTCTTAACTTCGGCGAAGATCGGTGCCGATTACAAATTCCGATTACCTTTAACCTTGGTGGCAATCTTCACCAAGGAGAGTGGGCTACACTTCTCCGTACACTCGCCCAATACAAGTTCTTGATAAAAAAGAAAGAGCAAAAACAATCCCTCACAAGGGTTTACAAAGTGTAGAAGATGTACAAATTTTGCCTATGATCCAAATCCTAATCTTTAGAGGATGAGATGCATAATCAAGTTTGATTCACTCTTTGGATGTTCAAATGGAGTTGAAGAGTGTTAGGATTGATAGTTTGGAAGTTGGGAATACCCATATATATAGAAAAACCCAAATATGATCGTTTGGTGGCATAGTGGTAATTCTGGAAAAAACACCAACGGATATAAATCTGACCGTTATTAGTGTTCTCGGAGTTCCGAGAATTCAAACAGAAGATGAAAAATGTCTACTGGACCATTTCTCGGAGCTCTGAGAATTCTCTCGGAGTTCCGAGAAGCCTATGTTGAGCAGATTTTCACTTCATGTTTTTAGGCTTCCAACTTTACACCAAGATGGGATTGCTATGAGGGTTCGAAGGTGTTGGAACACCACAAGGACAATCTTTTATATATTTAGGGTGTGTGCTTATTTACTTAATTATGCCTCTTAAAATCTAAAACTAAGATTGGATCTTTTATAATCTAAATATGACTTTGGTCTTCAATGGATTCATCAAGTCTTCATTTGTCTTGGACTTCGATGTCTTTGGCCTTCAATGAGATCTTCTTAGCCTTAATCCAAGCAATGTTGTCTTAGCACCAATGTGATCTACAACTTAGACAATCAAAACACATTAGTGATCATAAATCACTTGTGTATTGGAATCATCAAAATAAGATGGGAATGCCAAGGTGGAAACCATTAGGCTCACAATCTCCCCCTTTTTGATGATGACAAGCACAAGAGATTTTCCAATAAAAGCATACATATTTTCCTTACACTAGAATTCTCTCCCCCTTTGGCATCAATAAAAAAGATTGGAGTAAAAGAGAAGCAAAGGGACAAATGTTCAATTTAAAGCTCCCCCTTTTTCAAGGAAAAAGACAAACCTAGAACTTCCCCTATTTAGAATTTTTATTCAACATAAGAGGGGATATTTTAATTATCCATAGAAAGATTTTCAATTTTAGAGCAAGCCCCTAATCTAAGCACATATGAAGTGGATCATATGGGGGCTTTAGGAACCCAAGCTTTCTTGGATCCACCATAATCCCTAATCTTAGATGCACATTGGAATTGGTAATGACCATTAATTCCACAATAATGGCATCTAACATGAGGGTTGGATAAACTAGTCCTATCATAATGTGTATGATTAGGTCTTTGACTAGTCTTCCTTAAGATTATGTCAATAATTTTTTCACCATTTAAGAATCCATGGAGACATAATCTTAACCTTTCATTTTCATTATGAAGATGGGTTATTTGATTTAGAAAATCATTAAATTCATCTTCATAAGATCTGGAAGAGCTTGCCACATCTTGGAGTTTTGCAATTTGGCAAGTTTTCTCATCCAAACAACCCTTAAGGGTTTCAATCTCAAGTTTAAAATTTTCAAGTTGTGCTTGAGATTCGGAAGAAGATTCATTTTTCAAAAAATTAAGTTCATTTTCTAATTTAGAAATGAATTTCTTTTGAACTTTATTTTTAGAAATTTGAGAGTGCAAGGTTGAGCACAATTCATCATATGATATTTTTTCACTATCACTACTAGATGAATTACACGAGGGGTTAGAGTTTACCTCATCTTCATGGGTGAGTGCCATGAAGCAAAGATCATCTTTCTTTTCTTCCCCTTCGCTTGAACTCTTTTCCGAGGTGCTAGTAGCATCTCATCCGGCGGCAAGAGCCTTATGTTTCTTCCATTCCTTCTTTCCCTTGTATTTTGAGGAAGATGACTTGAGAAGTGGACAATCCGGTCTTTTGTGTCCGGTCTTCTTGCAATTATAGCACCTTATTCCTCCTTCTACTTCACTTTCTTCTTCGTTTTATCCTTTTTATGTTTCTTTCTCCATAAGCTTTTAAATTTTCTTAAGGCTTCTTCTTCATCGCTATCCGCCACGCTAGAGGATGATGAGTTCGCTTTGGAGGCTTTTAGAGCTAGAGATCGACTTTCTTTTTCTTTCTCTTTCGGCTTCTTCTCCTCTTGTCGGCTAGTGAGGAGCATCTCATGGGTGATGAGAGATCCTAGAAGCTCCTCCATGGTTAGCGTCTTGAGATTCTTTGATTCTTGTATGGCGGTTACCTTTTGTAAGCCCAAGGGTCTATTCTCCAATCTTGTTTTGATGATTCTAAACATAATTGATTGTGTTTTTGAATACTAATCAATTTGCTTTGAAGTGTTGTGTTTAAGATAGGATTGATCATTGAAGAAACCAACACTCAACTTGGTAATGCTTGAAGATGTACCAAACAAGAGCCAAAGGAGCTAAGTGTAGCTCACATCATCACTCAAGCAAGCATCCAAAGATGGAAGATCATTTGAAGACCAAAGCTAAAGAGGGATCGAAGATTGCATAGGTATCAGTGTACATCCTTTCTCTTTAGAGTTTCAAGTCAAGGCAAAGTATTTTCAAAGTGCTTTCAAAATTGTTTTTCAAATAACACTTAAAGAACTTCAACGGTTTAGTGAATGCTTATGTGGTGGACCAACATGTTGGGACCCTCATAAACATTCCAAAATTATCATAGGAGTCAAGTTCCAAAAGCCAAAAATCACACATCAAAATATCAGATTTTTTAGGCTTCTCGGAACTCCGAGATTTTTCTCGGAGCTCCGAGACTGGAGCTCGGAACTCCGAGAGTTCCCTCGGAACTCCGAGAAAAAGTCCAGTAGCGTCTGGACATTTTCTCGGAACTCCGAGAAAATTTCTCGGAACTCCGAGAAATGGTCCAGTAGAAATTTAATTTCTTCTGGCCGTTGTCTCGGAACTCCGAGAATGATTCTCGAAACTCCGAGAACCTTGCGACATCTCAAAAAAGAACCGTTGGGTTTTAATTTAAAAATTGATTTTTGTTTATCTACACCCCCAAACGGTCATATTTTGAGGAGAGACTATTTATACAACATCTAGAGGATTATTTTCTCTCTCTTGATTTTTGAAAAACCCTCTTAAGCACTCAAGCTAACTTGCAACCCTTTCAAGCTTAAGATTTTTGGTTTTTCCCAAACTTGCCTTTCACTTGTGAACCTATTGAGTTTGGATATTTTAGAGCTATCACTTGCAAATCTTTGTTGAAGAGCAATCAAGGAACTACAAAGGGCATCAAGCTTTCAAGAAGAAGCCAAGCTATCAATCTTTCATATCTTGTATAGGTGGCTAGGGCATTCCATTTTTAATTTCCTAGAGAGCAACCGCTTAGAACTCGGCGGAGAAGGAGAGTCTTTGTAAAGGTGTAAGGGCATCCTTGTTTAATATCCCTTGGAATTGTAACCGCCTCGGAGCCTGGCATCGTGGAGGTCTCCAATAGTGGAATCCCTCAAGTGCGACCTTGAGTAGAGTGGAGTAGGCCGTTGGCCGAACCACTATATATCGGTGTGTCATTTCTCACTCTTGCATTTCCATCATTATTTGGTTTGGCATGTCATTTTGTTTTTCAATTATATTTGCACTAACCAAATATTTAATTAAGTGAAGAAAAATTCTAATTAGGGTTCATAGGTAATTTTCAAAAGGCCTAATATTGAGTTAAATTCAATTCACCCCCCCTCTTGTGTATTTCAATTGGTATCAGAGCCTCGTCTCTAATTTTTAGAAAACCCTAACCGGTCTAGAGTAAAGATTCTAAAATGGCAAACTACCCTCAACACCATGAAGGTTATTCAAACACTAGGCCACCCTATTTTGATGGAACAAACTATGGTTTTTGGGAAACCAAAATGAAAATCTTTTTAACCCAAGACTATCAAATGTGGAGAGCAATTAATAATGAATACATCTTACCCACAAGAAATTTAAATGATTGGACCGAAGCCGAACAACAAGCTTCGAATTATAATGCCAAAGCCATGAATTCTCTTATTTGTGCTCTATCTCCCGGAGAATTCAATAGAGTATCAAATTTGAATTCGGCTAAGGAAATTTGGGACACTTTAGAAGTCACCCATGAGGGAACCAATCAAGTAAAAGAATCTAAAATGAACCATCTTTTTCGGCAATACGAACTCTTTCAAATGACACCCGATGAAACAATTGCCGACATGTACACTAGATTCACCAATCTTGTAAATGGATTAAGGGGTCTTGGAAAACAATTTTCCAATAGAGATTTAGTGACTAAAATCCTTAGGTCCTTACCTTTGTCTTGGGAATCCAAAACCTCCGCAATCACCGAAGCCAAGGACATGAACACATTGAACCTAGATGAACTAATAGGGTCCTTGATCACCCATGAAATGATTTTCAAAACAAAAGCACCCGAAATCGAAACTAAAATCGAAAAAGGAAAAGGAATTGCTTTTGCTTGTAATGTAGGTGAAAATGAAGATGCAAAAGAAGACATGGAAGATGAAGTTGCCCTCCTAACAAGAAGGATCAAATTCTTGCAAAGAAACATGGGAGGGATGAGAAATAGAAGGACAAACCCTCCATTCAAGAAGAAAGAAGAACTCGGTGATGGATCTTCTCAACCACGATGTTACGGTTGCAAGAAGCTTGGACACATTCGCCCGGATTGTCCACTCAACAATGAACCCACTTCAAACAACCGCTTCAAGAGAAGAGAAGGCAAGAAAGGAATGACCGCCACGTGGGATGAAGAAATTGAAAGCGAAGGCGAACAAAATGATGGCGAAGATTGCTTGATAGCAAGGAACGTATGCTTCATGGCCTCAACAAACGACAACAATGAGGTAAACACTTTAAATGATGTTATTGTCTTAAAAGAAGTTCTAGATTCCTTACAAAATGCAAATGATGAACTTGAAATTCAATTTGATAAAATTGCATCACTTGAAAATTCTCTTGCTAACATGACAAAAGAATTTGGTTGGTTAAAAAAGGATCATGAATTTTTAGATGATGATAATGAAAAATGCAAAGTAAAAATTCATGAGCTAAATGCTACCATTAAGACTTTGAATGAAAATCGACAAAATCTTTCTGTTGAAAATAACAAACTAAAGCATGAAAACGGTAAACTATCTTTTGAGTATGATGAACTCAAGAAACTCTTTGAAAAATTTGAAAATAGTTCATTAAAATTGGATAGGCTTGTTAATATTCAAAGAATGTCAAGTGATAAAAGTGGACTTGGACACAAATGGAATACTACCATATCTAACTATAAAAACAAACTTGAAAAGGCTTCTTCTAGTGGTACCAAAATTTGTTTTTATTGTGGTCTAGAAGGTCATTACAAGGTTGCTTGCTTACATGCTAAACAAGATAAAATCAAATTGAACTCTAAAGTAAAAACAAATGAACATAGCAAGATTATGAGGATTTGGGTACCTAAGGGATCTCACTTGCCTATTCATATGTAGGTATGCCTTAAAAGCCATAACAAGAGGAACACATGGTACCTTGATAGTGGATGCTCTAGACACATGACTGGAGACCTCACTCAATTCGCATCACTATCACTCAAGGATGGTGGAGAAGTTACCTTTGGAGATGACAAGAAAGGAAAAGTCAAAGGTGAAGGCACCATAGGTAACTCTACCTCTCCCATACATGATGTACTCTTTGTTGATGGTTTGTCCCATAATCTTATTAGCATTAGTCAATTATGTGATAATGGTTTTGAAGTTGTCTTCAATCCCGATAAATGCATTGTTAAAAATAAGATAGATGGAGTAGTCAAATTCATAGGTTCTAGAGACAATAACATTTACACAATTGGATTAGATGATCTTAGACTCCAAAATGTGACTTATCTTAATGCCATTAGTGAGGATTCTTGGCTATGGCATAGGAGGTTGGGTCATGCCGGAATGGATCTCATTTCGACCCTCTCCTCAAAAGAAAGTGTTAGAGGATTGCCTAAGTTCAAATTCATCAAGGATCACATTTGTAGAACTTGTCAATTAGGAAAACAATTGAAAAGCTCATTTGCACCTAAAAATATGATTTCAACTTCCTACCCCTTGGAGCTACTTCATATGGATCTTTTTGGACCAATGAAGACTAGTAGCCTAGGTGGAAAGAGGTACGTGTTTGTAGTTGTGGATGACTACTCACGATTCACATGGGTCATATTTCTAGGACATAAAAATGAAACTTATGAAAACTTTCTTACATTGTGCAATCAAATTCAAAATGAAAAAGGTATTGTCATCTCCCACATTAGAAGTGATCATGGAACGGAATTTGAAAATGTACATTTTGACACTTATTGTAATGAACATGGCATAAAACATAATTTTTCCGCACCTAGAACACCTCAACAAAATGGAGTAGGAGAAAGAAAGAATCGAACTCTCCAAGAAATGGCTAGAACTATGTTGCATGAAAATGATCTCTCTAGATATTTTTGGGCAGAAGCGGTTAGCACCGCTTGCTATATTATAAACAGGGTATATTTAAGGCCAATTTCTAAGAAAACACCTTATGAGCTTTGGAAAAACTTGAAACCAAATATAAGCTATTTTAGAGTGTTTGGATGTAAATGCTTCATTTTAAACATTAAAGAAAATTTACACAAATTTGATAAGAAGTCGGATGATAGAGTATTCTTAGGGTATTCGTCACATAGCAAGGCATATAGAGTATTTAATCGAAGAACCCTAGTTGTAGAAGAATCCATGCATGTGACATTTGATGAAAGAGAGCCAACACCTCAAGAAATGCCACATGATGAGGATGAACCCATTGAACATCTTTTTCCAAAATTGAGTGCTCCTCCTCATGCATCAACAAGTCATACATTACCTAGTGAGGAAGTAGAAAATGAAAATGATGACTCATTGCCTAGGGATAGGAGAACATTGGTAGATCATCCTGAATCCCAAATTTTAGGTGATGCCACATTGCCAGTAAGAACTAGATCATACTATCGTAGTGTGAGTAACAATTTGGCGTTCCTATCCGAATTAGAACCAAAATCCATCAAGGAAGCTGAAAAGGATGAATATTGGTTGATGGCCATGCAAGAAGAGCTAAGTCAATTCGAAAGGAACAAAGTGTGGAGGCTAGTGCCTAGACGTAGTGATCATCCAGTCATTGGCACGAGATGGGTGTATAGAAATAAATTGGATGAAAATGGAATTATCACTAGGAATAAAGCTAGGCTTGTAGCCCAAGGGTACAATCAGGAGGAAGGGATAGATTATGATGAGACATTTGCTCCTGTTGCCCGTATGGAGGCTATTAGGATACTTTTGGCATATGCATCTCATAAAGGATTTAAACTATATCAAATGGATGTCAAAAGTGCCTTCCTAAATGGCTATATACAAGAGGAAGTGTATGTTGAGCAACCTCCAGGTTTTGAAGACTTCAAACATCCAAATCATGTCTTCAGGCTTGATAAAGCTTTATATGGATTAAAGCAAGCTCCTAGAGCTTGGTATGAGAGGCTTTGCACTTTCTTAGTTGAAAAAGGATTTGAGATGGGAAATGTGGATAAAACATTGTTTATCAAAAGAGAAAATCAAGATATCCTCCTTGTCCAGATCTATGTGAATGATACCATCTGTGGCTCAACTAATCAAAAATTGTGTGATGAATTTGCAACTCTCATGAAAAATGAATTTGAAATGAGCATGATGGGTGAGTTAACCTACTTCTTAGGACTCCAAATTAAACAATATAAAAATGGAATATTTTTACATCAAGAAAAATACACAAATGAGTTATTAAAGAAGTATGGCATGGATAGCAGTAAGATATCAAGAATTCCCATGAGTACTACTGCTAAGCTAGAAAAAGATGAATTTGGCAAATATGTGGATAAGAAATTGTATAGGGGTATGATAGGTAGTTTGCTCTATTTGACAACCAGCAGACCAGACATTATGTTTACTGTCTGTCTCTGTGCTCGATTTCAATCGGATCCTAAAGAATCTCACCTATCAGCAGTGAAGAAGATCTTCAAGTACTTAAGAGGAACCCAAAGTCTAGGATTGTGGTATGAAAGATCATCTTCCTTCACTCTCATCGGATATTCAGATGCAGACTTTGCTGGATGTAGAGTAGATAGGAAAAGCACCAGTGGGACTTGCCAATTCTTGGGTAAATCACTTGTTTCATGGTTTAGCAAGAAGCAAAATTCAGTAGCTCTGTCCACAACTGTAAGCCCAAGGGTTCCCCATGGGTTTATTCAATCACCTTGTTTTGATGATTAACAAACGCAAATTGATTAGTCGTTTATGGACTAATCATTTGCCTTGAGTGTTGTGCTTTAGACAAGTCCTACACAAGTCAAATCATACTAGCACACACCTTGTTGGCCTATGCTTGAAGATGAACCAAACACAATGGCAAAAGAGCTCGGAACATACTTGGACCAATCACACCTTGGAGGTACCAAGGAGAAGCTCATCATCAACCATCTCAAAGCATTGAACAAACAAAGGAAGAACAATGAAGGCCAAAGCTTGTCGATCAACAACTTGCAAAAAAGCTTGAACCAAATGGTGGCATCATCCTTGGAAGGTGTCAAGCAAAGAAGCTCAACCTTGAAGATCCCAAAGCAAGCCATGCACTCAAAGAGAAGATCAAGCAATGGCTACCTCAAGAGTTCATTCAAGAGAATGGTAAAAAGGGTAGAATGTATTCCTATCTCTCTTGCATATTCTCTTGTCAAGGCACATTGTTTAAACCCCTAAAAATATATTTTTGAAAGAGACTAACACACCCTTTAAGGACTTAAATGGATAAGTGAATGGCCATGGTGGTGTACCAACATGTTGGGACCCATATGGCATTCAACACAAGAATGAACAAAACAGAGTTCCGAAGCAACAACCTGGACCAGCAACTAAATCCTATCAAAATTTATTTAAAAAATTTTCAAATATTTTTGAAAATATTTTTAACAGATAGCTCTCATTTTTCTCATATCCGTAGAGTATAGGAACATCAAAATCCGACGGGAAATGAGGGAGATATGAATTTTTCAAATAAGACAGTGTTTGCTGGAAATCCAGTCTCGGAACTCCGAGAACATTCTCGGAACTCCGAGAACATTCTCGGAGCTCCGAGAAATGCACCAGGTTCCAAAAATAAAACCTCTGTTTGAATTCTCGGAACTCCGAGAATTTGCTCGGAACTCCGAGAAATGTTTTTCTTCAAAAAAATATAGCCGTTGGGGTGCAACGGCTAGTTGAATTTTTGACCCAGTTTTGACTGTTTTACCCCCCAAACGGTCACATGGAGTTGGGACTCTATATATACCCATTCAAGGGTCCAAAATACATGAGGAACATTGCCCAACTTCAACAAACCCTAGAAAATCATTTGTGAACTATTTTTGGGTTAAATTCTCTCACCAACCAAACTCTTTGTGTCTTGATTTGAGAAAATCATTTGAGATTGGTTTAGGCTTAAACTTGTTTATTCTTGAGAGCATCCTTGGAGCTTCAACTTGCATTGTAGCCTACATAGAGGCAAAGCTTTTATCTTCTTCTTTATTCGATCGGTGGCAAGGGCATCCGTGTTTAATTCCCTTGGGAGAAAGCGCTTAGAACTCGGCGGAGAAGGAGAGTCATTGTAAAGGTGGAAAGGCATCCTTATCTAATTCCCTTGGAGTGTAAAAGCCTTGGAGCCGGGCGTCTTGGAGGTCTCAATAGTGCAAATCCTCAAGTGCGACCTTGAGTAGAGTGGAGTAGGCCGTTGGCCGAACCACTATAAATCCTTGTGTCGCTTGCGTTGGTATTTCTCGATTTCTCACTCCCTCTATCACACTCTTATGTGTGCTTGTCTTATTTTTTAGAATTGAGTGAGTTAGCATTGCCATCAAACGTTAATATCTTTACATTGCTAATTAGCCCACTAAATCTCCTAATTAAGTTGCTTGTTTAAACAAAGGGTTTTTAAGCTTATATACATTTGTGAAAATTGGTTAAGCTTAACTAATTCAACTTAATTAACCAAGGGATAAAACTAGGGTGAAATTAGTAGAAGTTTTCAAAAGGTAAAAGTTTTATAAACATCATATTCCCCCCCTCTAGGTTGCCAAACCAAGTCTCTACTTGGATTTCAATTGGTATCAGAGCTTGGGCTCTTGATTAAGACCCTAACCGGTTAAGAGTTAAAAGATCAAACTTTTTGGGAACTTAAAAGATGGGATCTAGACTACCTATTTTGGATGGTTCGGATTATGAATAATGGTTGATCCATATGAAGACATACTTAAAAGGTCTAGATAAAGATATGATAAAGATAATTGAAAATGGATTTATGTTAAATGCTAGATCTAAAGGATTAAATGAATATAATAAAAAATTATCTTTACTAAATACAAAAGCCCTAATTGCAACATGTTGTGCATTACCACCACACATTTATGAGAAAGTATCATCTTGTAAAAATGCTAAAAATGTTTTGGACTCTATTGAAAATCTTCAAAATCAAAACATGTGATTAATGGGATTATCTAATGAAGACCCCTTGGATAATGCCAAATTCACACTTGAAGAACTTGTTGAAAATGTCCAAGAATTACATAAGAAACTTGAGGATCAACTAGCTAAGAATTCAAACTTGAAAAACAATTTAGCTAGTATTCACAAGGAGTTTAGGTCACTAGAAATAGATCATGCACATCTTAGTGAAGAAAATGAAATTTTTAAAAAAGATTTTATTGAACTAAGTAATACCATTGCTTCACTAAGAGCGGAAAATCAACTCCTTAAAGAAGAAGAAGAGAAAATCAAAATGCTTTCATCTCTTGAATTAATAAATTTTAAAACGAAAATCAATGACTTAAACATCAAGAATGAAACATTAAGGTTGGAAAATCATAAGTTACAAGAGAATGTAAAATTCAATTACCATCATGATCACTCTTGTAATTCATCATGTTCATCCCGTCTATCTACCTACTCTTATGCATCTTGTGACTATTGCGGTAGATTTGGACATTACAAGTTTAAATGTACTTTTAAACTTGTAAAAAGTAGTAAGTTTGTTTGGGTTAAAAAGGACTTATCACCTAGGACAAACTTGCTTGGAACCAAGATGGTTTGGGTTCCAAAACCCCCAACATGATCTATATTGTGTTTATTTTAGATTTGGGGATATGCTTTAATTGAATATCATTTGAAAATATGTTTGTTGATACAATGTGCTTGTTCTTGTTTAATTTTTTTTTGTATCAATACATGTTGTGCCTAACATATATCTATATATATCACCTTAAAATTCAAAGTCTATATGCTTAAATGTAATTAATTTGAGACTTTGATATGATGAGCCTAATTGAATATCATTTTGAGTTTTCTAGTTTAAGTGCCCACATATACTCAAAAATCATCATGCACTTAAAATATGTCATTCATCCACATGACAACCACAATAGAGCATTCAATGTGAAAACCATAAATTGATCCTTATAGAATATACAACAACATCTCTTGCCCATGTGTTCAAATTAAAAGCTTCAAGTACATCTTTAAAATTTGAACCCGTTTTGGTACTTGCTAGGAGTTAGGCTAATTGATCACATTATTCTAGAAAAACCAAAAGAAAAGAAACGCATAGGTTTTAAGGCTTGAACTTAAATGAAATTATTTTTGGCAATCAAATAGTATTTGAGCAAAAATTAAGAAAATGCCAAAGTACTATTCTTTGAACTTTATTTTGGACAAACATGACACTTGCTAGACAATTGAGTATTTAATTGTTTTAATATATCATTTCTAGCAAAACTAAGGTATTAGATGCTATGTCTAAGAATTTACTTCAAATCCCTTCTTAGACAACTTTTTGTGCCCTAGGTGAACGAACATGCACCTAGTTGTCCTATCAAAACCCATTCTATTACATGCTTAATGATTTTCATCAAATCTAATAAAAATCATAGATGGGTTAAAAATTAGTGTATTTCCAAAGAGCTTTAATTGGATAATCTCATGACTAAGAAGAACCTTAATATGTGTAGATATGTTATATGTATTTTGTTCAAGTAGTCATGAAAGTTCATAAATGGAATACATGTGTCCAAGGTAGTTTGCATCATTTGATACATATATATTATAAAATCCTTGGATCTTTCCCTAAGTTCATAAAAGGATATATATTATATAGGAAAGTTAAATCATGAATCTAGATTCAATGTATGACTTCAAATGAAAATATCTTAGAAATCTAGAATCATATTTGGGCATTTACTCACTTGAGTAAAATTAAAATTCACTAAGGTGGTTGTATACATTAGATTGTGATGGGAACATGTGCCTCCCACACATTTTTGGTTTTCAATGGGCTTATGCACTTTTGTGCCTAATGCCTTGTCATTTTACATGTGGTTGTGGATGTAGATGTAATGTTTGGACCTTGTACTTCATTTGTCATGTTCACTTTGTCCAAACATAGTAGACTATCCATGAAGGCCTTGATATGGATCATATCCTTCTTGTAAGGTATACTCTCACCTTCATGATTCATGGATGTCTCTCTAAGACATGGTACTTTATTGACCATTCTCATTATGTCTTAGTCCTATAGAATTGAACTCAAATTGGTTTATATATATTCTATAGGTATCACCCCTTGTTTGATAATATCTACACGTATGAGATGTTAAACCTTAATCTTAAAAGTCACTCAATTGGTGCCCTTAGCCTTCTTAGATTCTAAGAGGGAGATGGTACATTCACATTAATTAAAATATCTAACAAATTGGCCTTGTGCCAACATCTCAAACATGAATAGGTATGCATTTATATGTGATCTCCATATCTAGTTATGTATATTACATACTTAGGGAAGTAAAGCTTGAATTTAAAATATTATATCACATTTAGGGGGAGCATGAGCCAAAGATTGAAAATCTTTTGTGCTATGCTTGTTTATCATGATGAGCTAGACTATGGCTATCATTTTATCATGATAAACTGACACTTGGAGAGTAAGTGTCATTGTAGCCCAAGGGTTGAGTTTAACTTGGTATCTTTTAGAAAATATATCCAAAAACCTTTGGAGTCTATGCAAGGACATCCCTTTGGATTCATGCATTGCATGATTCATTTTCAAAGGGGGAGCTTAAAGGTAAATTTGTCCTTAGTTACTTATCATATGATTCTTAATGTGGTTATCACCTTACATATGATAAGTACACTCATTTGGAGCATGATTGCTCCACATGAGTTGTTCGGGCTTGTCTTGTGCTTTTATGTGTGTTTTATAGTTTAAGACAAGAAGCCCATAGCCTAGGTCTTAGAATCATATCCTTCTAGGCTTGTAACTTATCTTGGATGATCAAATATTATATCATTTATTTCAAGAATAAGTTTTGGTGGCCAAGTATTCCATTGTCATATCATTGGCCTATGATGTCGTGTCATGCCTTAAATCTTAGGTTTATCTAAGGCCATTGACAAATACTAAGGGGAGAGCTAAGTATTGCTATCTTTATGATTATATGGATCATTGTAAGATGCTTACACTATCCATTCAAGCATTTCCCCACTAATCATGCTAAAAATTGCATATCATTAAAAATTTTTTTTTTAAAAAAGGGGCTTATCATGCTAAACTTTAAACTTGCTTGTTTTTCTTTCATGATAAGTAAAATATAAGCTTTAACTTGCTAATCTATTATTATATTACGGGTCATAGGGTAGAATTATATTGGATTTATATATATATACAAAGATACACCCTAAATTTTTTTTTGCTAAAATTGAAATGTCTCTTTGTTTTGCCAACATAAGCTTGATTTGTTTTGTGAGTATTCATTTCCTATGTTGATTGTTTCTTATCATGCCATATATACTTTGGATTATACTTTGATTTTAATTGGTAACTTATTATAAGAAGTTAGGGGGAGCATCATATTCTCATTGAATATCTTTGATGCTTTATGTAATTGTGCTTACATGCTTAATCCTTCCTTTTTGCTAATGCCAAAAGGGGGAGAATTTGTATAATTGAGTAGGTCCATTACCATATGCATTCTTGTAATATAACTTGTTAAATATAACTCATGCATATGTTGAGGGGGAGTAGTAATGATTAAATTGTCTATCTAATCCTCATAAGAGGTTCCTCCCACCTATCTAATCAATTTGGTTTGTCATCATCAAAAAGGGGGAGATTGTAAGCCCAAGGGTTCCCCATGGGTTTATTCAATCACCTTGTTTTGATGATTAACAAATGCAAATTGATTAGTCGTTTATGGACTAATCATTTGCCTTGAGTGTTGTGCTTTAGACAAGTCCTACACAAGTCAAATCATACTAGCACACACCTTGTTGGCCTATGCTTGAAGATGAACCAAACACAATGGCAAAAGAGCTCGGAACATACTTGGACCAATCACACCTTGGAGGTACCAAGGAGAAGCTCATCATCAACCATCTCAAAGCATTGAACAAACAAAGGAAGAACAATGAAGGCCAAAGCTTGTCGATCGACAACTTGCAAAAAAGCTTGAACCAAATGGTGGGATCATCCTTGGAAGGTGTCAAGCAAAGAAGCTCAACCTTGAAGATCCCAAAGCAAGCCATGCACTCAAAGAGAAGATCAAGCAATGGCTACCTCAAGAGTTCATTCAAGAGAATGGTAAAAAGGGTAGAATGTATTCCTATCTCTCTTGCATATTCTCTTGTCAAGGCACATTGTTTAAACCCCTAAAAATATGTTTTTGAAAGAGACTAACACACCTTTTAAGGACTTAAATGGATAAGTGAATGGCCATGGTGGTGTACCAACATGTTGGGACCCATATGGCATTCAACACAAGAATGAACAAAACAGAGTTCCGAAGCAACAACCTGGACCAGAAACTAAATCCTATCAAAATTTATTTAAAAAATTTTCAAATATTTTTGAAAATATTTTTAACAGATAGCTCTCATTTTTCTCATATCCGTAGAGTATAGGAACGTCAAAATCCGACGAGAAATGAGGGAGATATGAATTTTTCAAATGAGACAGTGTTTACTGGAAATCCAGTCTCGGAACTCCGAGAATATTCTCGGAGCTCCGAGCTCGGAACTCCGAGAAATGCACCAGGTTCCAAAAATAAAACCTCTGTTTGAATTCTCGGAACTCCGAGAATTTCCTCGAAACTCCGAGAAATGTTTTTCTTCAAAAAAATATAGCCGTTGGGGTGCAACGGCTAGTTGAATTTTTGACCCAGTTTTGACTGTTTTACCCCCCAAACGGTCACATGGAGTTGGGACTCTATATATACCCATTCAAGGGTCCAAAATACATGAGGAACATTGCCCAACTTCAACAAACCCTAGAAAATCATTTGTGAACTATTTTTGGGTTAAATTCTCTCACCAACCAAACTCTTTGTGTCTTGATTTGAGAAAATCATTTGAGATTGGTTTAGGCTTAAACTTGTTTATTCTTGAGAGCATCCTTGGAGCTTCAACTTGCATTGTAGCCTACATAGAGGCAAAGCTTTTATCTTCTTCTTTATTCGATCGGTGGCAAGGGCATCCGTGTTTAATTCCCTTGGGAGAAAGCGCTTAGAACTCGTCGGAGAAGGAGAGTCATTGTAAAGGTGGAAAGGCATCCTTATCTAATTCCCTTGGAGTGTAAAAGCCTTGGAGCCGGGCGTCTTGGAGGTCTCAATAGTGCAAATCCTCAAGTGCGACCTTGAGTAGAGTGGAGTAGGCCGTTGGCCGAACCACTATAAATCCTTGTGTCGCTTGCGTTGGTATTTCTCGATTTCTCACTCCCTCTATCACACTCTTATGTGTGCTTGTCTTATTTTTTAGAATTGAGTGAGTTAGCATTGCCATCAAACGTTAATATCTTTACATTGCTAATTAGCCCACTAAATCTCCTAATTAAGTTGCTTGTTTAAACAAAGGGTTTTTAAGCTTATATACATTTGTGAAAATTGGTTAAGCTTAACTAATTCAACTTAATTAACCAAGGGATAAAACTAGGGTGAAATTAGTAAAAGTTTTCAAAAGGTAAAAGTTTTATAAACATCCTATTCACCCCCCCCTCTAGGTTGCCAAACCAAGTCTCTACTTGGATTTCAACAACAGAAGCAGAATATGTGGCAGCTGGAGCTTGCTGTGCTCAAGTCCTATGGATGAAAAGCACATTGATGGACTATGCAATCAAAATGGAAAATATTCTCATCCAATGTGACAATACTAGTGCTATAAGCTTAACAAAGAACCCCATACACCACTCAAGAACAAAACACATTGAGATTAGGCACCACTTCATCAGAGATCACTCACAAAAAGGGGATATTTGCTTAAAATATATCAACATTGAAGATCAATTAGCGGATATCTTTACAAAACCCCTTTGTGATGATAGAATTTGTTATATCCGAAGTGCCTTAAACATTTGGAGTGCGGATCAAATCAAAGAAATTGCCAAATAAATACTTTGTGCCTTTCACCAGCTTATCTATATAGTATTTTATACATATCATCTCTGTTTTGGTAGTATCTGCATGAATGAGATGTCAAATATTAATCTTAAAAATCACTCAATTGATACTCTTAGCCTTCTTAGTTCTCTAAGTTGGAGAGGTATCTTCACTTTAATTAAAATACCTAACCTTTTGACGTATGTCAACATCTCGATCATGAACAGGTATATGTGCATTACTTGGCTATATATTTCTATACCATACGCATTAATTTAGGGGGAGTTATCTACTCCTAAATTTTTTTTTACACTCTTTTCTGTCGATGACAAAAGGGGGAGAAGTTTTTAAATTGATTATCTATTCAATTCACCATATGCACCACATGCTAATAATTTGTATCATTTATCTATGTGCATATATTGAGGGGGAGTTCCAGCATTCACTTGCCTATTATGTCACTCCACACACCTCATAATCAATTTTGTTTGTCATCATCAAAAAGGGGGAGATTATAAGCCAAATGGTCTATTCTCCAATCTTGTTTTGATGATTCTAAACATAATTGATTGTGTTTTTGAATACTAATCAATTTGCTTTGAAGTGTTGTGTTTAAGATAGGATTGATCATTGAAGAAACCAACACTCAACTTGGTGATGCTTGAAGATGTACCAAACAAGAGCCAAAGGAGCTAAGTGTAGCTCACATCATCACTCAAGCAAGCATCCAAAGATGGAAGATCATTTGAAGACCAAAGCTAAAGAGGGATCGAAGATTGCATAGGTATCAGTGTACATCATTTCTCTTTAGAGTTTCAAGTCAAGGCAAAGTATTTTCAAAGTGCTTTCAAAATTGTTTTTCAAATAACACTTAAAGAACTTCAACGGTTTAGTGAATGCTTATGTGGTGGACCAACATGTTGGGACCCTCATAAACATTCCAAAATTATCATAGGAGTCAAGTTCCAAAAGCCAAAAATCACACATCAAAATATCAGATTTTTTAGGCTTCTCGGAGCTCCGAGACTGGAGCTCGGAACTCCGAGAGTTCCCTCGGAACTCCGAGAAATGGTCCAGTAGAAATTTTATTTCTTCTGGCCGTTGTCTCGGAACTCCGAGAATGATTCTCGGAACTCCGAGAACCTTGCGACAGCTCAAAAAAGAGCCGTTGGGTTTTGATTTAAAAATTGATTTTTGTTTATCTACACCCCCAAACGGTCATATTTTGAGGAGAGACTATTTATACAACATCTAGAGGATTATTTTCTCTCTCTTGATTTTTGAAAAACCCTCTTAAGCACTCAAGCTAACTTGCAACCCTTTCAAGCTTAAGATTTTTGGTTTTTCCCAAACTTGCCTTTCACTTGTGAACCTATTGAGTTTGGATATTTTAGAGCTATCACTTGCAAATCTTTGTTGAAGAGCAATCAAGGAATTACAAAGGGCATCAAGCTTTCAAGAAGAAGCCAAGCTATCAATCTTTCATATCTTGTATAGGTGGCTAGGGCATTCCGTTTTTAATTCCCTAGAGAGCAACCGCTTAGAACTCGGCGGAGAAGGAGAGTCTTTGTAAAGGTCTAAGGGCATCCTTGTTTAATATCCCTTGGAATTGTAACCGCCTCGGAGCCGGGCATCGTGGAGGTCTCCAATAGTGGAATCCCTCAAGTGCGACCTTGAGTAGAGTGGAGTAGGCCGTTGGCCGAACCACTATATATCGGTGTGTCATTTCTCACTCTTGCATTTCCATCATTATTTGGTTTGGCATGTCATTTTGTTTTTCAATTATATTTGCACTAACCAAATATTTAATTAAGTGAAGAAAAATTCCAATTAGGGTTCATAGGTAATTTTCAAAAGGCCTAATATTGAGTTAAATTCAATTCACCCCCCCTCTTGTGTATTTCACCTTTAGATCCCAATATGGAGGAAGAGACCTAAGCAACTTACTCACAAGCTCATCAGCAGGATAAGATTTACCAAGATTTGCTAGTTCATTAGATATTTTAGAAAAACGGGTATACATTTCGGAAATGCTTTCATTTTGACCCATTCTAAACATTTCATATTTGCTCTTTAACAAGTTTATTTTGGAATCCTTAACTTGAGATGTTCCCTCATGGGTAACGGCAAGTGTATCCCAAATAACCTTGGCGGAATTAAAAAGAGCAACTCGATTAAACTCCTCCGTAGATAAGGCGCAAAACAAAGAATTTATAGCTTTGTAATTTAAATTTGCATGCCTTTTTTCTACGACATTCCATTCTTCAAATGGTTTGGAAGGCAACATGTATCCATTTTCAACAATGTGCCAAAGTTCCACATCTATCGAAAGAAGATAGATGCGCATCCTTGTCTTCCAATGTCCATAATTGGACCCATTAAAGAAAGGAGGTCTAGTTGTGGAATGGCCCTCCGGAAGTCCGATTCCATTTCTATCCGCCATTTCACAATTAGAAAGTTGCCAAAGATCTTATGATCTTTCCCTTGTTGAAATTCTTAAAGAAAAATTTACCAAAGATTTATAGAAAAGAAAATCTTTTAAGAGCCTTTGCTCTGATACCAAGTGAAATTCCAAGGGTGGTCCCGAATTGGCAACAAATGAGGAGGGAAAATTAGGTTTCTAACAAGTTTTAATTCTTTTGAAAACTCAAACCCAATTTTGGAAATTAAGAGATCAATAATAAAATTCAAGCACACAAGGTAAATCTAAAGTGCAAATGCAAATAAAGAGCAAGAGTAAGAGAGATTGCACCCGAGATTTTAAAGTGGTTCGGTCCTCCAAACGCAAGGCCTACCATACTCCACCAACCAAACACGTTGATGGCTTCACTATGTGATCTTCTTAACTTCGGCGAAGATCGGTGCCGATTACAAATTCCGATTACCTTTAACCTTGGTGGCAATCTTCACCAAGGAGAGTGGGCTACACTTCTCCGTACACTCGCCCAATACAAGTTCTTGATAAAAAAGAAAGAGCAAAAACAATCCCTCACAAGGGTTTACAAAGTGTAGAAGATGTACAAATTTTGCCTATGATCCAAATCCTAATCTTTAGAGGATGAGAGGCATAATCAAGTTAGATTTACTCTTTGGATGTTCAAATGGAGTTGAAGAGTGTTAGGATTGATAGTTTGGAAGTTGGGAATACCCATATATATAGAAAAACCCAAATATGATCGTTTGGTGGCATAGTGGTAATTCTGGAAAAAACACCAACGGATATAAATCTGACCGTTATTAGTGTTCTCGGAGTTCCGAGAATTTTTCTTGGAGTTCCAAGAATTCAAACAGAAGATGAAAAATGTCTACTGGACCATTTCTTGGAGTTCCGAGAATCCTATGTTGAGCAGATTTTCACTTCAAGTTTTTAGGCTTCCAACTTTACACCAAGATGGGATTGCTATGAGGGTTCCAAGGTGTTGGAACTCCACAAGGACAATCTTTTATATATTTAGGGTGTGTGCTTATTTACTTAATTATGCCTCTTAAAATCTAAAACTAAGATTGGATCTTTTACAATCTAAATATGACTTTGGTCTTCAATGGATTCTTCAAGTCTTCATTTGTCTTGGACTTCGATGTCTTTGGCCTTCAATGAGATCTTCTTGGCCTTAATCCAAGCAATGTTGTCTTAGCACCAATGTGATCTACAACTTAGACAATCAAAACACATTAGTGATCATAAATCACTTGTGTATTGGAATCATCAAAATAAGATGGGAATGCCAAGGTGGAAACCATTGGGCTTACAAAATTGTTTAGTGAAATCCATCTAAATGCAAAGAGACACACATATGCGCATAGCATCCACATCTAGATGAACTAACATGTCAAATATTACTAGATATTGATCAAATATAATATTTTAATATCTAGCAAAATTCAACTAGATCATCCACAAAGAACTTCATTGAAAACATATATCCATTCATTCATTCGAGCTTAAATGATAGATAAATATAAATGAATTTTTAGGAGTCCTCACATAGCCTAGGGATCGACTTTATATGTTCATTAGAATCCCATGAATGCGAGAAAAATAAGAGAAATCGATTTGTTCACAAAATCCCTTGAATATCAAGAAATTGAGAACAGGGGTGTGGCGGTCCACCGAGCCTCGGAGGGCGACTGCGGAAGGCAATCTGTACAAAGATGAAAAATGGACAGTAGTGTCGCGGCGGACGACCGTGTGAGCTCGGTCGACTTCGGATGGTTGCAAGTGAAAAATAAAAACGGACAGTAGCGTCACAGCAGGCGACCGCGATAACCCGGTCGACCGCGACGATCGAAAACTGCTTTAAAAAGGCTTCCGTCGTTTCATTTTTTTTTCTCTCCCGCCATTTGATTTTCTCTTAGGGTTTTTGCTCCTCTTCATTTCTAAATCAATTTTCAAGGCCAAAGCTTCAAGATTAAAGGCATTTTAGTGAGGTTTGATCAATTTCCCTTCTTCCGTTTCTCATTCTCTTTCCTTCTTCGTTGATTCTCTCCATTGAATCTCTCCATTGTTCTTGTTCTTTATTTCCCTTACCATATCTCTATTAATCTCTCATCTTCTTTTCATTTTCATCTCTCCATTTCATTCTTCGTCTCTCATCTCTCTCTCACAAAATCCTAACCTTAGAATGGAATCCTCAAGAACTAAGATGCTTGCGCATAAAGATAAGAGGCCAAGATGGAAATCAAAAGAATAGGAATTTTCTAATGAACATTTCTTCAACCAACAAGCACAAGAAAAGTACAAGCTTCTCAAGGATAGACCGATCATCTCAGAAAGGAAAGTCGAGATTAATGACCTTATAGAGTTTGATCTCTTGAATCTCTTTGCAGCACAAGGATGGGTAACATTTCTAGAATCAAATAGAAACAATCTAGTATGGTGTGGACGGTCGACCTCCATGGGTTCGGTCGACTGAGATAGTGTTTTGAGAGAAAAGTTAATTCAAATAGTAAGCCCTCGCCGGGCGACCGCCATTGGGCTTGTCGACCGCGTGGGTATGAAGTTTGAATTTCAAAAGAAGAGCTCGATAAGGGCAGGCGACCGCCGTGCCTCGGTCGACAGCCGCGACTGAGAAATAGATTCATTGGGGCTTTCACAGGTTGACTTTTTCAACCTTGTAAATTACAGTTTTACCCCCGAACGGTCATATTTCCGTGTGGGCTATATATACACTCTCATAAACCTTTCTACATAACCTTTTGCAAGATCAAATCCCATCTTCTTGAACCTAAACTTTTATATGAAAGGTTAAACCTCTTTGAACTTGTAATTTTACATTCTATCAAAAGGATCTCCATAGGCTTTACATTTGTATATATTCCTTGGAGAGTTTGTGAGCTTTAAATGTTGTAATCAGCCTATCTAGAGGCATTGAGAGTTTCTTTTTATTTCTTCATTCTATATTTGAGGGTCTCCGATTTGGCCCGGAAAGAAAGGTAGATCAATTGTACGAGGAAGGTGTCCTCGGAAAGGCTTCGTGCAGAAAAGGGTGTGATCCCTTTGAAGAAGGAGTTGGTCTAAGGCTTTGAGATTCGCCCTTTGAAGAATCTTATTGGTTAGTGAAGAATCCCAAAGAGGAAAACTTGGACGAGTGGAGTAGGTCAAGTTATGACTGAACCACTATAAATCTTGTACCATGTGGATGCTTTCTTCTTCTCCTTCTCATTTGCACATTGTGGTGATTGGTAATCTCTAACCCAACTTATGTCTATGTTTTAATTGAACAAGGGTTAGTGAATGCATATTTAAAGTCTAGCTCTTAATATCCTTATTGATTGATCAAGGGTTAAACTTGTTAAGGCTTAATGTGTAAATTGCTTTTAGTAACTCAATTAATTATGCCCCAAATTTTTAAGTAGCCAATTCACCCTCCCCTCTTGGGTTGTCACCTTGTATTTCAATATTAATATTCGAAGTATGTGACATGCATCCTAAAATCTAATTTCAATGTAATCTATAATGTGTATCTTGATTTTCTTGATTTTGTTTGGATTCAATCTATGTGAATGTTCTCCTAAAATTCTAATTTGATGGATATCCTATATATTTTAAGAATTTGAAAATAAAGAAGAATAAGAAAAACTACTCTATAAACCCCACTGAGTTTGTGTAGGGCCGACTCGTGATTGGTATGCCATCAACCATCTAAGCTGCCAACGTACCCAAGCCTCACTGGGATCAGAGTCAACGTAGTTCGGTGCCTAAACTAAGCTATATGCCTAAACATCTAGGACACCAATCTAAATTGGACCAACTGTTTCAATAGTTTAATGAAATTCATTTAATTCAAGTTGAGTGGCTTTTATTATCGTAGGACTTCATCTAAGATGCTATATGGTCCTATCTAAGTGCAAGACATTCCCAATACTAATGCAGGTGAACCTACATCATAGGTTAACTAGGCTTGTCCTATAGGGAAATGGGGTAACTAGTGTAGCTAGACCTATGACTCGATTGCTAATAATAGCAATCGGTCGTGATGAGGCTGAACTCCTAACTCTAAGACACCCTAAAACCTAAAACACAACGTGACGTAGGTGTTCTTAAGGGGCCCGAAAGGTTCCTACAATGGGAGACCGCAATCCAACGGTTCCAAAGACACGGATTAAATTAATTCATTTATCTACAATTAACAATTTTTAGTTCTTTAAAGGTTTCCGAATCCTAAAATCTAAGGAATACCAATGGCTCTAATACTGGCAAGTTTCAGCCTTGATTGCATCCACGGAAAGGAATCATGCTTTCCACCCTTGCATAATTTAGCACGTAAGTTATAGTATATTATTACCTGGCATGTTTCTCAGGATTTTCGTGGACAGTAGACCTCAGAGCCAATAACGTACTATAAGTTAAATGCTCAAATTATCAAGGATTGATCACAATTAGTATGCGATTATGAATGCAAACTTGGCGGTTAAACTATTATAGCATTACAAATTTACAAAGAAAATCAATGATTCCTAAGGTTTCTATTTCGATAGTTTAAAGATTGAATACATGATGTAGCATTAGAATTCTCTGGAAATTTTTATAACAATTTGAATTTATTTCGATTTCTTAAGGATTTAAAAAAATTTTAGTTCATATTATAGAATTATGCATAAACTTATAGCAAATCTAATAGAACTAAGTTGAAATTTTATAATGGCTTTCTCTTGACCAAAGAAGATAACTGTAAAAGTTTCATGGATTTTAACAGTGTTTTGCTATCAGTTTTTCAATGTTGAAGATATATGTCCAGATTATAAATTTACACATAACCTTATAGAAAATCTAATCGAAATAAGCCAAAATATTTACAATAGCTTTCTCTTGCCCAGAGAAGATTACTGTAAAATTTTCATGGATTTTAAAGATAATTTACTATCAATTGTTGATTTTAAAGATATTTGTCCAGATTATGAAATTACGCATAAACACATAGTAAAGATAGTCCGAATCAATTTAAACTTTGTGAGGAAATGTCATTGCACAAGTAAACCTCAGTAAAATATTTTCAGAATTGTTTATTGCAATTTGCTATTTGTTCCAGATTTAATATGGCATGCTTGATTTGGCATAAAAACTCATAAGACATATCTAACAACAACCAAAAATCTTAAAAAATTCACTAGAGATCATATCAGGTTTTAGTTACTTTTCATCCAAATTTTACTTCTGGAAACTCTATATAATTTTCAAAAATAGGTTTTTTTCCAAAAAATGCCCCCTGAATTAAATAAATTGTTAAACCCCTTAAATTAAATCCAAAATTCTTCAAACAATTTGTACTATTTCAAAACCATAAAAGTACGTTATGTTTCAATTTTCATTGATTATGGATCTGTTTTGACATCTTTTTAAATTCGATCTTTGGAATTTTACCCCTTTAAGGGTAAGGTTCAAAGGGTCAAATCGCGGTCAAAACGAAGTCAAAATTCCTAAAAATTCAAGATTTCTGTACTTTTTAATACACAAAAGATTCAGAGATTGAAAAATTCAAAAAATTGGAAAGGCTTATTAGAATTGCTTTGTAAAATGGCTTTAAACTCTCTTAAGTTGAAAAATCAGATTTTAATATTAAAAAAATAGATTTTCCAAGAAATATTTCAGATTATGAAATAACCTAAACTTGATCTCATCTTGTCTAAATTTCACATGCAAACACTTTCATCTTCATAACTTTTCAAAGAAAATCACAAATTCACTTCTAGCATGCTTCTAATTTAAGCTACATGAAAGAGGGTTTTGGAAGACCAACCTTGTTGGCTCTCCTTGTCTCTAGGGTAAGTAATCCTTGGATATACGCTTTGACTTACCCTTTTTATCGCAAAGAAAATCCCGAAGAATAATAATATAGCCTCCAATATGTTGAATATTATTAGTAGTCTTTTAATATTTAAATATCATACAAAAGTTTTCAAAAGATTGTGAGTTTATTTATTATATTTACTGGAATTTTTTATTTACAATTACTTATTTTCACTTGTATGAAGGAGATACGATCAAATGAACTCCTCGGAAGCTGAAATTGTGTAGTAAGATGAATTGGCCCAGAAAACTCATATTATGATTTGTTTCGGATTTGTTGTGCTTGCTTTTATATTCGTTATAATTTATCTTTGAATCGGACAGAACATAAATAAATATATTTAAATAGTAAATTTCAGAGATAATGTGTGAAATTTCTATTGTGGTTTAATATTACTGTGAGCATATTATAGTGATAATTTGGAATGATTTAGAGCATGTTTGCTATATGTTGCTTTGTAACAGTATCAATCTGGTCTGATTTTGTAAAAATCATGTAATCCTTAAGTCATTTGAATAGAAACCTTAAAAATCATTAACTTCCTTCATAACTGGCTAATCTAGGTCATTTTAGATGAGAGGGTTGTATTCATAATCGTTTCTTCATTGCGATCAACCCTTGACTTTTTAGTATCTAAATCTAAATATATTGTTGGCTCCGAGGTCTTTGTCCACGAAAATCCTGAGAAAATGCCAGGCAACAGTATATCATGATTTATTTGCCGAACTGTGTAAGGGTAGAAAGCACAATTCCCTTCCATGAATTCAACTCATGTAGGAAAATAACTAACCCTTAGAGCCTTAGATTTTTCCTAAATTTAAGGTGTTAGGAACCCTTAAAAGAATTAAAAATTATTAACCTAATAATTTGGGTTGGGTAAACTAATTGAAAATCCGATATAGGGGGTCCCAAGTTGAATTAGAAATGGCAACTATGAGGAGGGAGAATACGGTTGTTTAAGAAAACTAGAATTTACCAATTTGAAAAACTTAAACCGATTAAGAGATCAAAAACAATATTTTAAGCATACAAGTTAAATCTAATGGTGCAATGCAAATGAAAGAGCAAAGAGATAGAAAGAGTGCACCCGAGATTTAAAGTGGTTCGGTCCTCAAACCCGAGGCCTACTCCACTCCACCAACCAAACCCGTTGATGGCTTCACTATTTGATCTTCTTAACCTTGGCGAAGATCGGTGCCAATTACAGTTGCTTTAACCTTGGTGGCAATCCTCACCACGGAGAAAAAGGGCTCCGCTTCTCCGAATACTCGCCCGAATACAAATCTTGAAAGATGAAAGAAAGAACTAAAAGATCCCTTCACAAGGGTTACAAAAGATGTACAATTGAGAGCCTATGATCCAAATCCTAGAGTTGGTGATGAGAGGCACAATTGAAGCTTGATTCACTCTTGGGTATTCAAATGAAGTTTAAGAGTGTTAGGATTGATGGTTTGTATTTTTAGAACACTCATATTTATAGGAAAACCAAAATATGACCGTTCAATGGCATTGAGGTAATTACAGCAAAATTCCAAACGGCTCTTTTTCAGACCGTTGGAGTGTTCTCGGAGTTCCGAGAATAATTCTCGGAGTTCCGAGAATTCTCGGAGTTCCGAGAAGCCTCACAGAAATTGGAAAAAGTCTACTGGACCATTTCTCGGAGTTCCGAGAATAATTCTCGGAGTTCCGAGAATTCTCGGAGTTCCGAGAAAACCTCTCGGAGTTCCGAGAAGCCTATGCAGAGCAGATTTTCAATTCTGTTTTTTGGGCTTCCAGTTCTCAACCAAGATGGGATTGCTATGAGGGTTCCAAGGTGTTGGAACTCCACAAGTACAATCACTTGTTTATTTAGGGTGTGTGAGATTACTTTAATTATGCCTCTAAAAACCTAATCTAGGTTTGGATCAATTACATTAAAAAAATGGTCTTCAATATTAATTTCTTCATGTCTTCAAGTCTTCATGACTTCTTGCTTGATGACTTTGGCCTTCCAATTAGTGGTCCAATGTGGGCTTCTTGGCCTTCAATCCAAGCATCCTTGATCTTACTTTATCAAGATCTACAACTTAGACAAACAAACACATTAGTGATAAATGATCACTTGTGTATTGGAATCATCAAAACAAGATGGGAATGCCAAGGTAAAAACCATTGGGCTTACAATCTCCCCCTTTTTGATGATGACAAGCACAAGAGATTTACAAATCAAAGCATATACTCTTTTCACATTTTTCTTACACTAGAGACTTTACTCTAGATTCTTCTCCCCCTTTGTCATCAACAAAAAGAAGGGGTAAGAAAAACAAGGGTTTAAAATTTTCAATTTTAAAGCTCCCCCTTTTTCAAAGAAAAATTCAATTTTAACTCCCCCTAGTTAAAATAATTTTACAATACAAGAGGGGTTATCAAACAAAACATACAAATGAAATATATTCAATTTTAAGTTCAAAAACCCCTAATCTACACAATGTGAATATAATCATATGGGGGTTTTGGGAACCCAAGATTTCTTGGTCCCACATCTAGCCCTACTCTTGGATGCACATTGGAATTGGTAATGACCATTCATTCCACAAAAATGGCATCTAACAAGAGGGTTAGATACACTAGTCTTATCATGATAAGCATGTTGAGGTCTAAGACTAGTTTTACTTAGGATTATGTCAATTATTTTATTTCCATTTAGAAATCCATGTAAACATAATCTAAGTCTTTCATTTTCATTATGAAGATGGGATGTTTGAACTAAAAGCTCATTTCTTTCATCTTCATAAGAGTTGGAGGAGCTTGCCATATTTTGTAATTTTAAAAGTTGGCAAGTTTTCTCATCCAAGCTACCCTTAAGGGTATTAATCTCAAGTTTATGATTTTCAAGTGTAACTTGTTCTTGAGATATGGAAGAAGATAAATCACTTTTCAAAAATTCAAGTTCTTTTTCTAACTTTAAAATGGATTTTTTAAGAACTTTGTTTTTGGAAATTTGGGTATGCAAGGTTTCACATAATTCATCATAAGGTATACTATCACTTTTACTACTAGATGAAGAATATGAGGGGTTAGAGTTTACCTCAACTTCATGGGTGATTGTCATGAAGCAAAGATCATCTTTTTTATTTTCTTCCCCTTCACTTGAGCTTTTGCCCGATGTGCTTAACGCATCCCAACCGGCGGCAAGAGCCTTATGCTTCTTCCAAACCTTCTTACCCTTGTACTTAGAGGAAGTAGATTTTAGAAGTGGACAATCCGGTCTTTTGTGTCCAATCTTCTTGCAATTGAAGCATCTTAAGGCTCTTTCAACATCACTTTCCTCTTTCTTCTTCTTATCTTTCTTATGCTTCTTTCTCCACAAGCTCTTGAATCTTCGTAAAGCTTCTTCTTCGTCACTATCCGCTTCACTTGATGAGTCTTCCTTGGAAGCCTTGAGTGCTAGGGATCTAAATTCCCTCTCCTTCTCCTTTGGCTTCTTTTCCTCTTGTCGGCTAGTAAGGAGCATCTCATGGGTGATGAGAGATCCTACAAGCTCCTCTATGGTTAGCGTCTTGAGATTTTTTGACTCTTGAATCGCGGTCACCTTTGGATCCCAATGGGGAGGAAGAGACCTAAGTAACTTACTCACAAGCTCATCGTTAGTATAAGATTTACCAAGATTAGCTAGTTCGTTAGAAATAATAGAAAAACGAGTATACATTTCCGAAATACTCTCGTTTGGACTCATTCTAAACATTTCATACTTGCTCTTTAACAAGTTTATTTTGGAATCCTTGACTTGTGATGTTCCCTCATGGGTAGTTGCAAGGGTATCCCAAATAGTCTTGGCGGAATAAAAAAGAGCAACTCTATTAAACTCCTCGGTAGCTAAGGCACAAAACAAGGAATTTATTGCTTTGTAGTTCAAATTTGCTTGCCTTTTCTCTACCACATTCCATTCTTCAAAAGGATTGGAAGGTACATTGTATCCATTTTCAACAATGTACCAAAGTTCCACATCTATCGAAAGAAGATAGATGCGCATCCTTGTTTTCCAATGTCCATAGTTTGACCTATTGAAGAAAGGAGGTCTAGTTGTGGAATGGCCTTCCGGAAGTCCGGTTCCAATTTGGTGTGCCATTTCACAATTAGAAGTTGCCAAATAAAATCTTTCCCTAGTTAGATTTTGAAATAACTTTTACAAAAATTTTAAAATCTTTTAAGAGCCAACGCTCTGATACCAAGTGAAAATCCGATATAGGGGGTCCCAAGTTGAATTAGAAATGGCAACTATGAGGAGGGAGAATACGGTTGTTTAAGAAAACTAGAATTTACCAATTTGAAAAACTTAAACCGATTAAGAGATCAAAAACAATATTTTAAGCATACAAGTTAAATCTAATGGTGCAATGCAAATGAAAGAGCAAAGAGATAGAAAGAGTGCACCCGAGATTTAAAGTGGTTCGGTCCTCAAACCCGAGGCCTACTCCACTCCACCAACCAAACCCGTTGATGGCTTCACTATTTGATCTTCTTAACCTTGGCGAAGATCGGTGCCAATTACAGTTGCTTTAACCTTGGTGGCAATCCTCACCACGGAGAAAAAGGGCTCCGCTTCTCCGAATACTCGCCCGAATACAAATCTTGAAAGATGAAAGAAAGAACTAAAAGATCCCTTCACAAGGGTTACAAAAGATGTACAATTGAGAGCCTATGATCCAAATCCTAGAGTTGGTGATGAGAGGCACAATTGAAGCTTGATTCACTCTTGGGTATTCAAATGAAGTTTAAGAGTGTTAGGATTGATGGTTTGTATTTTTAGAACACTCATATTTATAGGAAAACCAAAATATGACCGTTCAATGGCATTGAGGTAATTACAGCAAAATTCCAAACGGCTCTTTTTCAGACCGTTGGAGTGTTCTCGGAGTTCCGAGAATTCTCGGAGTTCCGAGAAGCCTCACAGAAATTGGAAAAAGTCTACTGGACCATTTCTCGGAGTTCCCAGAATAATTCTCGGAGTTCCGAGAAAACCTCTCGGAGTTCCGAGAAGCCTATGCAGAGCAGATTTTCAATTCTGTTTTTTGGGCTTCCAGTTCTCAACCAAGATGGGATTGCTATGAGGGTTCCAAGGTGTTGGAACTCCACAAGTACAATCACTTGTTTATTTAGGGTGTGTGAGATTACTTTAATTATGCCTCTAAAAACCTAATCTAGGTTTGGATCAATTACATTAAAAAAATGGTCTTCAATATTAATTTCTTCATGTCTTCAAGTCTTCATGACTTCTTGCTTGATGACTTTGGCCTTCCAATTAGTGGTCCAATGTGGGCTTCTTGGCCTTCAATCCAAGCATCATTGATCTTACTTTATCAAGATCTACAACTTAGACAAACAAACACATTAGTGATAAATGATCACTTGTGTATTGGAATCATCAAAACAAGATGGGAATGCCAAGGTAAAAACCATTGGGCTTACACTAATGTTCAAGTCAACTCGTAGGAACCTTTAGAGCCGCTTTAGGAACATTTACGTCACATTGTGTTCTAGGTTTTAGGGTGCCCTAGAGTTAGGAGTCCATCCTTATCACGGCCGATTGCTATTATTAGCAATTGACCTTTAGAATAGTTTCACTAGTTAACCATCTTTTTCCTGTAGGACAAGCCTAGTTAACCTAGGATGTAGGACCCACCTGCATTAGTTTAGGGAGCATCTTGTACTTAGATAGGGCCATATAGCATCATAGATGGAGTCCTAGGATAAAAAAAATCTACTCAAATTGAACTAAATAATCTCTCTTTAACTTTCAAAACAGTCAGTACCGTCTAGATCGGTATCCTGGATGTCTTAGGCATGTAGCTTAGTTTAGGCCACCAAACTACGTCAACTCTGATCCCAGTAAGGCTTTGGTACGTAGGCAGCTTGGATGCTTGATCGCATACCAATCACAAGTTGGCCCCACACACAATCAGTGGGATTTTTAAGGGTAGTTTTTATTTTCTTTTATCATTTAAAACCTTAAATTAAAATTGATTAAATCACTTAGAACTTTTTCCCAAATTAGAATTTAGGAGAACTTTCACATAGATTGAAACCAAATGAATTAAGAAAATCAAGATACACATTAGGAAATACATTGAAATTAGATCTTAGGATGCATGTCATATAGTTCGCACATTAATATATAGTTGAATGAGCAATTTAAAAGAAATTCAAGAGAGTTAACTTTTGGAATTGAAGACCGGATTATCGGACAAGAATAGTGCATGTGGTGGTAACTCCCCATACCTTCCATTCTCGTAATTAGGTAACAAATCTAGATTTCTGGTCAATATGGGTCCTAGATCTCTCAGCTAGGTGGCGACTCTGTCATTCACTTTTGCATGAAATTTGGATTGCTTTAGTGATCCCAGGTTCACGGAAAAGATGAATTAAATCAATAATAATAATAAAAAATGGCACACGCCATTCGCGTGGGTATGAGAGACCAAGAGAGAGGGAGGTAGGTCACGCGTCGCGCCCCTCTCCCGGGATCAGGTCCCACAGGTATAGTTGAGAGACATAATAGAACTTTACTCTACATGGTAAGATCCATGATGTCTCTTGCTAACCTACCTACATATTTTTGGAATGAATCCCTTCACACTAATGCCCTATAGACACCCCATTTTGACCTTATCCTAAACCTTTCATGATTGAGTAAAACCCTATCAAACCAATGAATTAGAATCCCAAATTTCACCCTAGGCTAGCTTAGGGTCCCGTGTAGGTCTCTGCAAAATTTTATCGAAATCCGAGCATATTTGCCTAGCGAACGAGCCAGGAGAGGACCGTAGTGTAAACCAGAAAAGGGGGGTGAATTTATCCTGAACAGTTTAGCTTCCAAATGGGACACGAATCGGGTGTGCGATCATCAATTTCCGTGGGCCTTATAAAAAAACCGCGCGCCTCATCAAGTGGGGGTGTGGATATCAGCATTTTTACTTTGATATATAAAAAAAAATCAAAAGAAATAGAGGCACTGTTCATTTTCATCGAAAAACAGAGAGAGAGAGAGAGAGAGAGAGAGAGAGAGAGAGAGAGCGAGAGGATTATTTTTTTTAAACCCTAACCCATTCCATTGATTTTCTCCGGCCTAGCACCGGTAAAAGCTCCGGCTGGCCTCATTTTCTTCCCTAATCTATCTTATTCTTCTTCTTAGCTAGTTTTAAGCCATAGATCCAAGTTTCTTAAACCTTGATTCTAGATCTAAGAACCTCTAACCCTCTGTATTTCTTCCTCAACCTCTTGACCATTACAGATCTCGTCTTCGTAGAGAGAGAGAGAGAGAGAGAGAGAGAGAGAGATCGTATTCTCCGATGAGATTCCGACGGAATTCCGGCCGGATTGCCATCTCCAGTAAGCTCAGATCTGAGATCTCTTTCTCTAATTCTGTTTCTTCCCTCTCCAAACCATAGATCTACACTTTTTTTATTATTATTATCAGATTTACTCCTAGTTTTCTTTGCTTCCAAAAAACAGATCTGTCCTATTCTAATTGAGAGCTAGCCTTAATTCCATCAAATCTGGAATTTTTCTTCTATAGAAACCCTAAATTGTTTAGCTCTTCATTTTCCTCAAGATCTGGTCTCATAGTTAACAGATCTTACGCATTTTCTTTGTTTCCACATCATAAAACCCTAGATCCGTATCTCTAAATTCTTTGGATCAAATTCATCTTTGAGAAACCTTAGTTTTGAGCTTAGTAATGTCTGATTTGTTGTCATGCTCCGATCTGAGCTTGTGGTAGAAAGATTTGTAGCTTAAATCTCTTTGATCAGATTATTTTCTTCAGAGTGGAAGAAGCAGACATAAGATAAGAAGGGATTTGTTCTTTGAGCTCTACTTTCGATTGGAATCTTGCAAGGAAAAAAAGGCTTGATCATCACAAATTTACGGAATCAAGGCATTGTAGTGGATTTCTTCAAACAAGGTAAGATCTAACTGACTTCTTTTCTTTTCAATTAGAATTGTGTAATTTGTCCTGTTAATTCTGTTTTGTCAAGCATCTATTTGTGATTTTAACGTAAATTTATGATAATATCTCTTACATTGGGTAAATTCTTTTATAAAATTTTCGTTTGGTTGTATATTAGTAATTTTAATTTATTTGGTAATATGTCTGTGATAATAAGTTCTTGAGAATTTCTTATTCTATCAGATCTGTTGGTTGTTGGTTCAATAAATTGAGTTTTCATGTTGTTCTCCATATAGTCTCGGTTTCTAAGCATTTATTTCTGAGAAGAAAATTCATGTACAGCTAGGTTTATGGGTACACTATCTCTCGAGCATGGGAATACATGATATCTATTTTTGTGCAAAGTTATAGTCATATGTTGATGTGAATGAACTGTGAGGGTCAAATATGTGAGGCAATAGAATACTTCTTGTTCTGTGTTAACTCCAGTGATCAATCGAAGGTTTAAGATGCTATATATGGTGAAATTACTGCCAACAGATTGTGATTATTGTATGTGAATTTTTACCTAATGTAATGATTTAAGGGTTTATGATGTTCTATGATTAGTTGAGCTGTTATCCTTAAATGATTTCAAAAGATGAATTTCTCTTGCAATGCGTTGGAGATTAGAAATTTTAGTGTAAAATCTTGCTCTGATTTTATTGAATGTCTAGTCAATTTCTTTGTGTAAAGTAATATTGATAGCCAGATTTCACGATTTTAGGCTTTGATTCCATTAGCTTCTATAATGATTTTTCTTGGAACCTAAAGACTATCAGGTATATGATTTCATTTTTTCCTTTAGTTTTGAGGATGTAATGGTGTGTTTCTTTATATTTGATGTTATACGTTTGATTTTTAGCAATAGGTTCTGCTCAATAGCACAATTCTTAGTAGGCATTTAATCCTTTGGATCCTACTTAAGATAGAGATAAGGTAAATTTTTGTAATTATCAAGCAAAGGAGTGTGAATATAGGCAGCATAACCAAGTTTAATATCTTTATATTACATTTTCATGGTTGTATGCACATCCCATTTATTAAATTTGAAACTATATAGACCCCTCTCTCTGCATTTGTGGGTTTATGTGAATTCATAATATTTTTTGTTTAGAGTTTGGAAAGTATATTGCTTATTATTTCAATTTCAGGGCGTTTGAGTAACTGTATATCACTATATTGTTCTGGAGAATTTCTTGAGGTCAAATGATTTCTCATGTCCAACTTACAGTTATAATGATATGTATAATTTTTCCTAGCAATTTGCTTTATCTAATGAGTTGATAAATTTCCAAAAATTTGACAAAAACTGGTTTTAATTATTTTCTGTTCAAAAGTGCAGATTTTAGACCACAACATGATCGTTATGTGGGGTCATGTTTGCTTTTAAATTTTTTTTTTAGTTCAGTGTTCTTGTTCACTGTTATTATTGCATATCATATAGGTTCAATTTCCTTTTTCCACTACTAATACTACATACACTAGTAATTGTACAGGTTCGGTTTTCTTCCAAAATGTTTGCATTACTAGTTATACAATTCTGTTTTCCTTAGAAACTTTTTCACATTGCAGCTGTATAGTTCAACTTTTTCTTTAAAATATTGGCATTATCTGTAGTAGATGTTTAGCTTTCTTCCAAAGTGTTTGCATTACTACCTGTCTAGTTCAGTTTACTTTTTAAAATATTGGCCTCATTAGCCACCACATGGAACCTCATATGAGGTTTTAAAATTTTTTAGATACTTTTGCTTCAGTCCCTGTCTGAAACAGCCTTCTTAATTAAAGAAATACTATGTATACAATTTTATTATGTGTTAATGCATGTCTATATTTGTAGTAAGTTTATACTAAAGCCTTCACCTCCTTCGTATTGGCAGCCAAACTATAACCATCTACTCGCCAAAAATATATTCAATTTAAAACGTCACAAATCTGTTCATGTTCTTTGCACAATTATATCTCTAAAGAAAATCTTAGAAATTTTATACTATATACCTATAGTTTTTTGCAAAAATGAATGGAAAGGAGATATTTTGTCAGGATACACTTTGTATGGTGTACGTTGATGCTTTTCATTCTCCCATTATCTACAGGGCTTCCCTCTAATATTTAGGATTCTTATAGAATGTCTGTTGTTTACAACTGTTTAATGTTTCAAAGATCTTTTCTTTTAAGAAATTATTCCTTTATTCAGGAATTTATTCATTGCATGGGCGATGAAGGTGATAGCCCAAGCCCATCTTTTAGGGACCTGCTCGGTCATAGTAGCACTCCCCTCTTTTGTTTAGTAGGCTTACCCAGCCTTTTAGATGTTTTAATCTTTTTTGGAACCCTTCCCTCATTGCTAGGGCAATGATAAGGTTACTTGGAGCCCCATAGGAGATATGCTTTGTCTCATTTGTTTTAGGGGTGTCTTTTCCTTTAGACATGTTTTATCTTATTGACGTTTCACTTGTTTGTGATCATGCTAGTTTACTTGTTTGTGACCACACTGGTATACCTGTTTGTGAGTACACAGTTTACTTGTTTGTGAATCACACATGTTTGCTTGTTTAGCATCTTTATCTCGGAATATGTTCCGAACTACGTTGGCTTGATCCTCTCCCACGAGGTACGTGGTGCAGCTTGGGATCTTTATCCCAAGTCCAGCCAAACTTTGTAAATCTTTTAAAAAATTAGTTTTCCAAAAGGCTCTTCCTCTAGAATTAGGAGTATGTCCTAGGTAGAGTGTTTTGGTGGTTGTGTGTTTGCTTTAGAGTTAGGAGTTTGTCCTAGAGTTATAGGAAAGCTTCCGTCCGGTCAGTTGGCGATACACATCGCCGATTGATGACTAGGTCTTGGATACGTTAGTGATCCTATTGTTTTCCTTAGGACACACAGCCTAGTTACACATAGGTTGTTGGAACCACCTGCATTAGCTTAGGGCTAATCTGCATTTAGTTAGGGCATATAGGGTGTCCTAAAATCTACAATTCACTGGAATTTAAATAATCTCTCAAGAAGCTTTAAAAACTAGTCTGGTCTTTTAGATCGAGTCTAGGATAGAGGTCTAGGCGTCTTAGGCATCATAATTTAGAATAGGCGCCAAGAACTACTTGACTCTAATTCTTGTGGAGGCGGGGATACGTAGGCTTCTTTGGATGAACATCAGACCATCCGAAGACTCGGGTCAAATCGTTTAGAGTCTTAGGATTTGTTGTGTTGTTATGATATGTTTTGATGTGTTTTCTTACTTTCTTGTACTGATCCTATACCTTTAGCTGTAGCTTGCATGTGTATGTCTACCAGAACTTAGACACCAGTTAGGCTTGTCACTCATAACTTAGTTGTGATTAGGTAACACGTCCTCTATTTTTTTTTTCGTGTGTGCTTATTCTTTGATCCCCGAGTCATGCATGGTTAGGTAGACGTCTTCTCGGGAATATTTTGTTCCCATTTCATATGATTTTCGCCCGAAACTCTTCAAAGTTAATAATAAATGGCATAAGAGACCAAGTGCTTGCACTCGGACGAATTGGGGGTGCTCTTCAGACCTTCTCCATTCGTAATCAGGCACAAACCCATTCATTTCTCGTTATCCATGGTATACAAAGCATATTTGTTTAAGGATCCATGGCCGTATACCATGGATGGCGACTCTGAGTTTGTTTAGGTACGTTTCAAATCCAGACTTATTCCCGAATCGAGAGGTATCTCTTTTATATCGTCACTCGTACTATGCTATGAAGGTGGCACCTGGTTCGAGAGTTCCTTGGTAGAGCTCTCCTTCACGCGTGGATGATCCAAGAGGCCTCTGGGGGATCTTGCGTCCCTCGCCGCACTCATCCTCTCACGATCGGGGTCCACAGGCTGGTGACTTTGCTGGGGAGTTCTTAGAACATTGCCTAACTCTAATAAAAATGCCACTTTTATTATTTTGGAGAAATTTGGGTGAAAATCATTATAAATGGGAATTCTTTCGCTTAGAATCCAGGGGCACCAAGTAGGTGTTTAAAACAAGGGATTCACACACTGCACTGCACGCATTTTCATTTTTTTTTTAAAATTTCTTTCATTGATTTTATTGGCTCCATGGGATAGATATAACACATACCAGATGGGATGTCATTACCCTGATGGGATTGTTGTATCTATTTCTAAACTTTGGGCCGGTGCTGCAGCCGTAAACACTAGGCGTACTTCTGTTTACAACAGCCGATGAGCAATGGAGCATACTATGTATAACACTAGGCATACTTGTGTTATACATCTAAAGTATGGATCATAAGCATAGTACCCGATATATTGAGTCCGAAGCCCTACTTTTATTTTACATATATTATGTATATGGATATATTTGCTGATTTAGTGAAACCTAATTAGGATCTGCATGTGCTTATATATATATTGCATTCATATAAAGACGAACATGAGTTGCTTATACATGTTGAAGCCTAGATTTAGGAACCATGTCCTATCCATAGATTATTGTAGCTCACCTTATGTGGCTACAACGCAGTCCCAGTGTACTCACATGTTTGTCTTGAGTCAAGTGTCTTGACTCTGCGGGATTATATTTAGGGCTGGTGCCCTTGGTTAGGATATATATGTATATATATCTATATATTGGTTATCAGATTGGGGCCTACTCTTTAGTGAGGTTTTCTCGTCTAATCTAATCAATTATATCAGTTCATTTTTCAGATCTAGACCCGACCAAATGGCTTTTACTTGCCCCTCTCATGGTCGTGGCCTATCTTTTGCTCTAGTCGTTGGGATTTTTCGTCTGTATATCTCTTGATTATATGATCAGGACCTACTTTCTAGTAGAGATTCCTGGCTTGAATTAATCCGTCATGTCTATTCATCTCTTAGATCTAAACCTAGCTAATGGCTTATACTTGTCACACTCATAGCTACGGTTTATTCCTTGACCCGGTGATGATAAATTTTACATGTTTTTATCCTTCAGATTCAAACCTCATTTATCCATTCTTTTGTTGTCATTCATATTGCGTATGGATTAATTAAATTTTTGCTTGTTTTGTCTTTAGATATGGTTGACAGTTTGTCTGCTGTCTCTTTGACCAGTCTATCATTGTTGATCTCCTTGATCATACAGTTTTGATATCCATCTTCCAGATTTAGACCCGGTCTATGATCTACTTTTGTCATTTTGTGACCGTGGCCTCTTATCTGAGTTTCTGATCATCTTTGATCATCAGAGGAACATTCAATGTCGTCAATTGTATCCTTCTTATGATTGATTGTTAAGTTTATCCCTATTCTTTGTTTATTCCAAGTTATCTTCTTTCCCTCATTATCCCGTCCTATTTTTGTGTCAGGTATGATTGTGGCGAACATTTTGTTGGACAAATGGATAGCCGATACCAATAGAGTTCTTCCGTCTGAGCATTCAAAGAGAAATATGGCTGATCATTTCATCAATTCGTTCACTCATTTGAACAGTGGTGATATAAATTGGAAGTTTCATCGAGCAACTGCTGGACTTTGGGATCCTGTTCTTCATGTCTTCCGATTTGGCCCTTTTGATCTCTGTCCCATATTTGAGGACTGGTGTACCCTGCTAGAGCTCCCATCTGAGGGACTCTGGATCAAACCTTCAAGAGTAGAATCCTCCCATGACCTCTTTTGTAAACTATTCAAAAATGAAACTGTAGATACTCTGCCGTGTCTAACGGATACGTGCGCGAAAGTTCAAGACCTGATTAAGCTTTTTTCTAAAAACGTCGATCCTACCAATTACCGTTTTCAGGTTGTCGACGTAGCGCTTTAATCTTTATGGTCTTCGCACGTCATGTTATTCGCAGAGACTCCCATGTTGCATCTTTGACCCTACTAGGAGTAGTAGATCAGATCAATGAAGGGAGGAATCCAATCCCCACCATGTTAGCAGAAACCTTTTTGGGACTAGACCTTGTTGCTTCCCAAGAGGTTAAAAATAATTTCTGTGGGTGTGTTAAATTATTATATGTCTGGCTTGGTGAAAAACTTCAGGTTCTTCAACGACAAAAAAAAATCCGTATACCCTGAAGAATTCTCGTGCATGGCAACCAATGGCTAATCAACCTCAATCCATTGATGAATGGCGCAATTGGTTGCAACATGTAGAGGAGAGCCAGTTTCGTTGGGTGAGTCATTCATGCTTTCAAGTTTTCACTAGCACCTACCCACATCCATTTGTTTACCTCATAGGTATCGAGAAACCTTATTTTTATGCACCCATGCGATTTCTCCATGAGATTACGGGAATTCCATGTCCTCCCGGAACCATAGTCCCTCCTCTTTGCGAAGACCTCACTCCTGATCTTATTAGATCTATTGTGGCTGCTTGGGGAAACAAAAATATAGGGAGGGGATTTTCCTTGGTATCTAAAATCCGACGAGGAGAAATATCGGAAGAGCCCGCAAGCAGGAGAGCTCGGATTGAGGGACCTTGGGATCTACATCATTTTGTTATTTTGATTCCTGATTTTCCTATTATTGTCAGTTCGCTTATCCAGTTGTAATCAGAGATTAGTATTTTCGTCAATTGTAATCATTAAATGAAAGTGGGTGAAATAGTCAAGAGGGGGGGTGAATTGAATTTAACTCAATATTAGGCCTTTTGAAAATTATTTATAAACCCTAATTGGAATTTTTCTTCACTTAATTAAATATTTGGTCAGTGCAAATATAATTGAAAGAACAAAGTGAAATGCCAAGCCAAAACAATAATGGAAATGCAAGAGTGAGAAATGACACACCGATATATAGTGGTTCGGCCAACGGCCTACTCCACTCTACTCAAGGTCGCACTTGAGGGATTCCACTATTGGAGACCTCCATGATGCCCGGCTCCGAGGCGGTTACAATTCCAAGGGATATTAAACAAGGATGCCCTTACACCTTTACAAAGACTCTCCTTCTCCGCCGAGTTCTAAGCGGTTGCTCTCTAGGGAATTAAAAAAGGAATGCCCTAGCCACCTATACAAGATATGGAAGATTTGATAGCTTGGCTTCTTCTTGAAAGCTTGATGCCCTTTGTAGTTCCTTGATTGCTCTTCAACAAAGATTGCAAGTGATAGCTCTAAATCCAAACTCAATAGGTTCACAAGTGAAAGGCAAGTTTGAGAAAAAACCAAAAATCTTAAGCTTGAAAGGGTTGCAAGTTTGCTTGAGTGCTTAAGAGGGTTTTTCAAAAATCAAGAGAGGGGAAATAATCCTCTAGATATTGTATAAATAGTCTCTCCTCAAAATATGACCGTTTGGGGGTGTAGATAACAAAAAAAAAATTTTAATTCAAAACCCAACGGCTCTTTTTTGAGCTGTCGCAAGGTTCTCGGAGTTCCGAGAAATATTCTCGGAGTTCCGAGACAACGGCCAGAAGAAATAAAATTTCTACTGGACCATTTCTCGGAGTTCCGAGAAAATGTCCAGATGCTACTGGACCTTTTCTCGGAGTTCCGAGAAAATGTCCAGATGCTACTGGACCTTTTCTCGGAGTTCCGAGGGAACTCTCGGAGTTCCGAGCTCGGAGCTCCGAGAAGCCTAAAAATCCGCAGTTTTTGATTTTTATTGCTTGTTTGATTTTTAGCTTTTGGAACTCAACTCCTATGGTTATTTTGGAATGTTTATGAGGGTCCCAACATGTTGGTCCACCACATAACCATTCACTAATGCATTTTAAGTTCTTAAGTGTTCTTTGAAAACCAAGTTGAAAACACTTTGAAAAACGTTTTGCCTTGACTTGAAAATCTAAAGAGAAAGGATGTACAATGATACCTATGTAGCTTTCAACTTCTCTTTAGTCTTGGTCTTCAATTGATCTTCCATCTTGTGTATGCTTGCTTGAGAGATGAGGTGAGCTTCACTTAGCTCCTTTGACTCTTGTATGGGATATCTCCAAGCATGACCATGTTGTGTGTTGGTTTCTTCAATGATCAATCCTATCTCAAACACAACACTTCAAAGCAAATTGATTAGTATTCAAAAACACAATCAATTATGTTTAGAATCATCAAAACAAGATAGGAGAGTAGACCCTTGGGCTTACAGTGGGTTTCTGTTTCTCTTGTCACTATTTGATCATAATATTTTATCTCATTTATCATTCGTTTTAATCTAGTGTTTATACTTTCATTCACAGGATTCTTGACTGAGCAACCATTTCTCCAGAGAAAATTACAATTTCAAAACCAACCTGGTCCCGTCAGTCTTCTGATTCCAGGCTGAGTAGACAATCTTTGTCGCCTGTTTCATTTACTTCTCCAGCGTTACCTGTGTCTCATTTTCGAGAAATACTTTCACCCATCCAACCCACTCTAGTCTTAATGGCAGATCCCACTGATCCTATGGTAGCTATCCAGGAGATGCTAAGAAACCTTACTCGTGATATGGCGGGTATGAAGGAAGAAATGACTCAGATGAAGACCCAAATTAGCGATAAGACTTCTGCTTCTAGAGGAGGACCAACATTTCATCAACCTCCTCGTGTTGCATCTCCAGAGTTGAATAGACCTACTATTTCGCAATTAGAAGTTGACATGGATGATGAACAATATGCCGAAGAGTATTGTATCCCTAGGATCAACAGGGAGAAGGAAATGTATGAAAGATTTGAGAGAGAAATGTCTAGGAAATTCAGGAAACTGGCTCAAGAGATGGAGAACATGAAAGTTCAGGGCCCGAAGAAATTTAACGTCTCTGAGTTGATGATGTCCTCTGCAGTGGTGTTACCACATAACTTCAAAGTCCCAGATTATGATAAGTATGACGGGACCGGTTGTCCTCGGAATCACATGAGGTGGTTTATCATCCTCTCACAGGAATATGGCCTGAATCATGAACAGATGGCCCAGCTATTTCCTATTTCTCTAGTAGGGATAGCAAAGAAATGGTTCCTAAGACTGAAACCAGATGAGGTCAGGACCATGAAAGACATCTCTGATCAGCTTATAGAACAATTTTCAATGGAGGAAGGGATAGAGGTTACAAAGAGAGACCTCAAGCAGTTGAAGCAAGGTCCTCAAGAGACCTTTACCTCATTTATCAGGCGCTGGAGGCCCAAATCTGCCCAATTAAATCAGAGGTTATCAGAAAAGGATCAGATAAAGTTGGTGGTCAAGAGTCTGTCCACTCAATATTTTCATTTCATGGCGTCACAACATTATCCCAATTTTGATCATTTGATTCAAACGAGAACGCAAACTGAGGATGCCATCGGCAAAGGTTTAAGGGCGAGACTATCGTCATGTGATGTCAGAGAAGGCAATGGTTATACAAAAAGAGGTGAATAGTGTGAACTATGTCAGACCAGTGGCAAGAGCAGTAACTGAGGTGTCAAGACCGGTAGAGAGGCAGGCACCTAAGCAATTTGATCCGCTTCCTTATTCCTACCCTGTTATTTTGAAGAAATTGATTAGGGATAAGAAGATAAAGCTTCCTGATATTAGGCCAGTACCAGATACATTGCCTAAGTATTGGAGATTAGACCAATACTGCGAATATCATCGAAATTCGGGTCATCTGACAGAAAAATGCCTAGCTCTGAAGTATGCTATCCAGAAAATGATAGATAATAAAAATTTGGAAGTGGAGCGACCAAGTACTACTCAAAATCCCCTCCCAAATCATCATGCTATTCCTCCGCCTATTACCAACGCTATTTTTGTCAATGAACCTCTTCTTGACCCTTCATCTCTTATTTGTGCTATAACATCTGATAAACCCTATGTACTGAGGTTAGACGATGAGGAGATCCAAGAATTAACAAAAGAAAAGACTTATGTCCTTTCTCTAGCTGATGGTGATTTTGCAGAGTCTTCTTCTCGATCCTATATACTTCGTTGTGAAGACGTTGAAGAAGAACAGATGAACAAAGTACCATATGTTTTAAGAATCGAGGATGATGATTTGTTGTTCCTCGATGACCAGTGTGATGAGCTTCAACACGCCACAAGGGGTGGTCGTGTATTCAAGCCTCCAGAGTTGAGTGCAGAGAATCCAGCAGAAATAGTAAGGGCTGCAGGGAATTAGAGGCTGAATAAGCCCATTGCAGAAGAGGAAGATGATAATTTGTTGAAGCAGTTAAAGAAAACCCAAGCGAGTATTTCCATATGGGGTCTGCTCATGTCTTCTTCCAAGCATAGGAAAGTAATACTTAGGGAGTTAAATGCCGCCCGGTATCTGTAGATGTTACACCCGATGAGTTGGTGAGCTTGGTCACCCTGGCTAGAACATCTAAGGTTTTGTCCTTCACAGATGAGGACCTTCCTCCTGAGGGTAGAGACCATACTAAACCTCTCAAAATCACCTTAATTTACAATAAGAAGAGAGTTCCAGAGGTATTAGTAGACAATGGGCCTACTCTGAATGTTTGCCCATTGAGCACAACAACTACCCTTGAATTCGGGCCAGAGAACTTTGTCCCCTCTCAGCAAGGCATTCTAGCCTACGATGGAACCCGTCGTGATGTCATTGGGACTTTGGTCACAGAAATCCAAATAGGCGGTGAGGAATTTGAAATAGAATTCCAGGTCCTTGATATCAAAGCATCTTTCTTGTTGCTGCTTGGTCGCCCAGGGTTGCACAGGGTTGGGGTTATACCATCCACACTGCATCAGAAGTTGAAATTTATTCGAAATAACAGGGTGGTTACTGTGAAAGGTGACCCGATTTGGAAATAGGCCAGATTTCCCAGGAGTTAGTTGTTGATAAAGCGGATGATATAAGCTTAACTGGCTTTTCGCTGGAGGTGACTGCTATCACTATGGAGGAGGCGATGAATGAAGAGATCTTCTTCCTAAGTAGCACCAATTCTAAAGTTGTCAAGATGATTCGCAAACAAGGATATATACCAGGTGCCGGGTTGGGCAAATATCATCAAGGTATGATTGAGTTCCTAATGCTCAAGACCTTCAATGGCCTGTTTGGGTTAGGATACAAACCCAACAAGAAGGAGATCATAGAGATGAAGCGTTATATGCTAAAATGGGCCGAGTGTCGTCGCCATGGCTTAGACTTACCTATGGGAACTTTGAATTTGATAATAAATGGCCATTTTCGTAAGGAGGGAGCATATGTTCCATTCTGCAGTTTTGTTGAGGCTTGGGTTGATGAGTCGACTGGGCAAAGGTTGCCAAGGTTTGAAATTTTCTTCGACCTAGTGCTACCAAAAGATGAGCCAGTAAGTGTACAGATCGCAGAGATAGAGTCAGAGACAGATTGGTGTGACTGCATGATGCCAGAATTTCTGAACTCACTTTTTGAGGACAGGTCACAGATTGTAGCCGTTATTGACAAGAGCACAGTAATTATGAACCCGACACATCTTATCACCCCAGCAGAGGAGCCTTTGACTAACTGGACCTCTCAGGTCCTACCTTAGGTTACCTTTCAGTATAGTCATACTTCTTCAAAAGAGTCAGTAAGGTCTAAGTATGAGTCTGTTTCGAAGTCAGATACAGAGTCTGTCATTTCTAACTCTTCTTTTGATGCAGGTACTATAGAAGTCATTTCTAACTCTTTCTCATGTACATATTTCTGAGTATGTTGACACTGATGTCAACATGTCTGTTTCTAAGTTTGTAAATACAATTCCAGAGTCTGTAAAGCCTGATGTGGGCTATTCATCATCTGATGTATTCAATTTATTTTCCAATGAAATAAAAGACTCTTCATTGTACTTTCCTGTTTCTATTTCTTCTACTGAATCTACTTTAAAATCTAATAATAATAATAATAATCAAGACTCCCCATCTGATGAGGATGCCGACGAACCTCCCCCTGAAATCAAACATATGATTCAACGGGAGGAGAGTCGCCGACCAAAACCACTCGAAGAGGAAGTTGAAACCGTGAATACAGGTGATGAAACCTTGAATCGGGAAATAAGGATTGGCAAAACTTTATCCCCTGAAGAGCGAGAAGAATTAATCGCCTTACTTAAAGAGTTCAAGGAGGTTTTTGCTTGGTCTTACGATGACATGCCGGGATTGAATGAGGAGATTGTTCAGCATCGATTACCATTAATCCCTGGCATCAAGCCAAAGAAGCAGAAACTCCGAAAGCTCAAGACAGAATGTGAGTTGAAAGTTTATGAAGAAGTCAAGAAACTTCTAGAGGTAAAATTCATCCAAGTGGTCAAATACCCTAAATGGCTCGCTAATGTAGTGCCAGTGCCCAAAAAGGATTGGAAGGTTCGAATGTGTGTTGATTTTCGGGACTTGAACAAGGCAAGTCCTAAAGATGATTTTCCTTTGCCAAACATCCATCTCCGGGTGGATAATACAGCTGGAATTGCACTCTTATCCTTCATGGATGGATTTTCTGGGTGCAATCAGATTAAGATGGCGCCCGAGGACATGATGAAAACAACGTTTATTACTCAGTGGGGTACTTACTCCTACAGAGTGATGCCTTTTGGTTTGAAAAACGCTGGTGCCACTTATCAGAGGGCTGCAACTACTCTTCTTCATGATATGATTGACAAAGAAGTCGAAGTCTATGTAGATGACATGATCGTTAAAGCAAAGACTAGACCAGAGCATACAGTTGCCTTGAGAAAATTCTTTGAGAGAATCAAGAAATATCAGTTTTGCCTGAATCCAAACAACTGTGTATTTGGAGTTACATCAGGGAAACTCCTTGGATTTATGGTCAGTGAAAGAGGAATTGAAGTGGATCCTCAAAAGATCAAGGCAATCCAGGAAATGGAACCGCCTAAGACAAAAAAGCAGATCAGAGGTTTTCTTGGGAAAGTTCAATACTTGAGAAGGTTCATATCTCATTTAACTATGACATGTGAACCAATTTTCAAGCTTTTAAAGAAGAATTCCTCGAAGAACTGGAATGATGAATGTCAGGAAGCATTTGAAAAAGTTAAGCAGTGTTTATCTTTGCCTCCTGCTCTATCACCCGTCATTCAGGGCCAACCCTTGTTGATGTATTTGTTGATTACAAACACTGCAATGGGTTGTATGCTTGCTCAGAAAGATCCAGAGTCTAAGCAGAAAAAGCCTATCTATTATATCAGTAAGAGATGCTGGAATATGAGTTAAAATACTCCGTTTTGGAAAAAACTTATCTAGCATTGGTTTGGGCTACTCAAAGGCTTAGACACTATCTGTTGTCGAACAAGGTTCTTTTACTTTCACGGATGGATCCGTTGAAGTACTTGTTTGAGAAACCCGCCCTTACAGGAAGAACTGCAAGGTGGTTGTTATTGTTATCTGAGTTTGACATCATTTATGTCACTCAGAAGTCCATCAAGGGACGGGTTATAGCTGAGCAGCTGGTTGATTCTCCTACAGAGGAGAATGCTTTTCTGAAAACTGAATTTCCTGATGAAGAGATAATGGATATTGAAGAAGAAACTCCAAGTGCCAAATGGTTGATGTATTTTGACGGAGCAGTCAATAACCAAAGTCAAGGAGTGGGTGCAGTGTTGATATCTCCAAAGAAAGAGTATATCCCTATATCCATTAAGTTGCAGTTTGAGTGTACGAACAACATGGCAGAATCTGAAGCTTGTATAGCAGGACTCGAGGCAGCTTTAGCTCTTCAAGTTCAAGACATAGATGTGCTTGGGGACTCAATGCTCATTATTTGTCAAATCAATGGGCAATGGAAAACTCGGGAGGATAAATTGATCCCTTATAACACATATTTGGAATCTCTGGTTAAAAATTTTAAGAATATCACTTTTACTCACTTGTCAAGAACCAGAAACCATTTTGTTGATGCTTTGGCAACTTTGGCTTCGATGCTAGACATCTCTGCAACCATGGAGGTTCAGCCATTAGCTGTCAGATTACAGTGGGCTCCCGCACATGTGAATGCAATATAAATATTGGCGAGATGTCCGGATGGGAAACCATGGTATACGGATATCAAGAACTTCATTTTTGGCAAAGGGCACCCTTCTGAAGCTTCAAGCAAAGAGAGGAAAACTCTTCAGAGACTAGCTACTAACTTCATCATTTGTGGTGAAGAGCTGTATAAGCGATCTTTTGACGGAATACAACTCTTATGTGTTGATGAGGACAAAGCTGCGGAGCTTATTGAGCAGACTCAAGAGGGAGTTTGTGGACCGCATATGAATGGCAAGATGTTATCTAGAAAGATTTTAAGACTTGGATTTTATTGGCCCACAATGGAAGCAGACTGCTTTGCCTTTGTGAAGAAATGCCATAAGTGCCAAGTTTATGCAAATCTTATTCATGTTCCTCCGTCGGAGTTGCATTCTTTGACTTCGCCTTGGCCATTTTCAGTGTGGGGGATTGATATCATTGGAAAAGTTTATCCGATGTCTTCAAGTGGGCATGAGTACATTCTGGTCGCGATTGACTATTTTACGAAATGGATTGAAGCCGCTTCGTATGCTTCCCTCACTTCGAACACAGTTGCGAAGTTTATCCGCACCAACATTATTTGCAGAGACGGAGTACCTCACGAGTTGATTTCAGATAATGGGTCGCAATTCAAGAAAGAGGTGTTACAGCTGTGTGAAGAATTCAAGATAAGACATCACAAGTCATCTCCTTACAGACCTCAAACAAATGTGTTGTAGAGGCAGCAAACAAAAATATCAAAGTCATTATCAGTAAGATGACTGAGACTTATAAAGATTGGTCGAATAAGCTGCCATATGCTTTCTGGGCTTATCGGACATCGATCAGGTCTTCAACAAGTGTGACTCTGTATTCTTTAGTGTACGGAATGGAAGCAGTCCTCCCTGTTGAGCTGAGAATCCCATCCTTGAGAGTGATGGTAGAAGCTGACTTGCCAGAGTCTGAATGGGCAAAGGCCAAATACCATGACCTGCAGATGATAGATGAAAAGAGGCTGAGAGCCTTGTATCACATCCAGGAGTATCAAAGGAGAATCGAAAGAGCCTTTAACAAGAAGGTCAAGGTTCGAGACTTGAAACCAGGAGATATCGTCTTAAAATCTTACAGGGCGCCGGTATTTGATCCTCGAGGGAAATTCAGGCCAAACTGGTCTGGTCCTTACATCGTTGATGAAGTCTTACCTGGAAAAGCCGTAAGACTCCTCGACGAAAATGGAAAAAAATTAAATGAACCTACAAACCTGGATCAATTAAAGAAGTATTACGCTTAAATACACCATAAGGCCATCCTTGGACGATTTGAGCTTCAAGCCAATATCCCAAATATTTTAAACCATTTGCAAACCCTTTGGGCCTAAAAAAAATTCTTTTTCTTTGATAAACCCAAACTAGGGGCATTTTTTTTTTAGTAAAAAAAAAACAGAAAAAGAAAGAAAGAAAGAAGTAGTTTGAACTACGTTATGACCTGATCCCTTTCTATAGGGTACGTAGGTAGCCTGATCAATTCAGGTTCGGTCACATCTTTCGTAACATTTCGAAAACAACAATTCTTGAAACCCAAATGGCCGAACTACGCAGACCTGATTCCCATTTTCTTCAGGGATACATAGGCAGTCTGGAGGGTCCAGACTCGGTCAAAATACATACAACCAAACAAAGGTTTACCCTGCTTAAACCTAAGCCTACCTGAAAGTCCTTCTGGTGTATTTTAGGCCCAGGTTTGTAGAGAAACAGAAAGAAAGAAAAATGATGGAGTCTTAGACCCGCTAGACTGAAAACCCGCAAGGGCGGTCTAAGCAAAAGTTAGGGTCATTCACCCGCTAAGGTGAAAACCCGAAAGGGCGGCTTAGGCAAAAATCAGGGTGTTGAGCCTGCTGGATGGAAAATCTGCAAGGGCAGACAGTCCAGGCAAACTATAAGACATACGGTCCGCCAAATCGAAAACCTAGAAAGGCGATTTGGTCATGGCAGTGACTTCATGTGGAGAGGACAGAGCTTTGAAAAGCTAGTTAGACTTTCATTTTCTTTGCCATCACTCTAATGTTTGAGTAAGCATCAGCAAAGCTTCCTTTGGTACTCTTTGAATTAAGGAGATTGAAACCAAGCAATCTAAAGGGATAATAACCATGACGGAAATACCGAAGAAAGGAATGAAACACCTTTAAACACGGTAACCAAAAGAATCTAAGAGTGGTAGACTTTTACCATCTTAAAATATTTTATCAAGCTAAGAAGTAGATTCAGTCTCTTTTAGTGATCACGTCATGTGTTTTGTCAAATCCTTATTCGTTGCTTGTCAAAGTCTTTCTTTTGTCGAGTCAGGGTCAAGTTTTGAAGTCCTGTTTAGTCAATGTCCTCTCAAAGCCAGGATGACAAGTAGAAAAGGGGGAGAAAGAAGAGAATATGTGCCTCCTAAGAGCAGAGCAAAGTTCAAAATGTGACAAGCTCTTAAAGCCATTTGAAGTATCAGAGGCTGGCAGAGATGAAGAGAATTTCTGAGTAGAACCAATTTCTTATACATGAGAAAATTTTGTAAACCCAAGTGTTCATGAGAAAATTTTTATAACCCCAAGAGTTCATTAATGAAAGCTTTCTGCTTATCCTTTTGATCCCTTTTGTGTTGCTCTCTAATGAATTTTATCATGGAAGTAATCATACTAGGGGCATTTTTTTATGACTTGCATCATAAAAGATATCAATCAAACAATGATATTTGAGATGGCTATTCTCATCAAATAGAGATAAGAGAAACTTGAAGACATTATTTTTAGTTCAAGCTCCTCAATCAAGTTGTTTTCTTTCGAAGTTATGTTTTCAGAAAATCTTATCCTCATGCGGAGTCTAGAATTTACTCATGTAATTTTCAAATTCCAGCAGATTTCTTTTCAATTATTTTTAATGGTCAATACCCGAAAATTTCTTCATCCTTGCTTGAGGTTTGTCTTCAGCGAAGATCATGCATTTTCAATCATCCTCGGGCAGGAATGATTTATTCATCTTGTGAAATCAATCTAAGTTGGTCATTTCTTCAATCATTTCAACAAATTTTCTTTTAATAAGGCAAAATATTTTTGCCATTGGTTCTGTGATTTGGAGTATGATATTTTCTTTTATCATTTTGTAAATATGTTTGCCAATGGCTCTATGATTTGGAGTTTGCATTTTCTTTCATCATTTTGTAAAAATGCTTTCGCCAGTGGCTTCGTGATTTGGAGATTGGTCTTTTCTTTCACCATTTGAAAGATTTAAAAATTGTTTTTGCCAATGGCTCCATGATTTGGAGATTGGTCTTTTCTTTCACCATTTGAAAGATTTAAAAATTGTTTCTGCCAATGGCTTCGTGTTTTGGAGATTGGTCTTTTCTTTCACCATTTGAAAGATTTAAAAATTGTTTCTGCCAATGGCTCCATGATTTGGAGATTGGTCTTTTCTTTCACCATTTGAAAGATTTTAAAAATATTTTTGCCAATGGCTCCGTGTTTTGGAGATTGGTCTTTTCTTTCACATTTGAAAGATTTAAAAATTGTTTCTGCCAATGGCTCCATGATTTGAAGATTGGTCTTTTCTTTCACCATTTGAAAGATTTTAAAAATTTTTTCGCCAATGGCTCCGTGTTTTGGAGATTGGTCATTTTCTTTCACCATTTGAAAGATTTAAAAATTGTTTCCGCCAATGGCTCCTTGATTTGGAGTTTGGTCTTTCTTTTGCCATTTGAGAAAGTTTCAAAAGAAATCGCCAATGGCTCTGTGTTTTGGAGTTTGGCATTTTCTCTCATCATTTGAAAAGGTTTTAAGAAGAAATTGTCAGTAGCTCTATGTGTTTGGAGTCTGGTTATTTCTTCATTCATTTCAAAGGTTTTTTTTTTTTTAAAAGAAGGGAATTGCCGGTGAAACAGCTCCGCATGTTTGGAGTCTGGGATTTTCTTTACTCATGAAGAGTTTTTTGGAAGCAAGAAACTTCCAGTGAAATTGAGCTCCGTGTGTTTGGAGTCTGGTCTTTTCTTCTTCGCCTGTGACACTTAGCAGTGAAGTGCCAAATTTTGGCCTGTCTAATTATCACTTCGCAATGTATCGCTACCTACTGAGATTGGGAGTCAGGTATATCTGCGTGGATTTATATGGAACCCTTTTCGCAGGACCATATCAATCTTGGATGACCCGCTACCTTGAAAGAGAGGAGTCAAGGTTATCTGGATGGCTAAACAAATGGATTTTCAGCAATGGTCTGTATAGCTATCGCCCCTTTTTTGTTTTGAGGTATTTTTAATGACTGACCAAGTGATATTTGATCTGATTGTTAAGACTTGTTCATCCCCATAAATGATATCATTTTTGGCAATTGACCAAACGATATTCGGTCTGATTGTCAGCAAAAACCCATATTCATCGATACAAGTGTATGTTTGTAGTATGATTCTATTCTTTGAATGATTCGTTTTGTGTTTAACCAGACTTTTGGTTTAACAATAAAAAGAAGAAGAGGGAGAAGTGTTTTATGCATATTTGTTTTCAATAAAAGTCCTTGTTAATTGTTGTGGATCACACAATTAAGGGATTACAGAGAAGTTATCTTTTTGAGATGTCATTGGTTGTCATGTCAAGAGTCAGTGAGAGGTCATCTCCTTATTGCCTGCAGTCTCAGAAGTCTTGTTAAGTGTCATCTTTGTTGTGTTACCTTTGTGAATACCATTTTGAATCGAAAAACCCAAAATTTTCTTTCGGGTCGATCAAAATGTGTTGTCTGTTCAGCTTTGGCATTCGCGCGTTACACATGCTCTGCCAAAGAGGGGCATCTGTAAACACCCCATTTTCACCGTTTTCTAAACCTTTCATGATTGAGTAAAACCCTATCAAACCAATGAATTAGGGTCCCAACTTTCACCCTAGGCTAGCTTAGGGTCCCGTGTAGGTCCCTGCAAAATTTTGTCGAAATCCAAGCACGTTTGCCTAGCGAATGAGCCAGGAGAGGACCGTAGTGTAAACCAGAAAAGGGGGGTGAATTTATCCTGAACGGTTTAGATCGTGGTCCAAATGGGACACGAATCGGGTGTGCGATCATCAATTTCCGCGCGCCTTATAAAAAAACTGCGCGCCTCATCAAGTTGGGGGTGCGGATATCAGCATTTTTACTTTGATATATAAAAAAAAATCAAAAGAAATAGAGGCACTGTTCATTCTCATCGAAAAACAGAGAGAGAGAGAGAAAGAGAGAGATAGAGAGATAGAGAGAGATAGAGCAAGAGAGAATGAGAGGATTTTTTTTTTAAAACCCTAACCCATTCCATTGATTTTCTCTGGCCTAGCACCGGTAAAAGCTTCGGCTGGCCTCATTTTCTTCCCTAATCTATCTTATTCTTCTTCTTAGCTAGTTTTAAGCCATAGATCCAGGTTTCTTAAACCTTGATTCTAGATCTAAGAACCTCTAACCCTCTGTATTTATTCCTCAACCTCTTGACCATTACAGGTCTCGTCTTCGCAGAGAGAGAGAGAGAGATCGTATTCTCCGATGAGATTCCGACGGAATTCCGACCGGATTGCCATCTCCAGCAAGCTCAGATCTGAGATCTCTTTCTCTAATTCCGTTTTTCCCCTCTCTAAACCATAGATCTACACTTTTTTTTATTATTATCATATTTACTCCTAGTTTTCTTTGCTTTCAAAAAACAGATCTGTCCTATTCTAATCTAGAGCTAGCCTTAATTCCATCAGATCTGGAATTTTTCTTCTATAGAAACCCTAAATTGTTTACCTCTTCATTTTCCTCAAGATCTGGTCTCATAGTTAACAGATCTTACACATTTTCTTTGTTTTCACATCATAAAACCTTAGATCCATATCTCTAAATTCTTTGGATCAAATTCATCTTTGAGAAACCTTAGTTTTGAGCTTAGTTATGTCTGATTTGTTGTCATGCTCCGATCTGAGCTTGTGGTAGAAAGATTTGTAGCTTAAATCTCTTTGATCGGATTATTTTCTTCAAAGTGGAAGAAGCAGACATAAGATAAGAAGGAATTTGTTCTTTGAGCTCTACTTTCGATTGGAATCTTGCAAGGAAAAAAAGGCTTGATCATCACAAATTTACGAAATCAAGGCATTGTAGTGGATTTCTTCAAACAAAGTAAGATCTAGCTTAATTCTTTTCTTTTCAATTAGAATTGTGTAATTTGTCCTGTTAATTCTGTTTTGTCTAGCATCTATTTGTGATTTTAACAAAAAATTATGATAATATCTCTTACATTGGGTAAATTCTTTTATAAAATTTTCATTTGGTTGTATATCTGTAATTTTAATTTATTTGGTTATATGTCTGTGATAATAAGTTGTTGAGAATTTCATATTCTATCAGATCTGTTGGTTGTTGGTTCAATAAATTGAGTTTTCATGTTGTTCTCCATATAGTCTCGGTTTCTAAGTATTTATTTCTCAGAAGAAAATTCATTGTAAGCCCAAGGGTCTACTCTCCTATCTTGTTTTGATGATTCTAAACATAATTGATTGTGTTTTTTGAATACTAATCAATTTGCTTTGAAGTGTTGTGTTTAAGATAGGATTGATCGTTGAAGAAACCAACACTCAACTTGGTCATGCTTAAAGGTGTACCAAACAAGAGCCAAATGAGCTAAGTGTAGCTCACATCATCACTCCAGCAAGCATCCAAAGATGGAAGATCATTTGAAGACCAAAGCTAAAGAGGGATCGAAGATTGCATAGGTATCATTGTACATCCTTTCTCTTTAGATTTTCAAGTCAAGGCAAAACGTTTTCAAAGTGTTTTCAATTTGTTTTTCAAAGAACACTTAAGAACTTAAAATGGATTAGTGAATGGTTATGTGGTGGACCAACATGTTGGGACCCTCATAAACATTCCAAAATAACCATAGGAGTTGAGTTCCAAAAGCTAAAAATCAAACAAGCAATAAAAATCAAAAACTGCGGATTTTTAGGCTTCTCGGAACTCCGAGATTTTTCTCGGAGCTCTGAGCTCGGAACTCCGAGAGTTCCCTCGGAACTCCGAGAAAAGGTCCAGTAGCGTCTGGACATTTTCTCGGAACTCCGAGAAATGGTCCAGTATAAAGTTTTATTTCTTCTGGCCGTTGTCTCGGAACTCCGAGAATTATTCTCGGAACTCCGAGAACCCTGCGACAGCTCAGAATATAGCCGTTGGGATTTGAATTAATTCTTGTATTTTGATATTTCCACCCCCAAACGGTCATATTCTTTGGAGAGGCTATAAATACAATATGTAGAGAAGTTTTTCTCACTCTCTTGATCATTTGAAAACATCCTTGAGCATCAAAGAAAACTTGCAACCTATTATTGCTTGAGATTTTTGTTTTCCCCAACTTGCAAATCTATTTGAGTTGGGATTTTAGAGCTTTCACTTGCAACCATCATTGAAGAGCAATCAAGGATCTACAAAGAGCATCAAGCTTTCAAGAAGAAGCCAAGCTAGTCAATCTTCATTCCTTGTATAGGTGGCTAGGGCATTCCTTATTTTAATTCCCTAGAGAGCAACCGCTTAGAACTCGGCGGAGAAGGAGAGTCTTTGTAAAGGTGTAAGGGCATCCTCATTTAATATCCCTTGGAAGTGTAACCGCCTCGGAGCCGGGCATCGTGGAGGTCTCCAATAGTGGAAATCCTTAAGGACGATCTTAAGAAGAGTGGAGTAGGGCTTTGCCCGAACCACTATACATCGGTGTGTTCTTTCTTGTCTTGCATCTCCATTATTAACTTTTGGTTTGACATTTCCTTTTTGTTTCTAATTATTTACACTAACCAAATACTTAACTAAGTGAAGAAAATTCCAATTAGGGTTCATAGGTAATTTTCAAAAGGCCTAATTTTGAGTTAAACTCAATTCACCCCCCCTCTTGTTTATTTCAATTGGTATCAGAGCCTCGTCTCTAATTTTTAGAAAACCCTAACCGGTCTAGAGTAAAGATTCTAAAATGGCAAACTACCCTCAACACCATGAAGGTTATTCAAACACTAGGCCACCCTATTTTGATGGAACAAACTATGGTTTTTGGAAAACCAAAATGAAAATCTTTTTAACCCAAGACTATCAAATGTGGAGAGCAATTAATAATGAATATATCTTACCCACAAGAAATTTAAATGATTGGACCGAAGCCGAACAACAAGCTTCGAATTATAATGCCAAAGCCATGAATTCTCTTATTTGTGCTCTATCTCCCGGAGAATTCAATAGAGTATCAAATTTGAATTCGGCTAAGGAAATTTGAGACACTCTAGAAGTCACCCATGAGGGAACCAATCAAGTAAAAGAATCTAAAATGAACCATCTTTTTCGGCAATACGAACTCTTTCAAATGACACCCGATGAAACAATTGCCGACATGTACACTAGATTCACCAATCTTGTAAATGGATTAAGGGGTCTTGGAAAACAATTTTCCAATAGAGATTTAGTGACTAAAATCCTTAGGTCCTTACCTTTGTCTTGGGAATCCAAAACCTCCGCAATCACCGAAGCCAAGGACATGAACACATTGAACCTAGATGAACTAATAGGGTCCTTGATCACCCATGAAATGATTTTCAAAACAAAAGCACCCGAAATCGAAACTAAAATCGAAAAAGGAAAAGGAATTGCTTTTGCTTGTAATATAGGTGAAAATGAAGATGCAAAAGAAGACATGGAAGATGAAGTTGCCCTCCTAACAAGAAGGATCAAATTCTTACAAATGAACATGGGAGGGATGAGAAATAGAAGGACAAACCCTCCATTCAAGAAGAAAGAAGAACTCGGTGATGGATCTTCTCAACCACGATGTTACGGTTGCAAGAAGCTTGGACACATTCGCCCGGATTGTCCACTCAACAATGAACCCACTTCAAACAACCGCTTCAAGAGAAGAGAAGGCAAGAAAGGAATGACCACCACATGGGATGAGGAAATTGAAAGCGAAGGCGAACAAAATGATGGCGAAGATTGCTTGATAGCAAGGAACGTATGCTTCATGGCCTCAACAAACGACAACAATGAGGTAAACACTTTAAATGATGTTATTGTTTTAAAAGAAGTTCTTGATTCCCTACAAAATGCAAATGATGAACTTGAAATTCAATTTGATAAAATTGCATCACTTGAAAATTCTCTTGCTAACATGACAAAAGAATTTGGTTGGTTAAAAAAAGATCATGAATTTTTAGATGATAAGAATGAAAAATACAAAGTAGAAATTCATGAGTTAAATGCTTCTATCAAAATCTTAAATAAAAACCGACAAGAACTCTCAAATGAAAACAACAATCTAAAGCATGAAAATGGTAGATTATCTTTTGAGTATGATGAACTAAAGAAACTTTTTGAAAAATTTGAAAATAGTTCATTAAAATTGGATAGGCTTGTAAATCTTCAAAGAATGTCAAGTGACAAAAGTGGACTTGGACATAAATGGAACACCACAATATCCAACTATAAAACTAAACTTGAAAAGGTTTCTTCTAGCGGTACCAAAATTTGCTTTTATTGTGGTCTAGAAGGTCATTACAAGGTTGCTTGCTTACATGCTAAACAAGATAAGATTAAGTTGAACTCTAATGTGAAAACAAATGAACATAGCAAGATTAGGAAGATTTGGGTACCTAAGGGATCTCACTTGCCTATTCATATGTAGGTATGCCTTAAAAGCCATCACAAGAAGAACACATGGTACCTTGATAGTGGATGCTCTAGACATATGACCGGAGACCTTACTCAATTCGCATCCCTATCGCTCAAGGATGGTGGAGACGTTACCTTTGGAGATGATAAGAAAGGAAAAGTCAAAGGTGAAGGCACCATAGGTAACTCTACCTCTCCCATACATGATGTACTATTTGTTGATGGCTTGTCCCATAATCTTATTAGCATTAGTCAATTATGTGATAATGGTTTTGAAGTTGTCTTCAATCCCGATAAATGCTTTGTTAAAAATAAGATAGATGGAGTAGTCAAATTCATAGGTTCTAGAGACAATAACATTTACACAATTGGATTAGATGATCTTAGACTCCAAAATGTAACTTGTCTTAATGCCATTAGTGAGGATTCTTGGCTATGGCATAGGAGGTTGGGTCATGCCGGAATGGACCTCATTTCGACCCTCTCCTCAAAAGAAAGTGTTAGAGGATTGCCCAAGTTCAAATTCATCAAAGATCACATTTGTAGAACTTGTCAATTAGGAAAACAATTGAAAAGCTCATTTGCACCTAAAAATATGATTTCAACTTCCTACCCCTTGGAGCTACTTCATATGGATCTTTTTGGACCAATGAAGACTAGTAGCCTAGGTGGAAAGAGGTACATGTTTGTAGTTGTGGATGACTACTCACGATTCACATGGGTCATATTTCTAGCACACAAAGATGAAACTTATGAAAACTTCCTTACATTGTGCAATCAAATACAAAATGAAAAAGGTGTTGCTATCTCGTACATTAGAAGTGATCATGGAACTGAATTTGAAAATGTACATTTTGACACTTATTGTAATGAACATGGCATAAAACATAATTTTTCCGCACCTAGAACACCTCAACAAAATGGAGTAGTAGAAAGAAAGAATCGAACTCTCCAAGAAATGGCTAGAACTATGTTGCATGAAAATGATCTCCCTAGATATTTTTGGGCGGAAGCGGTTAGCACCGCTTGCTATATTATAAACAGGGTATATTTAAGGCCAATTTCTAAGAAAACACCTTATGAGCTTTGGAAAAACTTGAAACCAAATATAAGCTATTTTAGAGTGTTTGGATGTAAATGCTTCATTTTGAACATTAAAGATAATTTACACAAATTTGATAGGAAATCGGATGATGGAATATTCTTAGGGTATTCTTCTCATAGTAAGGCATATAGAGTATTTAATAGGAGAACCCTAGTAGTAGAAGAATCCATGCATGTGACATTTGATGAAAGAGAGCCAACACCACAAGAAATGCCACATGATGAGGATGAACCCATTGAACATCTTTTTCCAAAATTGAGTGCTCCTCCTCATGCATCAACAAGTCATACATTACCTAGTGAGGAAGTAGAAAATGAAGATGATGACTCATTGCCTAGGGATAGGAGAACATTGGTAGATCATCCTGAATCCCAAATTTTAGGTGATGCCACATTGCCAGTAAGAACTAGATCATACTATCGTAGTGTGAGTAACAATTTGGCGTTCCTATCCGAATTAGAACCAAAATCCATCAAGGAAGCTGAAAAGGATGAATATTGGTTGATGGCTATGCAAGAAGAGCTAAGTCAATTCGAAAGGAACAAAGTGTGGAGGCTAGTGCCTAGACCTAGTGATCATCCAGTCATTGGCATGAGATGGGTGTATAGAAATAAATTGGATGAAAATGGAATTATCACTAGGAATAAAGCTAGGCTTGTAGCCCAAGGGTACAATCAGGAGGAAGGGATAGATTATGATGAGACATTTGCTCCGGTTGCCCGTATGGAGGCTATTAGGATACTTTTGGCATATGCATCTCATAAAGGATTTAAACTATATCAAATGGATGTCAAAAGTGCCTTCCTAAATGGCTATATCCAAGAGGAAGTGTATGTTGAGCAACCTCCAGGTTTTGAAGACTTCAAACATCCAAATCATGTCTTCAGGCTTGATAAAGCTTTATATGGATTAATGTCTTCAGGCTTGATAAAGCTTTATATGGATTAAAGCAAGCTCCTAGAGCTTGGTATGAGAGGCTTTGCACTTTCTTAGTTGAAAAGGGATTCGAGATGGGAAAGGTGGATAAAACCTTATTTATCAAAAGAGAAAATCATGATATCCTCCTTGTCCAAATCTATGTGGATGATACCATCTGTGGCTCAACTAATCAAAAATTGTGTGATGAATTTGCAACCTTAATGAAAAATGAATTTGAAATGAGCATGATGGGAGAGTTAACCTACTTCTTAGGACTCCAAATTAAACAATACAAAAATGGAATATTTTTAAATCAAGAAAAATATACAAAGGAGTTATTAAAGAAGTATGGCATGGATAGCAGTAAGACATCAAGAATTCCCATGAGTACTACTGCTAAGCTAGAAAAAGATGAATTTGGCAAATCTGTGGATCAGAAATTGTATAGGGGTATGATAGGTAGTTTGCTCTATTTGACAGCCAGCAGACCAGACATTATGTTTACTGTCTGTCTCTGTGATCGATTTCAATCGGATCCTAAAGAATCTCACCTATCAGCAGTTAAGAAGATCTTCAAGTACTTAAGAGGAACCCAAAGTCTAGGACTGTGGTATGAAAGATCATCTTCCTTCTCTCTCATCGGATATTCAGATGCAGACTTTGCTGGATGTAGAGTAGATAGGAAAAGCACTAGTGGGACTTGCCAATTCTTGGGTAAATCACTTGTTTCATGGTTTAGCAAGAAGCAAAATTCAGTAGCTCTGTCCACAACAGAAGCAGAATATGTGGCAGCTGGAGCTTGCTGTGCTCAAGTCCTATGGATGAAAAGCACATTGATGGACTATGCAATTAAAATGGACAATATTCTCATCCAATGTGACAACACTAGTGCTATAAGCTTAACAAAGAACCCCATACAACACTCAAGAACAAAACATATTGAGATCAGGCACCACTTCATTAGAGATCACTCACAAAAAGGGGATATTTGCTTAAAATATATCAACACTGAAGAACAATTAGCGGATATCTTTACAAAACCCCTTAGTGATGATAGAATTTGCTATATCCGAAGTGCCTTAAACATATGGAGTGCGGATCAAATCAAAGAAATTGCCAAATAAATACTTTGTGCCTTTAACCAGCTTATCTATATAGTATTTATATATATAATCTTTGTTTGGTAGTATCTGCATGAATGAGATGTCAAATTTTTAATCTTAAAAATCACTCAATTGATATTCTTAGCCTTCTTAGTTTTTCTAAGTTGGAGAGGTATCTTCACTTTAATTAAAATACCTAACATCTTGACATATGTCAACATCTCGATCATGAACAGGTATATGTGCATTACTTGGTTATATATTTTTATACCATAAGCATTGATTTAGGGGGAGTTATCCACTCCTAAATTTTTTTTACACCCTTTCTGTCGATGACAAAAGGGAGAGAAGTTTGAAATTGATTATCTATTCAATTGACTATATGCACCACTTGCTTATAACTTGTATCATTTATATGTGTGCATATATTGAGGGGGAGTTCCAGTATTCACTTGCCTACTATGTCACTCCACACACACCTCATAATCAATTTTGTTTGTCATCATCAAAAAGGGGGAGATTGTAAGCCCAAGGGTCTACTCTCCTATCTTGTTTTGATGATTCTAAACATAATTGATTGTGTTTTTTGAATACTAATCAATTTGCTTTAAAGTGTTGTGTTTAAGATAGGATTGATCGTTGAAGAAACCAACACTCAACTTGGTCATGCTTAAAGGTGTACCAAACAAGAGCCAAAGGAGCTAAGTGTAGCTCACATCATCACTCAAGCAAGCATCCAAAGATGGAAGATCATTTGAAGACCAAAGCTAAAGAGGGATCGAAGATTGCATAGGTATCATTGTACATCCTTTCTCTTTAGATTTTCAAGTCAAGGCAAAACGTTTTCAAAGTGTTTTCAATTTGTTTTTCAAAGAACACTTAAGAACTTAAAATGGATTAGTGAATGGTTATGTGGTGGACCAACATGTTGGGACCCTCATAAACATTCCAAAATAACCATAGGAGTTGAGTTCCAAAAGCTAAAAATCAAACAAGCAATAAAAATCAAAAACTGCGGATTTTTAGGCTTCTCGGAACTCCGAGATTTTTCTCGGAGCTCCGAGCTCAGAACTCCGAGAAAAGGTCCAGTAGCGTCTGGACATTTTCTCGGAACTCCGAGAAAATTTCTCGGAACTCCGAGAAATGGTCCAGTAGAAAGTTTTATTTCTTCTGGCCGTTGTCTCGGAACTCCGAGAATATTTCTCGGAACTCCGAGAATTATTCTCGGAACTCCGAGAATTATTCTCGGAACTCCGAGAACCCTGCGACAGCTCAGAATATAGCCGTTGGGATTTGAATTAATTCTTGTATTTTGATATTTCCACCCTCAAACGGTCATATTCTTTGGAGAGGCTATAAATACAATATGTAGAGAAGTTTTTCTCACTCTCTTGATCATTTGAAAACATCCTTGAGCATCAAAGAAAACTTGCAACCTATTATTGCTTGAGATTTTTGTTTTCCCCAAACTTGCCTTGCAACTTGCAAATCTATTTGAGTTGGGATTTTAGAGCTTTCACTTGCAACCATCATTGAAGAGCAATCAAGGATCTACAAAGAGCATCAAGCTTTCAAGAAGAAGCCAAGCTATTCAATCTTCATTCCTTGTATAGGTGGCTAGGGCATTCCTTATTTTAATTCCCTAGAGAGCAACCGCTTAGAACTCGGCGGAGAAGGAGAGTCTTTGTAAAGATGTAAGGGCATCCTCATTTAATATCCCTTGGAAGTGTAACCTCCTCGGAGCCGGGCATCGTGGAGGTCTCCAATAGTGGAAATTCTTAAGGACGATCTTAAGAAGAGTGGAGTAGGGCTTTGCCCGAACCACTATACATCGGTGTGTTCTTTCTTGTCTTGCATCTCCATTATTAACTTTTGGTTTGACATTTCCTTTTTGTTTCTAATTATGTACACTAACCAAATATTTAACTAAGTGAAGAAAATTCCAATTAGGGTTCATAGGTAATTTTCAAAAGGCCTAATTTTGAGTTAAACTCAATTCACCCCCCCTCTTGTTTATTTCATTCATGTACACCTAGGTTTATGGGTACAATATCTCTCGAGCATGGGAATACATGATATCTATTTTTGTGCAAAGTTATAGTCATATGTTGATGTGAATGAACTGTGAGGGTCAAATATGTGAGACAATAGAATACTTCTTGTTCTGTGTTAACTCCAGGGATCAATCGAAGGTTTAAGATGCTATATATGGTGAAATTACTGCCAACAGATTGTGATTTATTGTATGTGAATTCATACCTAATGTAATGATTTAAGAGTTTATGATGTTCTATGATTAGTTTAGCTGTTATCCTTAAATGATTTCAAAAGATGAATTTCTCTTGCAATGCGTTGGAGATTAGAAATTTTAGTGTAAAATCTTGCTATTATTTTATTGAATGTCTAGTCAATTTCTTTGTGTAAAGTAATATTGATAGCCAGATTTCACGATTTTAGGCTTTGATTCCATTAGCTTCTATAATGATTTTTCTTGGAACCTAAAGACTATCAGGTATATGATTTTATTTTTTCCTTTAGTTTTGAGGATGTAATGGTGTGTTTCTTTATATTTGATGTTATACGTTTGATTTTTAGCAATAGGTTCTGCTCAATAGACACAATCCTTTGGATCCTACTTAAGATAGAGATAAGGTAAATTTTTGTAATTATCAAGCAAAGGTGTGTGAATATAGGCAACATAACCAAGTTTAATATCTTTATATTACATTCTCATGGTTGTATGCATATCCCATTTATTAAATTTGAAACTATATAGACCCCTCTCTCTGCATTTGTGGGTTTATGTGAATTCATAATATTTTTTGTTTAGAGTTTGGAAAGTATATTGCTTATTATTTCAATTTCAGGGCGTTTGAGTAATTGTATATCACTATATTGTTCTGGAGAATTTCTTGAGGTCAAATGATTTCTCATGTCCAACTTACAGTTATAATGATATGTGTAATTTTTCCTAGCAATTTGCTTTATCTAATGATTTAATAAATTTCCAAAAATTTGACAAAAACTGGTTTTAATTATTTTATGTTCAAAAGTACAGATTTTAGACCCAATATGATTGTTATGTGGGGTTATGTTTGCTTTTAAATTATTATTTTTTTAGTTCAGTGTTCTTGTTCACTGTTATTATTGCATATCATATAGGTTCAATTTCCTTTTTCCGCTACTAATACTACATAAATTAGTAATTGTACAGGTTCAGTTTTCTTCCAAAATGTTTGCATTACTAGTTATACAATTCTGTTTTCCTCAGAAACTTTTTCACGTTGCAGCTGTATAGTTCAACTTTTTCTTTAAAATATTGGCACTATCTGTAGTACATGTTTAGTTTTCTTCCAAGGTGTTTGCATTACTACCTGTCTGGTTCAGTTTACTTTTTAAAATATTGGCCTCATCAGCCATCACATGGAACCTCATATAAGGTATTAAAAATTTTTAGATACTTTTGTTTCAGCCCCTATCTGAAACAGCCTTCTTAATTAAAGAAATTCTATGTATACAATTTAATTATGTGTTAATGCATGTCTATATTTGTAGTAAGTTTATACTAAAGCCTTCACCTCCTTCGTATTGGCAGCCAAACTATAACCATCTACTCGCCAAAAATAAATTCAATTTAAAACGTCACAAATCTGTTCATGTTCTTTGCACAATTATATCTCTAAAGAGATCAACCACCTTTCTATCTGCAAAGATCAGTTAGATAGCATGTTGGAATTGGCCTTTTTGTTTTGAGAAATCTTAGAAATTTTATACTATATACCTATAGTTTTTTGCAAAAATGAATGGAAAGGAGATATTTTCTTAGGATACACTTTGTATGGTGTACGTTGATGCTTTTCATTCTCCCATTATCTACAGGGCTTCACTCTAATATTTAGGATTCTTATAGAATGTCTGTTGTTTACAATTGTTTAATATTTTTAAGATCTTTTCTTTTAAGAAATTATTCCTTTATTCAGGAATTTATTCTCTTATTGCATGGGCGATGAAGGTGATAGCCCAAGCCCATCTTTTAGGGACCTGCTCGGTCATAGTAGCACTCCCCTCTTTTATTTAGTAGGCTTACCCAGCCTTTTAGATGTTTTAATCTTTTTTGGAACCCTTCCCTCATTGCCAGGGCAATGATAAGGTTACTTGGAGCCCCATAGGAGATATGCTTTGTCTCATTTGTTTTAGGGGTGTTTTTCCTTTAGACATGTTTTATCTTATTGAGGTTTCACTTGTTTGTGATCATGCTAGTTTACTTGTTTGTGACCACACTGGTGTACCTGTTTGTGAGCACGCAGTTTACTTGTTTGTGAATCACACATGTTTGCTTGTTTAGCATCTTTATCTCGGAATATGTTCCGAACTACGTTAGCTTGATCCTCTCCCACGAGGTACGTGGTGCAGCTTGGGATCTTTATCCCAAGTCCAGCCAAACTTTGTAAATCTTTTAAAAAATTCGTTTTCCAAAAGGCTCTTCCTCTAGAGTTAGGAGTATGTCCTAGGTAGAGTGTTTTGGTGGTTGTGTGTTTGCTTTAGAGTTGGGAGTTTGTCCTAGAGTTATAGGAACGCTTCCGTCCGGTCAGTTGGCGATACACATCGCCGATTGATGACTAGGTCTTGGATACGTTAGTGATCCCATTATTTTCCTTAGGACACACAGCCTAGTTACACATAGGTTGTTGGAACCACCTGCATTAGCTTAGGGCTAATCTGTATTTAGTTAGGGCATATAGGGTGTCCTAAAATCTACAATTCACTGGAATTTAAATAATCGCTCAAGAAGCTTTAAAAACTAGTCTGGTCTTTTAGATCGAGTCTAAGATAGAGGTCTAAGAGTCTTAGGCATCATAATTTAGAATAGGCGCGAAGAACTACGTGACTCTAATTCTTGTGGAGGCAGAGATACGTAGGCTTCTTTGGATGAACATCAGACCATCCGAAGACTCGGGTCAAATCGTTTAGAGTCTTAGGATTTGTTGTGTTCTTATTGTATGTTTTGATGTGTTTTCTTACTTTTTTGTACTGATCCTATACCTTTAGCTGTAGCTTGCATGTGTATGTCTACCAGAACTTAGACATCAGTTAGGCTTGTCACTCATAACTTAGTTGTGATTAGGTAACACATCCTCTATTTTAATTTTGTGTGTGCTTATTATTTGATCCCCGAGTCATGCATGATTAGGTAGACGTCTTCTCGGGAATATTGCGTTCCCATTTCATATGATTTTCGCCCGAAACTCTTCAAAGTTAATAATAAATGGCATAAGAGACCAAATTGGGGGTGCCCTTCGTCCTCTTAGGATCGGGGTCAACATGCCCATGTCCTAAATCACCTCCCGTCCAAAACCTTTGCCTTAACCCAATACGAGATATTCAAAACCGTCAGCCAAGTCTTTCACATTTTCGAGTCTAGGGCTGTGTTTCATTTGTCCTAGACCAAAACCCAAACCTTAGTAAGTTGTTTCCAAGAAGTAAGAAGTGCATCTTCGTTGGGTATGCAGATAACTCAAAAGGATACATGTTTTATGTTTCCAAAGATAGAACGATCATTGCAACTGGTAATGAAAGATTTTCCGAAGATAGATTTGATATAGACAAGGAGGAAGGAGTCAAACAACCCTTAGGAGAGATACTTGAAAGCCTTTCTTCTGCATCCCAAGAACTTTCTGCTAGCCTTAAAAGGAAAGAAAACACTGTCCCTCTTGGGAGAAGCACAAGAACTAAATTCGTTCTTGACTACTACACATGTCTTGGAGAAATTTATGCAATGGTTAAGATAAATGATGAAATGGAAGATCCGCTAGTGTTAAAGATGCTCTTGAAAGTAAAGATATGAATTTGAGGAAAGAAGAAATGAATGAAGAGATGAATTCCATGATGAAAAATGGTGTGGACACTCGTTGATGCACCACCCGATGTCAACCCATTAGGTTGTAAATGGTTGTTTAAGCGTAAAATGAACTCTGAAGGTAAAATTTAAAAGACAAGGCTCGCCTCGTGGCTAAGGGTTATACTCAGCAATTTGGAGTTGATTACGATGAAACGTTTTCACTGATAGGAAGAAATCAAACAATAACAACTATCTTAGCCTTAGTTGCTTATTTTGACTTTGAGCTCTACCAAATGGATGTCAAAACAGCATTTTTAAATGGATACTTAGAAGAGGATATTTACATGACACAATCAGCTGGTTATTGTAAGCCCAAGGGTTCCCATGGGTTCATACATTCAACTTTACCTTGTTGTTTTGATGCTAGCAAACCTAAATTGATTAGTCTTTATGAACTAATGTGTTGCTTTGAAGTGTTGTGGCTTATACAAGAATTACATATGTCATATCCCCATTACAAAACTCATCACAACACATGGCTTGAGGATCAATATGCAAATGGAACAAGGAGCTTGTACACACATGGAAGACATCATCATTGGAAGATGTTAGAGTCAAGAGCTCAAGTTGAAGATCCCAAGTTGCCTAGCAAGTGCCAGTAGAAGCTTGGAGTTCAACTAGCATTGGTAGCCTTTTCATGCAACATTGAAGATGTCCAAGAGATGGAGGAAGCCACATGATCCGAAGAAGGTTGAAGAGTTCATTCACAAGCAAAGTTGTCTGAGAAAGTCCGGAGGAGCGAAGCAATCGAAGAAGACCCAATGGTATACATTTCTAGATTGTATTTGGAGTCCTCTTGGTTTATGTATTTGCACTTTCAAAAAGGTTTTCAAATGGTTTTTATACTTAACTTTTTAATCTTTGAAAAACCATCAACACTCCCCAAAATGTATTTGAAGACTTTGGAGAAAAGCCCAAAGACCATGGCCCAAAGTCCCCTTGTATTTTGAAGTTAAAATGGATTTTCGAACGGGGCCGGTAGACCAAGGGTGTTCCAGGCGACCGCGGCAAGGTAGATGGAAATCCAGCATCTGTCGGATTTTAGCATGCTGGTGGACTGGGTTGAGCTGGGTGACCGCAGAATGGGTTCTGTCGAAATAGATCCATTCTGTCATGGTTTGGGAGGGCGACCCCCATGGGTCGGTAGACCGCGGATATGTTTTTGAGACAAATTTTTGAGCGAACAGGTAGCCCTCACCTGGCGACCGCCACGGTAAGAAATTTGAAGATTAAAAATGGAGCCCGATAAGAGCGGGCGACCACCGTAGCTCGGTCGACCGCACTTGTCTGGCAAACTAGCCTTTGGGGCTTCCGGAGCTTGACTTTTTCAACCTAGTTTTTTACAGTTTTACTGTTAGCCCAAGGGTTCAACAAGTACTCCCATTGAAATATTTTGATGATTAACAAACTCAATTTGACATAAAAAAGTTTTATATACTAATGATTTCCACTGGCTAAGTGATTATGTTCATAGCTTTGGCACCTTTAAGATTGCACAACAAATGGCAAAATCATTCAAGCTCAAAGTGAGATCAAATACTTGGAGAATGCATCATTAACACAATGACGAATCAAGCAAGACAAGACCAACAAATGGCAAGTAAAGATTATTCAAAGTCAAGGTTGAAGTCAAGCCCAACAATGATGCAAATCAACTCAAAGGCTCAAGCTTGGCTCAAGCATCAAAGGAGTTGATTGAAGACATGTCAAAGCCTCTACAAAGTGCCAACAAGATTGAAGACCATGCAATCTTAGAATGTATTTGGTTTGTCATGTATAGTCTAGGTCAAAGGCATAAAAGAGAGTTAAAATCAAACTAAATCGATCTTAAATGGTTAGTGAATGTTCTTAGTAGTGTCCACACATGTTTGGACCCTCATGACATTCCATTTAACATTATAGAATTGAGTTCCCAAAGCCCAAACCAAAACAGGAACAAAAACACATTTTATATGCTCGTTTCAAGCTTCTCGGAACTCTGAGATTATTCTCGGAGCTCCGAGAATTGGATCTCATTGACACATAGGATTTGTCTATTTGGTTGAAGATAGGTTTCTAAGTCTTGAATCCAAGTAAGTCATTTAATATTTGCTAGATCCTAAGGTGTTCATCTAGTCTATCAGATTCTATTTAGCAAAATTGAAAACAAAGATGGGTCAAAACACAAAGCTTAATGAATTTCGAAATTTACAGTATATATCATGAGAAATTCATAAGTTGATTCATTAGCCTAAGGTGACTCTCATCTATGAGAAATTTTTTAAATCTCTTGGCTTTCAAAATAATCCATTTGAACTTAAAATCTTACATCATTTAATGAAAAATGATATTATTTCAATACGAGAAATTTATATGATTATCTTATCCTTTCATTGAACTAGTCATGTCTACGGACCTTATTTGACTCTGTATATTTGAAATGAAAGCTATAAGTTGATATCACTTGTTTTGAAGAATTATAAGATGAACTTAAAATATGAAAACAAGTGAAATTTTATTAAAGAAAGAGAAATTCTAAGAGTGCTTAATCACCTAAAACCCTTCACAACAAACTTAAGTGCACTAGAAATGAAAAACCATGTAAATTCTACATAGGTGTGCACATGGGAATACAACATATTGTCACTATGGAGTGTATTTAATATTTGATCATATATTGTATCCATATGACCTATGATGAGTTCACAAAGTTTAAATAATCATGAATAATCCAAATTTGAGTGAAGTTCAAATTAAAGAGGGAACATTAATATAATAATCATTAAAACCCTTTAATTAAAGGCATTCGATTTGAATTGATAAATTTTTGCCTATTATATATATGTGATCTACGTATACCATATTGGAATACTTTTAAGCTAGATCACTATATATCTTATAAGTTTGAGAAATTCAAAACATAAATAGTCTAAAACACTCAAACTTGTATCTCATGAGATTAATGCAAATTATCATGAAAATTATAAGGAAGTACCCAAAAATGGCCTAAATTGTGCTTAAAATTGAGATATGTGCATAATTGGCTTGAAAAGAAAAGCTTGTAATGAAATGTGTTGGGTTCACAAAGTTTAATCAATCAAATCACATAGAACACCTTAATAAGGGATAAGAAAATGAAAATGAAAGCAAGTATTCCCTAAGAGATGAAAACTAGTTTGTTTTAGGAAAGTTAAATATAACTAGTTCTCTTAGAGTTGCTTCTCCTATGATATGTTCCTTAGATGGTTGTATCTACTATCCTTGGTATGTTTGTTTGATGGTTGTAATAAGTAGCACTATATATATATATATATATATATTTACTACCCCTTGATCCGTATCAATTGCATGGTAAAGATGTTTAACCTTAAAGTTAAAAGCTATTCAATAGGTGCTCTTGCCTTCTTTTGAAGGACCGGTACCATTACCTTAATTAAGACATCTAATTCCTTTCGCTTCTTGTTAGCATTTAAACCATGATCAGTCTTATGTATCTTGCCTTACTATATATTTACTATATTGACATATTCAGGGGGAGTATGTTTTGCTTAGTTATCCCATGATTCTATTTGGTATTAGCAAACATACAATTGTAGCTCAAGGGTTCATCTTCAACTATTCACCTAAAGACCCTTGAGTCTATATTTAGGACAACCCTTTGGATTCATACCATGTATGAGTCAATAACAAAGGTGGGGCTTTAAAGTTATATGTGTCATATCTTGGACTTATCATATGTTTCCTCAAATATATATCTCTTCACATATGATAAGTACTCACATTTGAAGCTACAAGCGTCATTTGTATTGTTGGGCTTATCTTGTGTCTCTATCCTGAGAACATCTCTCATTTTTTGTATCGACAAAAGCCCTTAACTTGTGCTTAAATTTCATATCCTCCTTAGGTCTCAAACTTATCTTGAATGACCTCACGATGGCTACCACATTTGCCATTGATAAACTTTTTATCTTTGAGCCTTATCTTGCAAATATTTTAAATTTTATTCATAGGATCATATCTTACTTGATCAATCCTATAACCTATGAATCTTCATACTTATCATGTGCTCTTGAAGCTATTTGTATCAATCTCCATGGTAAGTTTGTCCAAAATGAGCTATCACTGTCATATCCTAGTCAATTTTGCCTTGTCATGCCTTGCCTCATAGGTTTTATCCAAGGCCAATGAAAAATACTTAGAGGGAGAGCCAGATTTTCTTATTCTCATGTTTATATAGACCATAATGATATGCTTACATTGCCCATTCCAATATTGCCCCACTAGTTGTGGTTAAAGTCGGAAATCTTAAAACATAACAAAAAATTTGCCTATCATGAACTATGCTTGTCTTTTCTTGTTTTAACTTCTTGCATTAGGAGAGCTTAAATTGACATATCATTCATGTTCTCATAGGCCATAGAGTTAATTTGTAGCTTTTCTATATCCGTTGAATGTGCCCATCTTACATAGCTCCATATAGGACCAAACATAGAACTGTTTTGCAAATGAAAATCATATCTTTATGTGTTGCTTGTCCCGATTCCTATCATGTGTATTTCAAGATTGATTATCCTATATTCATGATAGTTTTCTAGTAGAACCTTCAATGTCTTATCTTCTCAATCTTTTTAGTTGTTATACGATGCCTTGATTGATCTATGTTCATGCATAGTAAAATTTAGGGGGAAGCTTAACTGTCAAATCTTATATGAGCATAGGCTTCATAGGATTGTGTTTAGAATGTTCATACTATTAAACACACTTTGATTGTGCTTAAACTGTATATCTTTCTCTACATACTTACAAAGAAAAATAGGGCTTGTCATGCTAAACCTTGAATTTCCATTATTTCTTTCTTGATAAGTATATAATGAGCTTTAACTTGCCACATTACTCTTGTTTTATGGGTCATAGAGTTACTTAACATTAAATATATTCTTATATACCCTAAAACTGTACTAAAATGGTATGTCTCTTTGTTTTTTCCAACATAGGATTGCTTTGTTTTAGTTCATCCGATTTCCTATGTTCTTATACTCTTATCATGCATATTTTAACTTAATCATCATGTACCCATGATAAGTAGAGAGGGAGAGTGCATATTGAATATCCCTGATGTCATGAACTGTGCTTAACTATCGAGTCTGCCCTTTTTGTTATTGCCAAAAGGGGGAGAATTTGTGCAGTTGATTAGATCTCCATAATCCATATGCATTTTATACTATATTTTGACAAATCTAACTTGTGCATTTGTTGAGGGGGAGTAGTAATATTTACCATATATATCTAATCCTCTAAAAAGGTTCCTCCTACCTATCTAGTCAATTTGGTTTGTCATCATAAAAAAGGGGGAGATTGTAAGCCCAATGGTTCCCATGGGTTCAACTATTCACCTTGTTTTGATAATCAACAAACCTAAATTGATTAGTCCTTTGTGGACTGATGTGTTGCCTTTGAGTTTTGTGCAATAGACAGGTATTTCACAGGCTTACATATGCTAGCACACCACTATCATTGAAGGCCAAAGCTTAAGGATCAACATGCAAAGGAGCTTGAACACATTGGTAGCATCATCTTTGGAAGATGTCAAAGCAAGGAGCTCAAGTGAAGATCCCACAAGCAAGCCAATAACCATATTGAAGATCAAATGGAGATTGGCTCAAGAATTCATTGAAGAGAGTGTTCAAAATGGTAGAATATATTCCTCTCTCTTGGACTTTCTCTTGATCAAGGCACATCTTAAAACCCCTCAAAAATATTTTCCAAAGAGACTCACAACCTTAAAAAGGACTTAAATGGATAAAAATGAGTTCCGAAGGCCAAACTGAGGTCATCACCTAAAACCTATCATAACTGGTCCAAAACAATTTTAAATATTTTTGAAAGTATTTTTAGCAGAAAGATCTCATCGTTTCCATTCAAATAGAGTATAAGAATGTCGAAATCCAATGAGAAACGAATGAGATATGAATTTTACACGATTGGTGCTGAAATCTGAATCCAGGTACGGAACTCCGTGGAACCTCACGGAGCTCCGTGGAGCAACCTGTCAGAAAATTAAAATATTCATAACGGTCACTAGGGAGCTCCGTGGCATTCCTCCGTACTAGCCGTTAGAGACCCTAAAAAGGCTATATTTTTGTTTTCACTATATATATGGGTCTCTAGGCTTTCAAAGGAGTTTCTTAAGGACTCATATAACACTCATTGATTACATACAAGCTGAGAATCCTCTTGAAACTAAAAATCACTTTCACTTCCTCTTCTGTGCCTTAATCTTGAAATACATGAAACTAAAAATCACTTTCACTTCCTCTTTTGTGCCTTAATCTTGAAATACCTTTGAGAGACTTTAGGCTTCACTTGTAATCTTCTTTGTAAGTGAGAGTGAAAGAGCTTTACATTGTAATTAGCCTACAAAGAGGCAAAGTGAGCTACAAACATCTTTCTTTTTCTTCATCATTGTATTTGGCGAAAGGGGCACCGTATTTAAGTTCCTTTGAGCGTTTGTGCTCGATTTGAATTTGGCGAAAGGGGCGCCGTATTTAAGTCCATTGGAGCGATGATGCTTGTTGTAATCGGCCGATGTGACGAAGAAGATTATTAGTAGATTCCTCAAGAGATCAACTTGGGAAGAGTGGAGTAGATCTTGGGTTTAAGACCGAACCACTTAAAAATCTTATGTGCAATCTTCTTTGACTCTCTACCTCCTTCTCTTGATTGGTGATTGGTACACATCTCTCATACTCTCTCTTGTATGTGCTTTCATATTCATATCCTTACTTGAGTGAGTGATTAGCACTTAAGTTGAAATTGCATAGTCATTTCTTATTAATTAGGACGCTCAACATTCTAATCAAGTTATAAAATCAACTAGGGAATAAAGTTCACATCATTGCTATTAGGATTAATTAATCAAACTAACTTGATTGAGAAAAGTCAAAACTAAGGTGAAACAAAAAAGTTTCCAAAAGGGTAAAATCTTTAAAGACAACCAATTCACCCCGCCCTCTTGGGTTGCCTATTGGGATTTCACATTGTACTTAATTTTTCCTTGCAAATCTTTATGATAAGCATTATATGAGCTAAAATGTCTTATCATTAGTAGATTCATAGGCTATAGAAGTTATGTGTAGTATATATCCTTCATCTATTCCCATTCCCAAATATAGAAGTGTTTTATACTGTCATTCCTCATGTCTATGTTTGATTAGTCTTATCATGCATATTTCACTTTTAACATATCATATCCATGTTAAGTAGATTGGAGGAGTATTTCTTGCACTAGTCCTTGCACTTTAATTGTTATATCCCTTCCTTTTTGTTGCTGCCAAAAGGGGGAGAAATTTTAAAAATTGATTAGGCAGTCCATCGGTTATATGCATCGCATGTTTATATTCACATATTATACTTGTGCATGTAGTAAGGGGGAGCTATGCTCTAAAGTAATATCATTTAATGCTTATTTATCTATTTGTTTGTTATCTCCTTCCCAATTTGGTCTGCCATCATCAAAAAGGAGGAGAATGTAAGCCCAAGGGTTTCCATGGGTTCATACATTCACCTTTACCTTGTTGTTTTGATGCTAGCAAACCTAAATTTATTAGTCTTTATGAACTAATGTGTTGCTTTGAAGTGTTATGGCTTATACAAGAATTTCATATTTCATATCGCCATTACACAACTCATCACAACACATGGCTTGGGGATCAACATGCAAATGGAACAAGGAGCATGTACACAAATGGAAGACATCATCATTGGAAGATGTTCAAGTCAAGAGCTCAAGTTGAAGATCCCAAGGAGCCTAGCAAGGGCCAGTAGAAGCTTGGTGTTGAACTAGCATTGGTGGCCTTCTCATGCAACATTGAAGATGTCCAAGAGATGGAGGAAGCCACATGATCTGAAGAAGGTTGAAGAGTTCCCTCACAAGTCGAAGTTGTTCAAGAAAATGCGGAGGAGCCAAGCAATCGAAGAAAACTCATCGGTATACATTTATAGATTGTATTTGGAGTCCTCTTGGTTTATGTATTTGCACTTTCAAAAAGGTTTTCAAATGGTTTTTATACTTAACCTTTTAATCTTTGAAAAACCATCAACACTCCCCAAAATGTATTTGAAAACTTTGGAGAAAAGCCCAAAGACAATGGCCTAAAGTCCCTTGTATTTTAAAGTTAAAAATGGATTTTCAAACAGGGCCGGTCGACCGGGGGTGTCTCGGCCGACCGCGGCAAGGTAGCTGGAAATCCAGCACTCGCAGGATTTTAGCATGCCGGTTGACCAGGTTGAGCCGGGAGACCACAGAATGGGTTTTGTCGGAACAGATCTATTTTGTCATGGTTTGGGTGGGCGACCGCCATGGGTCGGTCTACCGCGGATAGGTTTCTGAGCCAATTTTTGACCGAACAGGTAGCCCACGTCAGGCGACCGCCATGGTCCGGTGCACCGCAATGGTAAGAAATTTGAAAATTAAAAATGGAGCCCGATAAGAGCGGGTGACCGACGTAGCTTGGTCGACCGCGCCAGTCTGGTAAACTAGCCGTTGGGGCTTGCAGGGCTTGACTTTTTCAACCCAGTTTTTTACAGTTTTACCCCGAAAATGATCATATTTTGAAATGGGCTATGTATACACTATCTAAACCTATTTAAGTATGCTTTTGAACATTTTTGAAAGATCAAATCCCATAGTTTTGAGCTAAAACCTTCATATCAAAAGCTAAACCTCTTTGAACTTGATTTTTTTCATTCTATCAAGAGGAACTCCATAGGCTTTACATTTGTATCTTATCTTTGAGTGTTTATGAGCTTTGAAAGTTGTAATCCTCCTATCTAAGAGGCAAGAGAGTTTTATTTTTGTTTTCTTTATTGTATGAGAGGGTCTACTCTTCGGCCTGTTAAGAAAAGTGAAGACATTGTGAGGGTCTACTTTTCGGCCCGTTAAGAAAGGTGAAGACATTGTAAGAGGGTGTGACCCCTCGGCAAGGCTTCGTGCAGAAAGGATTTGTCCCCTTTGGAGTTGGAGAAGTTGGGTTTACGGCTTGAAGATTCGCCCATTGAAGAATCTCATTATTTAGTGGAGCTCCCAAGGAGGTAAACTTGGAAGAGTGGAGTAGGTCTTGTGATAGACCAAGCCACTATAAATCTTGTGCCTTGTGGATGCTTTCTCTTCTCCTTTTCTTTGCACTTTGGTGATTGGTAATCTCTACCCTCTACTTGAATTTATGATTTATTGAACAAGGGTTAGAGCATATAGGCTTAAAGTAACATCTAAACCCTAGCTTTCATTATCTTGAATATTTGAACAAGGGTTAGACTATAAATGCTTAATTAGTAATTAAATTTTAATAATCCACCTAATTAAGCTTAAAAATTTTAATTGACCAATTCACCCCCCCTCTTAGATTGACACACTCGCATTTCAGTTACGTACAAGATGATAGAAAAGTTTACAAGCTGATCAGATCAATCTATGGGTTGAAACAAGCCTCAAGGCAATAGAACATAAGATTCCACATGACCACAATCCAAATTGGATTTGTCGGGAATGAGCATGAACTATGTGTATACCTGAAAATGGTAGGAGTAAAAATTGTCATTCTAGTACTCTGTGTTTTCGACATCCTTTTAGCTAGGAATGATGTAGGCTTGCTAATGGAAACCAAGCAATGGTTGTTCCGATTGTTTGACATGAAAGACTTAGGTGAAGCCTCGTATATACTTGGTATAAAAATCTTAAGAGGTAGAAGTATCAAGAAAGTGACCTTATCACAAGAAAAATACATTGGCATTGTCCTAAAATGGTTTAATATGTTTTATGGTCTTGAAAACACCTTACCTTACATTATAAGCGTCATGTTCAGAAAGTCCGCAAATGAGATATTGAATCAAGAAAAATACATGTATGCCTATGCCATTAGAAATCTTATGTATGCAAGGTTATGCATTCATCCTGATCTGACATACATTGTAGGTGTACTCAACAGATATCAATCCAACCCGAGTTTTAACCGTTGGAGGGGTCCTAAGATATTTGAAAAGCACCAAGAAGAGTACCCTCACTTATCAGGCATCCTAGTTGGAGTTAGTTAGATATTATGATTCTGACTATCAGGGTTGTTTAGACATGTTTAAGTCTACCTTAGGATTTGTCCTTCTATTATTTTGTGGTGTTATATCGTGGAAAAGCAAGAAATAGGAATGTGTAGCTCAATCGTCAATGGAAGCTGAATATGTTGCGGTTAATCAAGCTGCAAAGGAGGCTATTTATTTGAAATATTTCTTAAGGCAGTTAGGGATAGTGCAAAACACATAGTAAGGAGATATCACTATGTTCGTGATTCCATAAAGAAAGGGTTGGTTGGGGTGGTAAGAGTTGATACAAAAGAGAACTTAGTTGATCCTTCATGAAGGTTTTGAGCATAGGTGTATTTTATGCTCACATGAGTTGTATGGGACTTAGTTTGCTGTAATGTTGCAATGATGTAATGAATAAAGGCATATGTATTGAGTAAGTCCAGGTGGGAGATTGTTGAAATTGTGGCCTTACGAATCTCTTATATTCTGATTTGATCAAGTATTCTTGATCTTGGCATATCTCGATTGGATGTGGAAAATATAATGAAAATGTTCTATTCAAGTTTATAGAGATACTTGAATATAGTCTGAGACTGTAATAGTTGTGTGTGAATGGTACAAGTCCATGGACCACCTACCACATGATACTGCCATCCAACTCTGTGTGTGGGCACACTAGGTGAGCAGTCTTAAAAGTGCTTAGGCCTATGGGAGTGTTGGGAGCACGACCTTAGCGGGTAATGATAGGGGATGTGCAAGCTTGGTTACCTGTATGTTGTCATGCATCTGATGCTCTATTGTGCATGATATGAGCTAGACACTGAAACACTAATTGGATGTTGCTGTAAGAATTTAGTAGCCCAGGTGATTTTCTATGTCAAACTGATTTATTAAGGCTCATTTATAATGCCCTAACTAAAATACTTACTAATATTAGTATTTTATAGCTATCCCATGTCATAAATTAAAACATAAATCTTATGGTATCTAATTTGTTACTTTTAGAGTGGAATGAGTTGAATTTTACAACTTAAGACAAAGGGAAAACTTGTGTTTAATAGGGGACTGAGGGCATAAAGGACATTTCATATAAGAATAGGTTGGTCATTTAATGTAGATACATATTTCCATGTGCATACTTATTTTCATGTGGATACTCATTTTAAAATGTAGTGAAAGTTTATTTCCATGTGCATCTCACCAAGTGTATGCATGTACGTTGCTTGGTGAGTAACTACTCTTTCCACGAAGATCGCACCAAGTACATGAATATATGTTGCTTAGTGATTAAAAACTTTTAACATATGCATTTCACCAAGTACATGCATATACGTTGTTGGTAAGTGAATGCATTTCACCACATGTACTTAAGGGAGAAAGAAAGCTTGAATGCATTTACTCTTTCCCAACAAGCATTAACTAAATAAGCGCATGTACGTTGCTTAGTGACCAAGCACATGCCCCTTTAGAGCCTATAAAAGGACCCTATAAAAAGGTGAGAGAGAGAATAGTAAAAGAGAGAATCTTGTGAGAGTCATCCTCAATTCTTTAGTAACAATCCAGTCTGTGTTTCTTTTATATTAGTGGTCTCTCTGAAATAGCCTCGATTTGCTTTGAGGATCCTAGGTTGAGAGTGAGTCCTAGATAGTTGTCTCTTCCCACGTGTCTCACAGACGACGCTGCTAATAGCCAAGTTCAAGGTGAATAAGTGGGAGCAGGCGAATCGCTCATAGCTGAACGTAGAAGGTGCTTTCATGCACTAAGTTTTTCTTGCAAACATATTTTATATTTATTTCTAACTAATTTAACTAATGTGTCCTTGGCTCGGGTTAATGAGAGAAATTGAACATGCATCCAAAAAGATATGCTCAACTTGCCCTACGAAATAACATGGAAAAAAGAAGATGAGTTGCAACTCGTACCCAAAAAGTTTCCATTAGATCCAAAAAGGGATTACCTAAGAATGGCTACATAGCCAAAACACATCTGATGCAGCACCAACCACAACTCAAGCAGAGAAACCGGTATGGGAACTCCATGTAGACGGGTCATGCAATGCACGAGGAAGTGGGGCCGGTCTGATTTAACAGGATACGGTGGTTCGCAGTTTAGTACGCCCTGAGATTTGGCTTCTACACATCAAAAAATGAGGCAAAGGATGAAGCCCTGATTATTGGAATGACCCTAGCGATGCAAGTATACGCTGAGAACCTGAGAGTTTATAGTAATTCTCAGCTCTTCGTGAATCAAGTCATGGGCGAAAACAAAGCTAAGGACGAAAGAATAGCAAAATACCTAATAAAGGTCAAGCAGATAGCAGAGAAGTTTCAGATGTTTAAGATAGTCAAAATCCCGAGGACGAAGAATGCAAAAGCCGATGCCTTATCTCGGCTGGCTGCATCAAGCTATTTTAACCTGGTAAACATTTACACAAAAGTCCTGAGAAGAGCTACCATTGAGTCGATAGAAGCAAAACTTATGCAAGTCGACAGCAGCCGAACTGGATATAACGTGCAGGAAAATTTTTTCCCGTTGAAGGATAATTTGCAGCTCATCCAATTTTCAATTCATCTTTTTTCTTACCGAACTAGATATAATTTGCGGGCAAAACTTATCCAATTGGAGGATAAGTTGCAGCACATCGAGTTTCTAGTGCATCCATTTTCCAACTGACCTGGATATAACGCGCAGGCAAAACTTATCTCATAGGAGGATAAATTATAGCTCATCTAGTTTCCTGTTCATTCGTTTTCTAGTCGAACTGGATATAATGCGTGGGAAAAACTTATTGTTGGATAAACAATCGTACTCAAATGAAATATTCATTGATATATATATATATCTTTAAGTGTTACAAATGAATAAAAATACTGAAAAATAGACTAATCATATTCTTCATATGAATATGATTATCTGATACGTTTATCTTGATTAACAATCGCCTCAGTTCCATGGCTCGAACCTCCATTCACTAGATCTTGCACTGGAACCGATCCTTCAGTTACAACAGATCTTCCTCTTGGTCATCTCTGGGCTAACTAAACCAACACATGGATAAAATACACTTTATTAGATAAAGATCAAATGAAATAAAATATATCCCTATCTTATTAATTGAAATGCATGTATCAGTATACAATCTCTCTCATCTGTTTTAGTCGGCAAATAAAAGATAGTTTACATTCTCTCTCGTCTTTCCCTCTCTCCCTCTCTTGGCTTTCCTCTCTCCCATGTATTTCTATTGTTCCTTACCGTTACAATTTCAATTAGTCGGGGTGGGTGTGGGACTACAAGTCTAGGAGGGCTTACGGATTTGGGACTAGGGAGATCTTTTTTGTCAAATTGCAAGATGAAAAATTATAAATTGAAATAGGTGCTTTCTTGGGTCCACATGTGCGATGTGAACATGGTCAGTTCCGTTGATCCGGGCCGTATTACAATTTCAACCCATTTCCGTTGACGCCCTTCATCTAATGATCATAGGACTTTGGTCCATTAAATCTCATTGTGTGGTTCCACCAAGAAAAGCTAAACCGATATGTTTTAAAAACTCTCTATTTGACATCTATTTATCATGGGACCATGTCCATGCTGGTTGCCCCATTCTGTTTTACAAAATCAAGGATCTAGAATAGGCATGTGCAAATCCTCAAGGATCAAGAATCTAGAATAGGCATGTACAAAATCAAGGATCTAGAATAGGCATGTACAAAATCAAGGATCAAGAAAGAGAAACTGTAAACAAACCTTATTTGCACAACTAAAAGTGTCACTAGAGAGAAAAAATGGAGAGAAAGAGAGAGAGCATAGACAAATTAAATGGGGTTTGATAAAACAAAAAAATCCCTTATGTTTATTTTCTTTTTCCTTTCCCAGCAACAGAACGCTCATACTACCCGTTTTCCTTTCCAATTCAATTTCATTTGTCACGTCTTTTCTTTTTCGTTTCCTAGACAAGTAACGCGACAAAACAGACTCTATGTTAAAGTAAGAAATAGGAACCAGATGGAATGGTAAACCCCGTAAGCAAAAGATGTCGTGGACCAATAGGGGCGGACTTGTTGATCTTTTTTTGCAAGGACGCCCTTCAATCTATCATTCCTCAAGTTTTAAATACAAAATATACAGGTTTCATAGTTGGAGTGCCAATAGATTTGGCAAGATCCAAAAATCACTTCCATATCTAAGAGGATCACTCTCCATATCTCAATAGATTCGATTATAAAATCTAGGCAGAAGTGAGACCCAATGAATGCCTTTTAGGAAGGAGGAGGAGCATAAAAGTTGCTATTAAAAAATGGCCATAACTACTCTAATTTTATTTTTTTTGAAAAAAACTCAGCTATATTTTTTGGGGTCAATGATATTCCCTCCTCTAGTCAGTCTACAACCAGTACAACACTACTCCAAGCCGGTCTCTCTCTCTCTCTCTAACATAAATAGTTGGTGGGCCCAAAAATTAATTGTTGAAACCTTTGAGAAAGGTAGGCCCCAGCCATATTTTTCAAAATCAACTGTATGGCCTGTTAGAGTCAAGCAAGGTTAATGGACTTAGCCCATGTAGGGTTATACTATATACCCAACATGGCCCACACCATAGGATGATCCAAACTGTCCATTTGATGGGCCACAACATAAATAGGTTGCGCCCTAAAATATCAATTCCATAGGATGATCCTAGCCCTCTGATCTAAAGAGAAACTACATATTATGGAAACATCTATAGATCACTGTGCTGCAATCATTGTTTGGAAATGATTTTGGGGGCACAACCTATTTACGTTGTGGCCCATCAAATGGACGGCTTGGATCATCCTATGGTGTGGACCGTACACTTCATTTTGATATGGGTGGGGCCTACAATTGGGCCTTTATGTTATTGTTCGACCAACACCACAGGATGATCCAAACCATCCATTTGATGGACCACAATGTAAATAGGTTGTGCCAAAAAATCATTTCCATAGGATGATCAATTTCGACGGTTGGTAGAAGAATGCCCGTTTTTGGTATCACTACCCTTTTTTGGAAGAAAATCCAGCCCACAAGCCTGTTGTAATCCACCTAACACGCGTGTCCACTAAAAATAGGGTGCACTTATAATGAGAAAATCTCAAAAAATCATTGTCCCAATTATATAAAAGCCTTACCTGCAAACATCATCTCCACGTCCTAAGCTTTTTTCCTTCTTGCAAGCAACATGAAGACATTCCCCATTTCTTGCATTCTTCTCATCGTTCTTTTCCTCGCTCCTGGTAATTTTCCTTTTTGTCTTCATAATTCATTTTTACTATTTTTTTCTAACTTATTGCGTTTTTTCCTTTCCTTTTGAGTTCTATATCAATATATCATGTTGTTTTCACATATTTTTCTAAGGGATGGGAGAAAGAAATATAGGCCGGGATGCCTTTTGCGAAGGGTTTTCAAAAGCCTATTTTTCAGACTATTGAGATTAATCCTAACAACAAATTTTTGGGTCCAACATAGGGACATGTATGAGTAATCGAGACCATTGATCATGTAGACCATCATGAGATATGCTCTGGTCCCATGCTGAATGTACATCCCATTCGTGAAGTAATTGGCTAGAAATTAAATCAAGGATCTAGGATCATTCGATCAAGATGGGGTCAATGACAATAGGCCATACTTGTGATTGCCATCTAATCAAACATGTACAAGGAAAAAACCTTACAAACACAGTGATTGCCATCTAAATGTAAAGTTTTTTTAAACTATTGAATAACATATAAATTCAAATTGCTTCAAGGTTATTAAATATCATATTGAAATACAAGTGTGGCAACCGAAGAGGGGGGGTGAATTGGTCAATTAAAATTTTTGCCTTAAATAAAATTTTATATTAAAATCAATTTACAAGTTTAAGCAATTTATATTTAACCCATGTTAATTAAGCAAGCGAATGAAATTAGGGTGTAGATATTACCAATCATTTATATTCTCTAACCCTTGTTCAATAAAACTTAAACACAAGTGAGGGTTAGAATTTACCAATCACCAAGACAAGAAGAAGGTGAGAAGAAGAGGCACACCACAATGAGGACATCAAGATTTATAGTGGTTCGATCTATCAACAAGACCTACTCCACTCTTCCAAGTTTAGCTCTTTGGGTACTCCAATAATGGTGAGATTCCACACCTCGAATCTCCGAGCTTTACAAACACTTCTTTGCCTCCGAGGGAACAAACCCTCTATGCTTCCGATTCTCCTTTGTTACCGAGCCGAATCGAAGAGCCTCTTACAATCAAGCTTCTCATTCAAAGGCCGAAGCGAAAAGCCCCTCTCCACAATGTTGATTCTCCTTTCTTTCCGGGCCGAATCGAAGACCTTCAATACAATGAAGAACAATAATGAGAAACTCTCTCAAAGCCTCTTAATAGGCGGATTACAAAGATGATAGCTCTCAATCTCTCCAAAAGAATAAGCAAAGTAAAAGCCCTAATGTAGATTGTAAATCAAGGCATAGAAGAGGAAAACTAAAAACCTTTAGATTTGAAAGTTTAGGCTTGACAGATTTAAAAATGAGATGCCAAAAGGTTGTTTAGATGGTCTAGGATAGAGTGTAAATAGCCCATGAAGAAATATGACAGTTTGGGGATAAAATCGTAAAAAAATGGGTTGAAAAAGTCAAGCCCCGCAAGCCCCAACAGCTACTTTTCGAAACTGTCGCGGTCGACCGAGGTGTCCTGGTCGCCCGCCCTATCAGGCACTCTCTTTTTTATTTTGAATTTTTTATCGCCGCGGTCGACCGGGTCTATCGTGGTCGCCTGCCGAGAGCAACCTGGAGATTTTTATTTTTGTCCAGATTCCTATCCGCGGTCGACCGGCCCAACCATGCTGGATTGTTTCTGAATTTACAGAAACACATTCGCGGTCGCCTGGGATGCCCCGGTCGACCGGCCGCTATGTTTTGGCAAGTGTTGGTTTTCCAGCCACTTTGCCGCGAGGTACCCCAGTCGACCGCCCCTGTTTTGAAATTCAGTTTTAAATATAAAATTTTAGGGACTTTGGGCCATGTTCTTTGGGCTTTGTCCAAGATTTTCAAACACCTTTTAGGGAGTGTGGATGGTTTCCAAAGATATCAAATTAGTTTATGAAAATCATTTTGAAAACCTTTGAAACTGCAAATACATTTAAATCAAGAGGACTCCAAATACAATCTAAAAGGATAAAACCTTGAGTCTTCTTGGATTGCTTGGCTCCTCCGCACTTTGTTGGACATCTTGAACTTGCGAGTGAACTCTTCAACTTGATTTGGCTCTTGTGACATCCTCCATTCCTTGAGCATGTTGAATGGTCCATGAGGTGACATCAATGCTTATTCAACTCCAAGCTTCTACTTGCACTTGCTAGGCATGCTTGTAGGATCTTCAACTTGAGCTCTTTGGCTCGATCATCTTCCAAGGATGATGTCTCCCATGTGTGTACAAGCTCTTTGGTTCCTTTGTGTATGTTGATCCGCAAGCCATGTGTTGTGATGAGTTATGTAATGGCGATATGACATGTGAACTTCCTGTATAAGGCACAACACTTCAAAGCAACACATTAGTCTATAAAGACTAATCAATTTGGGTTTGCTAGCATCAAAACAAGAAGGAAAAGGTGAATGCTTGAACCCATGGGAACCCTTGGGCTTACACATGTACATGATAATTTCTCTATAACTATTAAATATCTTATCTTTGTAAATTTTTTATAGCTACAAAAATACCTTACATTTTTAAGTTGTCACTATTTGTACCTTATATATATATTCATGAAAATGCATTTTTGCATGAATAAAGTTGGCCATAGCACGTGCCGTTTTCTATTGCAATCATTTCTTGTATCAATAAAGTTCAATCAAGGTAAGCCTTAAAAGGGAAAATGATATATTCGCCCCATTTTCTTCCCCTGATCACTCCCTTGTAGTGTAAAAAATGTAGTCATAAACTCATAATTACACTACAGTAGGGTGGCCCTGAGAAGGAGGGTGGGGGCGCAATCATATCGCTTCCCTTACAAAACATAGTGGCCCTTGTACCAAAATAAGGAGTCTACAAATAGTCTAGACTAATTCCTTGTCATCCCTGCATGCAGATTACATGGTTGGAGCAGATGATACCAAATTTTGCTCAGAAATCGTCCATACGTTTCCTGTATGCACCCTGTCAAAGTGCAATGATATGTGTGAGGAAGATTTTGGACCAAGCACTGGAGAATGCGTAGGCAACCGCTGCAAATGCTATTGGCCTTGTTGATTATTTTTTAATGTTTCAATCGAGTTTGATGGGACTCTTATTAGGTTTTTAATGAATAAATGAAAGAGTTCAAGAATACTATTCCGCCTCTACTATAATATTTTCCAAGTTTGAATCAAATAAATGAAAGAAAAATGATATAGTGACCCAAAGTAAGACCAATGGGAGAGCCAAACGATGAGAATGTGCCATGTGTGCAAAAAATATACTTTTTGTTAATTTTCCTGAACCTAAGGGCCCACCACTTGTGATGTTGCGGCGAGTACCCTCCCCTGCCTGGTCTTACTCTCGGTCTTCCTTGCATTACTCTAAATGAAAAAATCTTTTAGGGAATTTTGCTGATTAGTCCCTACATGGCAAAATAATTGGTTATTAGTCCCTAAGAAAAGCATACTAACTGAACAGTCCTACTTTTAGAAAATATTTGCTAAAAGGTCCCTAAAACTCACGAACCTCATTTTTCTCTGTTAAAAATTTTAAAATGGCAAATTTTCCCCCAGCCCATTTTATCCATTTTAGCGTTTTTTTATTTCCCTTTCAATATTTTCAGAAGAAAAAAAACTAAAAATAAGCAATAATATTATCTCTTCCAATATTGACTTTCACTTTGACATCCTCCCTTCTTCTCCTAAGATTAGAAGCTAAACCCTAGTTCTTATTCCTCAATGGAAGAAAAATTCCATAGAAATATTTTTCCATCAGAGATATTTTCTTGCAATCCAACCAAGACAGGAATTTCTTCGAAAAGTTAGAAACGAAAAATATTCCTAAAATTTCTTACTTTATTTATCTATGAAGAAAAGATAACTCAAACTGACCCTATTTAATTTATTTAAGAGGGATTTTCAATTTATTTAATTACTAAAATGATTTTTTCGTCGAAGTTTTTTTGACGAGAATAATGGAAGAGATAATATTGTTGCTTATTTCTTAGTTTTTTTTCAAAATATTAGACAGGAAATAAAAAAATGTTGGGGGTAAATTTGCCATTTTAAAATTTTTAACCGAGAAAATTGAAGTTCATGAGTTTTAGGGACCTTTTGGCAAATATTTTCTAAAAGTATGACTGTTCAGATATGCTTTTCTTAGAGACTAATAAGCAATTATTTTGCCATGTAGGAACTAATCAGTAAAAATCCCTGTCCTTTAATTAAGATAATGAAGAAGGGATTTTTGCCAATTAGGCCCTGGTTTCCAAAATTAATGCTTAATAGTCCTTAAGAAGGTCATATTTGCCAACGAGTTCCTGCTTTTGGAATATATTTGCCTTACCATCCCCAAAAAAACGACAGTGACTTTTCTCATTAAAAATTTCAAAAATGACTAAATTATCCACAACCCTCTCTATAGAGTATCCACGGTACACAGTTCACGGTTCAGCCCCACAGAAAATGAATTCTCTCGATAAACGTGAGCACTTGGCGGGGCCAAGGTCTCAATTGTTTAGGTGAAGTTATATATACACCCTTCTTTCTTCATCGGGCCACCCCATCTAATGTATTTAAGACTATTTTTTTACACAAAAGGGGTGGCCCATGAAAGAAAAGGGAGCCAATATATCATTCACCTTTGTTTAAATTTTTAAATAACGTAGGCCCACCATATCTTACAAGATATACATACATCTATGCATCTATACGCAGAAATAATATAATTTATATTTTTTGAAAAATTACTTGGGGTCACTTTGTCTAAAGATCCAAATCGTTCATTTGATGGGCCCCAATGTAAACTGGCCTTGCCCCCAAAATCATCTCCATAGGATGTTCATAACTCTATCGATCCATAGAGAATTATATCTGTCATTGCTCATCAACTGATCGGAGGGTTTGGATCATCTTTTGGAGATGATTTTTGGGTCACAGCCTATTTACATTGAGGCCAAACAAGTGAATGATTTGGATCCTATATGGTGTCCGTAATTAGGTCACATATTATATGTGGGGCACAGTGTACATGGCTGAAAACAATAAAAAATAAAAATGATGATTTGTTTTTTCAAATTTAATGATAGATAAATGGAGCTTAAGAAAAAAATGATTAAAGAACTATAAACACATAAATGATTATAATGTAGATAGATAAGTAAGTAAATAAATGAGAGGAGATTTTTGCTTCCCTGATCTCCGTGATTGACCATTCCAATCGTTGTTGGCAGAGTCGTCATGTGTGGAGGGAGAAGTGTGGCGGGTCGCGGAGACCCTATTTAGAGATCACACCAATGGATATTAGTGACGCGACGTTGTTGCCCCTTCTAGACACCCTCATTTTGCTACACTTTCACTTATAATAGTTCAATAGTGACCTATGATATTTCACTGATCAGAAAAATTGGAAAAATGCCCTATCGGGTAACTTAAGTGTGTAAATCCATATGATAATCCCTTTATCATGGATTTATATACTTTTGGTCATTAATATTTCGATCTGACTTTAGGGACCATCAATCGGGACAAAATAAGCTGGGTTATTTTACAGCCCGGGCCCTGATTCCATTCCGAGGCCCAATTTTTGTAAATCACCAGATCGGAGGTAGATCTTGACCTGGGTATCTTTCTTTACCGAGAATTTGAGATCATTTAACCAAAATAATATTAATCAAGGTTATTTCAAGTTCGGATTAAACATTGGGTCACTTAAGTGAGCAAAAACCTAGTGAAAAATCACGAATCAAGGCGGGATAAGCAAGATCCGTCGAAATCGACCATTAAATCAATGATAACAATAATTTTTAATGTCTCAATTATTGTCAATATCATGGTTTAATTGCTTTAACCGTTGATCCAAAGTTGATCGAATCGGTTGGTTCGTTTGGATTGCTGATTTACTCGATCTTTGAAAAAACGATCTATGGGCGGAGATCGGGGGCCCTCATTGGTCGAAAATTTTAAAATCAGTATTTCTATGGAAATATTGGGCTTAAATGAAAGAGAAAAAATCAACAATTCCAACAGCGAAAGAATTATCGAAATCGGACTTCAAAATCTCCTAAAAATCGCATTTTTCGATTTTCACATTCAAAATATTTGGAAAATCTTTTACAAAGATTCTGGGAGATTTTGAGGCATCATCTCGTCCATTCTTTCGATCCCCTAAAGATCGCAAATGATCTCAACCACCCAATCTCATTCCACATCTTTTACAAAGATTCCAGAATATTTGAAGGCATCATCTCGTTCATTCTTTCGATACCCTAAAGATTGCAATTGATCTCAACGACCCAATCTTATTCCATATCTTTGGAAAAGATTCCAGGAGATTTAGGGGCATCATGTCATCCATTCTTTCGATCTCCTAAAAATTGCAATTGATCTTGACCACCCAAATCATTGCCGTTCTCTACAAAAGCAACCGATTTGGACATTTTCTTTGTCCTCCAAATTTGTTTACAAAGTCCCAAAGATTCCAAGGACAATACTTGTTATTTTAAAAAGATCTTGTCTAAAGGAGAAGCTGCTAAAGAGGAAGAAGAATATTCTAGAATAATGCAATCCTGGCCATCATTTTGCATTCCTTTTTCCCTCACTCAATCTCCATCCTACACCTTTAGGCTCCTAAGAAGGCAACCTAGCTCACCCTTCACCTATAAATACCCATGCCCTCTTCTTCTCTCAAGACAACTCAAGACTTCAAGAGACACGACGGAAGAATCTTAGCTCTCTCTCTCTCTTTCTCTCTCTCTCTCTCTCTCTCTCTCTCTCTCTCTCTATAGCCACTTAGCCAATTTGGCCTTGCTCTCAATCCTCAGCAACCCAAACCTTTAGCCCGCCAAAAGAGTCATCATCTTTGAGGAATCGTTGTCATTAACCAGACATCGTCTTGAAGGAATCATCATCAAAGGAATTCGAAAGAAGAGAGCTGCATCACCAAAGAGGTAGGCTGAGTTCGTTTTCCAAATTCATATTGAAATTCATACGAGCTTTCCAAAAGAAATTCCTGGATTGAAGTTTTTGGGATTGGATGAGATCTTGATCAAAGATGATCCAAAATTCAAAAATTTCAATCTAGGGAATTCTTGAATCAAAGTTGTTAAGCCCATAACTTGCGATTAGAAAAAAAGTTATTTTGGAGAACTGGCTTGTTCTAATCTTAAGTTTGAGTAAAGGTTTTAGAAATCAGTAATTTCATAAAAAAGAATCCATCTTGAGAAGCTTGCACGATTAGGATAATGTTTGTGAGATTAATATGGTCTTTGCTATCTTCTGTTTCTTTTCTTTGTTTATCTTCTTAAATTCCGGATCCTAATTCCGTCTCTCCTAGTAACACCCTAAAACAGCCCCAGCATAGCTCAGCAAGCCCAACCCTTAAGCCTTAGATATTGATCATACACCCAAGACAAAACCCCAATTCAATCCCATTCATTCTTGTTATAACCAAGCCCAACAGCCCCTAACTCCTTGTTTCGCCAAGTCTAACAGCCCCTAACGTCCTGTTTTACCCAACCGAAAACAGCCCCATGCCCATTCCTCACTACAACACCTGTTGGCCGTATTTATTCTCATATGCCTCATCTCATGCCCAAACCATCTAAACCCAAACCCACTTTGCCACACCCCCGAACCTCACAGACCCCACCCATAGCCACTAACCTATTCCCCATCCCATACTCCATAGCCATATATTCCATGGCCTATACCCATCCAGCCACCCACATCATGGAGTTCACCCTCACACACCCCACCCATAGCCACTAACTTATTCCCCATCCCATATCCTATTTATCACATCCCAACAGAACCTTGTCCCCTCCCCTTTAAACTTATAGCATGTTTACATATCCCATGCTATCATCCCACATACCATAACACTCTCCCACGCATCAATTCACGCCCTACTATCCCATATGCAATCAGCCCCCCACCATCTATTAATTCGTATCCCACTAACCCACATGCATAACAGCAACCCCATCTCCATGTCCATTTCCATCCGACCCTCCATTGCCAACCGACCCTCCACATTTCCATAATCCCAACCGCAGAAAGACCCATAGTCCCCACTGTCCAACCCAATGGTCCGAGTCTAAATCTGAGTCAACTCAAGTCCGACTCGGATCCAACTCCAAACCCTTACCAAACAATTACCCGAGCCCAACCTAACCTGCACCCAAGCTGTACCCCAACCTAACCCACCTCCCAACCGGATCCCACATCCCTATTATTCATCAGACCTTGTAGCTATCTTGTCCTCACTCTCATCATCCCATAGTCATCATCTCCACCCATATATCCTATGCCATCAGACTTTATTAGCACCTCACCCCATCCATATCATGACTACCACATCCATTCAAGCTCGCTAATGCCCATTACTCTACCCAACTCACCCAGTCCAAGTGAACCCCAACTCAACCCATGCCTAACCAAAACCGAGCCACTACACCCACCCAATCGGACCAACCCGGTCCAATCCGACGCAATCCGGTCCAACTCAGACCCAACCTTGTTCAACCCGGTTCAGCCCCAACTCGGTCTAACCCAACCCAACTCAGACCTGCCACCCGACCCCAACCCGGTTCAGCCCAAACCAAGTTCAACCCGAGTCAGCCCAAGTTAACCTGGGTTCATCCCGAGTCAACCCGAACCAACCCAATCCGGTTCAACCTGTGTGCTACCGGGCCCAACCATAGTCAACTCAACCCGGTCCAATCCCAACCCGACTCAACCCAATCTAGTCCAACTCAACCCATTTGACTCCAACCCAACCAAATCCCGAACCCAAACTCAATCCCCAGACCCAAACCTAGTACCCAACTCACCTTAACTCTTTGGTGGATAGATTATGTTAAATGCATTATGGATGTCCTCATCTTCCTATCTCATCACCATGGCTTATCCATCATAACATCACCCCCATGCTCTACCCCAACAATAACAGTATCCTCACACCCTCATATTCTAATACCCCAACAACAATACATCATACATCCCATAACAACATGCACATACCTCATACTCCCAACCGGTCCACCCACACATAAAACAAAAATAAGTTGCATTCCCCACCCATATTCTATATCCCAATAGCATGCCCACCATCATCTACAAAAACCCCATCAGACCATCCCATCCCATAGCTCAAAGCCCATGTATATATAGCCCTCATCTACATCAGACAATCCCATTCCATCTACAACTATGCCCATAGGTTCAAGCGACCATATCATCCCTCATACCCTTTACATATCACATATTCCTATTCGAGCCACCATTAGACCACCTCAACAATACCCTTTCCTCTTTGGATCTCATCCAGCCCTGACTCAACCCGGCTCAGCCATGTCCCAACACTACTCGACAAGATTCAACCCGCAACCCGCAGCCGCGACTCACCACGAGTTAACCCGAGTCAACCTGAACCTCATCCAACTCAACTCGTCCCTACTCAAGTTAAACCAGATTCAACCCAGACCGCGGCTCGGAACCCAATCCAACCCATTCCAGCTCAAACTCAACCGGTTCAACTCGAACCGTACTAACCCAACCCAATCCAGACTAGTCCAGTCCAACCCGACTTAACCCCGATTCAACTCACCCGGTCCATCCCGGACCGAACCCAACCCAAACCCATGACCAACTTGGCCTTGACCAAAACTCCGGCCCGTCCGGCATTGACCCACACCCGATGGTTCTTTTGGCCGTGACTCAACCCAATTTGACCTAGTCCAGCCTAGACTCAGTTGTAAGCCCAAGGATTTCCTGGGTTAATTATTCACCTTACCTTCTTGTTTTGATGCTAGCAAACTAAATTGATTAGCATTTATGGACTGATGTGTTGCTTTGAGGTGTTGTGTTTTATACTCGAATTTCATGTCATAATCGTCATTACACAGCTCTTCACAACACATGACTTGTGGATCAAGGATCAAAGGAACCAAGAGCTTGTAGCTACATTGGAGTCATTTTCATTTGAAGATGCTCAAGTAAAGAAGCTCATCATGAAGATCCCACAAGTTCCTAAGCAAGTGTTAAGAAGGAGCTTGGAGCTGAACATACCATTGGTAACACCTGATGCACCTCACTACATGCAATGAAGATTGGAGGATGTCACAAGAGCCAAGACAAGGTCAAGATATTCACCCAAGCGGAACAAGTCCAAGAAAGTGCAATGGAGCCAAGACATTACAAGAAGACTCATGGCTCTTATTTTTAGAAACTATTTGGAGTCCTCTTGATTTTATGTTTAAATGCACTTTCAAAAGCTTTTCAAATGGTTTTTATACTTAACATCTTACAACTTTGAAAACAATCAACACACCCAAAAATGTATTTCAAAACCTTGGACTTTAGCCCAAAGACCATAGCCCAAAAGCCCCTGATCTTTAAACTAAACATGAAATTTTATATAGGGCCGGTCGACCGGGCTATGTGGGGCGACCGCGGGATGGAACCTGAAAATCCAGGCCATCTCGAATTTTATCAGGCCGGTCGACCGGGTTAGGCCGGGCGACCACGGATGCGCTTCTGTTTCAAACAAAACAATCCAATTTGGTCTTGGGCAGGCGACCGTCGTGGGTCGGTCGACTGAGATAGGTTTATAAGCCAAATGTTTTGAGCAAACAGTGAGCCAGTCGACCATCGTGGGTCGGTCGACTGAGATAGGTTTATGTGGCCAGTCGACCGCGACGGTAAGAAATTTGAAAATAGAATAGGGCGCCCGATAGGGGCGCGCAACCGTTGTAGCTCGGTCGACCGTCGCGGTCGAACAAACTAGCCATTGGGGCGTTTTCTGCTTGACTTTTTCGAGCCGTTTATTTATAGTTTTACCCCGAACGCCGATAATTTCAAATACACTATATATACATCATTAAAACCTATATCTAGCAGCTTTTGAACATTTGAGAAAGATCAAAATCCCATTTCTCTTTGAGCTTCAACTTTTCATTCAAAAGCAAAAACCTCTTTGAACTTGTATTTCAACATTCTTTCAAGAAGCACACCATAGGGCTTTTATCTTTCTATCTTTTGGAGTGATTGTGAGCTTTCAACTTTGTAATCCAACTATTAAGAGGCATTGTGAGTTTTTTATTTTATTTGTTCTTCATGTGAGGGTCTCCTCTTTGGCCCGTGAAGAAAGGTGAATCATGTGCAAGGGTTTGATTCCCTTGTCAAGGTTTCGTACGAGGGGCTTCGCTTTGGCCCTTGAGAATGGAAAAGCAAGGGTTTGTTCCCTTTGGAGATGAAGGAGTCGGGTGTATGGCTTTACAATTTTAGTGGAGATCCCAAAGAGGTAAACTTGGAAGAGTGGAGTAGGTCAAGTTGTGACCGAACCACTATAAATCTTGTGTTCCTTGTGGATGTCTCTTTTCCTTCTCTCTTGCACGTGTGGTGAATGGTAATCACTGACCTAACTTGTTTTTGTGCTTTTAATTGAACAAGGGTTAGTAAATGCACTTGACTAAATTATTTAAACCCTAAGTATTATAATATCCATTTGAATAAGGTTAGCTAAATGTGCTTAATTAGAAAGTTTAAATCCTAGCTTTCATTGATATACATATTTGAACAAGGGTTAGTGAAATCCCACTAGGCAACCCAAGAGGGGGGTGAATTGGGTTTCTTTAAAAAACTTATTCTCTTTAAAAACTCTTTACCAAAATTATCCTAGTTTTAACTTTTCTCAATTAAGTTAGTTTGATTGATTAAGCTTAATAGTAATGATGTAAACTTTATTCCCTAGCTGATTTTATAACTTGATTAGAATGATGAGAGGCTAAATTAGCAAGAGATGAATATGCAATTTCAACTTAAGTGATAATCACTCACTCAAGCAAGGATATGAATATTAAAGCACCTGCAAGAGAGAGTAAGAGAGATGTGTAACAATCACCATTCAAGAGGAGGTAGAGAGACAAGAGGCTTTGACACAATGGCTTTTATAGTGGTTCGGTCTTAAACCCAAGACTTACTCAACTCTTCTCAAGTTTGCTCTCCTTGAGGTATCCACTATCTTCCAAGGAACTTAAATACGGCGTTCCTTTCGCCTTGTACAATCCGAGCGTCCAAGCTCCAAGGGTCTTAAATACGGCGCCCCTTGTTGCCAAATACAATGAAGAGAAGAAGATGTTGCTCACTTGCCTCTAGATAGGCTAATACAAAGTAAAGCTCACAATGCACTCTCAAAGATGATTAAAAGTAATGCCTAAACCAATCTCAAATGATTTTCTCAAATCAAGGCAAAGGAGGTTGGTGAGAGAAAATTAACCCAAAAATAGTTTCAAGTAGTTTTCTAGGGTTCTTTAGAGTTGGAGCATATTCATGTAGTGTTTTGGACCCTTTGAATGGGTATATATAAGGGTGTCAATTTTGGCTCGGGCTAGGAGGCTCGCTCGGGCTAGGAGGCTCGCTCGAGCTCGGCTCGAATCCTTAACGAGTCGAGCCCGAGTTAGGCCAGGCTCGGCTCAGCTCGGCTCGTTAAAGCTCGTTAAGAATTTAATATATTTAAATATATATATTATATATTGATATATACGTTAAAAGGGTTGTCCATGGAGTGAAAGGGGGGGTAAAATATGTCACTTCATTTTTGGAACCCCATTTGTTACTAGGACCACCCCCCATAGTGTAAAAAAAGTAGACAAATTACACTAGTAGGGCTGTCCAGGGCCTGACTGAGCCGAGCCGAGCCGAGCCTGGTTTGAGCCCGAGCCCGAGCCGAGCCTCACTTGTGAGGTTAACGAGCCGAGCCGAGCCTGGCCAAGCTTGGCTCGTTTACACCCCTAGGTATATATGAAGTCCCAACTCCATGTGACCGTTTGGGAGGCAAAACAGTCAAAACTGGGTCAAATAGTCAACTAGCCGTTGGCTCTCCAACGGCTATATTTTTTTGGAAAAATACACTGCTCGGAGTTCCGAGGGTATTCTCGGAGTTCCGAGCTCGGAGCTCCAAGAATAATTCTCGGAGTTCCGAGACTGGATTTCCAGCAATCAGTGTCCAACTTCAAAAATTCACATCTCCTTTGTTTCTCATCGAATTTCGACGTTCTTATACTCTACGGATATGAGAAAAATGAGAGCTATTTGTTAAAAATAGTTTCAAAAATATTTGAAAATGTTTCAAACAAGTTATGATAGGATTTAGTTGCTGGTCCAGGTTGTTCACTTGGAACTCCATTTTATTCAATGTTGTGTCGAATGCCATATGGGACCCAACATGTTAGTGCACCACCATGGCCATTCACTTATCTATTTAAGTCCTTAAATGGTGTGTTAGTCTCTTTGAAAAATATATTTTTAGGGGTTTTAAGGTGTGCCTTGATCAAGAAAAAATACAAGAGAGAAAGGTGATACATACTACCATTCTAAGTACTCTTAGTCCATTGATGGCTAATCAACCTCAGTCCATTGACGTCTAATCAACCTCAGTCCATTGATCAATGGACTAATCAACCTCAGTCCATTGATGGCTAATTAACCTCAGTCCATTGATGAATGGGTCACTTGTTGCCTTAGATAGGCTTGTGGATATTATAGTTGGATGCTCAGTATGTGATTTATGATATATGGATATATAGGATATCTGCCCAGTAAGGGGCATTTTATGGATTATTTTGTTTTTCATGTCTCAGAGATTGTGTGATAATATCTATTGGTGTGGTGATGAGCTCTTGTTCCTCACACCCATCATTTGTGTATCTTTGTCATGTAGTTGTGATGTGAAGAGGATGTCTCTTCCATCATTCATTCATGTATATGGAAACTATTCCTGTCTCATCTTATATATACATGAGTTCTTTTGGTTGCCATGGATATGTTCTCCTGTGGTTGTTTATTATTTTGGTATCCATGTGTTTGTTAGACTATAGTTGTTTCAACTTTATAATCCTATGATTAATAATCTTCCATTCTAATTCAAAGTGTACTTCTCATTTGAATGGAGCAAAAATTAAAATGAGTAAGGTGATTAAAAATCATGGGCTTATGTGCTAGAGTCAAATATATTTAGATTAATTGAACATAATCAGGGGGACTTGTCACTTATAAATGTATAATCATTTAGGTCAAACAAACTTAAACTCAAAAGTTATGTTATAGTTCTGAGCATTTTCATTCTCAAGAAGAGACTTCTCAGCCCTATAACAAGAAATCCCCATCAAAATGCAACTTGTAAACTTAAATGATTAAATCATAGATCTGAGCATATCTTTGTTCAGGTAGATACTTATCTGCCTTCAAAAGTTATAAATAAAGCCGAAGTGTTCAAATCATTCACCTTGCATCATTGTACCTTGTCATGCCCTCCAACACAGGTTTCACCTAGGGCCTATGATAAATTCATAGGGGGAGATCTCAATGGTTATATATTCATGATTATATAGATCAATGTGATGTGCTTACTTGGTGTATTGCCCCTCTTGTTGTGCTTAACTTTCAAATCAGTTGATAAAAAAAAAAAATTGGCTTATCATGCATTTCACTTTTGTTTTTCTTTGATAAGCATCCTTTTAGAGCTTAATTGTATTATCATGTACAAGGCACATAACTTAGCAAAGCTATTATTTATCTTGACACCCCACTTGCACTTTCACTTGCTGATTCCTACCTTTTTTATGTTGCCAAAAGAGGGAGAATTTTAGGAATTGATTAGGTAGTCCAACTGTATATGCACCATATGTTTTACAGTTATTAAGTATACTTGTGCATATAGTGAGGGAGAGCTATGCCCTATTGTGTATATCATATCATGCTTATTCATCTATTGGTTGATATCTCCTTCCTCTCTAATCAATTTGTTTGCCATCATAAAAAAGGGGGAGAATGTAAGCCCAAGGGTGCACATGGGTTGATTCATTCACCTTACCTTCTTGTTTTGATGCTAGCAAACACAAATTGATTAGCATTGATAGACTAATGTGTTGCTTTGAGATGTTGTGTTGTATGCAAAACTTTCATGTCACAATCGCCATTACACAACTCTTCACAACACATGACTTATGGATCAAGTATCAAAGGAACCAAGAGCTTACACCTACAGTGAAGACATCCTCATTTGAAGATGTTGAAGTAAAGAAGCTCATCATGAAGAAGATCCCACAAGTTCCCTAAGCAAGTGTCAAGAAGAAGCTTGGTGTTGAACAACTCATTGGTAACACCTCATGCACCTCACAAGCAGTGAGGATTGGAGGATGTCACAAGAGCCAAGACAAAGTCAAAATGGACACCCAAACCGAAGAAGTCCAAGAAAGTGAAAAGGAGCCAAGACATTCCAAGAAGACTCATGGTTCTTATTTTTAGAATGTATTTGGAGTCCTCTTAATTTTATATAAAATGCACTTTCAAAAGATTTTGAAAATGGTTTTTACACTTAACATTTTACATCTTCGAAAACCATCAACACACCCAAAAATGTGTTTTAAAACTTTGGACTAAAGCCCAAAGACCATAGCCCAAAATTTCCTGTATTTTAAACATAAAATGAAATTTCACTCAAGTCCGGTCAACCGAACTATGCCGGGCAATCGCGGGATGGAACCTGAAAATCCAGGCCATCTAGATCTCTATCGAGCCGGTCGACCGGGGCAAGCCGGGCGACCGCGGATACGTTTCTGTTTGAAACAGAAACAATCCAGTATGGTGTGGACGATCGACCTCCATGGGTTCGGTCGACTGCGATAGTGTTTTGAGAGAAAAGTTAATTCAAACAGTAAGCCCTCCCCGGGCGACCGCCATTGGGCTTGTCGACCGCGTGGGTATGAATTTTGAATTTCAAAAGAAGAGCTCGATAAGGGCAGGCGACCGCCGTGCCTCGGTCGACAGCCGCGACTGAGAAATAGATTCGTTGGGGCTTTCGCAGGTTGACTTTTTCAACCCTGTAAATTACAGTTTTACCCCCGAACGGTCATATTTCCGTGTGGGCTATATATACACTCTCATAAACCTTTCTACATAACCTTTTGCAAGATCAAATCCCATCTTCTTGAACCTAAACTTTTATATGAAAGGTTAAACCTCTTTGAACTTGTAATTTTACATTCTATCAAAAGGATCTCCATAGGCTTTATATTTGTATATATTCCTTGGAGAGTTTGTGAGCTTTAAATGTTGTAATCAGCCTATCAAGAGGCATTGAGAGTTTCTTTTTATTTCTTCATTCTATATTTGAGGGTCTCCGATTTGGCCCGAAAAGAAAGGTAAATCAATTGTACGAGGAAGGTGTCATCGGAAAGGCTTCGTGCAGAAAAGGGTGTGATCCCTTTGAAGAAGGAGTTGGTCTAAGGCTTTGAGATTCGCCCTTTGAAGAATCTTATTGGTTAGTGAAGAATCCCGAGGAGGAAAAGTTGGACGAGTGGAGTAGGTCAAGTTATGACTGAACCACTATAAATCTTGTGCCTTGTGGATGCTTTCTTCTTCTCCTTCTCATTTGCACATTGTGGTGATTGGTAATCTCTAACCCAACTTATGTCTATGTTTTAATCGAACAAGGGTTAGTGAATGCATATTTAAAGTAACATCTAAACTCTTGCTCTTAATATCCTTATTGATTGATCAAGGGTTAAACTTGTTAAGGCTTAATGTGTAAATCGCTTTTAGTAACTCAATTAATTATGCCCAAAATTTTTAAGTAGCCAATTCACCCTCCCCTCTTGGGTTGTCACCTTGTATTTCAATATTAATATGCGAAGTATGTGACATGCATCCTAAAATCTAATTTCAATGTAATCTATAATGTGTATCTTGATTTTCTTGATTTTGTTTGGATTCAATCTATGTGAATGTTCTCCTAAAATTCTAATTTGATTGATATCCTATATATTTTAAGAATTTGAAAATAAAGAAGAATAAGAAAAACTACTCTATAAACCCCACTGAGTTTGTGTAGGGCCGACTCGTGATTGGTATGCCATCAACCATCTAAGCTGCCAACGTACCCAAGCCTCACTGGGATCAGAGTCGACGTAGTTCGGTGCCTAAACTAAGCTATATGCCTAAACATCTAGGACACCAATCTAAATTGGACCAACTGTTTCAATAGTTTAACGAAATTCTTTTGATTCAAGTTGAGTGGCTTTTATTATCGTAGGACTTCATCTAAGATGCTATATGGTCCTATCTAAGTGCAAGACATTCCCAATACTAATGCAGGTGAACCTACATCATAGGTTAACTAGGCTTGTTCTATAGGGAAATGGGGTAACTAGTGTAACTAGACATATGACTCGATTGCTAATAATAGCAATCGGTCGTGATGAGGCTGAACTCCTAACTCTAAGACACCCTAAAACCTAAAACACAACGTGACGTAAGTGTTCTTATGGGGCCCGAAAGGTTCCTACAATGGGAGACCGCAATCCAACGGTTCCAAAGATACGGATTAAATTAATTCAGTTATCTAGAATTAACAATTTTTAGTTCTTTAAAGGTTTTTGAATCCTAAAATCTAAGGAATACCAATGGCTCTAATACTGGCAAGTTTCAGCCTTGATTGCATCCACGGAAGGGAATCATGCTTTCCACCCTTGCATAATTTAGCACGTAAGTTATAGTATATTATTGCCTGGCATGTTTCTCAGGATTTTTGTGGACAGTAGACCTCAGAGCCAATAACGTACTATAAGTTAAATGCTCAAATTATCAAGGATTGATCACAATTAGTATGCGATTATGAATGCGATCTTGGCGGTTAAACTATTATAGCATTACAAATTTGCAAAGGAAATCAATGATTCCTAAGGTTTCTATTTCGATAGTTTAAAGATTGAATACATGATGTAGCATTAGAATTCTCTGGAAATTTTTATAACAATTTGAATTTATTTCGATTTCTTAAGGATTTAAAAAAAATTCAGTTCAGATTATAGAATTCCGCATAAAATTATAGCAAATCTAATCGAACTAAGTTGAAATTTTTATAATGGCTTTCTCTTGACCAAAGAAGATAACTGTAAAAGTTTCATGGATTTTAACAGTGTTTTGCTATCAGTTTTTCAATGTTGAAGATATAGGTCCAGATTATAAATTTACACATAAACTTATAGAAAATCTAATCGAAATAAGCCAAAATATTTACAATAGCTTTCTCTTGACCAGAGAAGATTACTGTAAAATTTTCATAGATTTTAAAGATAATTTACTATCGATTGTTGATTTTAAAGATATTTGTCCAGATTATGAAATTACACATAAACACATAGTAAAGATAGTCCGAATCAATCCAAACTTTGTGAGGAAATGTCATTGCACAAGTAAACCTCAGTAAAATATTTTCAGAATTGTTTATTCCAATTTGCTATTTGTTCCAGATTTAATATGGCATGCTTGATTTGGCATAAAAACTCATTAGACATATCTAACATCAACCAAAAATTTTAAAATTTCACTAGAGATCAGATCAGGTTTTAGTTACTTCTCATCCAAATTTTACTTCTGGAAACCCTATAAAATTTTCAAAAATAGGTTTTTTTCCAAAAAATGCCCCCTGAATTAAATAAATTGTTAAACCCCTTAAATTAAATCCAAAATTCTTCAAACAATTTGTACTATTTCAAAACCATAAAAGTACGTTATGTTTCAATTTTCATTGATTGTGGATCTGTTTTGACATCTTTTTAAATTTGATCTTTGGAATTTTACCCCTTTAAGGGTAAGGTTCAAAGGGTCAAATCGCGGTCAAAACGAAGTCAAAATTCCTAAAAATTCAAGATTTCTGTACTTTTTAATACACAAAAGACTCAGAGATTGAAAAATTCAAAAAATTGGAAAGGCTTATTAGAATTGATTTGTAAAATGGCTTTAAACCCTCTTAAGTTGAAAAATCAGATTTTAATATTAAAAAAATAGATTTTCCAAGAAATATTTCAGATTATGAAATAACCTAAACCTGATCTCATCTTGTCTAAATTTCACATGCAAACACTTTCATCTTCATAACTTTTCAAAGAAAATCACAAATTCACTCCTAGCATGCTTCTAATTTAAGCTACATGAAAGAGGGTTTTGGAAGACCAACCTTGTTGGCTCTCCTTGTCTCTAGGGTAAGTAATCCTTGGATATACGCTTTGACTTACCCTTTTTATCGCAAAGAAAATTACGAAGAATAATAATATAGCCTCCAATATGTTGAATATTCTTAGTAGTCTTTTAATATTTAAATATCATACAAAAGTTTTCAAAAGATTGTGAGTTTATTTATTATATTTACTGGAATTTTTTATTTACAATTACTTATTTTCACTTGTATGAAGGAGATACGATCAAATGAACTCCTCGGAAGCTGAAATTGTGTAGTAAGATGAATTGGCCCAGAAAACTCATATTATGATTTGTTTCGGATTTGTTGTGCTTGTTTTTATATTCTTTATAATTTATCTTTGAATCGGACAGAACATAAATAAATATATTTAAATAGTAAATTTCAGAGATAATGTGTGAAATTTCTATTGTGGTTTAATATTACTGTGAGCATATTATAGTGATAATTTGGAATGATTTAGAGCATGTTTGCTATATGTTGCTTTGTAACAGTATCAATCTGGTCTGATTTTGTAAAAATCATGTAATCCTTAAGTCATTTGAATAGAAACCTTAAAAATCATTAACTTCCTTTATAACTGGCTAATCTAGGTCATTTTAGATGAGAGGGTTGTATTCATAATCGTTTCTTCATTGCGATCAACCCTTGACATTTTAGCATCTAAATCTAAATATATTGTTGGCTCCGAGGTCTTTGTCCACGAAAATCCTGAGAAAATGCCAGGCAACAGTATATCATGATTTATTTGCCGAACTGTGTAAGGGTAGAAAGCACAATTCCCTTCCATGAATTCAACTCATGTAGGAAAATAACTAACCCTTAGAGCCTTAGATTTTTCCTAAATTTAAGGTGTTAGGAACCCTTAAAAGAATTAAAAATTATTAACCTAATAATTTGGGTTGGGTAAACTAATGTTCAAGTCAACTCGTAGGAACCTTTGGAGCCGCTTTAGGAACATTTACGTCATATTGTGTTCTAGGTTTTAGGGTGCCCTAGAGTTAGGAGTCCATCCTCATCACGGCCGATTGCTATTATTAGCAATTGACCTTTAGAATAGTTTCACTAGTTAACCATCTTTTTCCTGTAGGACAAGCCTAGTTAACCTAGGATGTAGGACCCACTTGCATTAGTTTAGGGAGCATCTTGTACTTAGATAGGGCCATATAGCATCATAGATGGAGTCCTAGGATAAAAAAAATCTACTCAAATTGAACTAAATAATCTCTCTTTAACTTTCAAAACAGTCAGTACAGTCTAGATTGGTATCCTGGATGTCTTAGGCATGCAGCTTAGTTTAGGCCACCAAACTACGTCGACTCTGATCCCAGTGAGGCTTGGGTACGTAGGCAGCTTGGATGCTTGATGACATACCAATCACAAGTTGGCCCCACACACAATCAGTGGGGTTTTTAAGGGTAGTTTTTATTTTCTTTTATCATTTAAAACCATAAATTAAAATTGATTAAATCACTTAGGACTTTTCCCCAAATTAGAATTTAGGAGAACTTTCACATATATTGAAACCAAACGAATTAAGAAAATCAAGATACACATTAGGAAATACATTGAAATTAGATCTTAGGATGCATGTCATATAGTTCGCACATTAATATATAGTTGAATGAGCCATTTAAAAGAAATTCAAGCGAGTTAACTTTTGTAATTGAAGACCGGATTATTGGGCAAGAATGGTGCATGTGGTGGTAACTCCCCATACCTTCCATTCTCGTAATCAGGTAATGAATCTAGATCACTTCCACTGTAGTGTCCGAGTGGATACTAAATCTCTTAGCTAGGTAGCGACTCTGTCATTCTCTTTTGCATGAAATTTGGATTGCTTTAGTGATCCCAGGTTCACGGAAAAGATGAATTAAATCAATAATAATAATAAAAAATGGCACACGCCATTCGCGTGGATACGAGAGACCAAGAGAGAGGGAGGCAGGTCACGCGTCGTGCCCCTCTCCCGGGATCAGGTCCCACAGGTATAGTTACGAGACTTAATAGAACTTTACTCTACATGGTAAGATCCATGATGTCTCTTGCTAACCTACCTACATATTTCTAGAATGAATCCCTTCACACTAATGTCCTGTAGACACCCCATTTTGACCGTATCCTAAACCTTTCATGATTGAGTAAAACCCTATCAAACCACTGAATTAGGGTCCCAAATTTCACCCCAGGCTAGTTTAGGGTCCCGTGTAGGTCTCTGCAAATTTTTGTCAAAATCCGAGCATATTTGCCTAGCCAACGAGCCAGGAGAGTACCGTAGTGTAAACCAGAAAATGGGGGTGAATTTATCCTGAACAGTTTAGCTCGTGGTCCAAATGGGACACGAATCGAGTGTGCGATCATCAATTTCCGTGGGCCTTATAAAAAAACTGCGCGCCTCATCAAGTGGGGGTGCGGATATCAGCATTTTTACTTTGATATATAAAAAAAAATCAAAAGAATTAGAGGCACTGTTCATTTTCATCGAAAAACAGAGAGAGAGAGAGAGAGAGAGAGAGAGGAAGAGAGAGCGAGAGGATTTTTTTTTTAAAACCCTAACCCATTCCATTGATTTTCTCCAGCCTGGCACCGGTAAAAGCTCCGGCTGGCCTCATTTTCTTCCCTAATCTATCTTATTCTTCTTCTTAGCTAGTTTTAAGCCATAGATCCAAGTTTCTTAAACCTTGATTCTAGATCTAAGAACCTCTAACCCTCTGTATTTCTTCCTCAACCTCTTGACCATTACAGATCTCTGTGGTACCCTGATCCCGCGAGAGGGGTGTGGGGCGCGAGCCGCCGCTCTCTCTCTCTTGGTCTCTCGTATCCACGCGATTGGCGTGTGCATTTTATTATTGATTTGAATTAATCTTTCCTGTGAACTTGGGATCACTAAGGCAATCCGAATTCCACACGAAAGAGACTGACAGAGTCGCCACCTAGATGTGGGATCTAGGACCCGTAATTAACCAGAAATCTAGACTCGCTACCTGGTTACGAGAATGGAAGGTATGGGGAGTTATCCACCACATGCACCATTCTTGCCCGATAATCGGTCTTCGATTCCAAAAGCTAACTCTTTTAAATTTATTTTAAATGGCTCATTCAACTCTATGTTAATGTGCGAACTAAGTGACATGCATCCTATGATCTAATTTCAATGTGAATCCTAAATGTGTATCTTGATTTATTAATTTGTCTGGATTCAATCTAAGTGAAAGTTCTCCTAAAATTCTAATTTCATGGAAAGTCCTAAGTGATTTGATTAAGCATTTACAAGAAAATTAATATACAAAACACCACAATTTGTTTGTGGTGCCGACTCGCGGGTGGTATGCCATCAGACATCCAAGCTGCCTACGTACCCAAGCCTCACTGGGATCAGAGTCGACGTAGTTCGGTGCACCTAAGCTAAGTTACATATGCCTAACTCAACTAAGACACCGACCTAGACGGGATTGACTGTTTCAACAGTTTTAGGAGAAGTTATTTAATTCAAGTTGAAGATTTTATTATCTTAGGATTTCATCTAAGATGCTATATGATTCTCATCTAAATGCAAATGGTCCCTTAGACTAATGCAGGTTTGCCTTACATCCTAGTTTACTAGGCTTGTCCTAGGGAAAGATTGGGTGACTAGTGTAACTAGACCTATGGCACGGTTGCTATACATAGCAAGCGTCCGTGATGAGGCTGGACTCCTAACTCTAGGACTCCCTAAAACCTAAGACTCCCTAAAACTTAGGACACGACACGACACCGGTGTTCCTAAATTGGGCTCTAAGGGTCCTTACGACGGAAACCATAATCCAATGGTTCCGAGAGACACGAGATGAATCGAGATGATGAATAGTGTGAGGGAATGGGAAAGATAGAGAAAGGTGCGACTGAACTTGGGAGTGCCAAATTGCCTACGTACCCCGTGATGGGGATCAAGCCACACGTAGTTCCACTGGGGAGGTTGCTTGGATTTTGGAAAACAGGTTTGGTATTTGGATCAGGAATCGGGTTTGTATTTGAGCATTGGACTTGAGATTCAAAAACATTGATATAGCAATGGGATTTTGGAATTGGGAATTTGCATCAAAGAATTGAGCATATTGGAATCATCAAGGGTTTGAATTTTCGGAATTCAAAGTGGGCGGGCTTATGAGATTCGGCCAAATGGATTCAGACATGCGACTCGGATTGTGTTGGGATATGACTTGGTTGGATTGGGTTAATGGTTAGGGTCAAGTGAGTCGGGTCTAAGTTAGGAGCAAACCCGAGACTAGCCATGGTCTAACTAGGAGGAAGCAGGGTACAAACCAGGGTGCGGACCAGGGTGCACCAGGGTGCGAACCAGCAGGGAACCAGGGTGCGAACCAGCAGGGGAACCAGGGTGCAACCAGCAGGGAACCTGGGTGCAACCAGCAGCGAACCTGGGTGCGAACCAGCAGGGAACCAGGGTGCGAACCAGCAGGGGAACCAGGGTGCAACCAGGAGGGAACCTGGGTGCAACCAGCAGCGAACCTGGGTGCAACCAGGGTCTAACCAGAGTGCGAACCAGCAGGGAACCAGGGTGCGAACCAATATCGAACCAGGGTGCGAACCAGTAGGGAACCAGGGTGCAACCAGCAGGGAACCAGGGTGCAACCAGTAGGGAACCAGGGTGCAACCAGCAGGGGAACCAGGGTGCGAATCAGTAGGGAACCAGGGTGCAACCAGCATCGAACCTGGGTGCAACCAGCAGCGAACCTGGGTGCAACCAGGGTCTAACCAGAGGCTAACCAGGGGGAAAACGGACCCTACATGCTTCCTAACATGGTTTTTCTTTTAAAGTAAAAGATATGCATGAAAACAGACCCTACATAGAATTGAAATAAATGCCTACCTCTTTGGAAACCCACTTTGTGTTTGATTTTTCTTTGATGTTAATTCCTTGAAGATGATTCCTTGCTTGATAATGACTGCTTTTGATATATATCACCCAACGTATAAAATCACCCGATCCGGCAAGGATGGCCGAACCCTTGAAGAGATGAGGGAGAGGGATGAATTTTCTAAGAGAGGGGTTCTTTTTCTTTTCTTTTTTTTCCTTCTTTTCTTTGGTGAGATGAGAGGGTATTTATAGGAGAATGGGATAGGAGGTTAGGTGAGGTTAGGTGAGGTTAGGTAAGGTTAGGTGAGGTTAGGTGATGTTAGGTGAGGTTAGGTGAGGTTAGGTGAGGTTTGGATGGTTATGATGGGAGGAGAGGTTAGGTGAGGTTAGGTGAGGTTTGAATGGTTAGGATGAGAGGAGAGGTTAGGTGGTTTTGGATGGTTAGACCCAGGTCATGATCTGCCATTGATCTAACGATTTACGGAAATCGGGTCTCGGAATGGAATCAGGGTCCGGGCTATGAAGTGACCCTAGCTTATTTTGTCCCGATTGATGATCCGTAAAGTCAGATCAAGATATTAATGACCTAAAACATATAAATCAATGATAGAGGGGGTTCTCACATGGATTTAACACACTAATTTATTTGTTGATTAAAACAAAACAAAATGGGGTGTCTACAGATGCCCCTCTTTGGTAGAGATGACGTAGTCATTGAATACCAAAGTTAAAAATGACAGAACCATTTTGCGTAGTTTTAATCGACAAAGGACTCTCTAGATACAACTCACCTTAACATAATGCAAAACCTTAGATGAAACCCTAGAACTTGAATAATAATAAAAACTCGATGCGGCGCCGTTCACAAACGGGTAATTAGAGAATGAGATATCATTTTCGAATGGATTCTGAAGGGAAAGGACAAAGATCGCTCTCAAACAATTTTTAGAAGGAGATGAGACGCCGCTCACAAGCGGGTTCAACGAGGATAAGAAGCATTCCCAAATGGACTTGGATAATGAGGCACCGTTCACAAACGGCCTCAAGGAGGATAGAAAACCATTCACAAATGGACTCGAGAAAAGAGGCACCGTTCACAAACGGGCTCAAGGAGAAGACAAGACCATTCACAAATGGACTCGAGAAATGAGGCACCGTTCACAAACGGGCTCAAGGAGGACGATACCATTCACAAATGGATTCGAGAAAAGAGGCTCCGTTCACAAACGGGCTCAAGGAGAAGACAAGACCATTCACAAATGGACTCGAGAAAAGAGGCACCGTTCACAAACGGGCTCAAGGAGAAGACAAGACCATTCACAAATGGACTCGAGAAATGAGGCACCGTTCACAAACGGGCTCAAGGAGGACGATACCATTCACAAATGGATTCGAGAAAAGAGGCACCGTTCACAAACGGGCTCAAGGAGAAGACAAGACCATTCACAAATGGACTCGAGAAATGAGGCACCGTTCACAAACGGGCTCAAGGAGGACGATACCATTCACAAATGGATTCGAGAAAAGAGGCACCATTCACAAACGGGCTCAAGGATAAGACAAGACCATTCACAAATGGACTCGAGAAATGAGGCACCATTCACAAACAGGCTCAAGGAGAAGACGAGACCATTCACAAATGGATTCGAGAAATGAGGCACCGTTCACAAACGGGCTCAAGGAGAAGACAAGACCATTCACAAATGGACTCGAGAAATGAGGCACCGTTCACAAACGGGCTCAAAGAGGACACGAGACCATTCACAAATGGACTCAGAAAATGAGGCACCGTTCACAAACGGGCTCAAGGAGAAGATGAGACCATTCACAAATGGACTCAGAGAATGAGACACCTGTTCACAAACGGGTTCGAAGAGAAGACGAGACCATTCACAAATGGACTCGAGAAATGAGGCACCGTTCACAAACGGGCTCGAAGAATTTAGGGATTTTTTTATGAACTTGAATTTGACGTAGGAATGGATTTTTATTTTTATTTTTTAATTAAGGATTTGGATTTGATAAATTTTTTTATTTTTGGAAAATGAGGTACCGTCCGCAAACGGGCTCAAGGAGAAGATGAGACCATTCACAAATGGCCTCGAGAAAAGAGGCACCGTTCACAAACGGGCTCAAAGAGGACATGAGACCATTCACAAATGGACTCAGAGAATGAGAAACATGTTCACAAACGGGTTCAAGGAGAAGACGAGACCATCCCCAAATGGCCTCGAGAAAAGAGGCACCGTTCACAAACGGGCTCAAAGAGGGCATGAGATTTTTCATGAACTTGAATTTGACGTAAGATTGGGTTTGTTTGAATCGGGGATTGGTTTTGATGAATTTTTTATTTTTGGGAAATGAGGTACCGTCCGCAAACGGGCTCAAGGAGAAGACGAGACCATTCACAAACGGCCTCGAGAAATGAGGCACCTTTCACAGAAGGGCTCAAAGAGGACATGAGATTTTTCATGAACTTGAATTTGACGTAAGATTGGATTTGTTTGAATCGGGGATTGGATTTGATGAATTTTTATTTTTGGGAAATGAGGTACCGTCCGCAAACGGGCTCAAGGAGAAGACGAGACCATTCACAAATGGGCTCGAGAAATGAGGCACCGTTCACAAACGGGCTCGACGACACAAGATAGCTTTGATTGATGAATTCAACAATGAAAAATTTAGAGATTTTTATGAATTTGAATTTGACGTAGGATTGGATTTTTTGAATTGGGGATTGGATTTGATGAATTTTTGATTTTTTGAGAAATGAGGCACCGTCCACAAACGGGCTCAAGGAGGACATGAGACCATTCATAAATGAACTCAGAAAATGAGGCACCGTTCACAAATGGGCTCAAGGAGAAGACGAAACCATTCACAAATGGACTCGAGAGATGAGGCACCGTTCACAAACGGGCTCAAGGAGAAGACGAGGCCATTTGCAAATGGGCTCGAGAAAAGAGGTACCGTTCACAAACGGGCTCGAAGAATTTAGAGATTTTCCATGAACTTGAATTTGACGTAAGATTGGATTTGATGAATTTTTTATTTTTTTGAACTCAATGAAATCGGGGATATTATGGATCGTGCCCGACAAAGATGTTGGAAACTAGGACTTTGACGAATGATGAAACGGCAAACCTTTGGAACGAAGAACCATTACTAGCAAGAATGGATTAGGAACATTTTTATGAAACTTCAACAAGATTTTTCTCAAAGAGACTGCTGGTCTTGTCTTCTGGGGATTTTGATAACTGAAACCTTGAACAAGACATTTGAGATTGGTAATTTAGAACAACGACTCTCTTGGATATTAACATGGAAAAGCGGGATCTGCTTCTTGACAGGTGTTTAGATAAACATTTCTTGACCAGGATAACTAACCGGAAGGGAATTATGAATTTGAATGGTTCATCTTTCTGAGAAATTGGCTCAACCACCATTGCATCTGAGGTTCTTCCAAGCTTAAGGTGCCTTCCTGGGGTATGATCTTTTTACGGAAGCTGGGCTTTCTGATGTTTCTACTTCTGAATTTTTCTGAGCTGATCTTCTTTGAAATGAAGTTGTTTGACTAAATTCTCGAGCTCTTTCAGGTATAATTGCAGGGAGCTGCCTAGGCCGGGCCTCCTTCACCAAGACAGTTACATCATTTGGACATAGGAACGACGATTGACTCTTTCTAAAGAGAAAACTTAGATGAAAGGCACTACTCAAAGGATTGAGCAGCCCTGAAGGAGTGAACTTAGAATAACAAAGATTGACTGACTATACTGACAAACACAGTGATGCTTCTGACTTAGTTAATATTTTGTTTGGTAAGTCTATCCTTTCGAGGAATAGTTTTTCAATTGGTAAACACTGGACTTTTTCCTTAAAACAGTAATGCCTCAAGGATTTAATTACGCCCCCTAAGATTGCTTAGCTTCAATGCCCCCAGTTTTGAGGATATCACTTGAATTTGCTTGAACTTCAGTTGATCTTCAGTCTTGATACCAGCTGTAGCCTTCTTATACTGATTCTCTTACCGTGACCAAGTTACCTCTTCAGGGTTTTTAACTTGGCGGACCGCGCTAGCCTTAACTTTTGCCTGAACCACCTTTCTAGGTTTTCAATCCAGCAGGCTATCCCCTTAGCTTTTGCCTAAGCCGCCCTTTCGGGTTTTCAACTTAGCAGGGAAATGATCTTAAATTTTGCCTAGACCGCCCTTTCAGGTTTTCAGTCTAGCAGATCTTCAAACTCCGCTCTTTTTCTTATTCATCATTTTTTTTTTTTATTGTCTCGGGATCTAGCTCATTAGTTCTGAACACCAGAAGGACTTTTATAGGTAGGATAGGGCTTTTCAAAGAATGGCTTAAGGCTCAACAAAGATTTCGACCGAACCTGTGAACAGGTCGCCTACATATCCCAAGGTAGGAATCAGGTCGTGTGTAGTTCAGGGCGAATGCCCCTAGTTTGAAGATAAATTGTTTGAAGGTTAATTGATATTTTCCTTTTTTTTTTCTTTCTTTCTGGAATAATTGACCTCTCTTCTACTGGAACTTGTCCCTCTTTTTTTTTTTTTTTTTGAAATGATTGAATTTCTTTTCCTTTTTGAATCGACCGAACTCGGTTCAACCGAGTTGCCTACGTACCCCAGTATAGGGATCAGGTCTCGCGTAGTTTGGGGAAATGCCCCTGGTTTGATGGGTTTTCAAGAAAATTTTATTCAGGCTCGAAGGGTTTGCAAACCGGTATTCTTTTGACATTGGTTCTGATTTTGGGATTTATTCGGCCAAAGGGGGCCTTCCGATGTTCAGATTGGCTAGAGTCCGTCTGGTACTGATTATTTTTTTCTTTTTTTTCTCTTTTTTTTTTTTTTTCACGGAGTTTGACGGCATTTCCAGGTAAGATAATGGATTTTCTTCTTTCAAGATTCTAATGCGTGCTTTCGGCTTTCATAGAGCGAAACTTGTTCCTTGACATCCTCCATCTATGGATTTGTAACTCTTGATATCTGATGACCACTTTTCAATACTTGCTCTTGAACTTCTTATCTTGAATTTGTTGGCTTCATGTTATGAATTTGAGAACCAAGGTCATTGATTGGAAATATGAAAGTTATTTCCACTCTATGCCCCTTGCATAGCATATGATATTCACTTCATTCTTTCTTGAACCTTCTATCTGGGTCTTTCTCTTGACATTAATGGTAACGCTTACGGGACCATCTTTTTATCCTCAAAACGGGTTTACCAATTCTTCACACTCTTCAGAGGGTAATGTATTTTCAATCGGCATTTATTGGATCAAGGTTTCAGTGCCAGTGTTTACCACTTCAATTTCATCTTTGAAAGGCTGAGATTGGCGCTCCTCCTCTTGTTCAAGTAATCGTTGTGACTCAAGTGGAGTTTCGTCAATTTTGTTCTCATTTGAGGAGGGAGTCTTATTTTAAGATCAGAAGCACACTTAAGAAATAGACACAAGTGAACTATTGGAACTGAAACTTTATTTAAAGAAAAAGATACTACATCTGACAACCTATCCTGAACATGTTCAGGATTCACAACTCTAAATAAGAAAGGGAAACAGAAGATAACTTGCCTGGACTAGGCATTGACCTTTAACTGTAAGACCGGACTCAACAATTATACTGACCATGATGACTGACTCAACATAAAATAGTAAGTGACTAAAACTTTAACTGCTGCAACTGTTTGGCGTTGAAGACTCGGCGAAGGCTGGTTCGTTCTGAACATCATCATGGCTGATACTTTCAATTTTGGACAATGATGACTGATTCGCATAGGGAAATGCCCCTAGCTCAAGGATTCTGAGAGTGAACTCTGAAGGACTTAGCAAAATAATCTTGAAAAAGGTAGCCCCTAGAGGAGGAACAGACCAGGGGTACAAGCAAGATATCTGGACCAGGCATGATCAGATCATGAGAACGCATAATCGAAAGATTGTGAGATTCTGCATCTGCCAGTTAGGGGATGGCATGAAGATACGATCGAATCGTATGACAGAAGAACGAAAGACGCACGATCAAAAGATTAGATGAGATAGCATAAGATTGCTTTCAACGGATAGATCATGAATGACTAATCCTATGAGATCTTTGGAAATGATGGGATTTATATCCTAACTCAAAGGGAATTTTTTTTTCACATTTTATCAGTGTTACCTGAAGGCATCAACCTTAATCCTAATCTATCGGAGTGGAGAGAGAATCTCGACTCATGACTTTGTTCGTGCATATAAGGACCGATCGTGACCATTGGAAGATGGACCACGGTCTAATCTAGACACAAATGGGTAGGATATCCTAAACTAGGCTCACACATGTGATGCACATGTGTTCGTATACTACATGCATGTGTGGGTTAATCTAGGGGTAAGGCCAAGAGTTCCCTTAGCGCGAATCCATGTTCGATATACTGTACCAGTGTCCGGCGTATCAGTACGTGAACAATAGATCCGTTTACGCACCATAAAGGTACTAGGCTAAGGGTGGAATGCTTCTCTAGCACAGAGGCACCAGGTGATGAAATCCCAGTCAACCATGCTAGATAACACTCCGGGTTCCTAAAATAGGACGTGTGTGAATGTGAGATGCAAGGGTTTAGATGCAAGTGATGTAAGTGTGTGCAATAAGTTCGCGCAATCTATGATGCCTTCAGGTTTTGTTAAATTAAGTTCGAGTAAAATGTGATGAGAGAAAATAAAACAAGACAAACTAATCTAACAAGTATAGAGTTTTTATGAGCCAGTTAAATTAAATTCAAATGAATTATCTTTTGAAATTTTAATGAAGTTAGGTGGTCCCCAGCAGAGTCGCCAGACTGTGGTACCCTGATCCCGCGAGAGGGGTGTGGGGCGCGAGCCGCCGCTCTCTCTCTCTTGGTCTCTCGTATCCACGCGATTGGCGTGTGCATTTTATTATTGATTTGAATTAATCTTTCCTGTGAACTTGGGATCACTAAGGCAATCCGAATTCCACACGAAAGAGACTGACAGAGTCGCCACCTAGATGTGGGATCTAGGACCCGTAATTAACCAGAAATCTAGACTCGCTACCTGGTTACGAGAATGGAAGGTATGGGGAGTTATCCACCACATGCACCATTCTTGCCCGATAATCGGTCTTCGATTCCAAAAGCTAACTCTTTTAAATTTATTTTAAATGGCTCATTCAACTCTATGTTAATGTGCGAACTAAGTGACATGCATCCTATGATCTAATTTCAATGTGAATCCTAAATGTGTATCTTGATTTATTAATTTGTCTGGATTCAATCTAAGTGAAAGTTCTCCTAAAATTCTAATTTCATGGAAAGTCCTAAGTGATTTGATTAAGCATTTACAAGAAAATTAATATACAAAACACCACAATTTGTTTGTGGTGCCGACTCGCGGGTGGTATGCCATCAGACATCCAAGCTGCCTACGTACCCAAGCCTCACTGGGATCAGAGTCGACGTAGTTCGGTGCACCTAAGCTAAGTTACATATGCCTAACTCAACTAAGACACCGACCTAGACGGGATTGACTGTTTCAACAGTTTTAGGAGAAGTTATTTAATTCAAGTTGAAGATTTTATTATCTTAGGATTTCATCTAAGATGCTATATGATTCTCATCTAAATGCAAATGGTCCCTTAGACTAATGCAGGTTTGCCTTACATCCTAGTTTACTAGGCTTGTCCTAGGGAAAGATTGGGTGACTAGTGTAACTAGACCTATGGCACGGTTGCTATACATAGCAAGCGTCCGTGATGAGGCTGGACTCCTAACTCTAGGACTCCCTAAAACCTAAGACTCCCTAAAACTTAGGACACGACACGACACCGGTGTTCCTAAATTGGGCTCTAAGGGTCCTTACGACGGAAACCATAATCCAATGGTTCCGAGAGACACGAGATGAATCGAGATGATGAATAGTGTGAGGGAATGGGAAAGATAGAGAAAGGTGCGACTGAACTTGGGAGTGCCAAATTGCCTACGTACCCCGTGATGGGGATCAAGCCACACGTAGTTCCACTGGGGAGGTTGCTTGGATTTTGGAAAACAGGTTTGGTATTTGGATCAGGAATCGGGTTTGTATTTGAGCATTGGACTTGAGATTCAAAAACATTGATATAGCAATGGGATTTTGGAATTGGGAATTTGCATCAAAGAATTGAGCATATTGGAATCATCAAGGGTTTGAATTTTCGGAATTCAAAGTGGGCGGGCTTATGAGATTCGGCCAAATGGATTCAGACATGCGACTCGGATTGTGTTGGGATATGACTTGGTTGGATTGGGTTAATGGTTAGGGTCAAGTGAGTCGGGTCTAAGTTAGGAGCAAACCCGAGACTAGCCATGGTCTAACTAGGAGGAAGCAGGGTACAAACCAGGGTGCGGACCAGGGTGCACCAGGGTGCGAACCAGCAGGGAACCAGGGTGCGAACCAGCAGGGGAACCAGGGTGCAACCAGCAGGGAACCTGGGTGCAACCAGCAGCGAACCTGGGTGCGAACCAGCAGGGAACCAGGGTGCGAACCAGCAGGGGAACCAGGGTGCAACCAGGAGGGAACCTGGGTGCAACCAGCAGCGAACCTGGGTGCAACCAGGGTCTAACCAGAGTGCGAACCAGCAGGGAACCAGGGTGCGAACCAATATCGAACCAGGGTGCGAACCAGTAGGGAACCAGGGTGCAACCAGCAGGGAACCAGGGTGCAACCAGTAGGGAACCAGGGTGCAACCAGCAGGGGAACCAGGGTGCGAATCAGTAGGGAACCAGGGTGCAACCAGCATCGAACCTGGGTGCAACCAGCAGCGAACCTGGGTGCAACCAGGGTCTAACCAGAGGCTAACCAGGGGGAAAACGGACCCTACATGCTTCCTAACATGGTTTTTCTTTTAAAGTAAAAGATATGCATGAAAACAGACCCTACATAGAATTGAAATAAATGCCTACCTCTTTGGAAACCCACTTTGTGTTTGATTTTTCTTTGATGTTAATTCCTTGAAGATGATTCCTTGCTTGATAATGACTGCTTTTGATATATATCACCCAACGTATAAAATCACCCGATCCGGCAAGGATGGCCGAACCCTTGAAGAGATGAGGGAGAGGGATGAATTTTCTAAGAGAGGGGTTCTTTTTCTTTTCTTTTTTTTCCTTCTTTTCTTTGGTGAGATGAGAGGGTATTTATAGGAGAATGGGATAGGAGGTTAGGTGAGGTTAGGTGAGGTTAGGTAAGGTTAGGTGAGGTTAGGTGATGTTAGGTGAGGTTAGGTGAGGTTAGGTGAGGTTTGGATGGTTATGATGGGAGGAGAGGTTAGGTGAGGTTAGGTGAGGTTTGAATGGTTAGGATGAGAGGAGAGGTTAGGTGGTTTTGGATGGTTAGACCCAGGTCATGATCTGCCATTGATCTAACGATTTACGGAAATCGGGTCTCGGAATGGAATCAGGGTCCGGGCTATGAAGTGACCCTAGCTTATTTTGTCCCGATTGATGATCCGTAAAGTCAGATCAAGATATTAATGACCTAAAACATATAAATCAATGATAGAGGGGGTTCTCACATGGATTTAACACACTAATTTATTTGTTGATTAAAACAAAACAAAATGGGGTGTCTACAATCTCGTCTTCGCAGAGAGAGAGAGAGAGAGAGAGAGGGAGATCGTATTCTCCGATGAGATTCCGACGGAATTCCGACCGGATTGCCATCTCCAGCAAGCTCAGATCTGAGATCTCTTCCTCTAATTCCGTTTCTTCCCTCTCCAAACCATAGATCTACACTTTTTTTATTATTATTATCAGATTTACTCCTAGTTTTCTTTGCTTTCAAAAAACAGATATGTCCTATTCTAATCGAGAGCTAGCCTTAATTCCATCAGCTCTGGAATTTTTCTTCTATAGAAACCCTAAATTGTTTACCTCTTCATTTTCCTCAAGATCTGGTCTCATAGTTAACAGATCTTATGCATTTTCTTTATTTTCACATCATAAAACCCTAGATCCGTATCTCTAAATTCTTTAGATCAAATTCATCTTTGAGAAACCTTAGTTTTGAGCTTAGTAATGTCTGATTTGTTGTCATGCTCCGATCTGAGCTTGTGGTAGAAAGATTTGTAGCTTAAATCTCTTTGATCGGATTATTTTCTTCAAAGTGGAAGAAGCAGACATAAGATAAGAATGAATTTGTTCTTTGAGCTCTACTTTCGATTGGAATCTTGCAAGGAAAAAAAGGCTTGATCATCACAAATTTACGGAATCAAGGCATTGTAGTGGATTTCTTCAAACAAGGTAAGATCTAGCTGACTTCTTTTCTTTTCAATTAGAATTGTGTAATTTGTCCTCGTAATTCTGTTTTGTCTAGCATCTATTTGTGATTTTAACGTAAATTTATGATAATATCTCTTACATTGGGTAAATTCTTTTATAAAATTTTCGTTTGGTTGTATATCTGTAATTTTAATTTATTTGGTAATATGTCTGTGATAATAAGTTGTTGAGAATTTCTTATTCTATCAAATCTGTTGGTTGTTGGTTCAATAAATTGAGTTTTCATGTTATTCTCCATATAGTCTCGGTTTCTAAGCATTTATTTCTGAGAAGAAAATTCATGTACAACTAGGTTTATGGGTACACTATCTCTCGAGCATGGGAATACATGATATCTATTTTTGTGCAAAGTTATAGTCATATGTTGATGTGAATGAACTGTGAGGGTCAAATATGTGAGACAATAGAATACTTCTTGTTCTGTGTTAACTCCAGGGATCAATCAAAGGTTTAAGATGCTATATATGGTGAAATTACTGCCAACAGATTGTGATTTATTGTATGTGAATTTCTACCTAATGTAATGATTTAAGGGTTTATGATGTTCTATGATTAGTTTAGCTGTTATCCTTAAATGATTTCAAAAGATGAATTTCTCTTGCAATGCGTTGGAGATTAGAAAATTTAGTGTAAAATCTTGCTCTGATTTTATTGAATGTCTAGTCAATTTCTTTGTGTGAAGTAATATTGATAGCCAAATTTCACGATTTTAGGCTTTGATTCCATTAGCTTCTATAATGATTTTTCTTGGAACCTAAAGACTATCAGGTATATGATTTTATTTTTTCCTTTAGTTTTGAAGATGTAATGGTGTGTTTCTTTATATTTGATGTTATACATTTGATTTTTAGCAATAGGTTCTGCTCAATAGACACAATTCTTGGTAGGCATTTAATCCTTTGGATCCTACTTAAGATAGAGATAAGGTAAATTTTTGTAATTATCAAGGAAAGGAGTGTGAATATAGGCAGCATAACCAAGTTTAATATCTTTATATTACATTTTCATGGTTGTATGCACATCCCATTTATTAAATTTGAAACTATATAGACCCCTCTCTCTGCATTTGTGGGTTTATGTGAATTCACAATATTTTTTGTTTAGAGTTTGGAAAGTATTTTGCTTATTATTTCAATTTCAGGGCGTTTGAGTAATTGTATATCACTATATTGTTCTGGAGAATTTCTTGAGGTCAAATGATTTCTCATGTCCAACTTACAGTTATAATGATATGTATAATTTTTCCTAGCAATTTGCTTTATCTAATGAGTTGATAAATTTTCAAAAATTTGACAAAAACTGGTTTTAATTATTTTATGTTCAAAAGTGCAGATTTTAGACCACAACATTTGCTTAAAATTTTTTTTTTTAGTTCAGTGTTCTTGTTCACTGTTATTATTGCATATCATATAGGTTCAATTTCCTTTTTCCACTACTAATACTACATACATTAGTAATTGTACAGGTTCGGTTTTCTTCCAAAATGTTTGCATTACTAGTTATACAATTCTGTTTTCCTCAGAAACTTTTTCACATTGCAGCTGTATAGTTCAACTTTTTCTTTAAAATATTGGCACTATCTGTAGTACATGTTTAGTTTTCTTCCAAAGTGTTTGCATTACTACCTGTCTGGTTCAGTTTACTTTTTAAAATATTGGCCTCATCAGCCATCACATGGAACCTCATATGAGGTTTTAAAATTTTTTAGATACTTTTGTTTCAGCCCCTGTCTGAAACAGCCTTCTTAATTAAAGAAATACTATGTATACAATTTTATTATGTGTTAATGCATGTCTATATTTGTAGTAAGTTTATACTAAAGCCTTCACCTCCTTCGTATTGGCAGCCAAACTATAACCATCTACTCGCCAAAAATAAATTCAATTTAAAACGTCACAAATTTGTTCATGTTCTTTGCACAATTATCTCTCTAAAGAGATCAACCACCTTTCTATCTGCAAAGATCAGTTAGATAGCATGTTGGAATTGGCCTTTTTGTTTTGAGAAATCTTAGAAATTTTATACTATATACCTATAGTTTTTTGCAAAAATGAATGGAAAGGAGATATTTTGTTAGGATACACTTTGTTTGGTGTACGTTGATGCTTTTCATGCTCCCATTATCTACAGGGCTTCACTCTAATATTTAGGATTCTTATAGAATGTCTGTTGTTTACAATTGTTTAATGTTTCTAAGATCTTTTCTTTTAAGAAATTATTCCTTTATTCAGGAATTTATTCTCTTATTGCATGGGCGATGAAGGTGATAGCCCAAGCCCATCTTTTAGGGACCTGCTCGGTCATTGTAGCGCTCCCCTCTTTTGTTTATTAGGCTTACCCCAGCCTTTTAGATGTTTTAATCTTTTTTGGAACCCTTCCCTCATTGCCAGGGCAATGATAAGGTTACTTGGAGCCCCATAGGAGATATGCTTTGTCTCATTTGTTTTAGGGGTGTCTTTTCCTTTAGACATGTTTTATCTTATTGACGTTTCACTTGTTTGTGATCATGCTAGTTTACTTGTTTGTGACCACACTGGTATACCTGTTTGTAAGTACACAGTTTACTTTTTTATGAATCACACATGTTTGCTTGTTTAGTATCTTTATCTCGGAATATGTTCCGAACTACGTTGGCTTGATTCTCTCCCACGAGGTAGTGGTGCAGCTTGGGAGCTTTATCCCAAGTCTAGCCAAACTTTGTAAATCTTTTAAAAAATTCGTTTTCCAAAAGGCTCTTCCTCTAGAGTTAGGAGTATGTCCTAGGTAGAGTGTTTTGGTGGTTGTGTGTTTGCTTTAGAGTTAGGAGTTTGTCCTAGAGTTATAGGAACGCTTCCGTCCGGTCAGTTGGCGATACACATCGCCGATTGATGACTAGGTCTTGGATACGTTAGTGATCCTATTGTTTTCCTTAGGACACACAGCCTAGTTACACATAGGTTGTTGGAACCACCTGCATTAGCTTAGGGCTAATCTGCATTTACTTAGGGCATATAGGGTGTCCTAAAATCTACAATTCACTGGAATTTAAATAATCGCTCAAGAAGCTTTAAAAAGTAGTCTGGTCTTTTAGATCGAGTCTAGGATAGAGGTCTAAGCATCTTAGGCATCATAATTTAGAATAGGCGCGAAGAACTACGTGACTCTAATTCTTGTGGAGGCGGGGATACGTAGGCTTCTTTGGATGAACATCAGACCATCCGAAGACTCGGGTCAAATCGTTTAGAGTCTTAGGATTTGTTGTGTTGTTATTATATGTTTTGATGTGTTTTCTTACTTTCTTTACTGATCCTATACCTTTAGCTGTAGCTTGCATGTGTATGTCTACCAGAACTTAGACACCAGTTAGGCTTGTCACTCATAACTTAGTTGTGATTAGGTAACACATCCTCTATTTTTATTTCGTGTGTGCTTATTATTTGATCCCCGAGTCATGCATGATTAGGTAGAGGTCTTCTCGGGAATATTTCGTTCCCATTTCATATGATTTTCGCCCGAAACTCTTCAAAGTTAATAATAAATGGCGTAAGAGACCAAGTGCTTGCAGTCCGACGAATTGGGGGTGCTCTTCAGACCTTCTCCATTCGTAATCAGGCACGAACCCATTCATTTCTCGTTATCCATGGTATACAAAGCATATTTGTTTAAGGATCCATGGCCGTATACCATGGATGGCGACTCTGAGTTTGTTTAGGTACGTTTCAAATCCAGACTTATTCCCGAATCGAGAGGTATCTCTTTTATATCGTCACTCGTGCTATGCTATGAGGGTGGCACCTGGTTCGAGAGTTCCTTGGTAGAGCTCTCCTTCACGCGTGGATGATCCAAGAGGCCTCTGGGGGATCTCGCGTCCCTCGCAGCACTCGTCCTCTCAAGATCGGGGTCCACAGGCTGGTGACTTTGCTGGGGAGTTCTTAGAACATTGCCTAACTCTAATAAAAATCCCCCTTTTATTATTTTGGAGAAATTTGGGTGAAAATCATTATAAATGGGAATTCTTTCGCTTAGAATCCAGGGGCACCAAGTAGGTGTTTAAAATAAGGGATTCACACACTGCACTGCACGCATTATCATTTTTTTAAAAAAAAATTTCTTTCATTGATTTTATTGGCTCCATGGGATAGATATAACACATACCAGATGGGATGTCATTACCCTGATGGGATTGTTGTATCTATTTCTAAGCTTTGGGCCGGTGCTGCAGCCGTAAACACTAGGCGTACTTGTGTTTACAACAGCCGATGAGCAATGAAGCATACTATGTATAACACTAGGCATACTTGTGTTATACATCTAAAGTATGGATCATAAGCATAGTACCCGATATATTGAGTCCGGAGCCCTACTTTTATTTTACATATATTATGTATATGGATATATTTGCTGATTTAGTGAAACCCAATTAGGATCTGCATGTGCTTATATATATTGCATTCATATAAAGACGAACATGTGTTGCTTATACATGTTGAAGCCTAGATTTAGGAACCATGTCCTATCCATAGATTATTGTAGCTCACCTTATGCGGCTACAACGCAGTCCTAGTGTACTCACATCTTTGTCTTGAGTCAAGTGTCTTGACTCTGTGGGATTATATTTAGGGCTGGTGCCCTTGGTTAGGATATATATGTATATATATCTATATATTGGTTATCAGATTGGGGCCTACTCTTTAGTGAGGTTTCCTCGTCTAATCTAATCAATTATATCAGTTCATTTTTTAGATCTAGACCCGACCAAATGGCTTTTACTTGCCCCTCTCATGGTCGTGGCCTATCTTTTGCTCTAGTCGTTGAGATTTTTCGTCTGTATATCTCTTGATTATATGATCAGGACCTACTTTCTAGTAGAGATTCCTGGCTTGAATTAATCCATCATGTCTATTCATCTCTCAGATCTAAACCTAGCTAATGGCTTATACTTGTCACACTCATAGCTACGGTTTATTCCTTGACCCGGTGATGATAAATTTTACATGTTTTTATCCTTCAGATTCAAACCTCATTTATCCATTCTTTTGTTGTCATTCATATTGCGTATGGATTAATTAAATTTTTGCTAGTTTTGTCTTTAGATATGGTTGACAGTTTGTCTGCTGTCTCTTTGACCAGTCTATCATTGTTGATCTCCTTGATCATACAGTTTTGATATCCATCTTCCAGATTTAGACCGGTCTATGTGTAGACACCCCATTTTGACCAGACCCAGGTTTGCGTTTTTTGTGCGAAACCTCATCAAATCAGTGAGCTGGGGTCCCAAATTGGACCCTATCGTAGCTTAAGGTCTCCCTGAGATCCCCATAAAATTTCGTTGGAATCCGGGCTCGTTTGATCAGCGAACGAGATAAATCAGTGTCGTAGTGTAAACCTGTAAGGGGGTGGATTAGCCAAAGAGGGGGTGCACCTTTGAAATGTGAAATTACAATTTTGTCTTTTGCTAATAGGACAAAGCGGCGGAAGTGCACTTATAAATTCGCGCGCTTTATCCATTTGGAGTGCCAATATCAACGTGATTTTTTTTTTATAAATATGAAAAATCGAGATCACTGAGAAGGGGACGAAAATTCGCAAAGAGAGAGAGGGAGGGTTTTCCTCTCCGGCAACGGTGCCGAAGCTCCGATCATGCTCAAATCTCAGTTCTGAGATCTGAGAAGAGAGAAGAAGAGGGGGAGGATTTTGTTTTGATAAAAATCCGAGAGAGAGGGTTTTGCAGAGAAAAGGGAAAATTGGGTTTTCCTCCGCCAGCATCTCCTCCAGCCAAAATCCGGCAAGCAGCCGGTCACCGGTTCCGATCAACCTCTCTGATCCTCCTCCTTCACCTCCACCGGCAAGTTCCTTCTCCGATCGGATCCGTCCCCAGCCTCCGTTCCTCACCGGCCATCTCTGCAAATCCAACCGGGGATCCATCATCTCCGGCCATTCCATCATGGCTCCGATCAACATTTTCATCTATTTCGGCGTGCTCCGATCTGCCTTCTCTAATCATCTCCGATGAGATCCGGCTAAGCTTCCGGCTATCTCTGCAAATCTGAGATTCACTCTCTCCGATTCTCCTCCGGTTGAATCCATCGGATCTCCGGCCATCAACTCCGGCAACATCTCCAATTCTCAGATCCGATCCAAGGGATATCCATCTTCTTCTCCGGTCATACTCCGGCAAGACTCCGATTACAAGCGTGCTCTTCATCTGAGGTGTTTGCGGCATTAATTCTTCCTTCGGTCATCTTTTCCTTTGTTCAGGTAATTTCTCCAATCTTTTGAAAATTGGTGGTGAGCTATATGATTTGAAGCATTTTCTTTGTGATGCTCACGGATTTTGGCATAGAATGTGATTTTTTGTTTTGAATCTGCAGTGGTCTTTTTTAGATTGCGATGATTTTGCTGTTGACAATTGTTTAAATGGTGTGTGATCGCGATTTTATTTGAGATCATGTAGGTTATAAGGCAATTGTTAATGAAATAAGGTGATGAGAGTGAGTAGGTTCATAGATCCATGCATTTTATGAATAGTTCATATCCTCTGTGTTATTTTGCATTGGATCTGTTAGTATCTGAAATTACATGTGACGAATCTGGAATTCTAGTTCTAATGGAAAGTGGACGAAATAATCTGATAAAAGAAGTCTTGTACCTTATTACTTGAAGAAAATTTGGAGTATCCGCTTAAGCAAGGTAGTGTATACATTTTTGTTCTTGTTAAGGCAATAACAATTCTGGTTGTTATTCACTCTATTGATTATCCTTAATTCAGGACATGATCAAGGTACACAACAGTTCATTCACCTGTGGTACAATCATGTTCTCTGTATTACCAGATTAGCCTATTCATTCTCATTAATTCAGTGATTCTTGTTATAAGGGTATTTTGATATTCATGCGAGCATAAATAATTGAGCATTGTTTTCGATTGTCATTGTTGAATACACGAAGGGAGTTTCTACTGTCCATGCTTTCAATTGGTTTGTTATTGGACTATCTTAGATAATTGATTCATTTTGGATTTACTTGTTATTTTGAGTAAAGTATGGTGGTAAATGATAAATTTAGGGTTAATCAATGTACTGAAAATTTAATTGCATGCATTTGTATAATTTGTTGAAAATTTAAGATTCTTCTTTTATGTTAAGTTTTGAGTTAGGTTCTGAAGATGAATGGACTGTTCAGGTGAGACTATCTTGAAAGCTTATCATACTTTCTTTTATTTCATTAGGCTACCCAGCGGCTGGTCTGGGCTAATTAATTTTATAAATTGTTTAATTGAAGAAGGAAATCAGATGATTTGCACTATTCGATGTCCTTGACACGAATATCGTCTGATTTCAAGGCGGTTTGTAGAAATATTATACGTGTAGGAAATCAGATGATTACTTTGGCATCATCTGATTTCATTGGAGTCCCCGTATTGGGGTTTGTGGTTGGCTTTGAAGTGTTTGATATTGTTTTACTTCATTAGACTACCCAGCGGCTGGTCTGGGCTAATTAATGCTGTTTATCATTTTATGATTGCTCCAGGTTGTGCACTCTTTAGTTGTAGATCATATTTGGCTGATATTTGATTTGTTTTTATAATAATTGATTGAAAATTTGAGATTATCTGGTATCCTTTTTCCTCTCTCTTTGGATGGACTAGCACAGTCTTTTGGATTTCTGATTAAATTTCTTTAGACAGTATAACCTGTACTAGGAGACATACTCTGTCTCGTTAGGCAATCCTCCTTCGGAGGCAAGCCTCTTTTTTTTAGCTTAACCTCAGGGAGGTTGCTTTGATTTTGATAAATAGTGTATCTTTAGAAGGCATGCTTGGCCTCATTTGTAGAATCCTCTCTGAGGTTACACCTCAATTTGTGCCTCTGTTAATTAGAGACCAATTTGGTCAATTAGTTGTCTTAGCCTTGCTTCCCCCTTGCAAGGGCAATGATAAGGTTGCTTAGAGCTCATCTTTGTGTGTGTTTGGGGGACCCGCCCGGTCTCATTCTCTCGCTAGTTTTCCTCTTTGTGCTTCGTTTGGTTTTGGAAGAACACCCTACTCGGCTTGGCTTCATACCCCTACCCTTATGGGTATTGGGTTGCACATTTGTTGCACCCTAGGGCTAGGTAGCTGTCCGGCCCGGCTGGGTGTTTTACCTTTGCCAAATATGCACAAGGTCTCTTATTGTTTTTGCTTGTAAGCTTCTCCTTAGTCGATAGTCCATTCGCATAGGAGTCAGCCTTGATTAGAGAGTCTTTGACTCATTCATCCTTTAGATAGTGTTATTAGAGAGTCTTTGACTCATTCGCCTTTTAGGTGGTGTTATAGGAGAGTCTTTGACTCATTTGCCTTTTCAGTGGTGTTATAGGAGAGTCTTTGACTCATTTGTCTTTCAGGTGGTGTTATTAAAGAGTTCTGACTCAATCTTTCTCTTATTGGTTTTTTCTAGAGAGTCTTTGACTCATCTATCCTTTAGTTGGTGTTAGTGGAGTCTTTGACTCGTGTTTTCTTCTCTTTTAGAGAGTCTTTGACTCATCTATCCTTTAGTTGGTGTTAGTGGAGTCTTTGACTCATGTTTCCTTCTCTTTTAGAGAGTCTTTGACTCATCTATCTTTTAGTTGGTGTTAGTGGAGTCTTTGACTCGTGTTTCATTCTCTTTTAGAGAGTCTTTGACTCATTTATCCTTTAGTTGGTATTATTGGAGTCTTTGACTCATATTTCCATTTCTTTTAGAGAGTCTTTGACTCACTTCGTTTTCTTAGTTGGTATTATTAGAGAGTCTTTGACTCATTCGTTTTTTTTGTGGTATTACTAGGGAGTCTTTGACTCATTGGTTCTTCCGTTGGCGTTATCTGGGAGTCTTTGACTCATTCCTCCTCTAAGTTGTAGTATTAGAGAGTCTGTGGCTCATTTGTCTTCTTTGATACTGTTTGTAAGGAGTTTCTCCTTAGTCTTGTTGTCATTCCTTCTTCTTTGGAGACTAGCCCAGTCTCATTATAGCTTTGCCTTCTGAGATCGTAGATCTTTTTGTTGTCATCGATAGCTTAGTTTTCCTTGTTTAGGGGTTTCCCCTATTTGCCCTAGGGTTTGGTCCTAAGGTTTTGCTTTGTATTTTCCCTTAGGTCTTTGACCAAAAAGGGAGAAAACTCTTTACTTCAAAAACTTTTGAAAACTTTAAAAATACGAAAAAACATTTGAAAAACCTTAAAAAGCCTAAAGTGTTGAGTGTTTTAGAATTAGTAGTTAGAGAGTTCGTTTCGAACTACGATGGCTTGATCCTCTTCCGAGGTACGTAGTGCAGCTTGGGATTTACATCCCAAGTGCAGCCAAACTTTTTGTAAATAATATTTTAAACTTTCTTCAAAAACCTTTAAAACCTTGTTTTTCAAAAGATCTCCCTCGAGAGTTAGGAGTTTCTCCTAGATAGAGAGTTTTAGAGTTAGATGTTTCTTTTGATAGGTTGTTTGTTTGTTTGTTGTGTGCTTGTTTTAGAGTTAGGGGTCTGTCTTAGAGTTATAGGAGCGCCTCCGTCCGGTCAGTCGGCGATCCACATCGCCGAGTGATGACTAGAGTAGGATACGCTAGTCCACCTTTGGTTTTCCTTAGGAAATACAGCCTAGTTACACATAGGTTGTAGGAATCACCTGCATTAGCTTAGGGCTAATTTGCATTTAGTTAGGGCATATAGGGTGTCCTAAAATCCACAATCCACTGGAAGTTAAATAATCGTACAAGAAACTTTAATAACTAGTCCGGTCTTTTAGATCGAGTCTAGGATAGAGGTCTAGGTGTCTTAGGCATCCTAGCTTAGAATAGGCGCGAAGAACTACGTTGCCTTGATTCTCGTGGAGGCGGGGATACGTAGGCTTCTTTGGATGAATACCAGACCATCCGAAGACTCGGGCTAATTCGTTTAGAGTCTTAGGATTTGTTGTGCTGTTATTGTAGGATTTGATATGTTTTCTTACTTTATTGTACTGATCTTATACCTTTAGCTATAGCTTGCATGTGTTTGCACATCAGAATTTAGACACCCGTTAGGCATGTCACTCATAACCTAGCTATGCTTAGGTGACACATCTTTCATTTTATTTTATGTGTGCTTATTATTTTATCCTCAGGAAATGCATGCTTAGGCAGACGACTCCTGAGGATTGTTCCCATTTCACATGATTTTTTACCCAAACTTCTTTGGAGTTAATAATAAATGGCATAAGAGACCAAGTGCTTGCACTCGGACGAATTGGGGGTGCTCTCAGACCTTCCCCATTCGTAACCAGGCACGAACCCATATATATTTCTGGTTATCCATTGCACAGAGGATTTGATTTTAGGGTTCCATGGCATATCCATGGATGGCGACTCTGAGTTTATTTCAGGTATGTCTCGGTTTCGAACCTCGGTTCCGGATCGAGACATATCTCTTTCTTTTTATATCGCCACTCGTGCTATGCTATGAGGTGGCATCCGTTTTGAGAGTTCCTTGGTAGAGCTCTCCACACACGTGGATGATCCAGAAGAGGGTGATAGGGACCCGTTCCCTCGCCGCCTATCTCGGATCGGGGTCCACACTATGATCTACTTTTGTCATTTTGTGACCGTGGCCTCTTATCTGAGTTTCTGATCATCTTTGATCATCCGAGGAACATTCAATGTCGTCAATTGTATCCTTCTTATTATTGATTGTTAAGTTTATCCCTATTCTTTGTTTATTCCAAGTTATCTTCTTTACCTCATTATCCCGTCCTATTTCTGTGTCAGGTATGATTATGGCGAACATTTTGTTGGACAACTGGATAGCCAATACCATTAGAGTTCTTCCGTCTGAGCATTCAAAGAGAAATATGGCTGATCATTTCATCAATTTGTTCACTCATTTGAACAGTCGTGATATAAATTGGAAGTTTCATCAAGCAACTGCTGGACTTTGGGATCCTGTTCTTCATGTCTTCCAATTTGGCCCTTTTGAACTCTGACCCATATTTGAGGACTGGTGTACCCTGCTAGAGCTCCCATCTGAGGGACTCTGGATCAAACCTTCAAGAGTAGAATCCTCCCATGACCTCTTTTGTAAACTATTCAAAAATGAAACTGTAGATACTCTGCCGTGTCTAACGGATACGTGCGCGAAAGTTCAAGACCTTATTAAGTTTTTTTCTAAAAACGTCGATCCTACCAATTCCTGTTTTCCGGATTGTCGACGTAGCGCTTTAATCTTTATGGTCTTCGCACGTCATGTTATTCGCAGAGACTCCCATGTTGCATCTTCGACCCTACTAGGAGTAGTAGATCAGATCAATGAAGGGAGGAATCCAATCCCCACCATGTTAGCAGAAACCTTTTTGGGACTAAACCTTGTTGCTTCCCAAGAGGTTAAAAACAATTTCTGTGGGTGTGTTAAATTGTTATATGTCTGGCTTGGTGAAAAACTTCAGGTTCTTCAGCGACAAAACCAAAATCCGTATACCGTGAAGAATTCTCGTGCATGGCAACCAATGGCTAATCAACCCCAATCCATTGATGAATGGCGCAATTGGTTGCAGCATGTAGAGGAGAGCCAGTTTCGTTGGGTGAGTCATTCATGCTTTCAAGTTTTCACTAGCACCTACCCACATCCATTTGTTTACCTCATGGGTATCGAGAAATCTTATTTTTATGCACCCATGCGATTTCTCCATCAGATTACGGGAATTCCATGTCCTCCCGGAACCATAGTCCCTCCTCTTTGTGAAGACCTCACTCCTGATCTTATTAGATCTATTGTGACTGCTTGGGGAAACAAAAATATAGGGAGGGGATTTTCCTTGGTATCTAAAATCCGACGAGGAAAAATATCGGAAGAGCCCGCAAGCAGGAGAGCTCGTATTGAGGGACCTTGAGGATCTACATCATTTTGTTATTTTGATTCCTGCATTTCCTATTATTGTCAGTTTGCTTATCCAGTTGTAATCAGAGACTAGTATTTTCGTCAATTGTAATCATTAAATGAAAGTGGGTTTCTGTTTCTCTTGTCACTATTTGATCAGAATATTTTATCTCATTTATTATTCGTTTTAATCTAGTGTTTATACTTCCATTCACAGGATTCTTGACTGAGCAACCATTTCTCGAAGGAAAATTACAATTTCAAAACCAACCTGGTCCCGTCAGTCTTCTGATTCTAGGCTGAGTAGACAATCTTTGTCGCCTGTTTCATTTACTTCTACAGCGTTACCTGTGTGTCATTTTCGAGAAATACTTTCACCCATCCAACCCACTCTAGTCTCAATGGCAGATCCCACTGATCCTATTGTAGCTATCCAGGAGATGCTAAGAAACCTTACTCTTGATATGGCGGGTATGAAGGAAGAAATGACTCAGATGAAGACCCAAATTAGCGATAAGACTTTTGCTTCTAGAGGAGGACCAACATTTCATCAACCTCCTCGTGTTGCATCTCCAGAGTTGAATAGACCTACTATTTCGCAATTAGAAGTTGACATGGATGATGAACAATATGCCGAAGAGTATTGTATCCCTAGGATCAACAGGGAGAAGGAAATGTATGAAAGATTTGAGAGAGAAATGTCTAGGAAATTCGGGAAACTGGCTCAAGAGATGGAGCACATGAAAGTTCAGGGCCCGAAGAAATTTGACGTCTCTGAGTTAATGATGTCCTCTGCAGTGGTGTTACCACATAACTTCAAAGTCCCAGATTATGATAAGTATGACGGGACCGGGTGTCCTCGGAATCACATGAGGTGGTTTATCATCCTCTCACAGCAATATGGCCTGAATCATGAACAGATGGCCCAGCTATTTCCTATTTCTCTGGTAGGGATAGCAAAGAAATGGTTCCTAAGACTGAAACCAGATGAGGTCAGGACCATGAAAGACATCTTTGATCAGCTTATAGAACAATTTTGAATGGAGGAAGGGATAGAGGTTACAAAGAGAGACCTCAAGCAATTGAAGCAAGGTCCTCAAGAGACCTTTACCTCATTTATCAGGCGCTGGAGGCGCAAATCTGCCCAATTAAATCAGAGGTTATCAGAAAAGGATCAGATAAAGTTGGTAGTCAAGAGTCTGTCCACTCAATATTTTCATTTCATGGCGTCACAACATTATCCCAATTTTGATCATTTGATTCAAACGAGAACGCAAACTGAGGATGCCATCGGCAAAGGTTTAAGGGCGAGACCATCGTCATCTGATGTCAGAGAAGGCAAGAGGCCAATGGTTATACAAAAAGAGGTGAATAGTGTGAACTATGTCAGACCAGTGGCAAGAGCAGTAACTGTGGCGTCGAGTCTGAAGACATTTATGCTGATGTACTTGATGTTTCTCATGTACATATTTCTGAGTATGTTGACACTGATGTCAACATGTCTGTTTCTAAGTTTGTAAATACAATTCCAGAGTCTGTAAAGCCTGATGTGGGCTATTCATCATCTGATGTATTCAATTTATTTTTCAATGAAATAAAAGACTCTTCATTGTACTTTCCTGTTTCTATTTCTTCTACTGAATCTGCTTTAAAATCTAATAATAATAATAATAATCAAGACTCCCCCTCTGATGAGGATGCCGACGAACCTCCCCCTGAAATCAAACATATGATTCAACAGGAGGAGAGTCGCCGACCAAAACCACTCGAAGAGGAAGTTGAAACCGTGAATATAGGTGATGAAACCTTGAATCGGGAAATAAGGATTGGCAAAACTTTATCCCCTGAAGAGCGCGAAGAATTAATCGCCTTACTTAAAGAATTCAAGGAGGTTTTCGCTTGGTCTTACGATGACATGCCGGGATTGAATGAGGAGACTGTTCAGCATCGATTACCATTAATCCCTGGCATCAAGCCAAAGAAGCAGAAACTCCGAAAGCTCAAGACAGAATGGGAGTTGAAAGTTTATGAAGAAGTCAAGAAACTTCTAGAGGTAAAAGTCATCCAAGTGGTCGAATACCCTGAATGGCTCGCTAATGTAGTGCTAGTGGTCGAATACCTTGAATGTGTGTTGATTTTTGGGACTTGAACAAGGCAAGTCCTAAAGATGATTTTCCTTTGCTAAACATCGATCTCCTGGTGGATAATACAGCTGGACATGCACTCTTATCCTTCATGGATGGATTTTCTGGGTGCAATCAGATTAAGATGGCGCCCGAGGACATGATGAAAACAACGTTTATTACTCAGTGGGGTACTTACTGCTACAGAGTGATGCCTTTTGGTTTGAAAAATGCTGGTGCCACTTATTAGAGGGCTGCAACTACTCTTCTTCATGATATGATTCACAAAGAAGTCGAAGTCTATGTAGATGACATGATCGTTAAAGCAAAGACTAGACCAGAGCATACAGTTGCCTTGAGAAAATTCTTTGAGAGAATCAAGAAATATCAGCTTTGCCTGAATCCAAACAAGTGTGTATTTGGAGTTACATCAGGGAAACTCCTTGGATTTATGGTCACTGAAAGAGGAATTGAAGTGGATCCTCAAAAGATCAAGGCAATCCAGGAAATGGAACCGCCTAAGACCAAAATGCAGATCAGAGGTTTTCTTGGGAAAGTTCAATACTTGAGAAGGTTCATATCTCATTTAACTATGACATGTGAACCAATTTTCAAGCTTTTAAAGAAGAATTCCTCGAAGAAGTGGAATGATGAATGTTAGGAAGCATTTGAAAAAGTTAAGCAGTGTTTGTCTTTGCCTCCTGTTCTATCACCCGTCATTCAGGACCAACCCTTGTTGATGTATTTGTTGATTACAAATACTGCAATGGGTTGTATGCTTGCTCAGAAAGATCCAGAGTCTAAGCGGAAAAAGACTATCTATTATATCAGTAAGAAGATGCTGGAATATGAGTTAAAATACTCCGTTTTGGAAAAAACTTGTCTAGCATTGGTTTGGGCTACTCAAAGGCTTAGACACTATCTGTTGTCGAACAAGGTTCTTTTACTTTCACGGATGGATCCGTTGAAGTACTTGTTTGAGAAACCCGCCCTTACAGGAAAAACTGCAAGGTGGTTGTTATTGTTATCTGAGTTTGACATCATTTATGTCACTCAGAAGTCCATCAAGGGACGGGTTATAGTTGAGCAGCTGGCTGATTCTCCTACAGAGGAGAATGCTTTCCTGAAAACTGAATTTTCTGATGAAGAGATAATGGATATTGAAGAAGAAACTCCAAGTACCAAATGGTTGATGTATTTTGACGGAGCAGTCAATAACCAAGGTCAAGGAGTGGGTGCAGTGTTGATATCTCCAAAGAAAGAGTATATCCCTATATCCATTAAGTTGCAGTTTGAGTGTACAAACAACATGGCAGAATCTGAAGCTTGTATAGCAGGACTCGAGGCAGCTTTAGCTCTTCAAGTTCAAGGCATAGATGTGTTTGGGGACTCAATGCTCATTATTTGTCAAATCAATGGGCAATGGAAAACTCGGGAGGATAAATTGATCCCTTATAACACATATTTGGAATCTCTGGTTAAAAAATTTAAGAATATCACTTTTACTCACTTGTCAAGAACCAGAAACCATTTTGTTGATGCTTTGGCAACTTTGGCTTCGATGCTAGACATCTCTGCAACCATGGAGGTTCAGCCATTAGCTGTCAGATTACAGTGGGCTCCCGCACATGTGAATGCAATAGAAATATTGGCGAGATGTCCGGATGGGAAACCATGGTATACGGATATCAAGAACTTCATTTCTGGCAAAGGGCACCCTTCTGAAGCTTCAAGCAAAGAGAGGAAAACTCTTCAGAGACTAGCTACTAACTTCATCATTTGTGGTGAAAACTTCATCATTTGTGGTGAAGAGCTGTATAAGCGATCTTTTGACGGAATACAACTCTTATGTGTTGATGAGGACAAAGCTGCGGAGCTTATTGAGCAGACTCATGAGGGAGTTTGTGGACCGCATATGAATGGCAAGATGTTATCTAGAAAGATTTTATGACTTGGATTTTATTGGCCCACAATGGAAGCATACTGCTTTGCCTTTGTGAAGAAATGCCATAAGTGCCAAGTTTATGCAAATCTTATTCATGTTCCTCCGTCGGAGTTGCATTCTTTGACTTCGCCGTGGCCATTTTCAGTGTGGGGGATTGATATCATTGGAAAAGTTTATCCGATGTCTTCAAGCGGGCATGAGTACATTCTGGTCGCGATTGACTATTTTATGAAATGGATTGAAGCCGCTTCGTACACAGTTACGAAGTTTATCCGCACCAACATTATTTGCAGATACGGAGTACCTCACGAGTTGATTTCAAATAATGGGTCGCAATTCAAGAAAGAGGTGTTACAACTGTGTGAAGAATTCAAGATAAGACATCACAAGTCATCTGCTTACAGACCTCAAACAAATGGTGTTGTAGAGGCAGCAAACAAAAATATCAAAGTCATTATCAGTAAGATGATTGAGACTTATAAAGATTGGTCGAATAAGCTGCCATATGCTTTGTGGGCTTATTGGACATCGATCAGGTCTTCGACAGGTGTGACTCCGTATTCTTTAGTGTACGGAATGGAAGCAGTCCTCCCTGTTGAGCTGAGAATCCCATCCTTGAGAGTGATGGTAGAAGCTGACTTGCCAGAGTCTGAATGGGCAAAGGCCAAATACCATGAGCTGCAGATGATAGATGAAAAGAGGCTGAGAGCCTTGTATCACATCCAGGAGTATCAAAGGAGAATCGAAAGAGCCTTTAACAAGAAAGTCAAGGGTCGAGACTTGAAACCAGGAGATATCATCTTAAAATCTTACAGGGCGCCGGTATTTGATCCTCGAGGGAAATTCAGGCCAAACTGGTCTGGTCCTTATATCGTTGATGAAGTCCTGCCTGGAAAAGCCGTAAGACTCGTCGACGAAAATGGAGAAAAATTAAATGAACCTACAAACCTGGATCAATTAAAGAAGTATTACGCTTAAATACACCATAAGGCCATCCTTGGACGATTTGAGCTTCAAGCCAATATCCCAAATATTTTAAACCATTTGTAAACCCTTTGGGCCTAAAAAAAAATTCTTTTTCTTTGATAAACCCAAACTAGGGGCATTTTTTTTTTAGTAAAAAAAACAGAAAAAGAAAGAAAGAAAGAAGTAGTTTGAACTACGTTATGACCTGATCCCTTTCTACAGGGTACGTAGGTAGCCTGATCAATTCAAGTTCAGTCACATCTTTCGTAACATTTCGAAAACAACAATTCTTGAAACCCAAATGGGCGAACTACGCAGACCTGATTCTCATTTTCTTCAGGGATCGTAGGCAGTCTGGAGGGTCCAGACTCGGTCAAAATACATACAACCAAACAAAGGTTTACCCTGGTTAAACCTAAGCCTACCTGAAAGTCCTTCTGGTGTATTTTAGGCCCAGGTTTGAAAGAGAAACAGAAAGAAAGAAAAATGATAGAGTCTTAGACCCGCTAGACTGAAAACCTGCAAGGGCGGTCTAGGCAAAGGTTAGGGTCATTCACCCGCTAAGCTGAAAACCCGAAAGGGCGGCTTAGGCGAAAATCAGGGTGTTGAGCCTGCTGGATGGAAAATCTGCAAGGGAAGACAGTCCAGGCAAAATATAAGACATAGTGTAGACACCCCCATTTTGCCAAGCTTTAAAAAGCAAAAGATTCGGTAGTATCATCAATTTTTATATCCGTATTCAGCATTAGATTAGGCATCCATGCATTTTAGGGTAGATTTCATTTCATTATGAGAGTTTTGAAGTTTATTCGCAATCCTGAAGGTCTCTAGGGGGTTCCTTTGGCCTCTGAAAGATGAAAGTTCAAGTTTCCAAGCAAATGAAAAAACCTGCTATTTTTAGAATTTTCAGGGTTTCCCTCATTTTTGCCTATTTTTGCACTGCAGGGGTATTTTGGTCATTCCCGATGTGTCTCGTTTGACCCTGTGGACCCCGATCCTGAGAGGACGAGTGCGGCGAGGGACGCGAGGTCCCCACAGCAATCCTCTCTGGATCATCCACGTGTGAATGAGAGCTCTGCCAAGGAACTCTCGAAACGGATGCCACCCTCATAGCATAGCACGAGTGGCGATATAAAGGGATATGTCTTGATCCGGAACCGGGGTTCGAAACCGAGACATACCTATAATAACTCAGAGTCGCCATCCATGGATAGGCCATGGAACCCTAAAATCAAATCCTCTGTGCAATGGATAACCAGAAATATATATGGGTTCGTGCCTGGTTACGAATGGGGAAGGTCTGAGAGCACCCCCAATTCGCCCGAGTGCAAGCACTTGGTCTCTTATGCCATTTTCATTAATTCCAAAGAAGTTTGAGTAAAAATCATGTGAAATGGGAACAATCCTCAGGAATCGTCTACCTAAGCATGCATTTCCTGAGAATGGAGAAATAAACACGTAAAATGAAATGAAAAATGTGTCACCTAAGCAAAGCTAGGTTATGAGTGACATGCCTAATGGGTGTCTAAGTTTCTGGTGGACACGCACATGCAAGCTACAACCAAAGGTATAGTATCAGTACAAGAAAGTAAGAAAACATATCAAAACATGAGACACAAATCTATGCTATGTATGACGGGACAAGACAAGTCCTAACTCTAATGCAGGACTGGACTCGGACCAGAATGGCCATCCATCCTAGCTGCGCTACGTATCCCGGCCTCGGGAAGAATCGGAGCCCACGTAGTTCGATGCCCTATTCTAAATTATGATGCCTAAGACATCTAGCCCTCTATCCTAGACTCGATCTAAAAGACCGAACCAGTTATTAAAGCTTCTTGTATGATTATTAAAATTCCAGTGAATTGTGGATTTTAGGACACCCTATATGCCCTAACTAATGCAAGTTGATTAGCCTTAGGCTAATGCAGGTGGTTCCTACAATCCTATGTGTAACTAGGCTGTGCAACCTAATGAAAACCACGGGCTGACTATATGCCTAGTCTAGCCATCGGTTCGACTAAATGTCTAACCGATCGACTCGAGGCCTCCTAACTCTAGGGACACTCACACGACAGGACATACCATATCAATACAAATCAAGACAAACTCCTAACTCTAGAACACAACCTAAACAGCTAGGACATACTCCTAACTCTAGAGGAAGATCTTTTTGAAAATGGTTTGAATATTTTTGTAACTTTGAAAGATTTAAAATTTTTATTTTTAAAGGTTTGGCTGGACTTGGGATGTGGATCCCAAGCTGCACTACGTACCTCGTGGAAGAGGATCAAGCCAACGTAGTTCGAAACGAACTCTCTAACTATCAAACACTTACAGCAAATCAATTATTTTTTATGTTTTCACCCTTTTGGCCAAAGACCGGAGGGAATATACAAAACAACATCCTAGGGACAAACCCTAGGGTGTACAGGAGAAACTTTGCTCTAATAATACTATTATAAGAGCAAATGAGTCAAAGACTCTCTAATGACAGTAACTGAAGAATAAATGAGTCAAAGACTCTCTAATAAAAGCGACTAAAGGATAAACGAGTCAAAGACTCTCTAATAAGAGCAACTGATAACACTGAAATAAGATAACGAAGTCAAAGACTCTCTAATAATACTGCAAATGAAACAGATGAGTCAAAGACTCTCTAAAAACGGAAACACGAGTCAAAGACTCCAATGACACCAACTAAAAGATAAATGAGTCAAAGACTCTCTAAAGGAAAAGAAACACGAGTCAAAGACTCCACTCACACCAACTAAAGGATTAATGAGTCAAAGATTCTCTAAAAGAGATGAAAACACGAGTCAAAGACTCCACTAACACCAACTAAAGGATATATGAGTCAAAGACTCTCTAAAGGAAAAGAAACACGAGTCAAAGACTCTACTGACAACAACTAAAGGATAAATGAGTCAAAGACTCTCTAAAAGAGATGAAAACACGAGTCAAAGACTCCACTAACACCAACTAAAGGATATATGAGTCAAAGACTCTCTAAAGGAAAAGAAACACGAGTCAAAGACTCCACTAACACCAACTAAAGGATAAATGAGTCAAAGACTCTCTAAAAGAGATGAAAACACGAGTCAAAGACTCCACTAACACCAACTAAAGGATATATGAGTCAAAGACTCCCTAAAAGAAAAGGAATACGAGTCAAAGACTCTAATAACACCAACTAAAGACAGATGAGTCAAAAGACTCTCTAAAAGAGATGGAAACGCGATCGAATCATATAATAGAAGATTGAAAATCTGTGATCAAGATGAGATGAGATAGCATAAGATTGCTTTCAACGGATGGATCATGAATGACTAATCCTATGAGATCTTTGGAAATGAATGGGATTTACATCCTAACCCCAAAGGAAAAGTTTTTTAATCTTCACACATTTTATCAGTGTTACCTGAAGGCATCAACCCTAACCCTAATCTAGCGGAGTGGAGAAAGGATCTCGACTCATGACTTTGTTTGTGTACCTAGGACCGATCGTAGCCATTGGAAGATGGACTACGGCCTAATCTAGACACAAATGGGTAGGATATCCTAAACTAGGCTCACACACGTGATGCACATGTGTTCGTATACTACATGCATGTGTGGGTTAATCTAGGGGTAAGGCCAAGAGTTCCCTTAGCGCGAATCCATGTTCGATATACTGTACCAGTGTCCGGCGTATCAGTACGTGAACAAGAGATCCGTTTACGTACCATAAAGGTACTAGGCTAAGGGTGGAATGCTTCTCTAGCACAGAGGCACCAGGTGATGAAATCCCAGTCAACCATGCTAGATAACACTCCGGATTCCTAAAATAGGACGTGTGTGCATGTGAGATGCAGGGGTTTAGATGCAAGTGATGTAAGTGTGTGCAATAAGTTCGCGCAATCTATGATGCCTTCAGGTTTTGTTAGATTAAGTTTGAGTAAATGTGATGCGAAAATAAAGCATACAAACTAATCACAGCACCAGGATTTTACAAAGGAAATCAGTGATTCCTAAGGTTTCTATTTTGATAATTTAATGATTGAATATGTGATGGAATATTATGATCTGGAAATTTTTAAAACAATTTGATTTTAATTCAATTTACTCAAGGATTTTAAAAGGTTTCAATTCAGATTGTAGATTTACACATCAACATATAACAAATCTTTTCAGAACAAGATGAAATTTTTACAGTAACTTCTCCTTAATTATATAAGATTATAATAAAAATTTCATAGATTTTAAATGTGGTTTGCTATTAGTTTTTCAATGTTGAAAGTTTCTGTCCAGATTGTGAATTAACACAGTAACGTATAGCAAATCAATTCAAAACAATATGAAATTTCTATAGTATGTTTATTACAATAAGAAAGGATTACTGTAAAAGTTTCATAAATTTTAAAAATGATTTACTATTAATTTACGATTTTACAAATATCCATCCAGATTATGAATTAACAAAGAAACACATAGTAAATCAAATCCAAATCAGTTTAAACTTTATGAAAACATGTAATTCCAGTAGTAATTATCAAACAAATATTTTCAGAAGTTTTCATTGCAATTTACTATTTTTATCAGATTTAATACAGCATGCATGATTTTACGTAAAAAATCATAAACAAATATCCAACAGAAACCAAAAATCTTGAAAAATTCACGGGAGATTAGATTAGATTTAATTTGCATCTCATCCAAATTTCACTTTTGAAAACATTATAGAGTTTTTGAAAATTGGTTTTTTCCAAAAATACCCCTAGAGTTAAATGAATTTTTAAACCCTTTAAATCAAATCAAGAATTCATAAAGAAATTCGTACTAATTCAAAATCTTACAATTATATTATGTTTAAATTTTCATTGATTTTGGATCTATGTTGACATCTTCTTAAATTCAATCTTTAGAATTTTACCCCTTTGAGGGTAAAGTTCAAAAGGTCAAATTACGGTCAAAACGAAGTCAAAATTCTTCGAAATTCCAGATTTCTACACTTCTTAATGTGCAAAACACTCAGAGATTGAAAAAAACATATTTTGAATAACAATAAGAAAAAATAAAAATAAATCACAAATTCTATCCTAGCATGCTTCTAGTTTAAGATATATGAAAGAGGGTTTTGGAATACCAACCTTGCTAGCTCTCCTTGTCTCTAGGGTAAGTAATCCTCGGATATACGCTTTGTCTTACCCTTTCAATTAGCAAAGAAAACCCCAAAAAAAAAATGTTGCCGCCGATCCGTTCCGCCGTCTTTCACTTTCTCTTAGAGGGAAGGATTGGGAGGTGATTGGGAGAGATAATGGAAGAAGAATATAGGGAAAGGGATTGGAGGGAGTGATTGGAAGAGATAATGGAAGAGAAAAAGATAATGGAAGATAAATCTCTCCTTTTTCTCCTCTTTTTTTATGGATGGGAAGGAAGATATATATAGGGAGAGAAAGAGAGAGAGAGAGATGTGTTGGTGGAGAGCTCATCATGTTGTCCCTCTTAGTGGAGAATCCATCATCATTCTTCTTAGTGGAGGGCCCATCATGTTTCTTAGTGGAGAATCCATCATCATTCTTCTTAGTGGAGGGCCCATCATGTTTCTTAGTGGAGAATCCATCATCATTCTTCTTAGTGGAGGGCCCATCATGTTTCTTAGTGGAGAATCCATCATTATTGTTCTTAGTGGAGGGCCCATCATGTTTCTTTAGTGGAGAATCCATCATTATTGTTCTTCATAAGAGGCCTCACAAGAGGCCCTACTGAGGCCCCACAATGTGGGCCCCACAACGCGGGCCCCACAACGTGGGCCCCACAATGTGGGCCCTCGGTTGATTCGAATTTTAAACAAATGTTCAATGCGGGCCCACCAAACGGGTCCAAATTCTCCCTCGCTTGGATTCTTATGAATAATCTCTCTCAACCTCTCACGGAAAAATGCGAAACATGGCGGAAATGATCGGATGGGGTTTCTCCCAAGCATAGCGAACTTGGGTCCGGTCAAAATGGGGTGTCTACAGATGCCCCTCTTTGGCAGAGCGTGTGTAACACGCGAATGGCAAAGCTGAACAGACGACACATTTTGACTGACCCGAAACCAAAACAAAGCAAATTTTTGGGTTTTCAGTTTTAAAACGATATTCACAAAGATAAAACTCTACTAACAATAGGGAGATAGTCTCTCACCGACTCTTAACTCGGCAACTAAGACATCTCAAAGAGATAGTCTCTCCCTAATACTCATGACTCGACTAATTAATAAAAAACGAACGAACGATTACAAAAACACAAACATTTTTTCTTTTTCTTTTTTTTTTATATATCAGGCTAAGCCAAAGTACACATAACAATTGCTCAAAGAGCACAAACCAAACAAACAAACCAATCACTTCAATTACTCAAAGAGCTTTCATTTTTTTTTCTTAGAAACCACGTTGCAATTTGTCTAAGACAAGCACAAACTCAAACACTTAAAGAGTTTTTCCTTTTTAGAAACCTGCAAAAATAGGCCAAAGACCAATGTATTGAAACTCGTCCAAAACAAGTTCAAAACCAAACACTCAAAGAGTTTTTCCTTTTTAGAAACCTGCAAAAATAGGCCAAAGACCAATGTATTGAAACTCGTCCAAAACAAGTTCAAAACCAAACACTCAAAGAGTTTTTCCTCTTTTTAGAAACCTACAAAAATAGGCCAAAGACCAATGTATTGAAACTCGTCCAAAACAAGTTCAAAACCAAACACTCAAAGAGTTTTTTTTTTTTTTTTTTTTTAAATCATGCCGATCAGTCAAAGACTCGACCAATTATTAGGGTAATCGAATATTCAAGCTAAACTCAAACTTCTAATACCCGAGGCGAGACTAAGTCTCAAGCCCAGCGATATTTATACAGATCATTGCTGAAAATAAATCTGTGTAACTATCCGAGTAACTCTGACTCCTCTCTTTCAAGGTAGCGAATCACTCCGGATCACGCGGTTCTGCTAAACAGTTTCACGTAAATCCAAATTCGTAGGTCCTGCTAAACAGTCCCCTACAAACCTCTTCGCAGATACACATGACTCCTAACACGTTAGGAAGCTGCACATTGCGGGACGATGATTAGGTAAGTCACCACTTGACATTACACTACTAATCATCTGGGTACTAAGTACCAGAGGCGAGACTAAGTCTCAAGCCTAGCGATAGTTATACAGATCATTACTGAAAATAAATCTGTTTAACTATCCGAGTAACTCTGACTCCTCTCTTTCAAGGTAGCGAATCACTCCGGATCACGCGGTTCTGCTAAACAGTTCCACATAAACCCAAATTCGTAGGTCCTGCTAAACAGTCCCCTACAAACCTCTTCGCAGATACACATGACTCCTAACTCGTTAAGAAGCTGCACATTGCGGAACGATGATTAGGTAAGTCACTACTTGACATTACACTACTAATCATCGGGGTACTAAATACCCGGGAGAAGGAAGAAAAGACCAATCCGTGTAACACAGGATCGGAAATATTTTCCTTATTAAAACATTTCAAAAAGACCAAACCGTGTAACACAGGTTCGATAATTTCCATCTCTATTAAAATCTTTCAAAAGGACCAAACCGTGTAACACAGGTTCGGTAATTTCTATCTCTGTTAAAAACTTTCAAAACGACCAAACTGTGTAACACAGGTTCGGTAATTTCAAACTCTGTTAAAATCTTTCAAAAAGACCAAACCGCGTAACGCAAGTTCGGTAATTTCAAACTCTGTTAAAATCTTTCAAAAGGAATGAAGAATTTACCATCTTTGATCAATTTCACTAATGGGCCAGTCATCTCTTACCAAGAATAACTAGGAGCGCATGATCTTTGCTGAAAGCAAAACTCAAATAGATTGATGAGATTTTCAGGTGCTGACTCTCTTTAACAGGTGAGAAGCATTCTGATGAGGTTTGAAGGATGCAGGAGTAGATTTTATACTCCGCTGGGAATTAAAGTTTCTGAAACTGACTCTAAAAGAAACAATTGGATCAAGGAATTCAACTCAAAGAGTATGTTCAAGCTTCTCTGGTTTCTATTTGCTAAGAATAGATATCCCAGTTATCATTGTGTAATATCTTTTATGACGCAAGTCATAAAAGATGCCCCTAGTATGATGTGCTTCCATGACAAAGTCTTAAGAAGGCAGAACCAAGGTAAGTAGAAAAAATTTGAGTTTGCATGGGTTCTTTCTTTGGTATAGTGGTAAAACCAACTCTACAAAGGCTGAACGTAAGAATTCTTCATTTTGCTCAGTGTTTGAGGCTTTGATGTTTCAGGCAGGTCAGAATAAAAAATCTCTTGCCCTTCTTTGATTCTTAAACCAGGATCTACTTTGAATTTTCTTTTCACTTTGGAAGGTATACACCCATTCTCTCCAGTGCCAAACACTTTTGATTCTAAAAGAAAACAATGATAAACAAGGAACAGACTCCTGAAGACTCTTTCAAAGAAGACTTACAATATTCAAATGATTTGACTAAATTTTGATTCACTCTTAAATCAAATGTATCATTTTTTAATGGTAAGGTCAGCCACTCTCAGAGTAGTCTAAAAAACTATGTCAAGATGGCCTAATTTCCTCCATCGGGATCTCCGTCATGGTTATTACCCCTTTCGGATTGCTCGGTCTTAATGCCCCTAGTTTAAAAAGGTGTCAAAATAAGTCTCGCTGACACTACTCGGATTCCAGGATTCTGCCCTGTGCAGAGGTGGCTTCTCCGTCTCCCTGATTTCTCTCTTCAAAAGAAGTCATAACTTTTGCTTTCCAAGCTTTCAGTCTGAAAGACCACTTATCTCAACTTTTGCTTGTACTCAAACTTGGGAATTCTACGTAACTGAGGAACTCCTTCTGCTTCTATTCAACTCAACTATTCATGGGAAGTCTTTGCCCTTGACTGGATTACCTCTTCAAGTTTTCAATCCAGCAGACCACTACCCTGACTTTTTGCATAAGCTAACTCTTTTGGCTGTTAACTTAGCAAATGTATATCTCTAGGCCGCCCTTTCGGGTTTTCAACCTAGTGGGTCTTCAGACTCTCATTCTTTTCTTTCTGTTTTTCTTTTCATTCGCCTCGAACCTTTGCTTGTTTCACCAGAAGGACTTTCTAGGTGGGCTTGGGTTCGAAAGGGTTGAATACCTAAGGTTCTAAAGATTTGAACCGAATCTGGTCTAGCCAGACTACCTACGTACCCCAAAGATGGAGGATCAGATCCGCGTAGTTCGCTTTGGGATTTTTCAAAGAATGGTTTAGCATTTAGCTTCAAAATTTTCAAAGGGGATTTTATCCCAAGGTTTGACCGAACTTGAATTAATCAAGTTGCCTACGTACCCCTGAAGAGGTGGGGATCAGGTCCGACGTAGTTCGGGTGCATAAATGCCCCGGGTTTATAATGTGTTTGAAAAGAAGTTGTTTTAATTTTGCTTTTGGCCCAAAGGGTTTACAAATGGATTTTAAAACATTAGGATTTTGGCTATAAAAGCTCAAACGATCAATGATGGCCTCCTGATGTATTTGATGTACAAGCCCTTTTGTTTAAGGTTCAAAGCCTTTGAAATTTTTTTTTTGAGGAGTCTGGTGGTTTTCTGGCAAAACTTCAACCACTGTGCTCCACTCCCGTCTCAAAGATCTTGAATTTATGCTCAAGATTCCACAACTCTGTCTGAAAATCTTCTCTCAATATCTCATCAGCTCCACAGGATGCCTGACGCATCAGCTCCACAGGATGCCTGACGCTTATCTCTTTAAAATTTTATCCCTCAACTGGATGTCTAAAGCAGATGAAGTCTTGCTTTGATCAACGACAGGGCATTCCCCTGGTTTATCCTTATAGGATCAAGCAAAACTACCTCAAACCCCTCTAAACAGGTTTATCAATTCTTTGCGCTCCTTAGGAGATAAAGTTTTTCCAATCCATCCATCCCGAGTTTCGGATTTCGATACCACTATCAATGGCTTTGATTTCTTCTTTAAGTGGCTATGCTCGACGCTCTTCCTCTCGTTCGACCATCTTTCAGATCTCGAGGTGAATTTCGTCTGCATTCTCATCCGAGAAGGGGGTCTTTAGTTGTTTAAACATTAGATCTAAGAGTGAATCATAGAGTATCAAAGATACGAAATCAACAATTTTATTGAATTGAAGACTGTAAGTACATTGATGATTTTTGACACACCTCAATGGGCTCTTCAACAGTTCTGATAGAAAACAGAATACTGACTCTGTATAAGAAAGATTGACAGACATGACTTCATTTTTTTTTTTTAACATCTACGTAACTGAACTTTTTCAACTTAGAGAGAAGAAAGTTGATGTACACTCAATGAAAGACAAATCTAAAGATACAGGACACTTCTTCAAAGGTAGTGAACTGACACTGAAAGCTTATAGGTGATACACCTTTCCTCATGATAATGATAACTATAAAGTTCAATTCCGGAGTAGAAATCCCAGAAAAAGCAACTCCACAAGGTCTAGGTTAAATGGGGCAACAAAAGGCTTATGTTGACAATGTGGGTAAAACAATAGACTGCCTGGATCAAGTATGATTGGAAATGGTCAGTCTTTAGAAAGAATGGTCTTTCGCTAAACACAGACTCTTGACTTGGAAGCACACACACTAGATCAATAGTCATGGGATAAAGATTCTGAACAAATAGAGAAAAGAGTAATCTTGAAATACACCAAAGGGTATTTTATTCTGAAAATCAAAGAAATACTGTCTATAAAGGTCAAGGAAAAATAGACAGTGATAATATGACATACATCAACAGGGTTTCAATGAATTCTCAATCCACACCTTGAAGTCTCATTTGAGTATAACTGCTCTTCTTTTTGGGAATGAAAGAGTCAGGAACGATAAACATCCCTAATCAAAATAAATTTCGATCTCAGCAATGATCATGCACTCAAAGAATACAGGTAAGATCAAACTTTTCCATTAATGATTTCGATATGATCCAAGGGTAAAAGATATATGATAGGTAAACATGGATCAAAAAATCAATGGCTCAGATAATAGACCATGGCCATAAGAATGACAAAAGTAGGGTCAAAGACCAGATCTAAAATCTGAATGATGGATATCAACAACCGTACGATCAATATGAGATGAAATGATAGACCATGGTCATAAGGACAGCAAACGAGCTATCGGCCAGATCTCAAGACAAACAGGTTGACAAATAAGGATCTAATCCTACTAAATGATGTATACATGAGAATCAAGACAAGGCAGACTGACTCCAAAGGATAGCAATCATGCTTAACATACTTTTGGATAAAATCCAGCAGCATAACGGCTATACGAGGAGGTCAAGGTCCAGACTAAGTAAACTGACTCTAAAGAGTAGCCGTCATGCTCAAAATGTTCTGGATAAAATCCGGCAGCATAACGACTATACAAGGGATCACCCTAGCTCAATCGAAAGGTATGAATAACGGTTACTAGAGAAGGGTGATCAACAGATGGACTAACCAAAGGTGAGAATATACAACAATGGGTCAAACCCTATAATCAACAGATCAAGGGCTAAACTCGGCCAAGGTAATGACGGTCAAAATCCACTGACTAGATCTAGATCTAAATTCGGAATGGATATAACCGACTGAAAGGAATAAGGAATCTCTGACTAAGAGGAGAACCATAATATACATAATCAGTATATATAAGTAAATACACATACACACAAATCCTAACCAGGGGCACCAGCCCTAATTCTAATCTAACGGAGTCAAGGAAGTCTCGACTCAAGACAGACTGGTGAGTGTACTAGGACAATGTTGTAGCCATGTAAAAATGAGCTACCCTAGTCTACAAATGGGGCAAAGCTCCTAACTCTAGGCTCCACATGTGTAAGCAACACATGTTCGACCCTATATGAATGCAATATACACACGGGTACTCCCTAGTTGGGCTTCACTAGGTCAGTAAGTATATATATAATATATATAAAACAAAGTAGGGCTCCGGACTCAATCTAATGGGTACTATGCGTATGAAATATACTTAATATGCTGCAGCGCTGGCGCATAGCTTGGAAATAGATTCAACAGTACCATCAGGATGTAATAACATCCCAGTCAGGCACGCATTGAATCTATCCCATGGAGCCAATAATGAAAAACAATGAAAAACAATAAAAGAATTAAAAAAAATATGACAATGCATGATGTGCAGTGTGTGAATCCTTTTTTTTTAATTACGCACCTACCTGGTGCCCCTGGATTCTAACGATAGAGTTCCCATTTAAAATGATTTTAGCTCAAATTTCTCCAAAGTTAATAAAAATGGCATTTTTAAAGAGTTAGGCAATGTTTCAAGAACTCCCCAGCAGAGTCGCCAGCCTGTGGACCCCGATCCTGAGAGGACGAGTGCGGCGAGGGACGCGAGGTCCCCACAGCAATCCTCTCTGGATCATCCACGTGTGAATGAGAGCTCTGCCAAGGAACTCTCGAAACGGATGCCACCCTCATAGCATAGCACGAGTGGCGATATAAAGGGATATGTCTTGATCCGGAACCGGGGTTCGAAACCGAGACATACCTATAATAACTCAGAGTCGCCATCCATGGATAGGCCATGGAACCCTAAAATCAAATCCTCTGTGCAATGGATAACCAGAAATATATATGGGTTCGTGCCTGGTTACGAATGGGGAAGGTCTGAGAGCACCCCCAATTCGCCCGAGTGCAAGCACTTGGTCTCTTATGCCATTTTCATTAATTCCAAAGAAGTTTGAGTAAAAATCATGTGAAATGGGAACAATCCTCAGGAATCGTCTACCTAAGCATGCATTTCCTGAGAATGGAGAAATAAACACGTAAAATGAAATGAAAAATGTGTCACCTAAGCAAAGCTAGGTTATGAGTGACATGCCTAATGGGTGTCTAAGTTTCTGGTGGACACGCACATGCAAGCTACAACCAAAGGTATAGTATCAGTACAAGAAAGTAAGAAAACATATCAAAACATGAGACACAAATCTATGCTATGTATGACGGGACAAGACAAGTCCTAACTCTAATGCAGGACTGGACTCGGACCAGAATGGCCATCCATCCTAGCTGCGCTACGTATCCCGGCCTCGGGAAGAATCGGAGCCCACGTAGTTCGATGCCCTATTCTAAATTATGATGCCTAAGACATCTAGCCCTCTATCCTAGACTCGATCTAAAAGACCGAACCAGTTATTAAAGCTTCTTGTATGATTATTAAAATTCCAGTGAATTGTGGATTTTAGGACACCCTATATGCCCTAACTAATGCAAGTTGATTAGCCTTAGGCTAATGCAGGTGGTTCCTACAATCCTATGTGTAACTAGGCTGTGCAACCTAATGAAAACCACGGGCTGACTATATGCCTAGTCTAGCCATCGGTTCGACTAAATGTCTAACCGATCGACTCGAGGCCTCCTAACTCTAGGGACACTCACACGACAGGACATACCATATCAATACAAATCAAGACAAACTCCTAACTCTAGAACACAACCTAAACAGCTAGGACATACTCCTAACTCTAGAGGAAGATCTTTTTGAAAATGGTTTGAATATTTTTGTAACTTTGAAAGATTTAAAATTTTTATTTTTAAAGGTTTGGCTGGACTTGGGATGTGGATCCCAAGCTGCACTACGTACCTCGTGGAAGAGGATCAAGCCAACGTAGTTCGAAACGAACTCTCTAACTATCAAACACTTACAGCAAATCAATTATTTTTTATGTTTTCACCCTTTTGGCCAAAGACCGGAGGGAATATACAAAACAACATCCTAGGGACAAACCCTAGGGTGTACAGGAGAAACTTTGCTCTAATAATACTATTATAAGAGCAAATGAGTCAAAGACTCTCTAATGACAGTAACTGAAGAATAAATGAGTCAAAGACTCTCTAATAAAAGCGACTAAAGGATAAACGAGTCAAAGACTCTCTAATAAGAGCAACTGATAACACTGAAATAAGATAACGAAGTCAAAGACTCTCTAATAATACTGCAAATGAAACAGATGAGTCAAAGACTCTCTAAAAACGGAAACACGAGTCAAAGACTCCAATGACACCAACTAAAAGATAAATGAGTCAAAGACTCTCTAAAGGAAAAGAAACACGAGTCAAAGACTCCACTCACACCAACTAAAGGATTAATGAGTCAAAGATTCTCTAAAAGAGATGAAAACACGAGTCAAAGACTCCACTAACACCAACTAAAGGATATATGAGTCAAAGACTCTCTAAAGGAAAAGAAACACGAGTCAAAGACTCTACTGACAACAACTAAAGGATAAATGAGTCAAAGACTCTCTAAAAGAGATGAAAACACGAGTCAAAGACTCCACTAACACCAACTAAAGGATATATGAGTCAAAGACTCTCTAAAGGAAAAGAAACACGAGTCAAAGACTCCACTAACACCAACTAAAGGATAAATGAGTCAAAGACTCTCTAAAAGAGATGAAAACACGAGTCAAAGACTCCACTAACACCAACTAAAGGATATATGAGTCAAAGACTCCCTAAAAGAAAAGGAATACGAGTCAAAGACTCTAATAACACCAACTAAAGACAGATGAGTCAAAAGACTCTCTAAAAGAGATGGAAACGCGATCGAATCATATAATAGAAGATTGAAAATCTGTGATCAAGATGAGATGAGATAGCATAAGATTGCTTTCAACGGATGGATCATGAATGACTAATCCTATGAGATCTTTGGAAATGAATGGGATTTACATCCTAACCCCAAAGGAAAAGTTTTTTAATCTTCACACATTTTATCAGTGTTACCTGAAGGCATCAACCCTAACCCTAATCTAGCGGAGTGGAGAAAGGATCTCGACTCATGACTTTGTTTGTGTACCTAGGACCGATCGTAGCCATTGGAAGATGGACTACGGCCTAATCTAGACACAAATGGGTAGGATATCCTAAACTAGGCTCACACACGTGATGCACATGTGTTCGTATACTACATGCATGTGTGGGTTAATCTAGGGGTAAGGCCAAGAGTTCCCTTAGCGCGAATCCATGTTCGATATACTGTACCAGTGTCCGGCGTATCAGTACGTGAACAAGAGATCCGTTTACGTACCATAAAGGTACTAGGCTAAGGGTGGAATGCTTCTCTAGCACAGAGGCACCAGGTGATGAAATCCCAGTCAACCATGCTAGATAACACTCCGGATTCCTAAAATAGGACGTGTGTGCATGTGAGATGCAGGGGTTTAGATGCAAGTGATGTAAGTGTGTGCAATAAGTTCGCGCAATCTATGATGCCTTCAGGTTTTGTTAGATTAAGTTTGAGTAAATGTGATGCGAAAATAAAGCATACAAACTAATCACAGCACCAGGATTTTACAAAGGAAATCAGTGATTCCTAAGGTTTCTATTTTGATAATTTAATGATTGAATATGTGATGGAATATTATGATCTGGAAATTTTTAAAACAATTTGATTTTAATTCAATTTACTCAAGGATTTTAAAAGGTTTCAATTCAGATTGTAGATTTACACATCAACATATAACAAATCTTTTCAGAACAAGATGAAATTTTTACAGTAACTTCTCCTTAATTATATAAGATTATAATAAAAATTTCATAGATTTTAAATGTGGTTTGCTATTAGTTTTTCAATGTTGAAAGTTTCTGTCCAGATTGTGAATTAACACAGTAACGTATAGCAAATCAATTCAAAACAATATGAAATTTCTATAGTATGTTTATTACAATAAGAAAGGATTACTGTAAAAGTTTCATAAATTTTAAAAATGATTTACTATTAATTTACGATTTTACAAATATCCATCCAGATTATGAATTAACAAAGAAACACATAGTAAATCAAATCCAAATCAGTTTAAACTTTATGAAAACATGTAATTCCAGTAGTAATTATCAAACAAATATTTTCAGAAGTTTTCATTGCAATTTACTATTTTTATCAGATTTAATACAGCATGCATGATTTTACGTAAAAAATCATAAACAAATATCCAACAGAAACCAAAAATCTTGAAAAATTCACGGGAGATTAGATTAGATTTAATTTGCATCTCATCCAAATTTCACTTTTGAAAACATTATAGAGTTTTTGAAAATTGGTTTTTTCCAAAAATACCCCTAGAGTTAAATGAATTTTTAAACCCTTTAAATCAAATCAAGAATTCATAAAGAAATTCGTACTAATTCAAAATCTTACAATTATATTATGTTTAAATTTTCATTGATTTTGGATCTATGTTGACATCTTCTTAAATTCAATCTTTAGAATTTTACCCCTTTGAGGGTAAAGTTCAAAAGGTCAAATTACGGTCAAAACGAAGTCAAAATTCTTCGAAATTCCAGATTTCTACACTTCTTAATGTGCAAAACACTCAGAGATTGAAAAAAACATATTTTGAATAACAATAAGAAAAAATAAAAATAAATCACAAATTCTATCCTAGCATGCTTCTAGTTTAAGATATATGAAAGAGGGTTTTGGAATACCAACCTTGCTAGCTCTCCTTGTCTCTAGGGTAAGTAATCCTCGGATATACGCTTTGTCTTACCCTTTCAATTAGCAAAGAAAACCCCAAAAAAAAAATGTTGCCGCCGATCCGTTCCGCCGTCTTTCACTTTCTCTTAGAGGGAAGGATTGGGAGGTGATTGGGAGAGATAATGGAAGAAGAATATAGGGAAAGGGATTGGAGGGAGTGATTGGAAGAGATAATGGAAGAGAAAAAGATAATGGAAGATAAATCTCTCCTTTTTCTCCTCTTTTTTTATGGATGGGAAGGAAGATATATATAGGGAGAGAAAGAGAGAGAGAGAGATGTGTTGGTGGAGAGCTCATCATGTTGTCCCTCTTAGTGGAGAATCCATCATCATTCTTCTTAGTGGAGGGCCCATCATGTTTCTTAGTGGAGAATCCATCATCATTCTTCTTAGTGGAGGGCCCATCATGTTTCTTAGTGGAGAATCCATCATCATTCTTCTTAGTGGAGGGCCCATCATGTTTCTTAGTGGAGAATCCATCATTATTGTTCTTAGTGGAGGGCCCATCATGTTTCTTTAGTGGAGAATCCATCATTATTGTTCTTCATAAGAGGCCTCACAAGAGGCCCTACTGAGGCCCCACAATGTGGGCCCCACAACGCGGGCCCCACAACGTGGGCCCCACAATGTGGGCCCTCGGTTGATTCGAATTTTAAACAAATGTTCAATGCGGGCCCACCAAACGGGTCCAAATTCTCCCTCGCTTGGATTCTTATGAATAATCTCTCTCAACCTCTCACGGAAAAATGCGAAACATGGCGGAAATGATCGGATGGGGTTTCTCCCAAGCATAGCGAACTTGGGTCCGGTCAAAATGGGGTGTCTACAGACCCCCGAGTTATATTTGAGAAATCTTGAGTGATTTTACAAATTTTGAAAAAGCTGGTATTTTTAGAAACTCATGGGGCTTCCACATTTTCATCATCTTATGGATATTTCAATCATTTCTCATATGTCCAAAACCATCTCGAGGGTACGGCTGATGGATTATGAGTAATTTCGTAAGCTTTGGGAAAACCTGCTAAATTTAGAACTCTCAAGATTTTCTCTTAGTCTTGCACTTCGGGGGTACTTTAGACATTTCCAAACATATCATATTTGGTCCCTACAAGTCTAAGAAATCTTGAGTCCGTTCATAAATTTTCGAAAATCTGCTATTTTTAGAATTTCTCAGGGTTTTCCCTAGTCTCGCCAAAATTCTAGCACCTTGGGGTAATTTGGTCTTTTCCTATGTAATTCTTTTGATCCCCGAAATATGTCTGACAGATTATTAATGATTTCCTGAATTTTGGAAAACCTGCTAAATTTAGAATTTCTCAGGAATTTCGCTTAATTTGGAAATTTTAAGTGTTGAGGGCATTTTGGGTATTTTCAGGAGATACCAAATGATTCTGTTTAATATTGCTCACCGAAAGGATCCAATTTTAAAAGTTTCTATTTTTGAAGTTTGACCACAAAGACTTTCCATTTTTAATTTTTCCCTTTAGGGGTGAACCAATCTGAGGGTATTTTGGTCGCATTTGGATGTCTAACAGTCAAGTAGGGGCATTTTGGTCCGAAAAGTTATTTTCCAAAAAAGATGGTCCGATCATGTGTGAGGGTTGCACCATAAATGTCAAATGGGTTGGGTCCATACATAGAATGTTGAATTTAGAAAGATTTTATTGATTTTTTACGGAAAAACCCGAAACCCGTGTGAAATGGCCCATTGGGCTAAAGCCCGCAAAGATGGAGCTCATGTGGGTTCACCCATATGGGTCACCCACCATGGTGGGCGGCCCACATGGTTGACCCACATGAGCTGAGCACCCACCTTGATGATGTCACAATGGTGACATCATATTTGTTAAAAGAAAAATAAAAAGAATAAAAAATGAAAAGAAGCAAAGAAGGAAAAGATGAATGATTGCTTAAAAAGGTTTTCTTCCAAAGAAACAATGTGGAATGAGAATAACATGTCTTGATTGACAAGAAATTAAGATTGGAATCAAATCCAATTTGGAAACAAGAAAGAAAGAAAGCAAGAGGGGAAAATTGGAAACAAGCCAAAAAGGGAGCTCTCAGATTGGAAATTGCTATTTCTCTCTTAACCCTAACTTTTTTTATATAAAAATCAACGCAAACAATCCAGAAAAGGAGGAAAAAAAATCCAAATTCGTCCATTTTCTCTCTCCTCCCAAGAAATTTTTTTTTTCTCTCTTGATGTGTGATCTCTCTCTCAAGTGTTCTTCACAAAAGGAATTCTTGAATTCATTCTTCTTCTCCAAGGCATCATACAATCAAGAATTATTCAAGTGTTCTTTGGGTCTTCTTCATCATAAAAAAGGGTGCGACAAAGCGTATACCTTGGATCTACGCACCCTAGAGACAAGGAGCGCTATCAACGTGGTGGAAATAAAAAAAAACAAAGAAAGAAAGGGAAGAAAGGACGAAGGATCGAGCGTCGGCGAGATCTTTTCGGAATTTTCGACTATTTGATTCGTCGAGGATCTCCATCACAGGTAGGTGCACTTTTCTCAGATTTTTCCAGGATTATTTGGTATTCTTTATATATTTTTGCATGGTTTTTAGCATTTAATTGAATTTAATTCGATATTATATGTGTGTGCTCAAAATCATGATCTACATGAGTGTTTCAATTCCGATTCGTCCCGAAATTTAATACACTGATCTATTTAAATAGACTAAAATAACCATCGGATCGTATCGAACATTAAATCAAAGGATTTTGAAAATTTGAGTGAAGAGTGCAATTTCATTTAAAATAATGGCTGAGAAATTACAAAAGTTGAAAAAATAGCTATCTCAGGATGATTTGTTTTGTGGAATTTCAAATTTTTCTTGTATTCATCACATCAGAACAAGGTTACCGGAGTCGTAATTTTCTCGAAAATCTTGTTTTAAAAATAGAAAACTCTTCAGAAACATGTTTTTGACGAAGAAAAATAAACTATATACTAAACAGATTACATAATTAATGAAATTTTGTGAAAAAATAATATGATACTGATACATTCTATCATGAAGTTTTGAGAATTTTGAATTTTTTTTTTATATATTATTTAATGTTTTCTTTGAAAATTATCAGATATTGTGAGAATTTTTACTAACATCAGATCACAATTAAAATTCTCAATATTTTTCCAGTAGTCTTATATTTCATATTTCTTATTTCTGTAAAATTTTCACGTGATTTGGATTTTGTTTCCTAAGGGTTGTAGTGTAAATCCATAATCTGGTCTTAAAATTGAAAAATCCGAAATTGGTAGTAAATGGTTTTTAAAATTCATGAAAATCTCACAGCATGCTATGTTTACCTATATCTTATTTCTGTAGAAATTTTAATGAATTTAGATTTCTATTTCTAGTAGTTTCTGTGTTATTTTAATAATCTGGTCATATTATTGTTAAACCACAATTAAATAGGAGCTTAATATAAAAATATGTAAAACTTTTCCAGTAAGCTACATACATTCCCATCTTGCTGCTGTAGAAATTTCAATCCATTTCGAATTCGTTTGCAATAAATTCACTTGTAAAATCACTCATGCGGTTTAAAATTGATAAAATCCACTCAAAATTGAAATTAATTAAAAATCATTATCAAAATTTCTAAAGAACCATAAATTTTTGTTACATATTAATTCTTTAACCCATTGAAACATAAATCTTAGGATCTTTAGATTTCCCTGGTAAAATTGCTAGTGCATTCATAATCGTATCCCAATTGCAACCGATCTTTGACAATTTGAATATTTAAGCTATAGTATGTTATTGGCTCCGAGGTTACTGTCCACGGAAATCCTGAGATATGCCGGGCAATAAGGTGCTATAACCTAAGTATTAAATTGTACAAGGAAAGAGCGCACGATTCCCTTCCTTGGATGCCATTCGAGGCCGAAATTGGAGAACCCTAGAACCTTTGGTATTCCTTAAATGTTCAGAAACCGAAAATCCTTGAAAGCTGAAATTAATTAACTTTAAGAACTTAAATCGATTTGCCTCGAGTCTTTCGGAACCATTGGATTATGGTTTCCGATATAAGAACCATTAGAGCCCAACTTAGGAACACTTATGCCAGGTCGTGTCCTAGGTCTTAGGGAGTCTTAGGTTTTAGGGAGTCCTAGAGTTAGGAGTCCAGCCTCATCACGGACGTTCGCTATGGATAGTAACCGTACCATAGGTCTAGTTACACTAGTCACCCAAATTTTTTTCCCTAGGACAAGCCTAGTTACTTAGGATGTAGGTTAACCTGCATTAGCTTAAGGGACAACTTGCACTTAGATAGGATCATATAGCATCTTAGATGAAATCCTAGAATAATAAAATCCTTAACTTGAATTAAATAACTTCTCTTAAAACTGTTGAAACAGTCAATCCAGTCTACGTCGGTGTCTTAGTTAAGTTAGGCATATGTAGCTTAGCTTAGGTGCACTGAACTACGTCGACTCTGATCCCAGTGAGGCTTGGGTACGTAGGCAGCTTGGATGTCTGATGGCATACCAACCGCGAGTCGGCTCCACAACAAATTGTGGAGTTGTGTATATTAATTTTCTTGTAAATGCTTAATCAAATCACTTAGGATTTTCCATGAAATTAGAATTTTAGGAGAACTTTCACTTAGATTGAATTCAAACAAACAAACAAATCAAGATACACACTTAGGATCTACATTGAAATTAGATCATAGGATGCATGTCACTTAGTTCGCACATTAACAGAGAGTTGAATGAGCCATTTAAAATAAATTTAAAAGAGTTAACTTTTGGAATTGAAGACCGATTATCGGGCAGGAATGTTGCATGTGGTGGATAATTCCCCATACCTTCCATTCTTGTAACCAGGTAACGAGTCTAGATTTCTGATTAATTATGGGTCCTAGATCCCACATCTATGTGGCGACTCTGTCAGTCTCTTTTGTGTGAAATTCGGATTGCCTTAGTGATCCCAAGTTCACATAAAAGATGAATTAAAATCAATAATTAAAATGCACACGCCAATCGCGTGGGTACGAGAGACCAAGAGAGAGCGTGGCTGCTCGCGCCCCACCCCTCTCGCGGGATTGGGTCCCACAGTTTGGCGACTCTGCTTGGGACCACCTAACTTCATTACAATTCCAAATGATAACTCATTTGAATCTATTTTAACTGGCTCATGAAAACTCTATCTCTTATATACTTGTTAGATTAATTTGTATGCTTTGTTTTCTCATCACATCATACTCAAACTTAATCTAACAAAACCTGAAGGCATCATAGATTGCGCAAACATATTGCACACACTTACATCACTTGCATTTAAATCCTTGCATTTCACATGCACATACATCCTATTTTAGGAACCCGGAGTGTTATCTAGCATGGTTGACTGAGATTTCATCACCTGGAGCCTCTGTGCTAGAGAAGCATTCCACTCTTAGCCTAGTACCTTTATGGTACTTAAACAGATCTCTTGCTCACGTACTGATATGCCGGACACTGGTACAGTATATCGAACATGGATTCGCGTTAAGGGAACTCTTGGCCTTACCCCTAGATTAACCCACACATGCATGTAGTATACGAACACATTTGCATCACGTGTGTGAGCCTAGCTTAGGATATCCTACCCATCTGTGTCTAGATTAGGCCGTAGTCCATCTTCCAATGGCTACGATCGGTCCTAGGTACAAATACAAAGTCATGAGTCGAGATCCTCTCTCCACTCCGCTAGATTAGGATTAGGGTTTGATGCCTTCAGGTAACACTGTCAAAATGTACGAAGATTAAAAACTTCCCCTTTGGGGTTAGGATATAAATCCCATCATTTCCAAAGATCTCCTAGGATTAGTCATTCCTGATCTATCCGTTGAAAGTAATCCTATGCAATCTCATCTTTTGATCATGTGTCTATCATTCGCCTCTTGTGGGATTCGATTATGTCTTCATTCCCTTTCTCAATTGGCAGGAATTGTGTCTCAATCATTTGATTGTGCAATCTTAATGATCTGATCGTACTTGTACCTTTAGTCTTTTCTTACTCTAAGGGCAACCTTTTTCAAGAATATTTTGCTAAGTCCTTCAGAGTTCACTCTCATAATCCTTGAACTAGGGGCATTCCCCTATACGAATCTGTCATCATTGTCATGTCTTGGTCCTTTAGGATTCATTATATTGTCCCAATTACTTGCTTAAATGTGTGATCTTCTTTTCAGTCATTGAGAATGGACACTCCTTGAATGTCAAGCTCATATACTGTTATTATTGTTTCCTTGTCAGGACTGTTCACAGCTGAAAATCCAGGAAAGCTTCTTGGGTTTGAATCTATTCGTGGTCAGTGAAGAAGCTAATTCCCCATTTTCTTTGGAAGCGTCTCCAATCCTCTCCTTCCATACTCATGGCAGTCTCTATGAAAAATTCACAGCTCTCTTACATCATGGAAGCCTTGACCCAGCTCGTCCAACAGGTGAAGGAATTGAAGGAAGAAAATCAATTCATCAAAGCTCAACTTACTGAGAAATTTGGTCCAACCACTGTTGTTTCTAAGGGCAAAAATCCGGGCCTCTCCATGGTTATGGGTTCAGAAGAGCTAATTGTGAATCTCTCTAGACAAATGGCTGCGCTAACAGAAGAAGTTCATCAGATGAAGCAACAAATTTAAACCTCGTATGGTCATTCCCAAAGTTCGGAGCATTTTCCTGACAAAAATACCAAAGTCCAGGATGTTGTTACCAGAAACTCTGTCTCTCAGCACCAGCAGGATTCTGTTGGGCCCTAAATTCTTGAATATGACCAAGAGCCGCCATCTGAAACTCCTAAAAGAGAATTCACTGACTTGCCGATCTCGCGACCTGATGCTTTGAAATGGTTGCTCAAGGAAAGAATGATAACACTATTGGGATCAGAGCCTGTTCCTAATCCTCTTCCCAGTCCCGGGACCTTCCAAATGAAAGAATTTTGTGATTATCATTTACGTCATGGTCATGCAACTGATGAATGCCTCAGCTTGAAATATGATATTCAAGACCTTATAGACATGGGGCTCCTCAACCCTCAAAACCTTTTGTCAAGCGGCAAAGCTCCATCCCTTCCTGATGACCGCAAACCGTGGGTTGAGCAAATGAAGAGAAAGTCTCACGATAATCGCAACCAGCAATGCACAATGATGGGTCGAAATACATTGAGCCCGGTCTCCATAGGTCAGGAAATTAAAGTGGCCGCAACACATGGGGCTTATAGCGGGGGCAATTGTAGTTCAAAAAATATCAACGAGCTACAGAACCCTATGGTATTCAAATATAATCAATCAGGGATTGCAGCTCAGCAAAAGCCCAATAGGGAATTCACCCCTCTCTTGTTTCCACCATCTGTCATACTACAGCAAGGATTGGAATCCGGCGATATCTATTTACCTCGCATTAAGGAACCTCCTAATCCGCTCCCCAGGACATGGAGGGCGGAAGAGCACTGCGATTTTCATCGAGGATCGGGGCATAGTACTGATCAGTGTATAACTCTGAGGCATGTGATCCAGAAGTTGATCAATGAGCGCAAGCTACCATTTCTCCAAGTGCCAAATATTGTTGATAATCCTATGCAAAACCATGTTGTACCGCCGCTGGATGAGTTTTAGACACTTGGGGTTTGAGAAGCTCAGGTTCAGTTGCAGTGAATGAGAAGAACCAGAAGTTAAAAGGCACTTGTTATGATGATGATTCAGTTTTCGCTGAGCCTCCGAAGCTAGACAGTTGCAGCAGTTAAAGTTTTAGTCATTTACTATTTTATGTTGAGTCAGTCATCATGGTCAGTACAATTGTTGAGTCTGGTCTTACGATTCAAGGTCAATGCCTAGTCCATGGCAAGTTATCTTTTGCTTTCCTTTTATTTAGAGTTGTGAATCCTGAGAACGTTCAGGATAGGTCGTCAGATGTAATAGCCTTTTCTTTAAATAAAATTTCAGTTCCAAAAGTTCACTGGTGTCTGTTTCTTAAGTATGCTTCTGATCTTAAAATAAGACTCCCTCCTCAAATGAGGATAAAATTGACGAAACTCCACTTGAGTCACAGCAATTACTTGAACAAGAGGAGGAGCGCCAATCCCAGCCTTTCAAAGATGAAATTGAAGTGGTAAACATTGGCACTGAAACTTTGATTCAGTGAATGTCGATTAAAAGTACATTACCCTCTCAAGAGTGTGAAGAATTGATAAACTTATTTCAAGAATAAGAAGATTGTCTAGAAAAGCTACAACCGATACCAGGGGCAAGACATAGATAGAAAGCTCAAGAGAATGAAGAAAGTGAGAGACATATGCTATGCAAGGGGCATAGAGTGGAAACAACTTTCATATTTCCAATCAATGACCTTGGTTCTCAAATTCATAGCATGAAGCCAACAAATTCAAGATATGAAGTTCAAGAGCAAGCATTGAAAAGTGATCATCAGATATCAAGAGTTACAAATCCATAGATGGAGGATGTCAAAGAACAAGTTTCGCTCTATGAAAGTCGAAAACACATATTAGAATCTTGAAAGAAGAAGATCAATTATCTCTTACCTGGAAATGCCGTTAAACTCCGTGAAAAAAAAAGAGAGAAAAAAATAATAATAATAAATAATCAGTACCAGAGGGACTCTAGTAACTTATATCAAGTCTCAATCTGAACATCGGAAGGCCTTCTTTGGCCGAACAAATCCCAGAATCATAACCCAATGTCAAAACAAATACCTGTTTGCAAACCCTTTGAGCCTGAATAAAATTATCTTGAAAACCCATCAAACTAGGGGCATCCGCCCCGAACTACGCGAGACCTGATCCCTACACTGGGGTACGTAGGCAGCTCGGTTGAACCGAGTTCGGTCGATTCAAAAAAAAAAAAAAAAAGGGGGACAAGTTCCAAAAGAAGAGAAGTCAATTATTCCAGAAAGAGAAAAAAAAGAAAAATCAATTAACCTTCAAACAATCTATCTTCAAACTAGGGGCATTCGCCCTGAACTACGCACGACCTGATTCCTACCCTCGGATACGTAGGCAACCTTTTCACAGGTTCGGTCGAAATCTTTGTCGGGCCTTAAGCCATTGTTTGAAAAGCCCTATCTTACCTATAAAGTCCTTCCGGTGTTCAGAACTAATGATCTAGGTCCCGAGACACAATAAGTAACAAAAAAAAAATGATGATGAATAAGAAAAGAACGGAGTTTGAAGATCTGCTAGACTAAAAACCTGAAAGGGCGGTCTAGGCAAAATTTAAGATCATTCCCCTGCTAAGTTGAAAACCCGAAAGGGCAGGCTTAGGCAAAAGCTAAGGGGATGGCCTGCTGGATCAAAAACCTAGAAAGGTGGTTCAGGCAAAAGTTAAGGCTAACACGGTCCGCCAAGTTAAAAACCCCGAAGAGGTGACTTGGTCGCGGTAAGAGAATCATTATAAGAAGGCTACAGCCGGTATCAAGACTGAAGATCAACTAGAGTTCAGGCAAATTCAAGTGGCATCCTCAAAACTGGGGGCATTGAAGCTAAGCAATCTTAGGGATCATAATTAAATCCTTGAGGCATTACTGTTTTAAGGAAAAAGACTAGTGTGTACCAATTGAAAAAAACATTCCTTGAAAGGATAGACTTACCAAATAAAGCGTTAACTAAGTCAGAAGCATTACTGTGTCTGTCAGTGTAGTTAGTCAATCTTTGTCATTCTATATTCACTCCTTCAGGGCTGCTCAATCCTTTGAGTAGTGCCTTTTATCTAAGTTTTCTCTTTAGAAAGAGTCAATCGTCGTTCTTATGTCCAAATGATGCAACTGTCTTGGTGAAGGAGGCCTGGCCTCGGCAGCTCCCTGTGATTGTATGAAGGAGCTCGGTAATCTAGTCAAGCAGCCTCATTTCAAAGAAGATCAACTCAGAAAAATCCAGAAGTAGAAACATCAGAAAGCCCAGCTTCCGTAAAAAGATCATACCCCAGGAAGGCACTTTAAGCTTGGAAGAGCCTCAGATGCAATGGTGGTTGAGCCAATTTCTCAGAAAGATGAACCATTAAAATTCAGAATCTCCTTCCAGTTAGTTAAATACTATCCTGGTCAAGAAATATTTATCTAAACACCTGTCAAGAGGCAAATCCCACTTTTCCATGATTATATTCAAGAGAGCTGTTGTTCTAGATTACCAATTTCAAGTATCTTATTCAAGGTTTCAGTTATCAAAATCCCCAGAAGATAAGACCAGCAGTCTCTTTGAGAAAAATCTTGTTGAAGTTTCATAAAAGTGTTCCTAATCCATTCTTGTTAGTAATGGTTCTTCGTTCCTAAGGTTTGCCGTTTTATCATTCGTCAAAGTCCTAATTTCCAATATCTTTGTCGGGCACGATCTATAATATCCCCGATTTCATTGAGTTCAAAAAATCAAAAATTCATCAAATCCAATCTTTCGTCAAATTCATGTTCATGAAAAATCTCTAAATTCTTCGTTGTTGAATTCATCAATCAAAGCTATCTCGGTTCTTTGAGCCCGTTTGGGAACGGTGCCTCTTTTCTCGAGTCCATTTGTGAATGATCTCGTCTTCTCCTTGAACCCGTTTGTGAACGGTGTCTCTTTTCCTCGAGTCCATTTGTGAATGGTCTCATGTCTTCCTTGAGCCCGTTTGTGAACGGTGCCTCATTTCTCGAGTCCATTTGTGAATGGTCTCATATCCTCCTTGAGGCCGTTTGTGAACGGTGCCTCATTGTCTGAGTCCATTTGAAAATGGTATTTTCTCTTTGAACATCATATAAATGTGATGTCTTATTCCTTGGAATTCGTATAAATATGATATTCCATTGTCCTTGAGTTATCCTTGAGCATCATATGAATATGGTGTCTCGTTTTCTGGAAATCCGTATAAGTACGTCATTTCATTCTCCCTGAGTCCATTTGAAAATGGTATTTTCTCTTTGAACATCATATAAATGTGATGTCTCATTCCTTGGAATTCGTATAAATGCGATATTCCATTGTCCCTGAGTTATCTTTGAGCATCATATGAATATGGTGTCTCGTTTTCTGGAAATCCTTATAAATACGTCATTTCATTCTCCCTGAGTCCATTTGAAAATGGTCTTTCCTCTTTAAACATCATATAAATGTGATGTCTCATTCCTTAGAATTCATATAAATACGATATTCCATTGTCCCTGAGTTATCCTTGAGCATCATATGAATATGGTGTCTCGTTTTCTGGAAATCCGTATAAGTACGTCATTTCATTCTCCCTGAGTCCATTTGAAAATGGTCTTTTCTCTTTGAACATCATATAAATGTGATGTCTCATTCCTTGGAATTCGTATAAATGCGATATTCCATTGTCCCTGAGTTATCTTTGAGCATCATATGAATACGGTGTCTCGTTTTTTGGAAATCCATATAAATACGTCATTTCATTCTCCCTGAGTCCATTTGAAAATGGTCTTTTCTCTTTGAACATCATATAAATGTGATGTCTCATTCCTTGGAATTCGTATAAATACGATATTCCATTGTCCCTGAGTTATCTTTGAGCATCATATGAATATGGTGTCTCATTTTCTGGAAATCCGTATAAATACGTCATTTCATTCTCCATGAGTCCATTTGAAAGTGGTCTTTTCTCTTTAAACATCATACGAATATGATGTCTCTTTTCCATGGAATTCGTATAAATACGATATTCCATTATCTCTGAGTTATCTTTGAGTATCATATGAATATGGTGTCTCATTTTCCTTGGCATTCGTATAAATATGATGTTCCATTATCTCTGAGTTATCTTTGGACATCATATAAATGTGATGTCTCATTTCCGTGGAATTCGTATAAATGTGTTGATTCATTCTCTCCGGGTCCATTCGAAAATGGTCTCTTACTCTCTTGAGCACCGTACAAATACGATATCTCATTCTTCCTTAGTCTATTAAAAAATAGTCTCTTATTCTTCTTTGGGATCCATAAAAATATGGTTGTTCATTCTTTGGGAAACCATACAAAGTCGGTGTCTCATTCTGATATCTCATTCCTTGTGGGCCTGTACAAATACGAGGCCTCATTCTTGTTGAATCCATTCAAAATGATATCTAGTGTCCTTTGAATCCATATAAATATGTCTGAGCTCATTAAAAAATGATGCTTCGTTTTCATTAAAAATCTTTCGAAAGTCATCAATTATTCTCTCTAAGACCATTTGAGAATGGCGTCTCATTTCCTCGGAAACCGTTCAAAAACGGTGTTCTTTTTTTTCCTCCGAAAATTCGTTTGAAAATGGTATCCCATTCCTTCATTGCCCGTTCGAAAACGGCGCCGCATCATAATCATCTTTTGTTCTGGATTGCAAGATTTTTGCACCCAGAATAAATCCGATTCTCTGTTATTCTAAATTGCCATCTCATGGTGTTTAGAGTAAATGATTTTGAAATATGTTCAAATTCTAGGATTTCATCTAGGGTCTTGCATTATGTTAGGTTGCATTGTGTCTAGAGAGTCCTTTGTCGATCAAAGCGACGCAAAATGGCACTGTCACTTTTGCTTTGGTGTTCGATGACTACGTCATCTCTACCAAAGAGGGGCATCTGTAGACACCCCCATTTTGCTAGGCTTTAAAAAGCAAAAGATTCGGTAGTATCATCAATTTTTATATCCGTATTCAGCATTAGATTAGGCATCCATGCATTTTAGGGTAGATTTCATTTCATTATGTGAGTTTTGAAGTTGATTCACAATCCTGAAGGTCTCTAGGGGGTTCATTTGGCCTCTGAAAGATGAAAGTTCAAGTTTCCAGGCAAATGAAAAAACCTGCTACTTTTAGAATTTTCAGGGTTTCCCTTATTTTTGCCTATTTTTGCACTGCAGGGGTATTTTGGTCATTCCCGATGTATCTCGTTTGACCCCCGAGTTATATTTGAGAAATCTTGAGTGATTTTACAAATTTTGAAAAAGCTGGTATTTTAGAAACTCATGGGGCTTCCACATTTTTATCATCTTATGGATATTTCTATCATTTCTCATATGTCCAAAACCATCTCGAGGGTACGGCTGATGGATTATGAGTAATTTCGTAAGCTTTGGGAAACCTGCTAAATTTAGAACTCTCAAAATTTTCTCTTAGTCTTGCACTTCGGGGCTATTTTAGACATTTCCAAACATATCATATTTGGTCCCTAAGTTGTGTCTAAGAAATCTTGAGTCCGTTCATAAATTTTCGAAAATCTGCTATTTTTAGAATTTCTCAGGGTTTTCCCTAGTCTCGCCAAAATTCTAGCACCTTGGGGTAATTTGGTCTTTTCCTGTGTAATTCTTTTGATCCCCGAAATATGTCTGAGAGATTATGAATGATTTCCTGAATTTTGGAAAACCTGCTAAATTTAGAATTTTTCAAGAATTTCACTTAATTTGGAAATTTTAAGTGTTGAGGGCATTTTGGGTATTTTTTATTCTGTCTAATATTGCTCACCGAAAGGACCAAAATTTAAAAGTTTCTATTTTTGAAGTTTGACCACAAAGACTTTCCATTTTTAATTTTTCCCTTTAGGGGTGAACCAATCTGAGGGTATTTTGGTCGCATTTGGATGTTTAACAGTCAATTAGGGGCATTTTGGTCCAAAAAGTTATTTCCCAAAAAATATGGTCCGATCATGTGTGAGGGATGCACCATAAATGTCAAATGGGTTGGGTCCATATATAGAATGTTGAATTTAGAAATATTTTATTGATTTTTTACGGAAAAACCCGAAACCCGTATGAAATGGCCCATTGGGCTAAAGCCCGCAAAGATGGAGCTCATGTGGGTTCACCCATATGGGTCAACCACCATGGTGGGCGGCCCACATGGTTGACTCACATGAGTTGAGCACCCACCTTGATGATGTCACAATGGTGACATAATATTTGTTAAAAAAAAAATAAAAAGAATAAAAAATGAAAAGAAGGAAAGAAGGAAAAGAGGAATGATTGCTTAAAAAGGTTTTCTTCCAAAGAAACAATGTGGAATGAGAATAACATGTCTTGATTGACAAGAAATTAAAATTGGAATCAAATCCAATTTGGAAATAAGAAAGAAAGAAAGCAAAAGGGGAAAATTGGAAACAAGCCAAAAAGAGAGCTCTCACATTGGAAATTGCTATTTCTCTCTTAACCCTAACTTTTTTATATATAAAAATCAAAGCAAACAATCCAGAAAAGGAGGAAAAAAATCAAAATTCGTCCATTTTCTCTCTCCTCCCAAGAAATTTTTTTTCTCTCTCTTGAAGTGTGATCTCTCTCTCAAGTGTTCTTCACAAAAGGAATTCTTGAATTCATTCTTCTTCTCCAAGGCATCATATAATCAAGAATTATTGGAGTGTTCTTTAGGTCTTCTTCATCATAAAAAATGGTGCGACAAAGCGTATACCTTGGATTTACGCACCCTAGAGACAAGGAGCGCGATCAACGTGGTGGAAATAAAAAAAACAAAGAAAGAAAGAGAAGAAAGGACGCAGGATCGAGCGTCAGCGAGATCTTTTCAGAATTTTCGGCTTTTGGATTCGGCGAGGATCTCCCTCACAGGTAGGTGCACTATTCTCAGATTTTTCCAGGAATATTTGGTATTCTTTATACATTTTTGCATGGTTTTTAGCATTTAATTGAATTTAATTCGATATTATATGTGTGTGCTCAAAATTATGATCTACATCAGTGTTTCAATTCCGATTCGTCCCGAAATTTAATATACTGATCTATTTAAATAGACTAAAATAACCATCGGATCAGATCGAACATTGAATCAAAGGATTTTGAAAATTTGAGTGAAGAGTGGAATTTCATTTAAAATAATCGCTGAGAAATTACAAAAGTTGAAAAAATAGCTATCTCAGGATGATTTGTTTTGTGGAATTTCAAAATTTTCTTGTGTTCATCACATCAGAACAAGGTTAAAGGACATTTTCCGGAGTCGTAATTTTCTCGAAAATCGTATTTTAAAAATAGAAAACTCTTCAGAAACATCTTTTTGACGAAAAAAAATAAACTATATACTAACCAGATTCCATAATTAATGAAATTTTCTGGAAAAATAATATGATACTGATACATTCTATCATGAAGTTTTGAGAATTTTTGGATTTTGTTTGATATATTATTTAATGTTTTCTTTGAAAATTATCAGATATTGTGAGAATTTTTACTGACATCAGATCACTATTAAAATTCTCAATATTTTTATAGTAGTCTTATATTTCATATTTTTTACTTCTGTAAAATATTCAGGTGATTTGGATTTTGTTTCCTAAGGGTTGTAGTGTAAATCCATAATCTGGTCTTAAAAATTGAAAAATCCGAAATTGGTAGTAAATGGTTTTTAAAATTCATGAAAATCTCAGAGCATGCTATGTTTACCTATATCTTATTTCTGTAGAAATTTTAATGAATTTAGATTTCTATTTCTAGTATTTTCTGTGTTATTTTAACAATCTGGTCATATTATTGTTAAATCACAATTAAATAGGAGCTTAATGTAAAAATCTGCAAAACTTTTCCAGTAAGCTACATGCATTCCCATCTTGCTGCTGCAGAAATTTCAATCGATTTCAAATTCGTTTGCAATAAATTCACTTGTAAAATCACTCATGCGGTTTAAAATTGATAAAATCCACTCAAAATTGAAATTAATTAAAAATCATTGTCAAAATTTCTAAAGAACCTTAAATTTTTGTTACATATTAGTTCTTTAACCCATTGAAACAGAAATCTTAGGATCTTTAGATTTCCCTGGTAAAATGGCCAGTGCATCCATAATCGTATCCAAATTGCAACCGATCTTTGACAATTTGGATATTTAAGCTATAGCATGTTATTGGCTCCGAGATTACTGTCCACGGAAATCCTGAGATATGCCAGGCAATAAGGTGCTATAACCTAAGTATTAAATTGCAGAAGCAAAGAGCGCACGATTCCCTTCCTTGGATGCCATTCGAGGCCGAAATTGGAGAACCCTAGAACCTATGGTATTCCTTAAATGTCCAGAAATCAAAAATCCTTGAAAGCTGAAATTAATTAACTTCAAGAACTTAAATCGATTTGTCTCGAGTCTTTCGGAACCATTGGATTATGTTTTCCGATATAAGAACCATTAGAGCCCAACTTAGGAAGACTTATGTCATGTCGTGTCCTAGGTCTTAGGGAGTCTTAGGTTTTAGGGAGTCCTAGAGTTAGGAGTTCAGCCTCATCACGGACGTTTGCTATGAATAGCAACCGTACCATAGGTCTAGTTACACTAGTCACCCAAATTTTCCCTAGGACAAGCCTAGTTACCTAGGATGTAGGTTAACCTGCATTAGTCTAAGGGACAACTTGCACTTAGATAGGATCATATAGCATCTTAGATGAAATCCTAGGATAATAAAATCCTCAACTTGAATTAAATAACTTCTCTTAAAACTGTTGAAACAGTCAATCCAGTCTAGGTCGGTGTCTTAGTTAAGTTAGGCATATGTAGCTTAGCTTAGGTGCACCGAACTACGTCGACTCTGATCCCAGTGAGGCTTGGGTACGTAGGCAGCTTGGATGTCTGATGGCATACCAACCGCGAGTCGGCTCCACAACAAATTGTGGGGTTTTGTATATTAATTTTCTTGTAAATGCTTAATCAAATCACTTAGGATTTTCCATGAAATTAGAATTTTAGGAGAACTTTCACTTAGATTGAATTCAAACAAACAAAGAAATCAAGATACACACTTAGGATCTACATTGAAATTAGATCATAGGATGCATGTCACTTAGTTCGCACATTAACAGAGAGTTGAATGAGCCATTTAAAATAAATTTAAAAGAGTTAACTTTTGGAATTGAAGACCGATTATCGGGCAGGAATGGTGCATGTGGTGGATAATTCCCCATACCCTCCATTCTTGTAACCAGGTAACGAGTCTAGATTTCTAGTTAATTATGGGTCCTAGATCCCACATCTAGGTGGCGACTCTGTCAGTCTCCTTTGTGTGTAATTCGGATTGCCTTAGTGATCCCAAGTTCACATAAAAGATGAATTAAAATTAATAATTAAAATGCACACGCCAATCGCGTGGGTACGAGAGACCAAGAGAGAGCGTGGCTGCTCGCGCCCCACCCCTCTCGCGGGATCAGGTCCCACACATACGGTCTGCCAAATCGAAAACCTAGAAAGGCAATTTGGTCATGGCAGTGACTTCATGTGGAGATGACAGAGCTTTGAAGAGCCAGTTAGACTTTCATTTTCTTTGGCATCACTCTAATGTTTGAGTAAGCGTCAGCAAAGCTTCCTTTGGTATTCTTTGAGTTAAGGAGGTTGAAACCAAGCAATCTAGAGGGATAATAACCATGACGGAAATACCGAAAAAAGGAATGAAACACCTTTAAACACGGTAACCAAAAGAATCTAAGAGTGGTAGACTTTTACCATCTTAAAATATTTTATGAAGCTAAGAAGCAGATTCAGTCTCTTTTAGTGATCACATCATGTGTTTTTTCAAATCCTTATTCGTCGCTTGTCAAAGTCTTTCTTTTGTCGAGTCAGGGTCAAGTTTTGAAAACCTGTTTAGTCATTGTCCTCTCAAAGCCGGGATGACAAGTAAAAAAGGGGGAGAAAGAAGAGAATATGTGCCTCCTAAGAGCAGTGGAAAGCAGAGCAAAGTTCAGAATGTGACAAGCTCTTAAAGCCATTTGAAGTATCAGAGGTTGGCAGAGATGAAGAGAATTTCTGAGTAGAACCAATTTCTTATACATGAGAAAATTTTGTAAACCCCAAGTGTTCATGAGAAAAATTTTATAACCCCAAGAGTTCATTAATGAAAGCTTTCTGCTTATCCTTTTGATCCCTTTTGTGTTGCTCTCTAATGAATTTTATCATGGAAGTAATCATACTAGGGGCATTTTTTTATGACTTGCATCATAAAAGATATCAATCAAACAATGATATTTGAGATGGCTATTCTCATCAAATAGAGATAAGAGAAACTTGAAGACATTATTTTTAGTTCAAGCTCCTCAATCAAGTTGTTTTCTTTCGAAGTTATGTTTTTAGAAAATCTTATCCTCATGCGGTTGTCTCTTCCCACGTGTCTCACAGACGACGCTGCTAATAGCCAAGTTCAAGGTGAATAAGGTGGGAGCAGGCGACTCGCTCATAGCTGAACGTAGAAGGTGCTTTCATGCACTAAGTTTTTCTTGCAAACATATTTTATATTTATTTCTAACTAATTTAACTAATGTGTCCTTGGCTTGGGTTAATGAGAGAAATTGAACATGCATCCAAAAAGATATGCTCAACTTGCCCTACGAAATAACATTGAAAAAAGAAGATGAGTTGCAACTCGTACCCAAAAAGTTTCCATTAGATCCAAAAAGGGATTACCTAAGAATGGCTACATAGCCAAAACACATCTGCAGCACCAACCACAACTCAAGCAGAGAAACCGGTATGGGAACTCCATGTAGACGGGTCATGCAATGCACGAGGAAGTGGGGCCGGTCTGATTTAACAGGATACAGAGGTTCGCAGTTTAGTACGCCCTGAGATTTGGCTTCTACACATAAAAAAATGAGGCAAAGGATGAAGCCTTGATTATTGGAATGACCCTAGCGATGCAAGTATACGCTGAGAACGTGAGAGTTTATAGTAATTCTCAGCTCTTCGTGAATCAAGTCATGGGCGAAAACAAAGCTAAGGACGAAAGAATAGCAAAATACCTAATAAAGGTAAAACAGATAGCAGAGAAGTTTCAGATGTTTAAGATAGTCAAAATCCCGAGGACGAAGAATGCAAAAGCCGATGCCTTATCTCGGCTGGCTGCATCAAGCTATTTTAACCTGGTAAACATTTACACAAAAGTCCTGAGAAAAGCTAGCATTGAGTCGATAGAAGCAAAACTTATGCAAGTCGACAGGAGCCGAACTAGATATAACGTGCAGGAAAATTTTTTCCCGTTGAAGGATAATTTGCAGCTCATCCAGTTTTCAATTCATCTTTTTTCTAACCGAACTAGATATAATTTGCGGGCAAAACTTATCCTATTGGAGGATAAGTTGTAGCACATCGAGTTTCTAGTTCATCCATTTTCCAACTGACCTGGATATAACGCGCAGGCAAAACTTATCTCATAGGAGGATAAATTATAGCTCATCCAGTTTCCTGTTCATTCGTTTTCTAGTCGAACTGGATATAATGCGTGGGAAAAACTTATTGTTGGATAAACAATCGTACTCAAATGAAATATTCATTGATATATATATATATATATATATATATATATATATATATATATATATATATCTTTAAGTGTTACAAAAAAAAAATTCAGTATTCCTCTTGGGCTAACATCGCGCATTATTAGAGTCCCAAATAAATGAATAAAAATACTGAAAAATAGACTAATCATATTCTTCATATGAATATGATTATCTGATACGTTTATCTTGATTAACAATCGCCTCAGTTCCATGGCTCGAACCTCCATTCACTAGATCTTGCACTGGAACCGATCCTTCATTTACAACAGATCTTCCTCTTGGTCATCTCTGGGCTAACTAAACCAACACATGGATAAAATACACTTTATTAGATAAAGATCAAATGAAATAAAATATATCCCTATCTTATTAATTGAAATGCATGTATCAGTATACAATCTCTCTCATTTGTTTTAGTCGGCAAATAAAAGATAGTTTACATTCTCTCTCGTCTTTCCCTCTGTCCCTCTCTTGGCTTTCCTCTCTCGCATGTATTTCTATTGTTCCTTACCGTTACAATTTCAATCAGTCGGGGTGGGTGTGGGACTACAAGTCTAGGAGGGCTTACGGATTTGGGACTAGGGAGATCTTTTTTGTCAAATTACAAGATGAAAAATTATAAATTGAAATAGGTGATTTCTTGGGTCCACATGTGCGATGTGAACATGGTCAGTTCTGTTGATCCGGGCCGTATTACAATTTCAACCCATTTCCGTTGACGCCCTTCATCTAATGATCATAGGACTTTGGTCCATTAAATCTCATTGTGTGGTTCCACCAAGAAAAGCTAAACTGATATGTTTTAAAAACTCTCTATTTGACATCTATTTATCATGGGACCATGTCCATGCTGGTTGCCCCATTCTGTTTTACAAAATCAAGGATCTAGAATAGGCATGTGCAAATCCCGTGGTCCCAAAGATATCGTGGTGAGCGCAGAGAAGAAAGACAAGAAAGAGAAACTGTAAACAAACCTTATTTGCCCAACTAAAAGGTGTCACTAGAGAGAAAGAGAGAGAGCATAGACAAATTAAATGGGGTTTGATAAAACAAAAAAATCCCTTATGTTTATTTTCTTTTTCCTTTCTCAGCAACAGAACGCTCATACTACCCGTTTTCCTTTCCAATTCATTTTCATTTGTCACGTCTTTTCTTTTTCGTTTCCTAGACAAGTAACGCGACAAAACAGACTCTATGTTAAAGTAAGAAATAGGAACCAGATGGAATGGTAAACCCCGTATGCAAAAGATGTCGTGGACGAAAAGGGGCGAACTTGTTGATCTTTTTTTGCAAGGACGCCCTTCAATCTATCATTCCTCAAGTTTTAAATACAAAATATACAGGTTTCATAGTTGGAGTGCCAATAGATTTGGCAAGATCCAAAAATCACTTCCATATCTAAGAGGATCACTCTCCATATCTTAATAGATTCAATTATAAAATCTAGGCAGAAGTGAGACCCAATGAATGCCTTTCAAGAAGGAGGAGCATAAAAGTTGCTATTAAAAAATGGCCATAACTACTCTAATTTTATATTTTTTTGAAAAAAACTCAGCTATATTTTTTGGGGTCAATGATATTCCCTCCTCTAGTCAGTCTACAACCAGTACAACACTACTCCAAGCCGGTCTCTCTCTCTCTCTCTCTCTCTCTCTCTCTCTAACATAAATAGTTGGTGGGCCCAAAAATTAATTGTTGAAACCTTTGAAAAAGGTAGGCCCCAGCCATATTTTTCAAAATCAACTGTATGGCCTGTTAGAGTCAAGCAAGGTTAATGGACTTAGCCCATGTAGGGTTATACTATATACCCAACATGGCCCACACCATAGGATGATCCAAACCGTCCATTTGATGGGCCGCAACATAAATAGGTTGCGCCCTAAAATATCAATTCGATAGGATGATCCTAGCCCTCTGATCTAAAGAGAAACTACATATTATGGAAACATCTATAGATCAGTGCGCTGCAATCATTGTTTGGAAATGATTTTGGGGGCACAACCTATTTACGTTGTGGCCCATCAAATGGATGGCTTGGATCATCCTATGGTGTGGACCGTACACTTCATTTTGATATGGGTGGGGCCTACAATTGGGCCTTTATGTCATTGTTCGACCAACACCACAGGATGATCCAAACTATCCATTTGATGGACCACAATGTAAATAGGTTGTGCCCAAAAATCATTTCCATAGGATGATCAATTTCGACGGTTGGTAGAAGAATGCCCGTTTTTGGTATCACTACCCTTTTTTGGTAGAAAATCCAGCCCTGTGGGCTGTTGTAATCCACCTAACATGCGTGTCCACTAAAAATAGGGTGCACTTATAATGAGAAAATCTCAAAAAATCATTGTCCCAATTATATAAAAGCCTTACCTGCAAACATCATCTCCACGTCCTAAGTTTTTTTCCTTCTTGCAAGCAACATGAAGACATTCCCCATTTCTTGCATTCTTCTCATCGTTCTTTTCCTCGCTGCTGGTAATTTTCTTTTTTGTCTTCATAATTCATTTTTAGTATTTTTTTCTAACTTATTGCGTTTTTTCCTTTCCTTTTGAGTTCTATATCAATATATCATGTTGTTTTCACATATTTTTCTAAGGGATGGGAGAAAGAAATATAGGCCGGGATGCCTTTTGCGAAGGGTTTTCAAAAGCCTATTTTTCAGACTATGGAGATTAATCCTAACAACAAATTTTTGGGTCCAACATAGGGACATGTATGAGTAATCGAGACCATTGATCATGTAGACCATCATGAGATATGCTCTGGTCCCATGCTGAATGTACATCCCATTCGTGAAGTAATTGGCTAGAAATTAAATCAAGGATCTAGGATCATTCGATCAAGATGGGGTCAATGACAATAGGCCATACTTGTGATTGCCATCTAATCAAACATGTACAAGGAAAAAACCTTACAAACACAGTGATTGCCATCTAAATGTAAAGTTTTTTTTAACTATTGAATAGCATATAAATTCAAATTGCTTCAAGGTTATTAAATATCATATTGAAATACAAGTGTGGCAACCGAAGAGGGGGGGTGAATTGGTCAATTAAAATTTTTGTCTTAAATTAAATTTTATATTAAAATCAATTTACAAGTTTAAGCAATTTATATTTAACCCATGTTAATTAAGCAAGCGAATGAAATTAGGGTGTAGATATTACCAATCATTTATATTCTCTAACCCTTGTTCAATAAAACTTAAACACAAGTGAGGGTTAGAATTTACCAATCACCAAGACAAGAAGAAGGTGAGAAGAAGAGGCACACCACAATGAGGACATCAAGATTTATAGTGGTTCGGTCTATCAACAAGACCTACTCCACTCTTCCAAGTTTAGCTCATTGGGTACTCCACTAATGGTGAGATTCCACACCTCTCCGAGCTTTACAAACACTTCTTTTGCCTCCGAGGGAACAAACCCTCTTTGCTTCGGATTCTCCTTTGTTACCGAGCTGAATCGAAGAGCCTCTTACAATCAAGCTTCTCATTCAAAGGCTGAAGCGAAAAGCCCCTCTCCACAATGTTGATTCTCCTTTCTTTCCGGGCCGAATCGAAGACCCTCAATACAATGAAGAACAATAATGAGAAACTCTCTCAAAGCCTCTTAATAGGCGGATTACAAAGATGATAGCTCTCAATCTCTCCAAAAGAATAAACAAAGTAAAAGCCCTAATGTAGATTGTAAATCAAAGCATAGAAGAGGAAAACTAAAAACCTTTAGATTTGAAAGTTTAGGCTTGACAGATTTAAAAATGAGATGCCAAAAGGTTGTTTAGATGGTCTAGGATAGGGTATAAATAGCCCATGAAGAAATATGACAGTTCGGGGATAAAACCTTAAAAAAATGGGTTGAAAAAGTCAAGCCCCGCAAGCCCCAACAGCTACTTTTCGAAACCGTCGCGGTCGACCGAGGTGTCCTGGTCGCCCGCCCTATGAGGCACTCTCTTTTTTATTTTGAATTTTTTATCGCCGCGGTCGACCGGGTCTATCGTGGTCGCCTGCCGAGAGCAACCTGGAGATTTTTATTTTTGTCCAGATTCCTATCCGCGGTCGACCGACCCAACCATGCTGGATTGTTTCTGAATTTACAGAAACACATTCGCGGTCGCCCGGGATGCCCCGGTCGACCGGCCTGCTATGTTTTGGCAAGTGTTGGATTTCCAGCCACTTTGCCGCGGTCGCCCGAGGTACCCCAGTCGACCGCCCCTGTTTTGAAATTCAGTTTTAAATATAAAATTTTAGGGACTTTGGGCCATGTTCTTTGGGCTTTTGTCCAAGATTTTCAAACACCTTTTCAGGAGTGTGGATGGTTTCCAAAGATATCAAATTAGTTTATGAAAACCATTTTGAAAACCTTTGAAACTGCAAATACATTTAAATCAAGAGGACTCCAAATACAATCTAAAAGGATAAAAGCTTGAGTCTTCTTGGATTGCTTAGCTCCTCCGCACTTTCTTGGACATCTTGAACTTGCGAGTGAACGCTTCAACTTGATTTGGCTCTTGTGACATCCTCCATTCCTTGAGCATGTTGAATGGTCCATGAGGTGACATCAATGCTTGTTCAACTCCAAGCTTCTACTTGCACTTGCTAGGCATGCTTGTAGGATCTTCAGCTTGAGCTCTTTGGCTCGATCATCTTCCAAGGATGATGTCTCCCATGTGTGTACAAGCTCTTTGGTTCCTTTGTGTATGTTGATCCGCAAGCCATGTGTTGTGATGAGTTATGTAATGGCGATATGACATGTGAACCTCCTGTATAAGGCACAACACTTCAAAGCAACACATTAGTCTATAAAGACTAATCAATTTGGGTTTGCTAGCATCAAAACAAGAAGGAAAAGGTGAATGCTTGAACCCATGGGAACCCTTGGGCTTACACATGTACATGATAATTTCTCTATAACTATTAAATATCTTATCTTTGTAAATTTTTTATAGCTACAAAAATACCTTACATTTTTAAGTTGTCACTATTTTTACCTTATATATATATTCATGAAAATGCATTTTTGCATGAATAAAGTTGGCCATAGCACGTGCCGTTTTCTTGCTGAAAATAAAAGAAATCAAATCTAATTTCTATTACAATCATTTCTTGTATCAATAAAGTTCAATCAAGGTAAGCCTTAAAAGGGAAAATGATATATTCGCCCCATTTTCTTCCCCTGATCACTCCCTTGTAGTGTAAAAAATGTAGTCATAAACTCATAATTACACTACAGTAGGGTGGCCCTGAGAAGGAGGGTGGGGGCGCAATCATATCGCTTCCCTTACAAAACATAGTGGCCCTTGTACCAAAATAAGGAGTCTACAAATAGTCTAGACTAATTCCTTGTCATCCCTGCATGCAGATTACATGGTTGGAGCAGATGATACCAAATTTTGCTCAGAAATCGTCCATACGTTTCCTGTATGCACCCTGTCAAAGTGCAATGATATGTGCGAGGAAGATTTTGGACCAAGCACTGGAGAATGCGTAGGCAACCGCTGCAAATGCTATTGGCCTTGTTGATTATTTTTTAATGTTTCAATCGAGTTTGATGGGACTCTTATTAGGTTTTTAATGAATAAATGAAAGAGTTCAAGAATACTATTCTGCCTCTACTATAATATTTTCCAAGTTTGAATCAAATAAATGAAAGAAAAATGATATAGTGACCCAAAGTAAGACCAATGGGAGAGCCAAACGATGAGAATGTGCCATGTGTGCAAAAAATATACTTTTTGTTAATTTTCCTGAACCTAAGGGCCCACCACTTGTGATGTTGTGGCGAGTACCCTCCCCTGCCTGGTCGTACTCTCGGTCTTCCTTGCATTACTCTAAATGAAAAAATCTTTTAGGGATTTTTGCTGATTAGTCCCTACATGGCAAAATAATTGCTTATTAGTCCCTAAGAAAAGCATACTAACTGAACAGCCCTACTTTTAGAAAATATTGCTAAAAGGTCCCTAAAACTCACGAACCTCATTTTTCTCTGTTAAAAATTTTAAAATGGCAAATTTTCCCCCAACCCATTTAATCCATTTTAGCATTTTTTTATTTCCCTTTCAATATTTTCAGAAGAAAAAAAACTAAAAATAAGCAATAATATTATCTCTTCCAATATTGACTTTCACTTTGACATTCTCCCTTCTTCTCCTAATATTAGAAGCCAAACCCTAGTTCTTATTCCTCAATGGAAAAAAAATTCCATAGAAATAATTTTCCAGCAGAGATATTTTCTTGCAATCCAACCAAGACAGGAATTTCTTAGAAAAGTTAGAAACGAAAAATATTCCTAAAATTTCTTACTTTATTTATCTATGAAGTTTTGATAACTCAAACTGACCCTATTTAATTTATTTAAGAGGGATTTTCAATTTATTTAATTACTAAAATGATTTTTTTGTCGAAGTTTTTTTTACGAGAATAATAGAAGAGATAATATTGTTGCTTATTTCTTAGTTTTTTTCCAAAATATTAGATAGGAAATCAAAAAATGTTGGGGGTTAATTTGCCATTTTAAAATTTTTAACGGAGAAAATTGAAGTTCATGAGTTTTAGGGACCTTTTGGCAAATATTTTCTAAAAGTATGACTGTTCAGATATGCTTTTCTTAGAGACTAATAAGTAATTATTTTGCCATGTAGGAACTAATCAGTAGAAATCCCTGTCCTTCAATTAAGATAATGAAGAAGGGATTTTTGCCAATTAGGCCCTGGTTTCCAAAATTAATGCTTAATAGTCCTTAAGAAGGTCATATTTGCCAATGAGTTCCTGCTTTTGGAATATATTTGCCTTACCATCCCCAAAAAACGACAGTGACTTTTCTCATTTAAAATTTCAAAAATGACTAAATTATCCACAACCCTCTCTATAGAGTATCCACGGTACAAAGTTCACAGTTCACCCCCACAGAAAATGAGTTCTCTCGATAAACGTGAGCACTTGGCGGGGCCAAGGTCTCAATTGTTTAGGTGAAGTTATATATTCACCCTTCTTTCTTCATCGGGCCACCCCATCTAATGTATTTAAGACTATTTTTTTACACAAAAGGGGTGGCCCATGAAAGAAAAGGGAGCCAATATATCATTCACCTTTGTTTAAATTTTTAAATAACGTAGGCCCACCATATCTTACAAGATATACATACATCTATGCATCTATACGCAGAAATAATATAATTTATATTTTTTGAAAAATTACTTGGGGTCACTTTGTCTAAAGATCCAAATCGTTCATTTGATGGGCCCCAATGTAAACTGGCCTTGCCCCCAAAATCATCTCCATAGGATGTTCATAACTCTATCGATCCATAGAGAATTATATCTGTCATTGCTCATCAACTGACCGGAGGGTTTGGATCATCTTTTGGAGATGATTTTTGGATCGCAACCTATTTACATTGAGGCCAAACAAGTGAATGATTTGGATGCTATATGGTGTCTGTAATTAGGTTCACATATTATATGTGGGGCACAGTGTACATGGCTGAAAACAATAAAAAATAAAAATGATGACTTTTTTTTCAAATTTAATGATAGATAAATGAAGCTTAAGAAAAAAATGATTAAAGAACTATAAACACATAAATGATTATAATGTAGATAAATAAGTAAGTAAATAAATGAGAGGAGATTTTTGCTTCCCTGATCTCCGTGATTGACCGTTCCAATCGTTGTTGGCAGAGTCGTCATGCGTGGAGGGAGAAGTGTAGCGAGTCGCGGAGACCCTATTTACAGATCACACCAATGGATATTAGTGACACGACGTTGTTGCCCCTTGTAGACACCCTCATTTTGCTACACTTTAACTTATAATAGTTCAATAGTGACCTATGATATTTCACTGATCAGAAAAATTGGAAAAATGCCCTATCAGGTAACTTAAGTGTGTAAATCCATATGATAATCCCTCTATCATGGATTTATATACTTTTGGTCATTAATATTTCGATCTGACTTTAGGGACCATCAATCGGGACAAAATAAGCTGGGTTATTTCACAGCCCGGGCCCTGATTCCATTCCGAGGCCCGATTTCCGTAAATCACCAGATCGGAGGCAGATCTTGACCTGGGTATCTTTCTTTACCGAGAATTTGAGATCATTTAACCAAAATAATATTAATCAAGGTTATTTCAAGTTCGGATTAAACATTGGGTCACTTAAGTGAGCAAAAACCTAGTGAAAAATCACGAATCAAGGCGGGATAAGCAAGATCCGTCGAAATCAACCATTAAATCAATGATAACAATAATTTTTAATGTCTCAATTACTGTCAATATCATGGTTTAATGGCTTTAACCGTTGATCCAAAGTTGATCGAATCGGTTGGTTCGTTTGGATTGCCGATTTGCTCGATCTTTGAAAAAGCGATCTATGGGCGGAGATCGGGGGCCCTCATTGGTCGAAAATTTTAAAATCAGTATTTCTATGGCAATATTAGGCTTAAATGAAAGAGAAAAAATCAACAATTCCAACAGCGAAAGAATTATCGAAATCGGACTTCAAAATCTCCTGAAAATCGCATTTTTCGATTTTCACATTCAAAATATTTGGAAAATCTTTTCCAAAGATTCTAGGAGATTTTGAGGCATCATCTCGTCCATTCATTCGATCCCCTAAAGATCGCAAATGATCTCAACCACCCAATCTCATTTCACATCTTTTACAAAGATTCCAGAATATTTGAAGGCATCATCTCGTTCATTCTTTCGATACCTTAAAGATTGCAATTGATCTCAACGACCCAATCTTATTCCATATCTTTGGAAAAGATTCCAGGAGATTTAGGGGCATCATCTCATCCATTCTTTCGATCTTCTAAAAATTGCAATTGATCTCGACCACCCAAATCATTGTCGTTCTCTACAAAAGCAACCAATTTGGACATTTTCTTTGTCCTCCAAATTTGTTTCTAAAGTCACAAAGATTCCAAGGACAATACTTGTTATTTTAAAAAGATCTTGTCTAAAGGAGAAGCTGCTAAAGAGGAAGAAGAATATTCTAGAATAATGCAATCCTGGCCATCATTTTGCATTCATTTTTCCATCTGAAATCTAAGTAGAGACTTGGTTTGGCAACCTAGAGGGGGGGTGAATAGGATGTTAAAAACCTTTTGCCTCTTAGAAAACTTTTACTAATTTGACCCTAGTTTTATCCCTTGGTTAATTAAGTTGAATTAGTTAAGCTTAACCAATTTTCACAAATGTATATAAGCTTAAAAACCCTTGTTTAAACAACCAACTTAATTAGGAGATTTAGTGGGCTAATTAGCAATGTAAAGATATTCACGTTGGATGGCAATGCTAACTCACTCAATTCTAAATAATAAGACAAGCACAAATAAGAGAGTGAGAGAGGGAGTGAGAAATCGAGAAATACCAACGCAAGCGAAACAAGGATTTATAGTGGTTCGGCCAACGGCCTACTCCACTCTGCTCAAGGTCGAACTTGAGGATTTCCACTATTGAGACCTCCACGACGCCTGACTCCAAGGCTTTTACACTCCAAGGGAATTAAATGAGGATGCCCTTCCACCTTTACAATGACTCTCCTTCTCCGCCGAGTTCTAAGCGGTTCACCCAAGGGAATTAAAAACAACGGATGCCCTTGCCACCGATTGAATAAAGAAGAAGAAGAAGTATTAGCCTCTTACTAGGCTTGATTACAAGTTGTAGCTCCAAGGATGCTCTCAAAGATAAACAAGTTTAAACCTAACCAATCTCAAGTGGATTTTTCCAAAGTCAAGGCACAATGAAGGATTGGTGAGAGATTAACCCAAAAAATGATTCACAAATGGATTTCTAGGGTTTATTAGAGTTGGACAATGTTCCTCATGTGTTTTGGACCCTTGAATGGGTATATATAAAGTCCCAACTCCATGTGACCGTTTGGGGGGTAAAACAGTCAAAACTGGGTCAAAAATCAACTAGGCGTTGCACCCCAACGGCTATATTTTTTTGAAGAAAAACATTTCTCGGAGTTCCGAGCAAATTCTCGGAGTTCCGAGAATTCACACAGAGCTTTTAATTTTGGAATCTGGAGCATTTCTCGGAGTTCCGAGCTCGGAGCTCCGAGAATAATTCTCGGAGTTCTGAGACTGGTTTCCAGCAAACAGTGTCGAACTTGTAAAATTCATATCTCTCTCATTTCGCGTCGGATTTTGACGTTCCTATACTCTACGGATATGATAAAAATGAGAGCTATCTGTTAAAAATATTTTTAAAAATATTTGAAAATGTTTTAAATAAGTTTTGACAGGATTTAGTTGCTGGTCCAGGTTGTTGCTTCGGAACTCTGTTTTGTTCATTCTTGTGTTGAATGCCATATGGGTCCCAACATGTTGGTACACCACCATGGCCATTCACTTATCCATTTAAGTCCTTAAAGGGTGTGTTAGTCTCTTTGAAAAACATATTTTTAGGGGTTTAAACAATGTGCATTGACAAGAGAATATGCAAGAGAGATAGGAATACATTCTACCCTTTCTATCACTCTCTTGAACTCTTCTTTTGAGCTGGGATCTTCTATGGTTGAGCTTCCATGCTTGACATCTTCAAGTTGTGGTATAAGCTCCTTGGTCCTTTGCATTAGGATCTTGATCCTCCACCTTTGGCCTTCATGAACTTCCTTTGTTTGTTCAATGCTTTGAGATGGTTGATGATGAGCTTCTCCTTGGTACTTCCAAGGTGTGATTGGTCCAAGTATGTTCCAAGCTCATTTGCCATTGTGTTTGGTTCATCTTCAAGCATAGGCCAACAAGGTGCGTGCTAGTACGATTTGACTTGTGTAGACTTGTTGTGGTTCGTCTCTTTGAGACGCTAATTGGTTATTCGGGATTTTCCCTTTTGCTTTAGGGCTTCGCCCTAGTTTGTGATTATGCTTGCGTGTTCCCTTTAAGAGTGAAAGCATTTAAAGGTCCTAAAAATATTTCAGGTTTTTAAAATCCAAAAAACATTAGAAATTTGAAACTAAAAAACATGTTAAAACTTTAAAAACATCAAAAACATTGGAATATTCGAAAATTCAAAAGTAAAAAAAAAACATTTGAAAACATAGAAAACCTTAAAAATCTAGAGTGTTGTGTTTTTAGAAGTAGTTTGGAAAGTTTGTTTCGAACTATGTTGGCTTGATCCTCTTCCACGAGGTACGTAGTGCAGCTTGGGATCTTTATCCCAAGTCCAGCCAAACTTTGTAAATAAATATAATTTAACCATTTTTTTCTTTAAAACCGTGTTTTCAAAAAGCTCTTCCTCTAGAGTTAGGAGTTTCTCCTAGATAGAGAGTTTCTTTTAGAGGTAGGGGGTTTGTCTTTGATTTGTTGTGTGCTTGTGTGTGTTTGTTTTAGAGTTAGGGGTTTGTCCTAGAGTTATAAGAGCGCCTCCGTCCAGTCAGTTGGCGATCCACATCGCCGACTGATGACTAGAATAGGATGTGTTAGTCCACCCTTTGCTTTTCTTAGGGCATACAACCAAGTTACACGTAGGTTGTACGAACCACCTGCATTAGGTTAGGGCTAACCTGCATTTAGTTAGGGTATATAGGGTGTCCTAAAATTCACAAGTCACTAAAATCTAAATGATCGCTCAAGAAGCTTTAAGAACTAGTCCGGTCTTTTAGGTCGAGTATAGGATAGAGGTCTAGGTGTCTTAGGCATCCTAGCTTAGAATAGGTGCGAAGAACTACATTGCTCTGATTCTCGTAGAGGCGGGGATACGTAGGCTTCTTTGGATGAACATCAGACTATCCAAGGACTCGGACTAAATCGTTTAGAGTCTTAGGATTTTTTGTGTTGTTATATTATATATTTTGTTGTGTTTTCTTACTTCTTGTGCATACCTATACCTTTAGCTGTAGCATGTATGCGTTTGTTCACCAGAACTTAGACACCAGTTAGGCATGTCATTCATAACGTAGCTGTCATTAGGTGACACATCTTTTATTTTATTTTGTTTGTGCTTATTATTTTATCCCCTGGTCATGCATGATTAGGTAGACGTCTTCCCGGGAATATTTTGTTCCCATTTCACATGATTTTGCCCAAAATTCTTTGGAGTTAATGAAAATGGCATAAGAGATCAAGTGCTTGCACTCGGACGAATTGGGGGTGCTCTTCGGACCTTCTCCATTCGTAATCAGGCACGAGCCCATATATATTTCTGGTTATCCATTGCACAGAGGATTTGATTTTGGGGTTCCATGGCCTATCCATGGATGGCGACTCTGAGTTATCTTAGGTGCGTCTTGGTTTGAATCTTGGCCCCGGATCGAGAGGTATCTCTTTCTTTTTATATCGCCACTCGTGCTATGCTATGAGGGTGGCATCGTTTCAAGAGTTCCTTGGTAGAGCTCTCTTTCACGTTGTGGAGATCTTTGAGGATTGCAGGGGGATCTCGCGTCCCTCGGCACCTGTCCTCTCAGGATCGGGGGTCCACAAGTGGGGTTTTTGCAAAGCATAACTAAATACATCTTTAAATGCATGTCATAAAAAGGTTTAGTATTTAGGTTATAAATATTGGTTGATTGTCTATATAGCTTGGTTCGTTTTTTTGGACGAAATCCCAGCTTGTATGATAGTGTAGTATTATGAGAGATGGGATGAGTTAAGAATGGTGTTATATATAATGGTAAGGATAGGTTTTCATCATATGAAATCATAAGCAAATTAGTATTTTATATATATATATATATAAATATATATATATATATATATATATATATATATATATATATATAGAGGAAACTGTTTGTGAGCTTAAGCGCACCAAACTTATGGTGCGCTTAAGCTCCCCAATTACATGGGTCCCACATTTTCTATGGTGATCCAAACCATTCATTTGCAAGGCCTAGTCATAGATAGGGTGTGTACCAAAATTCAGCTCCATAGGATCATCCTAACCCCTCCATTTGTGGAGGACAAAAATGGGCAGATTTGTGGACAAACACTGTCTGTCCATTTTGTCCTCCACAAATGGAGGGGTTAGGATGATCCTATGGAGCTGATTTTTGGTACACACCCTATCTATGATAAGGCCTTTCAAATGAATGCTTTGGATCATCCTAACAAAGTGGGCCCCCATTTGATTGGGCGCTTAAGCGCACCATAACTTTGGTGAGCTTAAGTGCACCAACAGTTTCCTCATATATATATATATACACACACACACAAAAGCTTCTGTCCTGGCATTTTTTTAGATATCTCAATTGTATTTCAAGTAGCATATTATTACACTGGTGATTCTTTCTATGTATATAAACGTATAACTTGAATCATTTTTGTTTTAGTTATTTGAAAAATCCTTGCACTCATACCCTATTGGTTCTATGACTTCGCATAAAAAAATGAAACAATTTGACATGATTGTCAGAGAAGGTGTTCTTTTAAAACAACAAATTTATAATGTGTCTTATTAAATTAGGCATCTTGTGATGCTGCTGTCCCTAATGGTTTTATGCTGTCTAATGTATAGTTTTATTTATTTAGCCTTTTACTCTCATATGTGCTTGCTTCATTACTAACCCAGTTTTCATGGTTTCCTACAAAATAATGCTGGGTCTCACCTTTGTTTTATAAATTTGAGGTCCTGATTTTGTCCCAGCAAATTCATTTGTTTTCTACAATTTATCTTTTAAGTTGAACTTTTAAGGCCCTGTGATATTCAATTTCCCTGTGTGTTTTATACTATAAAACCTGAATTTAAAGTAATGTTTCTTAAGAATAGAGATTGCAGTGTTTATTGTGTTGTTTCATTTAATATATAGATATCATCTCATGTAAATATGTTATATAAACCATATTTTTTAGGAATATTTGGTTGTTTGGTGTTACTCATGATAAGGTTAATGTCCTTGGGTCTAAAAAGATTTTTTTTATTAACCTGATGATAGATGATATTAATTCCAATATGCTTTGATAATTCTATAAATTTATGGGGTATTCTTTTATTTGTTAGAAGGGCTACTATACTTTTATTAATGGTAGAGGTATTATATCAGTGTCCTTATGCTTGATTGACACATGGTTACATTTTAGTAACAGCTTGCTTTAACTAAGTAAAATCAGCTATCAATTTTCACTTAGGGTTGATGTTGTCTGCATTTTGAAATCTGTAAGGACATTTGAACGTTAGGAATCTGAGAAAAATGTGTTTATTTGATGGTTATTTCATGATTCTGTGCATTACTTTAATTATTAACGTTATGTGTTAGGATGGATTCTTCTTTAGAAATTTGAGGCATGTTTTGTATACCATACATTTCATTTCCAAGAGATTTAAACTCATTCATGATGTTTGTCAGCCTTTAGGACTCCAATGAGTTAAGGGCGATGAAGGCGTTAGCCCAAGCCCATTCTTTTAGAGGGACTTACCTCGTTATGGTAGTACCATTTTCCTTCTCTTTCTTTATATAGAGACTTACCTAGTCTTTTAGATACCCTTAGACTTTTATTATCATTGAAGCCCCTTCTCATTGCAAGGGCGATGAAGGAGTCATCCCAACCCCATCTTTTAGGGGACATGCCAAGTCTCAGTAGCATTTTTCCCTCTTTTAGAAGACTTTCCTAGTCTTTTAAGTATACCCTTAAGCATAGGTTCTTTTCATTGCAAGGGCAGTGATAAGGTTACTTGGAGCCCTTATAGGAGATATGCTTTGTCTCATTAGTGTTAGTTGTCCTCCTCCTTGGTAAACATGCTATGTCGTAATTGTATCTTTCATAAAGTGTTAGTCAGTCTTTGACTTATTTGCACCCTCTCACAGAGTGTTAGTCATACTTCCTCTTTATGGAGTCATTGGACATGTTTAGAACCCCCTTGTTAGTGTTACATTTTAGGAGTTTATCTCTATAGATTAAGAGTTTATCCTTTGCCTTAGATATTTCTTTCCCTTTTAGAGACTATCTCAGTCTTATTAGAGCTTACCTACTTAAGATCTTAGGTCATTTTCATTTTATCCTGGGACACTAGTTTACTTGTTTAGGGATTTTATTTTTCATTTCAATTTCTTTTGATACTAGTTTACTATTTTAGGATTTTTCCTTTTAGCCCTAGGGGGTTTTACCTTATGGTGTTGACACTTTGCCATGCTGTGGATTACAGAGTGTGTTTTTTTTATTTGTTCCCTTTGGCTAAAAGGGTAAATCGTATTTGAAATCCAAAAATATTTTAAATCATTTTTTTTTAATTCAAAAACATTAGAAATTGAAAGCTCAAAAACTATTTAAACATTTGAAAACCTTTAAAATTCAAAAATATTTGAAATATCTGAAAAGTCAAAGATTTTAGGAGCGTACTAGGAAAGTTTGTTTCCGAACTAAGTTGACTTGATCCTCTTTCACGAGGTGTGTAGGCAGCTTGCGATCCACATCCCAAGTTCAGTCAAATTTTGTAAATAAACCATTTAACTCTTTTTAGAAATACAAAAGTCTTTCATAAAACGTGTTTTCAAAGAGATCTTCCTCTAAGAGTTAGGATTTTATCCTAGATAGAGTGATTTGGTGTTTTTATGTTCATTTTAGAGTTAGGAGTTTGTCCTAGCTAGGAACGCCTCCGTCCGATCAGTTGGCGATCCACATCGCCGACTGATGACTAGAGTAGGGTGCGTTAGATAACCCATTATTTTCCTTAGGACACACAGCCTAGTTACACATAGGTTGTAGGGCCCACCTGCATTAGCTTAAGGCTAACTTGCACTTAGTCAGAGCATATAAGGAGTCTTAAAATCCACAGTTTACTTTAATCTAAATAATCATTCAAGAAGCTTTAAAAATCAGTCCGGTCTTTTCGGCCGAGTCTAGTTTAGTGGTCTAGATGTCTTACACATCATAGTTTAGAACAGGCGTGAAGAACTACGTTGCCTTGATTCTTGTGAGGCAGGGATACGTAGGCGGCTTTGGATGAACATCAGACCATCCAAGGATTCGGACGACAACGTTTAGAGTCGTAGGGTTTATTATTAGTGTTTTAGAGTTTGTGTTTGTTGTTATCATTGCCCCTTGTGTGTTTTCTTTCAGATAGAGATTATTTCTTTATTTGATTACTCACATGCTTAGCGTAGTTTATATGCTTCCTTATTGTTTTGCTTGTTCACATGTCTAGATATAGTTCTTTACTGCTTATTCTTTTATTATCTTTGATCACATGCTTAGCTAGAGCTCTCACATGTATAGCTATAGCCTTTTACTGTTATTGATCATTATTTTTACTATCATCTACTGACGTTTGCTCACTGTGCCAATTTATCTCTTTAGTTATAGATGTGCATGCATATGTTTACTACTTATTCAGATGTGATGTGTTAGGATTAGATGTATTTTTAGAAATAGATACTAGGGTTATCTGTTATTAGAGGAACACTAGTCTTTTATGCTCTAGGAGACGGTGGATTCTAGTGTTATTTCTAATGACAGATGATACTAGTACCATTTCTCTTTAGGCTTGGATGTTAGATGTGATGTGTGGAGATATATAGCAGGGTTATGTGATATTAGATAAACTCTAGTCTTCTCTGCCTCTTTTAGAGACGATGGATTCTAGTGTTTAATTCAATGTTGGGTGACACTGATATCAATTCTCTTAGAACTTGGATGTTTTATTTTTTTTTACCCATCCCCGGGTCATGCATGTTTAGGTAGAAGTTTTCTCGGGGATGCCTGTTCCCATTTCACATAATTTTTTGCCCAAAATTCTTCAAAATTAATAAATAAGTGGCATAAGAGAACAAGTGCTTGCACTTGGGTGGATTGGGTGCTCTTTGGACCTTCCTCATTCGTAATCAGGCATGAGCCCATATATATATTTCTGATTATCCATTGCACAGAGGATTTGTTTTCGGGTTCCACGGCTGACTTCCCTAGATGGCGACTCTGAGTTATTTTAGGTACGTCTTGGTTTCGAGCCTTCGCTCCGGATCAAGAGATATCTCATTTTTATCGCCACTCATGCTATGCTATGAGGGTGGCACCTGTTTCGAGAGTTCCTTGGTAGAGCTCTCCTTCTTGTGGAGATTCAAAGGACCGACGGGGGACTCGTTCCTCGCCACCTCCTCTGGATCGGGGTCCACAACAGCACTGACGACAAAACAAAACATTCAAGCCTCATATTATTATCAAAAACTAGATAACAAAAGTTGCAACATTTTCAAGACTCAATCAAATTTAAAAAAAAACATCATATGCAAGCTCTAATACGATAACTAGTATTTTGTTATATTAGACAATCAAGAGACAAGCCTGTAATGGATCAGAACAACATAAGATATGGTAGGAACTAAATACCATCACATGTTGCTTACCCTAACCTCACAATAAATCTTTAGAACGACACTAGAACCTAATAAGCATATATGTGACTACTCTTGTACAATCGCACTAATTCTGTAATGAAGAAGTTCTAAAAAGAAATCATAGAAATTGATAAAGTGAACAGACAAAACACATCCTAATTAATAAGATGAACAAATAAAACCATAGCAAGTGTCAGGAGAAATAAAACTAAATTGACCATGTCTACACTAGCATATGGAGGTCATACAGTCATCAAAACCTGACTGGGCTAACTGAAGAAGTGATAGTAGCACTACCATGACTAGGCAACAGAGGAAGTGCTGCTATCAATATTTTCATGCTTAGTTAACTACCCAAACACCCGATCCCTATGGATACTCACATATTCACATTGACATATTCTCACATATACACTCACACACACCTACACACAAACACCTGCACTCACATTCACACATACATGTAGACACCCCCATTTTGTTCCGCTTTAATTAACATAGAAGTTAGTGTTTTTCTATTGATTTTCTAGTGTTTTTCATTTTTGTGTCCATCTTTACATTTTCACATTGACATATTCTCACATATACACTCACACACACTTACACACAAACACCTGCACTCACATTCACACATACATGTAGACACCCCCATTTTGTTCCGCTTTAATTAACATAGAAGTTAGTGTTTTTCTATTGATTTTCTAGTGTTTTTCATTTTTGTGTCCATCTTTACATTTTCTTGATCTTTTCAGTTATTTCCACCATGCTTTGCATTTTTCCGTCGGGTGTTGGCAAGGTTAATTCACAAGAATTCAAACAAGAGAGAATTTGGACCCATTTGGTGGACCCGAATTGAACATTTTGATCAAGCAAATGTATCCTGCATTGTTTGAATTCATTTGGATCTAAGCAAATGAAATTGCTTTCCATGGGAAATCCGGCCAAAGAATGGGCTTAGCATTTTGTGGTGGGATTTAAAATCATCTGACTCACTAAATATGTGTGGGGCCCACCCAAAGCGATTCAATTTTATTCTTCTGAGTCCATGATTAAAAGTTAGGAAATCCAATGAAAATGATTTGTAGGACACAACCACCCATGTTGTGACCCACCAATTAAGCAATTCTGAATCATCCTATCGAAGGGATTTGAAGGGTGTGATATACTTATATTGAGGCATTTTATTTGAACGCTTCGGATCATTCTGTGAGGCTAATTTTGGGGACATGATTTGTTTATGCTGCAACCCATAAAATAGAGAGTTCGGATCGTCCTATGGCAGCAAGTTGTAGGGCGCAACCGATTTACATTTCAACCCATTTATGTTTCGGTCAATCCATTGGGTAGTGGGATCATCTTATGGAAAAGATTTAGCAGGCATGAACCATGTACATTGTGGCCCAATCAAATGCACAATTTAGATCATCTATGGTGAGGGGAGTACAACATTAAGGTCGAAATACGGGCCCCACATACAGAAATGATATTTTGGGATGCAATCTTGATGGCCCATTAAGTAGATGGCTAAGATCAGTTTTGGAAATAAATACGGGAAGAATAATGTATTTGCAGCCCATCGAAATGGATGATTTGGCTCAGCCAACAAATGGAATGGTTTGGATCATTTCAAGAGCCGAAGTTGAAGCTTGAAAGGTCATGTTTTTTTAATGGTAGGGACCACTTTTTTTTTTTTTAAAAGTTTGGGTTACCTCAAGCGGCACAACCGACACCCTCTATCTCTCTTCTCACTTCTTAAAAGAGATGGTTTGGATTATCTATAGTGGAGTGCAAGTTAATTTAAGTTTGGCACGTTAAAATGGGTGATTATGGTACTAACTCTCTCTTTCTCTTTTATGAGAAGAGAGCAATATTGCTTTGCATGGATCGGATGAGGGCATGCATTTACATGCCTGTGAAGATAACAGAAGGAGTGGTAGTAATAGGAGTTGAGTTTAATAGAAAAGTTGGGCCCTCTTATATATAGATACTTGAAAGCAATTTTCTTTCTAGGAGGTTGGGTGATGTGCCACATAAGGAATCTTTATAATTTTTTTTTCTTTTAGCAACATGCTGAAACTCAGTTGATATGTGTGAGGAAATACGAGTTGCTTTGCGTGGAATGTTGCCCAAATTCTCGCCCATGGGATATTGCCATTAATTATACATGCAAAAAAATAAACAGAAGAATATATTTATACGTGCAAAGAGGTATTATAAGCAAGGCCAGGGACGTTTCTAAAATGATTGCCACGTGAAGATTGTAGTTTTTTTTTTAGAAAAGGAAATTGCTGCCAAACAGTTTAGAGGAGTTTCTTTTTGAGTTGCTAAAATAGGAGTTCATTCTTATTTTAGTTGATTTGGTTATTTTCTTCTAAAAAAAAAAAAAACTCCAACCCGGTAAAGAGGATAGATGGAGGAGAAAAGGGATGAGATCGAACTCTCTTGGATTTTTTTTGGAGTCTTCCCAATTATTTCACACAACCCCCTCAACTCTCTCTCACAGCCCTCTTTAATCTCTAACCCACTCCCACCCTCTCTCGGTTCTCAAGCTCACTCTCTTATCTCTTTTGCTTTCTTGCTCCTCTCTCTCCACGGTGGTGAATATATAAAAAAGTATTGGATCGCGCTTACATTATATATCCGCGAACGCTCTCAAATTCAGCTCGGATTGCCATCCAAGCCTTCTCGATTATTGGGTGAATAAAGAAAAAAATAAGAGATTCACTCATTCTCTCTTGGTGGTGTTATCTCTTCATTGTGCCAAGTCGGCCATCTTTCTGCGGGTCTTCGCACATAGCTTCGGTTCGCAACTTCATCAAAGGGATTTTCTAGCATATAAAAGGGTGCGACAAAGCGTATACCTCGGATTTACCACCCTAGAGACAAGGAGCGCGATCAACGGTAGGTTCCTTCATCTTTGTAAGATCAAAAGTAGAAAAGCATGCTTAGGGCAATTTCTTCTTTGTTTTCTTCGTGATTTTCGTAAAAGCTACCATGCATGATTTTCATGGGTCAGTTTATTTAATTATCAATTTTGGTAAAAAAATGAATCGTTATATGAGAAAATTGGGTATTTAACCGATTAGGACATCTAGTGGCTTTTGAATCGTTTTACAAAGTGAGTGTCTTAAAACAAAGAGTTTTTTGTGAAGCTATGTTTTCTGAGTCTTAATGAGGTTAAAATAACCCCAAAAATCTAAAAATTCCTGTAGATTTCATTTGTCTTGATGGCTAAAAAATTCGTTTAAATAAAACTCGAAAATAGGATTTTGATGGTTCTAAATATCGTTCATATAACAAAACAATTCAAACCTAATTGAAATTTGGTCCTCAATAGATTTTAAATGTTTAAACATCATACAAAAAGTTTCAAAAGATTTGGAGTTTATTTATTATTTTTACTGGAATTGTTTTGATAAAATCACTGATTTTCTTGTATATGAAGGACATATTATTAAACGAAGTCCTTAAAAGCTAAAACTTGGTAGCAAGATGAACTGACCAGTTGTAATCATATTGTAAATTTCTTAGGAATTTGGGGCATATTTAAATATTTGTTATTGATTTTTAATTGCTCTGACCAGAACATAAATATATCTGTTACAAATAGCAAATTATCGAAATAATGTCTGCCAATTTTTTCATAATTTCCTCTTCATCCGAAAATGTTCCAGTAAAAATTTGGTTGGATTTGGAATTCATTTGCTATATATTTTAGTGTAATGTCATCAATTTGACCCGAAAGTGGAAAATCAATTAAAAATCGAATTTCAATCTTTAAAATCATGAAAACTTCAAGCAGAATATATTTTTCAAGAACACAGCACATCCTAAAGTTTCTGGAACAAATAACTTAATTAGCTATAGGCTTCTTTGTAAAATCATTAATCTGATCCAATTGTGATAAATTCATTTAAAAATCCAAATTAATTCAAAGCACCTTAAAATCATTAATCTGATCTCAGCCGTCCGATTTATGGGTCACGGCCCAAATAGATTGCGCGCCCCAAATCACTTCCATAGAATGGTCTGAACTGTTCATTTGATGCAACATAATGTAGATTGGCTGCGCCCCTCTAAATCATTTCTGTAGGCTTATCCGAATAACTTAACTTGATGATCGTAACAACATTGGTTGTTAAAACAACGTCTCTAAGATCCTGACCGCTCCCTTGATGGACATCTTTATTCATTAGATCGAAGCAGGCTCAAAACTCATTTTTCATTAAAACCATATGCGGGCCTCCTAATTGATCCGAATTTAAACAAATGTTCAATGCGGGCCTACCGACGGGTCCAAGTTCTCTCTTGCTCGAATTCTCGCAAACAACCCCTCTGAACAATTATCAGGACGACGCAAAACGTGACAGAAATAACCGAAAAGATCGAGAAAACATAGGGGACGGACACCGAAATGGAGAATACTGACAAACTGACAGCGAAACACTAACTTCTTTGTTGATTAAGGCGGAGCAAAATGGGGGTGTCTACATGGGGATGGGGCTGGGTTATAAGGGAATGGGCACCCTCCCTCTAGCGGCTAGCTTTTAGGGGTGAGTTCTACCCGGTTAAATTCCCTGCAGGTATCATTGTGTAGACACCCTCATTTTGCTACACTTTAACCAACAATAACTTAATATATTGATCCGTGAAATTTCACTGGTAAAATATGCATCCTCACATTCCCTGAAAACCAAAATGGTAAAGAGTTGTTCGTGGTAAGATGATTAGATCCGAAAAAGAGTTGTTCCTGGTAAGATGATTAGATCCGAAAAATTAGAAAAATACTCTAATTTGTGACTTTAGTGTGTTAAATCCATGTGAGAGTCCCTCTATCATGGATTTAGATGTTTTAGGTCATTAATATCTCGATTTGACTTTACGGTTCATCAATCGGGACAAAATAAACTAGGGTCACTTCACAGCCCGGGCCCTGATTCCATTTCGAAACCCGATTTCTGTAAATTGTCAGATAGAGGGAAGATCATGACCTGAGTGTCTTTCTTTTACCTAAAATTCTTGATCATTTATTCAAAATAATATCAATCAAGGTCGATCTCAAATTTGAATTAAACATTTGGCCACTTTAATTAAGCAAAACCTCAGTGAAAAGTTACAGATCAAGGCCGGATAAGCGAGATCCATCGCAATCGTCCCATTAAATCATCGATATCAAAACTTTCTAATGTCTCAACTATTGTCAATATCAAGTTTTAATAATTTTAACCATTGGCCTAAAGTTTATCGAATCAGTTGGTTCGTTTGGACCACTGATTTGCTCGAGCTTTGGAAAAACGATCTACAGGCGGAGATTGGGGGCCCTTACTGGTCAAGATTTTCAAAATAGTATTTCTATGGCGTATTTCTATGACTTCAAAATCGCCTGAAAACCGCATTTTTTGATTTTCACATTCAAAATATTTGGTAAATCTTTTACAAAGATTCTAGGAGATTTGGAAGCATCATCTCGTCCATTCTTTCAATCCCCTAAAGGTCGCAATTGATCTCAACCACCCAATCTCATTTCATATCTTTTACAAAGATTCCATGAGATTTGAAGGCATCATCTCGTCCATTCTTTCGATGCCCTAAAGATTGCAAATGTTTTCAACCACCCAATCTTATTCCATATCTTTGGAAAAGATTCTAGGAGATTTGGAAGCATCATCTCATCCAGTCTTTCGATCCCCTAAAAATTGCAATTGATCTCGACCACCCAAATCATTGCCATTCTCTACAAAAGCAACCAATTTGGACATTTTCTTTGTCCTCCAAATTTGTTTCCAAAGTCACGAAGATTCCAAGGACAAGTGGCATAATCCTGGACCTTGAATTGATTCTAAATCTTTAGTGCTAGATCCATGCCACACAAATACTTGTTATTTTCAAAAAATCATGTCTAAAGGAGAAGCTGCTAAAGAGGAAGAAGAATATTCTCGGATAATGAATCTTGGCCATCCTTTTGCATTTATTTTTCCATCACTCAATCTCCACCCCACACCATTAGGCTCCTAAGAAGGCAACCTAGCTCACCCTTCACCCATAAATACCCATGCTCTCTTCTTCTCTCAAGACAACTCAAGACTCCAAGAGACACGACGGAAGAATCTTAGCTCTCTCTCTCTCTCTCTGGCTCTCTCTCTCTCTCTCTCTCTCTCTCTCTCTCTCTCTCTATAGCCACTTAGCCAATTTGGCCTCACTCTCAACCCTCAGCAACCCAAACCTTTAGCCGCCAAAAGACTCATCATCTTTGAGGAATCATTGTCAATAACCAAACATCGTCTTCAAGGAATCATCATCAAAGTAATTCGAAAGAAGAGAGCATCATCACCAAAGAGGTAGGCCGAGTTCATTTTCCAAATTCATATTAAAATTCATGTGAGCTTTCCAAAAGAAATTCCTGGATTGAAGTTTTTGGGATTGGATGAGATCTTGATCAAAGATGATCCAAAATTCAAAAATTTCAATCTAGGGAATTCTTGAATCAAAGTTGTTAAGCCCATAACTTGCGATTAGAAAAAAAGTTATTTTGGAGAACTGGCTTGTTCTAATCTTAAATTTGAGAAAAGGTTTCAGAAATCAGTAATTTCATAAAAAAGAATCCATCTTGAGAAGCTTGCATGATTAGGATAATGTTTGTGAGATTAATATGGTCTTTCTCTCTTCTGTTTCTTTTCGTTGTTTTATCTGCTTAAATCCTGGATCCTAATTCGGTCTCTCCTAGTAACACCCTAAAACAGCCCCAGCATAACTCAGCAAGCCCAACCCTTAAGCCTTAGATATTGATCATACACCCTAGACAAAACTCCAATCCAATCCCATTCTTGTTATGACCAAGCCCAACAGCCACTAACTCCTTGTTTCGTCAAGTCTAACAGCCCCTAACATCCTGTTTTACCCAAACCAAAACAGCCCCATGCCCATTCCCCACTACAACACCTGTTGGCCGTATTTATTCTCATATGCCTCATCTCATGCCCAAACCATCTAAACCCAAACCCACTTTGCCACACCCCCGAACCCCACCCATAGCCACTAACCTATTCCCCATCCCATACTCCATAGCCATATATTCCATGGCCTATACCCATCCAGCCACCCACATCATGGAGTTCACCCTCACACACCCCACCCATAGCCACTAACCTATTCCCCATCCCATATCCTATTTATCACATCCCAACAGAACCTTGTCCCCTCCCCTTTAAACTTATAGCATGTTTACATATCCCATGCTATCATCCCACATACCATAACACTCCCACGCATCAATTCACGCCCTACTATCCCATATGCAATCAGCCCCCCACCATCTATTAATTCGAATCCCACTAACCCACATGCATAACAGTAACCACATCTCCATGTCCATCTCCATCCGACCCTCCATTGCCAATCGACCTTCCACATTTCCATAATCCCAACCACAAAAAGACCCATAGTCCCTACTGTCCAACCCAATGGTCAGTCTAAATCTGAGTCAACTCAAGTCCGACTCGGATCAACCTCCTAACCCTTACCCAACAATTACCCGGACCCAACCTATCCTGCACCCAAGCCGTACCCCAACCTAACCCACCTCCCAACCAGATCCCACATCCCTATTATTCATCAGATCTTGTAGCTATCGTGTCCTCACTCCCATCATCCCATAGTCATCATCTCCACCCATATATCCGATGCCATCAGACCTTATTAGCACCTCACCCCATCCATATCATAACTACCACATCCATTCAAGCTCGCTAATGCCCAGTACTCTACCCAACTCGCCCAGTCCAAGTGAACCCCAACTCAACCCAGCTCGCTCAAAACTCAACCCATGCCTAACCAAAACCGAGCCACTACACCCACCCAATCGGACTAACCTTGTCCAATCCGACGCAATCCGGTCCAACTCGGACCCAACCTTGTTCAACCCGGTTCAGCCCAAACTCGGTCTAACCCAACCCAACTCGGTGCCACCCTACCCCAACCCGGTTCAGCCCCAACCAAGTTCAACTAGAGTCGGCCCAAGTTAACCCGGGTTCATCCCGAGTCAACCCGACCCAACCCAATCCGGGTCAACCCATGTCCTACCCGGGCCCAACCCAAGTCAACTCAACCCGGTCCAACCCGGCCCCGACTGAACCCAATCTAGTCCAACTCAACCCATTTGACCAGACTCCAACCCAACCAAATCCCGAACCCAAACTCAATGCCCAGACCCAAACCTAGTACCCAACTCACCTTAACTCTTTGGTGGATAGATGAAAATCCAAGGGTGGTACCGAGTACGGCAACTAATGAGGAGTGAGAAATTAGGTTTCTAACAAGTTTTAACTCTTTTGAAAACTCAAATCCAATTTTGGAAATTAAGAGATCAATAATAAAGTTCAAGCACACAAGTTAAATCTAAAGTGCAAATGCAAAATAAAGAGCAAGAGTAAGAGACATTGCACCCGAGATTTAAAGTGGTTTGGTCCTTCAAACGTGAGGCCTACTCCACTCCACCAACCAAACCCGTTGATGGCTTCACTATGTGACCTTCTTAACTTCGGCGAAGATCGATGCCTATTACAAATTCCGATTACCTTTAACCTTGGTGGCAATCTTCACCACGGAGAGTGGGCTACGCTTCTTCGAACACTCGCCCGATACAAGTTCTTGACTAAGAAAGAAAGAACAAAAAAATCCCTCACAAGGGTTTACAAATTGTAGAAGATGTACAAATTGAGCCTATGGATCCAAATCCTAATCTTAGAGGATGAGAGGCATAATCAAGTTTGATTCACTCTTTGGATGTTCAAATGAAGTTTTAGAGTGTTAGGATTGATGGTCTTGAAGTTTAGAATGCCCATAAATATAGAGAAACCAAAATATGACCGTTCAATGGCATTGTGGTAATTCCAGCAAAATTCCCAACGGCTCAAAATATGACCGTTATAGTGTTCTCGGAGTTCCGAGAAAAAATCTCGGAGTTTCGGGAATACAAACAGAAGATGAAAAAAAGTTTACTGGACCATTTCTCGGAGTTCCGAGAATTTCTCTCGGAGTTCCGAGAAGCCTATGAAGAGCAGATTTTCACTTCATGTTTTTGGGCTTCCAACTTAACACCAAGTTGGGATTGCTATGAGGGTTCCAAGGTGTTGGAACACCACAAAGACAATCACATATAAATTTAGGGTGTGTGTTTATTTCCTTAATTATCCCTCTTAAAATCTAAAACTAAGATTGGATTTTATACAATCTAAATTGACTTCGATCTTCAATGCGATTCTTCAAGTCTTCATTTGTCTTGGATCTCCGATGTCTTTGGCCCTCATAATCGGTCCAATGAGATCTTCTTGGCCCCAATCCAAGCAATGTTGTCTTAGCACCAATGTGATCTACAACTTAGACAATCAAACACATTAGTGATCATAAATCACTTGTGTATTGGAATCATCAAAATAAGATGGGAGTGCCAAGGTGGAAACCATTGGGCTTACAATAGATTATGTTAAATGCATTATGGATGTCCTCATCTTCCTATCTCATCACTATGGCTTATCCATCATAACATCCCCCATGCCCCAACCCTAACAATAACAGTATCCTCACACCCTCATATTCTAATATCCCAACAACAATACATCGTACATCCCAAAACAGCATGCTCATACCTCATACTCCCAACCGGTCCACCCGCAAATAAAAAAAAAATAAGTCGCATTCCCCACCCATATTCTATATCCCAATAGCATGCCCACCATCATCTACAAAAACCCCATCAGACCATCCCATCCCATAGCTCAAAGCCCATGTATCTATAGCCATCTACATCAAACCATCCCATTCCATCTACATCAAACCATCCCATTCCATCTACAACTATGCCCATAGGTTCAACCGACCATATCATCCCATACACCCTTTACATATCACATATTCCTATTCGAGCCACCATCAGACCACCTCAACCATACCCTTTCCTCTTTGGATCTCATCCAGCCCTTACTCAACCTGGTTCAGCCCGGTCCCAACACTACCCGACAAGATTCAACCCGCAACCCGCAGCCGCGACTCACCACGAGTTAACTCTAGTCAACCTGAACCTCCTCCAACTCAACTCGTCCCTACTCAAGTTAAAACGGATTTAACCCGGACTGCGGCCCGGGACCCATTCCAACCCATTCCAGCTTAGACTCAACCGGTTCAACCCGAACCGTACTAACCCAACCCAATCAGGACTAGTCCGGTCCAACCCGACTTAACCCCGATTCAAGTCACCCGGTCCATCCCGGACCGAACCCAACCCAAACCCATGACCAACTTGGCCTTGACCAAATCCCCGGCCCATCCGGCTTTGACCCACACCCGATGGTTCTTTTGACAGTGACTCAACCCAATTTGACCTAGTCCAGCCTAGACTCAACCTATTTCAACTCCAATTCAACCGGACCCACCCGGTCCACCCCAACCCAACTCAGCCTGAGTTCAACCTGAGCCGCACCCCAACCAAATAGCCCAACTTACCTAGCCTAATCTAATTGACTTGAACCCAACCCATAACTAGTCGCACTCAATAACTTAACCTATTTCCTAACCGAACCCAATTTCCTTACAATGATCTCATCAGTGCAGCTCTCATCCCTTAATCCCATCCTCATCACCATGCCCATCTCTAATGGCATACCTCATTACTAACCCTCATCCCATCAGACCATTTTTATATGGTCATTAATTCACATGCCATCATCCCTATACCCCATACACCCATAACACATAACCCATACCCCATAGAATGCTTCCACAATGATCCAACAGATCTTATTGAGATCATTGGACCTCACAATTATCCCTACCACCATTTGATCACAAATTTAGGCCCTACCATCATTCGATCACATACTTGGACCCCACCATTTGGTTACAAATTCAGCCCACTCAATCCGGTCCCAACCCGAGTCCAACTCGGACCCGAACCGCAACCTGAGTCCAACCCGAGTTGAACCCATATTCCCAAACCCGAGTTGTATCCTTATGACTCCGACCGAGTCATACCCCCATTCTCAGTCTCAACCACCATTTGGAACTACGGCGGCTTGATCCTCACCACTGGGGTACGTAGGCAACTTGGCACCACCAAGTGCGGCCATATCCTCCCCCATCTTTCCCTTTCCCTCACACTCTCCCATCTTCCCTATTTCCTTCCATTATTCTAATCTTTTCACCATTCTTCTTACAATTGCCAGTTTACATGTTTAGTTTTTGCATTGCATGATTGTTTGCTTTGTCCCTTTTGTTTAGGTCATTGCTTGCTTATAATTTGCTTGTTTAGTGATGTTTGATGAACTTGGAATGCAACGAAAGAAAATTTGAAAGGGAAATCCTAATCTCTGAAAGCTTTAGGTTTCAGAATCTCAGGTTAGGAGAACTTAGAAGCACTCTAGGTTCCCAAAGTAGCATCTTTAGAACCTAAATTCATAAACACACTGAAAATGCAAATAGGGCCTTCGCATTGGTCTTAGGTTCATGTAGTGTAGGTCACACCACTCCTAAATCAAATAATCCAACCCAAACTTAATCTCATCCTCTCATAATACATTCAAAACACTCACCTAGGCACTTAGGCATCCTAGCTAGGCATTTAGGAAAAAAGCAACTCCAGGCCCGCACGAGTATAAACTGTGAACGGCTAAACAATTAGAATGCACTTAGGTCAGTAAAATTCACATTCACCCCCTTTGTTAAACCTAGATAATTAAAACTTTTAAAAGTTAGGCAAGGTCGGTGCTGTACACTTCGTGGGGTACACCTTCCGATCTCATAACCAGGTAACTTAACCAGAACTCAAAACGTAGACCAAATATACAGAGTTAATTATGGGTCCTAGATCCCTAATCTAGGGGGCGACTCTGGTCATGCCTTCTCTCCTAAATTAGGATTTTCATCCCAAATTTACGAGAAAATCAAGCACTTCAAAATCAACAGACAAAGGCGTTATCGTAACATTCACCCTCATGGGCGACCCTCCGGGATGGGATCCACAGATTGGCGGCTCTGCTGGGGATTGATTACCTAACTTTATAACTTTTAAAAGCATTAGTCATTTAGGTTATAATTAAAGGGGATAAATGTAAAAAAAAAATATTAAAAAAAATAATAAAAAAATTCAAAAATTCAAAAAAAAAGAAGCCAAAACGAGAACTAAAAGATGTTGTGTGCTTACTTGCGTGGGAACAAAAAGTGAAAATCAATTCTACATGATCATAAAAGGTAAAGAACAAAATATAATCTTGTGTGGAAAAAAAGAATCTTGGTGTTGCTTCATTAATGAACAAAAAGGAAAACATGAACAATAATGCATGTTCATAAAATGTAATCACCCCAAACCATTAAGAGATTAATTAAAGAACTTACGGGCATTAAATGCCAATCCCCAAATTGCACACACTTACATCACTTGCATTTACACCCTTGCATATCACATTCACACACGTCCTGTTTAGGAACTCGAAGTGTTATCTAACATGGTTGACAGGGAGATCTGTGGGACCCGATCCCGTAAGAGGGGCACGGCGCGTGACCCGCTTCTCTTGGTCTCTCATACCCACTCAAATGGCGTGTGCCATTTTTTATTATTGATTTAATTCATCTTTTTCGTGAACTTGGGATCACTAAAGCAATCTGAATTTCATGTAAAAAAAAATGACAGAGTCGCCATCTAGATGAGAGATCTAGGACCCATAATTGACCAGAAATCTAGATTTGTTACCTAATTACTAGAATGGAAGGTATGTGGAGTTACCACCACATGCACCATTCTTGCCCGATAATCTGGTCTTCAATTCCAAAAGTTAACTCTCTTGAATTTCTTTTAAATGGCTCATTTAACTCTATAATAATGTGCGAACTATATGACGTGCGAACTAATATGTCTCTTGATTTTCTTAATTCGTTTGGATTCAATATATGTGAAAGTTCTCCTAAAATTCTAATTTAGGAAAAATCTTATGTGATTTAATCAATTTTAATTTAAGGTTTTAAATGATGAAAGAAAATAAAAACTACCCTAAAAAAAACACCACTGATTGTGTGTGGGGCCGACTCGTGATTGGTATGCCATCAAGCATCTAAGCTGTCTACGTACCCAAGCCTCACTGGGATCAAAGTCGATGTAGTTCAGTGCCTAAACTAAGCTATATGCCTAGACACCAATCTAAACTAGACTAACTGTTGCAATAGTTTTCAAAAGATTACTTAATTCAAGTTGAACGGATTTTATTATCTTAGGATTCCATCTAAGATGCTATATGATCCTATCTAAATGCAAAACATCGCTTAAACTAATGCAGGTTAACCTACATCCTAGGTAACTAGGCTTGTCCTATGGGAAAAGAAGTAACTAGTGTAACTAGATCTATGACTCAATGGCTAATAATAGTAATTAGTCGTGATGAGGCTGGATTCCCTAACTCTATGACATCCTAAAACCTAGAACACGACCTAAGTGTTCCTAAAGGGTCTTTAAAGGTTCCTACGAAGGAGATACCATTATCCAATGGTTCCAAAAGCATGGATCGAATGATCTTAATTTATTACGTTAATGATTTTTAATTTTTCAAAGATTTTTGATTCCTAACATCTAAGAAATACCAATGGCTCTATTATTGGCAAGTTTCAGCCTTCAGTTGCATTCATAGAATGGAATCGTGCTTTCCACCATTGCATAATTTAACACGTAAGTTATAGTATGTTATTGTCTGGCATATTTCTCAGGATTTTCATGGACAGTGGACCTCGGATCCAACAATATACTATAATTTAAATGCTCAAATTATTAAGGATTGATCGCAATTAAGATACAATTATGAACACAATCTTGGCGATTAAACTATCATAACATTGCAAATTAGGAAAGGAAATCAATGGCTCCTAAAGTTTCTATTTCAATAGTTTAAAGATTGAATACATGATAGAACAATCGATGTCTTTAGAAATTTTGATAACGATTCAAATTTATTTTGATTTTCTTAAGTATTTTATAGAAATTCAGTTCAGATTAGAGATTTACACATTAACTTATAGCAAATCTATTCGGATTAAACTGAAATTTTTACAGTAGCTTTATCTTGACCAGAGAAGAATACTCTAAAATTGTCATGGATTATAAATATGTTTTGCTATTAGTTTTCCAATGTTGAAGAGTTCTGTCCAGATCATAGATGTACACAGCAACTCATAGCAAATCTAATCTAAATAAGTTCACATTTGTACAGTAACTTGATCTTGATCAGAGAATGTTACTGTACAATGTTCATGAATTTTAAATGTGATTTACTATCAATTTTCCCATGTTGAAGATTTCTGTCTAGATTATAAGTTTACAGATAAACTCATAGAAAATCTAATCGAAATAAAATGAAAAGTTTACAGTAGCTTTCTCTGGACCAGACAGAATTACTATAAAAGTTTCATGAATTTTAATAGTGATTTACTCTTAATTTTCAATTTTAAAAATATCTGTCCAGATTATGAATTTACAACAAAATACAGTAAATCTAATCTAAATCAATCCTAACTTTGTGACAACATGTTATTTCAGCAGTAAATCTTAATAACATATTTTCAAAAAATTTCATAACATTTTTCTATGTTTTTCGATTTAATATGGCATGCTTGATTTGGCATAAAAAATCATAAACAAGTATCTAACAACAAGCGAATATCTTGAAAATTTCACAGGAGATTAGATCAAGTTTTAATTACTTTTCATCCAAATTTCATCTCTAGAAACTCTATATATTTTTTGAAAATCAGTTTTTTCCAAAAATACCCCTAGGATTAAATAAATTTTCAAACCCCTTAAATAAAATCCAAAATTCTTCAAAAAATTCGTATTATTTCAAAACCTTAAAAATATGTTACGTTTAAATTTTTATTGATTTTTTTATCTGTTTTGACATCTTTATAAATTTGATCTTTAGAATTTTACCCTTTTAAGGGTAAAGTTGAAAAGGTCAAATCATGGTCAAAACAAAGTTAAAATTTCTGAAAATTTCATATTTCTATGCTTTTTATTACACAAAAGACTCAGAGATTGAAAAATTCAAGAAATTTCAAAGTTTTATTAAAGTTGCTTTGTAAAGTGGATTTAAACCCTCTTAATTTCAAATTTTGGATTTTAATATTAAAAAATAGATTTTCGAAGAAAATTTTTAAATTATGAAATAACCAAAACCTGATCTCATTTTCTCAAAATTTCATATGCAAAAAATTTCATATTCATAGTTTTTCAAAGAAAATCACAAATTCAATCCTAGTATGCCTCTAGTTTAAACTATATGAAAGAGGGTTTTAGAAGACCAACCTTGCTAGCTCTCCTTGTCTCTAGGGTAAGAGAGGGATGAATTTTCTAGAGAGAGGCCAAAGGTTGTGCTTACTTTGTTTTTATAGAAAAGATTAGGGTTGAGAGAAGATTAGTAGTTTCCAATATGAGAGGTCATTTCTTTAGCTTGTTTCCAATTTGTGCTTTGACTTTCTCATTCTTTGATTTTCATATTGAACTTATTTCTAAACCTTATTTTTTACAAGCTAAGCAATGCTTTACACAATAGAGATTCTTCAAGATCAATCTAGAAGCCTTCTCACATAGGAAACTAACTTTTATGAATGATTTTCGTCCAAAGAGGGCTATCCAATGTTTGAGCTCATTTAAGACCTATTTAGAGGCTGATTAAGGAAAATTCGTAAACTACAAAGTTGTAGATCTTTTTGAGACGTTCGAAACAAGTATACTGTTGAATTTTTTAGACAAGAAAGTAAAAAGTTATGGCTGTTTTAGTAACCTGATCATACAAGCCATTTCAAATTATAACTCTTCCTTTCTTTATTATTTTTTCAAAACAAATATGATGTCACCAACCACCTCATCCCATGTTAGATGTTTTTGCATGTGGCCTCCTCATGTGGGGCGCTCACTTATGTGACCGACCCACATGGGTGGGTCCACATGGACCCTCACCCAATGGGCCTTCTCACATGGGTTTTGGGTTTTTTTCATAAAAATTTAATAAAATTCTTTCAAATTCAATATTTTATAGATGGACCTAACCCATGTGACTATTATGATGCACCCCTAACATATGGTTGGACCATTCCCTTTAAAGGAATAAATTTTTTGGACCAAAACACTCATATTTGACCATTACCCACCAAAATGCGACAAAAATACCCTCAAATTGGTTCATTTTTTAAAGGGGTTAAAGGGGAAAGTTAATAATGGAAAGTTTTCATAGTCAAACCTAAAAAATAAAATTTTTTTAAGTTCGCTTCTTTTGGTGGGTAATATCAAACAGGATCATTTGGCATTCCCTGAAAATGCCCAAAATGCCATCAACACTTAAAATTTCCAAATCAAGCGAAACCCCTAAGAGGTCTAAATTTAGTAGGTTTTTCAAAATTCATGGAGTCACTCAAGATTTTTCAGACACAACCCGAGAGTCAAATGAAACACATTGGAAATTACCAAATTACCCCTGTGGTGCAAAAATTGATAAAATTAAGGAAAATTCTAAAAATAGCAGGTTTTCTTACTTGATTGGAGACTTGAATTCTCATATTCTGGAGCCTAATGGAACCCCCTAGAGACCTTCGTGATTGCTAATCAACTTCAAAATACATAAAATGAGGTGAACTTCATCCTAAAATGCAAGAATACCTAACCTAATGCAGATGACTGACACAGACCAAACAAACCTTTTTTAAAGCGTAGCAAAATGAGGGTGTCTATAGATGCCCCTCTTTGGTAGAGATGACATAGTCATTGAATACCAAAGTAAAAGTGATAGAGCCATTTTACGTAACTTTAATTAACAAAAGATTCACTACACACAATGCAAAACCCTAAACGAAGTCTTAGAATTTTGAGAAATTGGATTATTCGAATGAAATTCTTTGTCATAGAGGCACTAAGCTTTTTCTCTAGGGCAGAAGAAAGAATCTTTTTGGTTTAGAAGCTCCTGTGCTTTTAGTCTAAACCAAAAGGAAGAAGAATATCTCGATTAAGAGGCACTTTCGCTTTTTCTCTGAAAAGAGAAGAATTGGAAGATGGAATTTTGATCCAGAGGCACTTTCGCTTTTTCTCTGAAAAGAAAAGGAGGTTAAATTTTGATCCAGAGGCACTTTCGCTTTTTCTCTAAAAAGAAAAGGAGGTTGAATTTTGATCGAGAGGCACTTTCGCTTTTTCTCTGAAAAGAAAAGGAAGATGGATTTTCGATCCAGATGCACTTTCACTTTTTCTTTGAAAAGAAAATGAAGATAGATTTTCGATCTAGAGACACTTTCGCTTTTTCTCTGAAATGAAAAGGAGGATGGATTTCAATCCAGAGGCACTTTCGTTTTTTCTCTGAAAAGAAAACAAAGATAGATTTTCGATCGAGAGGCACTTTCGCTTTTTCTCTGAAAAGAAAAGGAGGATGAATTTCGATCAAGAGGCACTTTCGCTTTTTCACTGAAAAGAAAAGGAAGATAGATTTCGATCTAGAAGAACTTTCGCTTTTTCTCTTAAAAGAAAAGGAGGATGAATTTCGATCCAGAGACACTTTTGTTTTTTCTCTGAAAAGAAAAGGAAGATGAATTTCGATCTAGAGGCACTTTCGCTATTTCTGAAAGGAAAAGGATGATGAATTTCGATCCAAAGGCACTTTCGCTTTTTCTGTGAAAAGAAAAGAAGATGTATTTTTGATCCAGAAGCACTTTCGCTTTTTCTCTGAAAAGAAATGGAAAATGGCTTTTAAACTTTAATCTGAACTTGATTTGTTGCCCTGAAAATGAACTTGAATTTGGAAATTTGAAATGGACTTGAGTTGATAATTTGAAATGAACTTGAATTTGGTGATTTGAGCATAAACTTGAATTTGATAAATTTGGAAATTGATAAACTTTAAATGTGTGAAATCAGATTCGAGGACGATAGATATTGTGGAATACTAAAATTCAAACGAATGACGAGACAATGCATATCAGGAATTAAATGCAACGGCTATGGACATTTATCCCTAGAGAAGAAATGATAAAACATGACTTATGAGAATTGCTAAGAATGCTTTCAAGAACTTTTAAGAAGAGATTATTGCATAGAGACTGTTGGTCTTTACTGCTGGGGATTCTTCGTATTGGCAATTGAAATCTTGATCTAAATACCTGAACTTGTAATCTAGAACACTGGCTCTCTTGGATACTGAAATTGGAAGGTGGGATTTTTTTTTCCGGGCAGGTATTTGTACAAACATTTCTAGACCGTAATGGTATGCAATAAGCTAGAAGAAAATTCTGAATTTTAATGTTTCATCTTGCTGAGGAATCGGTCCAACCATTGTCATTTATGAGACTCTCCCAAGCCTATGGTGCCTTTCTAGGACATGGTCTTCTTATGGAAACTGTGCCTTCTGACGTTCTGCTTCTAAATTCTTTTTGAAGTGGCTAGCTTAAACTGAATCTTTCATATGACGACTCATGGAGTTCTTCCATCAAGATTTGTATGGCTCAAGTGTAGTTGCAGATAAGTTGACGCCTTACATCTTTCACCAAGACAGTTGTGACCTTTGGACTCATAGACAATGACCGACTCTATTCAAAGGGGAAATCTGGTAAAAGACATTATTCGAATAATCGAGGATTTCTGAAAGAATAGAAATGAATGGACTGACTAGACCAACTCAAAGTGATGCTTCTGACTTAGTTAACATTTTGTTTAGTAGGTCTGGCCTTTCAAAGAGTAATTTTACAATTGATAAACACTGGACTTCTCCTTTTAAAACAGTAATAGTCCAAAGATTTGATTACTATTCCTTGGATTGCTTGGTCTCATGCCCCTAGTTTCGAGGATGCAAAGTGTGCCAGCTTGAACTTTTTGAATCATCGATCTTGATGTTGGATATAGTTTTTTGGATATTTTCTCCTACAATGACCAAGTCGTCATTGTCAGGTTTTTCAACTTGGCGGACCGTTAACCTTAACTTTTGCCCGAATCGCCCGTTTGGGTTTTTAACTCAGCAGGCTATCCCCTTAGATTTTGCCTAAGCCGCCCTTTCGGGTTTTCAACTTAGCAGGGGAATGATCTTAAATTTTGCCTAGACCGCCCTTTTAGATTTTCAATCTAGCAGATCTTCAAAACTCTGTTCTTTTCTTTCTTTCCTTTTTTGCATTGAGACCTAAATCCATAATTATGAACACCGGAAGGACTTTATAGGTAGGATGGGCTTTTTCAAAGAAAAGGCTTATGACGTTGCAAAAATTTCGACCGAACCCATAAACAGGTTGCCTACGCATCCCAGTGTAGGATTCAGGTCACGCGTAGTTCAGAGCAGATGCCACTAGTTTGAAGGTAAACTGATTTTTCGTTTCTTTTTTTTCTTGATTGACTCTATTTTCTTTTCTTTTATCTTTTTTTTTGGATTAACTCTATTTTCTTTTGTTTTCTCTTCTTTTTTATTGGGTTCTTTTTTTGATTGATTGACACTCTCTTTTCTTCTTTTGCAACTATTGAATTTTTTCCTATCAAACGACCGAACTCGGTTTGACCGAGCTGCCTACGTACCCTAGTGTAGGGATCATGTCTCGCGTATTTCGGGGGTGATGCCCTTAGTATAATGGGTTTTGAAAGAAAATATTATTCAGCCCCAAAGTGGTATGCAAAAAGGGTATTCCTTTTTCACACTGGTTCATGAACTTGGGATTTGTTCAGCCAAAGGAGGCCTTCTAATATTCAGGTTTGGAATTGATCTTGGTTGATAAATTTTTTTTATTTTTTTTCACAAAGTTTGACAGCATTTCTAGGTAAGAGATAATGGGTCTTCTTCTTTATTTTTTTTGATAGGTAAGCTGGGGTTAGGCAAGACCCCTACCAGATAACATTAAAAAGATAGAAACATTACAAGGGGGGCCAAGAGGCCAGAAACATAAGGGCCGACAGGCCGGGCTTCAGCCCTTACAATCTAAGATACAATGATCCATTCATGTCTTCAATTACAGCTGAAAGGAGGCTTTGAGTAGCCAAAAATACCGTGGAAGGAAAGCCTTTATGTGGGTAATTCCTTTTTGACAGTTGATCCGCGGGGCAGTTTCCTTCTCTCCAAGAATGGGAAATTCTCCAATTCAGCTGATCCAGATAGCTTCTGATTTTTCTAAGGGTTTGTTTTTGCTTCCAAGGGACACGTACAATTCCAAGGATGATATCCACCGCGAGTTTTAAATCCGATTCGATCCATAATTTCAGACAGTTCATGGACAGGGCAAGGACGATCCCTCTTTCAATAGCCTGCAATTCCAGCTCATAGATTTCCTTTTTGCCTACATTGATTGAGAAGAGATTTTTAATCATACCTTGATTATCTCTGATAAGGCCCCCCAGACCGCCTCCAAGTGAATCCAAAGATGCGTCCGAATTCAGCTTCAGTTCATCTTCATTTGGCGGAGACCAAGAGCAGTATCTGCTAGAAGGATCGTCAGGGATGTGTTTGTATTTAAGATTTGTGGCCGATGGGATGTTTCTTGGAGAGATCTTGTCTTTGATTTTCAGCCCATTCAGCTTGATGCTGATCTCCGTGAGGATTTGATTAAGAACTAACCTCTTGTGCTTCTCAGAGGATTCAAAAATTCTTCTGTTTCTTTCCATCCAGATGTTATGAATCAGAGAGCTAAAGCATAGCTTGAAGGCCACTGTGGCCTGCCCTTTCACTTTTGAGTGGTGTCTGAGCCAATCTTCTTCAGCCAGAAGGAATTGATTTTTTGCTCTATGATGACCATTCCGCCATAGGATTGATTTCCAAAGCCAGGTTGAATAGCTGCATTTGAAAAAGAGATGGTCAATTGATTCTGCTGCCGATTTACAGAGGGGGCAGATGGGATCAATAACAGCACCCATTTTTATAATTCTGTCTTTTGTACTGAGCTTCTGCTTTAGAGCCTTCCACGTAGTAAGGGCATGGGTAGGATTATTGCCAGCAAACCAAACAGAGGATATCCAAGGGGGCTTACCAGTTTTCATTCTGAGAGTTTCCCACCCAATCTTTGTTGTGAAAACTCCATCAGTGGCCGGCTTCCAAATAGGAATGTTTATCGCATCCGAGTTAAGCATGGCTTCCATTATCAGAGTTTTTGCTTCACGGAGAGAAGGATTGTCTAACAAGGGGTTCTGTAGACACCCCATTTTGCTCTACCTTAATCGATAAAGAAATTAGGGTTTGTTTTCCGTCGGTTTTCCAATGTCTTTCTTTCCCGCATCCGTTTGTTACATTTCTAAATATTTTTGGTCGTTTCCGTCGTATTTCGTATTTTTCCGCTAAATGTTGAGAATGATTATTCAGAAAAATCTAAACCAGAGAGAATTGGGACCCGTTTGGTGGGCCCGCATTGGGTGCTTCGATTAAATTTGGATCGAGAAAGTTGGACCCATTTGGTGGGGCCGCATGATGCATTTTGATTAAATTTGGACTCGTTTGGTGGGCCCGCATTGAACATTTGTTTAAAATCGAATCAACCGAGGGCCCACATTGTGGGGCCCGCGTTGTGGGGCCTCAGTGGGGCCTCTTGTGAGGCCTCTTATGAAGAGCAATGATGGTAGCTCTCCACTAAGAAACATGATGGGCCCTCCACTAAGAGCAATAATGATGGACTCTCCACTAAGAAACATGATGGGCCCTCCACTAAGAGCAATAATGATGGACTCTCCACTAAGAAACATGATGGGCCCTCCACTAAGAGCAATAATGATGGACTCTCCACTAAGAAACATGATGGGCCCTCCACTAAGAGCAATAATGATGGACTCTCCACTAAGAAACATGATGGGCCCTCCACTAAGAACAATAATGATGGATTCTCCACTAAGAGGGACAACATGATGAGCTCTCCACCAACATATCTCTCTCTCTCTCTTTCTCTCCCTATATATATCTCCCTTCCCATCCATAAGGGAGAGAAAAAAAAAAAAAGAAATTTATCTTCCATTATCTCTTTCTCTTCCATTATCTCTTCTAATCACTCCCTCCAATCCCTTTCCTCAATATATTCTTCCATCCCTCTCCCTAATATTCTTCTTCCATTATCTCTTCACTCCCTCTAAACACTCCAGAGAAAGCGAAAGACGGCGGAGCGGATCGGCGGCGGCAGGATTTTTTATATTTTTTGGATTGGGCGGAGATCTTCACCACAGGTAGGTGCATTGTTCTCAAAATATTTCTGTATTTTTCCGAATTTTTCTGATTTTTTCCGCAAATTGTGTTTTAAAAATGGAAAACTCTTCAAAAAACATCTTTTGACGAAGAAAAATTAAATTATATACCAAACAGATTCTAAAATTAATGAAATTTCGTGGGAAAATAATATGTTACTGATTCATTTTACCATGAATTTTTAAAGATTGTTGGAGTTTATTTGGTATATTATTTAATATTTTCTTTGAAACCTATCAGATTTTAGGAGAATTTTTACTAACATCAGATCATCATTAAAATTCATAAAATTTTTACAGTAGTCTTATCTTCCATATTACTTGTTACTGTAAAATTGTCGTGTGATTTGGATCTGTTTTAATATGGGATGTAGTGTTAATTTATAATCTGGTCTGGAAATTGTAAAATCCGAAATTGGTAGTAAATAATTTCTAAAATTCATGAAAATCTCACTGCATGCTATTTTGATTCATATAGTATTTCTGTAGAAATGTCATAGAATTTAGAGTTATATTTCTACTAGTTTATGTGTTAATTGTGCAATCTGGACATTTAATGGTTTAATCAAGATTAAATGTGAATTTAATGTAAAAATATGCAAAACTCATCCTGTAAGCTACATACATTTTCATCTTGCTGCTGTAGAAATTTCAAATCATTTCGAATTTATTTGCAACAATTTCACTTGTAAAACCGCTCATATGCTTAAAATTGATAAAATCCATGGAAAATTCGAAATTAATTGAAAATCATATAAAAATTCCTAAAGAACTTTAAAATTCTGTCACATGTTCACTCCTTAATCCATTGAAACAGAAATTTTAGGATCTTTAGATTTTCCTGGAAAAATGGCCCGTGCATCCATAATCGTATCCCAATTGCAACTTGATCTTTGACAATTTGAATATTTAAGTTATAGCATGTTGTTGGCTCCGAGGTTAGTGTCCACGGAAATCCTGAGATTCTGCCAGGCAATAAGATGCTATAACCTAAGTATTAAATTGCACAAGGAAAGAGCGCACGATTCCCTCCTTTGGATGCCATTCAAGGCCGAAATTGGTGAACCCTAGAACCATTGGTAATCCTTAAATGTCTAGAAACTGAAAATCTTCGAAATCTGAAACTCATTAACCTCGAGAACTTAAATCGATTTATCTTGTGTCTTTCGGAACCATTGGATTATGGTTTCCAATCTAAGAACCATTAGAGCCCAATTTAGGAACACTGGTGTCGTGCCGTGTCCTAGGTTTTAGGGAGTCCTAGAGTTAGGAGTCCAGTCTCATCACGGACGCTTGCTATGAATAGCAACCGTACCATAGGTCTAGTTACACTAGTCACCCGATCTTTCCCTAGGACAAGCCTAGTAAACTAGGATGTAGGCAAAATCTGCATTAGTCTAAGGGACAACTTGCATTCAGATAAGAATCATATAGCATCTTAGATGAAATCCTAAGATAATAAAATCCTCAACTTGAATTAAATAATTCCTCTTAAAACTGTTGAAACAGTCAAATCCGTCTAAGTCGGTGTCCTAGTTGAGTTAGGCATATGTAGCTTAGCTTAGGTGCACCGAACTACGTCGACTCTGATCCCAGTGAGGCTTGGGTACGTAGGCAGCTTGGATGTCTGACGGCATACCACCCGCGAGTCGGCACCACAACAAATTGTGGTGTTTTGTATATTAATTTTCTTGTAAATACTTAATCAAATCAGTTAGGGTTTTCCATGAAATTAGAATTCTAGGAGAACTTTCACGTAGAATGAATCCAGACAAATTAATAAATCAAGATACACATCTAGGATTCACATTGAAATTAGATTCTAGGATGCATGTCACTTAGTTCGCACATTAACATAGAGTTGAATGAGCCATTTAAAATAAATTTAGGAGTTAGCTTTTGGAATCGAAGACCGATTATCGGGCAGGAATGGTGCATGTGGCGGATAACTCCCCATACCTTCCATTCTCGTAACCAGGTAGCGAGTCTAGATTTCTGGTTAATTACGGGTCCTAGATCCCACATCTAGGTGGCGACTCTGTCAGTCTCTTTCGTGTGGAATTCGGATTGCCTTAGTGATCCCAAGTCCACAGGAAAGACGAATTCAAATCAATATTAAAATGCACACGCCAATCGCGTGGGAACGAGAGACCAAAAGAGAGAGCGCGCGGCGGCTCGCGCCCCACGCCCCTCTCGCGGGATCATGTCCCACAGTCTGGCGACTCTGCTGGGGACCACCTAACTTCATTAAAATTTCAAAAGATAATTCATTTAAATTTAATTTAACTGGCTCATAAAAACTCTATACTTGTTAGATTAGTTTGTCTCGTTTTATTTTCTCATCACATTTTACTCGAACTTAATTTAACAAAACCTGAAGGCATCATAGATTGCGCGAACTTATTGCACACACTTACATCACTTGCATCTAAACCCTTGCATTTCACATGCACACACGTCCTATTTTAGGAACCCGGAGTGTTATCTAGCATGGTTGACTGGGATTTCATCACCTGGTGCCTCTGTGCTAGAGAAGCATTCCACCCTTAGCCTAGTACCTTTATGGTGCGTAAACGGATCTCTTGTTCACGTACTGATACGCCGGACACTGGTACAGTATATCGAACATGGATTCGCGCTAAGGGGACTCTTGGCCTTACCCCTAGATTAACCCACACATGCATGCAGTATACGAACACATGTGCACCACATGTGTGAGCCTAGTTTAGGATATCTTACCCATTTGTGTCTAGATTAGGCCGTAGTCCATCTTCCAATGGCTACGATCGGTCCTAGGTACACAAACAAAGTCATGAGTCGAGATCCTCTCTCCACTCCGCTAGATTAGGATTAGGGTTGATGCCTTCAGGTAACACTGTTAAAATGTGCGAAGACTAAAAACTTTTCCTTTGGGGTTAGGATATAAATCCCATCATTTTCAAAGATCTCATAGGATTAGTCATTCATGATCTATCCGTTGAAAGCAATCTTATACTATCTCATCTAATCTCTTGATCGTGCGTCTTTCATTCTTCTGTCATACGATTCGATCGTATCTTCATGCCATCCCCTAACTGGCAGGAGCAGAATCTCACAATCTTTCGATTATGCAATCTCATGATCTGATCATGCCTGGTCCAGATGATCCAATCTTGCTTGTACCCTTGGTCTTTTCTTACTCTAAGGGCAACCTTTTTCAAGAATATTTTGCTAAGTCCTTCAGAGTTCACTATCATAATCCTTGAACTAGGGGCGTTCCCCTATGCGAATCAGTAATCATGGTCAGTACAATTGTTGAGTCCGGTCTTACATTTCAAGGTCAATGCCTAGTCCAGGCAAGATATCTTCTGCTTCTCTTTTTTATTTAGAGTTGTGAATCCTAAGAATGTTCAGGATAGGTCATCAGATGTAATAGCCATTTCTTTAAATAAAAATTTCAGTTCCAAAAGTTCATTGGTGTCTGTTTCTTAAGTGTGCTTCTGATCTTAAAGTAAGACTCCCTCATCAAATGAGGACAAAATTGACGAAACTCCACTTGAGTCACAACGATTACTTGAACAAGAGGAGGAGCGCCAATCTCAGCCTTTCAAAGATGAAATTAAAGTGGTAAACACTGGCACTGAAACCTTGATCCAGTAAATGCCGATTGAAAATACATTACCCTCTGAAGAGTGTGAAGAATTGGTAAACCCATTTTGAGGATAAAAAGATGGTCCGGTAAGTGTTACCATTAATGCCAAGAGAAAGACCCAGATAGAAGGTTCAAGAAAGAATGAAGTGAATATCATATGCTATGCAAGGGGCATGGAGTGGAAACAACTTTCATATTTCCAATCAATGACCTTGGTTCTCAAATTCATAACATGAAGCCATCAAATTCGAGATAAGAAGTTCAAGAGCAAGCATTGAAAAGTGATCATCAGATATCAAGAGTTACAAATCCATAGATGGAGGATGTCGAAGAACAAGTTTCGCTCTATGAAAGTCGAAGGCACGTATTAGAATCTTGAAAGAAGAAGATTTATTATCTCTTACCTGGAAATGCCGTCAAACTCCGTAAAAAAAAAGAAAAAGAAAATAAAAAAAATAAATAATCAGTACCAGAGGGACTCTAGTAAACTAGATCGACTCCCAATCTGAACATCGGAAGGCCTCCTTTGGCCGAATAAATCCCAAAATCAGAACCCAACGTCAAAAGAATACTGGTTTGCAAACCCTTCGAGCCTAAATGAAATTTTCTTGAAAACCCATCAAACTAGGGGCATTCACCCCGAACTACGCGAGACCTGATCCCTACACTGGGGTACGTAGGCAGCTCGGTTAAACTGAGTTCGGTCAATTCAAAAAAGAAAAGCAATTCAATCAATCCAAAAAAAAAAAAGAAATTCAATCCTTTCAGAAAAAAAAAAAAGGGGACAAGTTCCTAAAGAAGAGAAGTCAATTATTCCAGAAAGAAGAAAAAAAAAGAAAAATCAATAAACTTTCGAACAATTTATCTTCAAACTAGGGGCATTCGCCCTGAACTATACACGACCTGATTCCTACCTTGGGATATGTAGGCAACCTATTCACAGGTTCGGTCGAAATCTTTGTTGAACCTTAAGCCATTCTTTGAAAAGCCCTATCCTACCTATAAAGTCCTTCCGGCGTTCAGAACTAATGATCTAGGTCCCGAAACAAAAAAAAAAAAAATGATGATGAATAAAAAAAAATGGAGTTTGAAGATCTGCTAGACTGAAAACCTGAAAGGGCGGTTTAGGCAAAATTTAAGATCATTCCCCTGTTAAGTTGAAAACCCGAAAGGGCGGCTTAGGCAAAAGCTAAGGGGATAGCCTGCTGAATCGAAAACCTAGAAAGACGGTTCAGGCAAAAGTTAAGGCTACCACGGTCCGCCAAGTTAAAAACCCTGAAGAGGTGACTTGGTCACGGTAAGAGAATCATTATAAGAAGGCTACAGCCAGTATCAAGACTGAAGATCAACTGAAGTTCAAGCAAATTTATAAGAAGGTTACAGCCGGTATCAGGACTGAAGATCAATTGAAGTTCAAACAAATTCAAGTGACATCCTCAAAACTGGGGGCATTGGAGCTAAGCAATCCTAGGAGTTGTAATTAAATCATTGAGGCATTACTGTTTTAAGGAAAAAGTCCAGTGTTTACCAATTGAAAAAAATATTCCTTGAAAGGATAGACTTACCAAATAAAACGTTAACTAAGTCAGAAGCATTACTGTGTCTGTCAGTGTAGTTAATCAATCGTTGTTATTCTATGTTCACTCCTTTAGAGCTCCTCAATCCTTTGAGTAGTGCCTTTTATCTAAGTTTTCTATTTAAAAAGAGTCAATCGTCATCCATATGTCCAAATGATGCAACTGTCTCGGTGAAGGAGGCCCGGCCTCGTCAGCTCCCTGCGATTGTACCTGAAAAAGTTCGAGAATCTAGTCAAACAGCTATATTTCAAAGATGATCAACCCAGAAGAATTCAGAAGTAGAAACATCAGAAAGCCCAGCTTCCGTAAAAAGATCATACCCCAGGAAGGCATCTTAAGCTTGGAAGAGCCTCAGATGCAATGATGGTCGAGCCAATTTCTCAGAAAGATGAACCGTTAAAATTCAGAATTTCCTTCCAGTTAGTTAAATACTTTCCTGGTCAAGAAATGTTTATCTAAACACCTATCAAGAGGCAAGTCCCACTTTTCCATGATTATATCCAAGAGAGCCGTTGTTCTAGATTACCAATTTCAAGTGTCTTGTTCAAGGTTTCAGTCATCCAAATCCCCAAAGACAAGACCAGCAGTCTCTTTGAGAAAAATCCTGTTGAAGTTTCATAAAAGTGTTTCTAATCCATTCTTGTTAGTAATGGTTCTTCGGTTTGCCGTTTCATCATTCGTCAAAGTCCTAGTTTCCGATATCTTTGTCAGGCACGATCTATAACATCCTCGATTTCATTAAGTTCAAAAAAATAAAAAATTCATCAAATCCAATCCTATGTCAAATTCAAGTTCATGAAAAATCTCTAAATTCTTCGTTATTGAATTCATCAATCAAAGCTATCTTGTTTCTTTGAGCCTGTTTGTGAACGGTGCCTCATTTCTCGAGTCCATTTGTAAATGGTCTCGTCTTCTCCTTGAACCCGTTTGTGAACGGTGTCTCATTTTTCTGAGTCCATTTACGGTCTCATGTCCTCCTTGAGCCCGTTTGTGGACGGTGCCTTATTTCTGAAAAATCAAAAATTCATCAAATCCAATCCTATGTCAAATTCAAGTTCATGAAAAAACTCTAAATTCTTCGTTGTTGAATTCATCAATCAAAGCTATCTTGTTTCTTTGAGCCTGTTTGTGAACGGTGCCTCTTTTCTCGCGTCCATTTGTAAATGGTCTCGTCTTCTCCTTGAACCCGTTTGTGAACGGTGTCTCATTTTTCTGAGTCCATTTACGGTCTCATGTCCTCCTTGAGCCCGTTTGTGGACGGTGCCTTATTTCTGAAAAATCAAAAATTCATCAAATCCAATCCTATGTCAAATTCAAGTTCATGAAAAAACTCTAAATTCTTCGTTGTTGAGTTCATCAATCAAAGCTATCTTGTTTCTTTGAGCCCGTTTGTGAACGGTGCCTCATTTCTCGAGTCCATTTGTAAATGGTCCCGTCTTCTCCTTAAGCCCGTTTGTGAACGGTACTTCATTTTCTGAGTCTATTTGTGAATGGTCTCATGTCCTCCTTGAGCCCGTTTGTGGACGGTGCCTTATTTCTGAAAAATCAAAAATTCATCAAATCCAATCCTACGTCAAATTCAAGTTTATGAAAAATCTCTAAATTCTTCGTGGTTGAAGCTATCTTGTTTCTTTGAGCCCATTTGTGAACGGTGCCTCATTTCTCGAGTCCATTTATGAATGGTCTCATGTTCTCCTAGAGCCCGTTTGTGAACGGTGCCTCGTTTCTCGAGTCCATTTGTGAATGGTCTCGTCTTCTCCTTAAGCCCGTTTGTAAACGGTACCTCATTTTCGAGTCCATTTGTGAATGGTCTCGTCTTCTCCTTAAGCCCGTTTGTGAACGGTACCTCATTTTCTGAGTCTATTTGTGAATGGTCTCATGTTTTCCTTGAGCCCGTTTGTGAACGGTGCCTCGTTTCTCGAGTCCATTTGTGAATGGTCTCGTCTTCTCCTTAAGCCCGTTTGTGAACGGTACCTCATTTTCTGAGTCTATTTGTGAATGGTCTCATGTTTTCCTTGAGCCCGTTTGTGAACGGTGCCTCGTTTCTCGAATCCATTTGTGAATGGTCTCGTCTTCTCCTTGAGCCCGTTGGTGAACGGTACCTCATTTTCTGAGCCCATTTGTGAATGGTCTTTTTATTCTCCTTGAGCCCGTTTGTGAACGGTACCTCATTTTCTGAGTCTATTTGTGAATGGTCTCATGTTTTCCTTGAGCCCGTTTGTGAACGGTGCCTCGTTTCTCGAATCCATTTGTGAATGGTCTCGTCTTCTCCTTAAGCCCGTTTGTGAACGGCGCCTCATTTCTGAAGTTCATTTGTAAATGGTCTCATGTTCCCCTTCATCCCGTTTGTGAACGGTGTCTCATTTTCTGAAGTTCATTTGTAAATTGTCTCATATCCTCTTCAAGCCCGTTTGTGAACGGTGCCTCATTTTCTGAGTCCATTTGTTTATGGTCTCATGTCCTCCTTGAGCCCGGTTGTGGACGGTGCCTTATTTCTGAAAAATCAAAAATTCATCAAATCCAATCCTATGTCAAATTCAAGTTCATAAAAAAAAAAAAAAAAAAAAAAAAAAAAAAAAAAAAAAAAAACTCTAAATTCTTCGTTGTTGAATTCATCAATCAAAGCTATCTTGTTTCTTTGAGCCCGTTTGTGAACGGTCCTCTTTTCTCGAGTCCATTTGTAAATGGTCTCGTCTTCTCCTTAAGCCCGTTTGTGAACGGTACCTCATTTTCTGAGTCCATTTGTGAATGGTCTCTTATTCTCCTTGAGCCCGTTTGTAAACGGTGCCTCGTTTCTCGAGTCCATTTGTGAATGGTCTCGTCTTCTCCTTAAGCCCGTTTGTGAACGGTGCCTCGTTTCTCGAGTCCATTTGTGAATGGTCTCGTCTTCTCCTTGAGCCCGTTTGTGAACGGTACCTCATTTTCTGAGTCCATTTGTGAATGGTCTCTTATTCTCCTTGAGCCCGTTTGTGAACGGTGCCTCGTTTCTCGAGTCCATTTGTGAATGGTCTCGTCTTCTCCTTAAGCCCGTTTGTGAACGGTGCCTCGTTTCTCGAGTCCATTTGTGAATGGTCTCGTCTTCTCCTTGAGCCCGTTTGTGAACGGTACCTCATTTTCTGAGTCCATTTGTGAATGGTCTCTTATTCTCCTTGAACCCGTTTGTGAACGGTGCCTCGTTTCTCGAGTCCATTTGTGAATGGTCTCGTCTTCTCCTTAAGTCCGTTTGTGAACGGTGCCTCGTTTCTCGAGTCCATTTGTGAATGGTCTCGTCTTCTCCTTAAGCCCGTTTGTGAACGGTACCTCATTTTCTGAGTCTATTTGTGAATGGTCTCATGTTTTCCTTGAGCCCGTTTGTGAACGGTGCCTCGTTTCTCGAATCCATTTGTGAATGGTCTCGTCTTCTCCTTGAGCCCGTTGGTGAACGGTACCTCATTTTCTGAGCCCATTTGTGAATGGTCTTTTTATTCTCCTTGAGCCCGTTTGTGAACGGTACCTCATTTTCTGAGTCTATTTGTGAATGGTCTCATGTTTTCCTTGAGCCCGTTTGTGAACGGTGCCTCGTTTCTCGAATCCATTTGTGAATGGTCTCGTCTTCTCCTTGAGCCCGTTGGTGAACGGTACCTCATTTTCTGAGCCCATTTGTGAATGGTCTTTTTATTCTCCTTGAGCCCGTTTGTGAACGGTACCTCATTTTCTGAGTCTATTTGTGAATGGTCTCATGTTTTCCTTGAGCCCGTTTGTGAACGGTGCCTCGTTTCTCGAATCCATTTGTGAATGGTCTCGTCTTCTCCTTGAGCCCGTTGGTGAACGGTACCTCATTTTCTGAGCCCATTTGTGAATGGTCTTTTTATTCTCCTTGAGCCCGTTTGTGAACGGTACCTCATTTTCTGAGTCTATTTGTGAATGGTCTCATGTTTTCCTTGAGCCCGTTTGTGAACGGTGCCTCGTTTCTCGAATCCATTTGTGAATGGTCTCGTCTTCTCCTTGAGCCCGTTGGTGAACGGTACCTCATTTTCTGAGCCCATTTGTGAATGGTCTTTTATTCTCCTTGAGCCCGTTTGTGAATGGTACCTCATTTTCTGAGTCCATTTGTGAATGGTCTCATGTTCTCCTTGAGCCCGTTTGTGAACGGTGCCTCGTTTCTCGAGTCCATTTGTGAATGGTCATGTGTTCTCTTTAAGCCCGTTTGTAAACGGTACCTCATTTTCGAGTCCATTTGTGAATGGTCTCGTCTTCTCCTTGAGCCCGTTTGTGAACGGTACCTCATTTTCTGAATCCATTTGTGAATGGTCTCTTATCCTCCTTGAGCCCGCTTGTGAAAAATGTCTCATTTTCTTTTTTTTTTAAAAAAAAAAAAAAACCGCTTGAGAACGATCTTTGTTCTTTCTGTTTGGAATCCATTCGAAAGTGGTATCTCATTCTCTCGTTGCCCGTTTGTGAACGGCACCGCATCAGGATTTCTTATTATGTTCTAATTCTAGGATTTCATTTAGGGCCTTGCATTAGGTAGTAAATGTTTGCGTCTAAGTTCCGTTTGTGTAGAGTCTTTTGTCGATTAAAGCTACGCAAAATGGCTCTGTCATTTTGACTTTGGTATTCGATGACTACGTCATCTCTACCAAAGAGGGGCATCTGTAGACACCCCATTTTGCTCTACCTTAATCGATAAAGAAATTAGGGTTTGTTTTCCGTCGGTTTTCCAATGTCTTTCTTTCCCGCATCCGTTTGTTACATTTCTAAATATTTTTGGTCGTTTCCGTCGTATTTCGTATTTTTCCGCTAAATGTTGAGAATGATTATTCAGAAAAATCTAAACCAGAGAGAATTGGGACCCGTTTGGTGGGCCCGCATTGGGTGCTTCGATTAAATTTGGATCGAGAAAGTTGGACCCATTTGGTGGGGCCGCATGATGCATTTTGATTAAATTTGGACTCGTTTGGTGGGCCCGCATTGAACATTTGTTTAAAATCGAATCAACCGAGGGCCCACATTGTGGGGCCCGCGTTGTGGGGCCTCAGTGGGGCCTCTTGTGAGGCCTCTTATGAAGAGCAATGATGGTAGCTCTCCACTAAGAAACATGATGGGCCCTCCACTAAGAGCAATAATGATGGACTCTCCACTAAGAAACATGATGGGCCCTCCACTAAGAGCAATAATGATGGACTCTCCACTAAGAAACATGATGGGCCCTCCACTAAGAGCAATAATGATGGACTCTCCACTAAGAAACATGATGGGCCCTCCACTAAGAGCAATAATGATGGACTCTCCACTAAGAAACATGATGGGCCCTCCACTAAGAACAATAATGATGGATTCTCCACTAAGAGGGACAACATGATGAGCTCTCCACCAACATATCTCTCTCTCTCTCTTTCTCTCCCTATATATATCTCCCTTCCCATCCATAAGGGAGAGAAAAAAAAAAAAAGAAATTTATCTTCCATTATCTCTTTCTCTTCCATTATCTCTTCTAATCACTCCCTCCAATCCCTTTCCTCAATATATTCTTCCATCCCTCTCCCTAATATTCTTCTTCCATTATCTCTTCACTCCCTCTAAACACTCCAGAGAAAGCGAAAGACGGCGGAGCGGATCGGCGGCGGCAGGATTTTTTATATTTTTTGGATTGGGCGGAGATCTTCACCACAGGTAGGTGCATTGTTCTCAAAATATTTCTGTATTTTTCCGAATTTTTCTGATTTTTTCCGCAAATTGTGTTTTAAAAATGGAAAACTCTTCAAAAAACATCTTTTGACGAAGAAAAATTAAATTATATACCAAACAGATTCTAAAATTAATGAAATTTCGTGGGAAAATAATATGTTACTGATTCATTTTACCATGAATTTTTAAAGATTGTTGGAGTTTATTTGGTATATTATTTAATATTTTCTTTGAAACCTATCAGATTTTAGGAGAATTTTTACTAACATCAGATCATCATTAAAATTCATAAAATTTTTACAGTAGTCTTATCTTCCATATTACTTGTTACTGTAAAATTGTCGTGTGATTTGGATCTGTTTTAATATGGGATGTAGTGTTAATTTATAATCTGGTCTGGAAATTGTAAAATCCGAAATTGGTAGTAAATAATTTCTAAAATTCATGAAAATCTCACTGCATGCTATTTTGATTCATATAGTATTTCTGTAGAAATGTCATAGAATTTAGAGTTATATTTCTACTAGTTTATGTGTTAATTGTGCAATCTGGACATTTAATGGTTTAATCAAGATTAAATGTGAATTTAATGTAAAAATATGCAAAACTCATCCTGTAAGCTACATACATTTTCATCTTGCTGCTGTAGAAATTTCAAATCATTTCGAATTTATTTGCAACAATTTCACTTGTAAAACCGCTCATATGCTTAAAATTGATAAAATCCATGGAAAATTCGAAATTAATTGAAAATCATATAAAAATTCCTAAAGAACTTTAAAATTCTGTCACATGTTCACTCCTTAATCCATTGAAACAGAAATTTTAGGATCTTTAGATTTTCCTGGAAAAATGGCCCGTGCATCCATAATCGTATCCCAATTGCAACTTGATCTTTGACAATTTGAATATTTAAGTTATAGCATGTTGTTGGCTCCGAGGTTAGTGTCCACGGAAATCCTGAGATTCTGCCAGGCAATAAGATGCTATAACCTAAGTATTAAATTGCACAAGGAAAGAGCGCACGATTCCCTCCTTTGGATGCCATTCAAGGCCGAAATTGGTGAACCCTAGAACCATTGGTAATCCTTAAATGTCTAGAAACTGAAAATCTTCGAAATCTGAAACTCATTAACCTCGAGAACTTAAATCGATTTATCTTGTGTCTTTCGGAACCATTGGATTATGGTTTCCAATCTAAGAACCATTAGAGCCCAATTTAGGAACACTGGTGTCGTGCCGTGTCCTAGGTTTTAGGGAGTCCTAGAGTTAGGAGTCCAGTCTCATCACGGACGCTTGCTATGAATAGCAACCGTACCATAGGTCTAGTTACACTAGTCACCCGATCTTTCCCTAGGACAAGCCTAGTAAACTAGGATGTAGGCAAAATCTGCATTAGTCTAAGGGACAACTTGCATTCAGATAAGAATCATATAGCATCTTAGATGAAATCCTAAGATAATAAAATCCTCAACTTGAATTAAATAATTCCTCTTAAAACTGTTGAAACAGTCAAATCCGTCTAAGTCGGTGTCCTAGTTGAGTTAGGCATATGTAGCTTAGCTTAGGTGCACCGAACTACGTCGACTCTGATCCCAGTGAGGCTTGGGTACGTAGGCAGCTTGGATGTCTGACGGCATACCACCCGCGAGTCGGCACCACAACAAATTGTGGTGTTTTGTATATTAATTTTCTTGTAAATACTTAATCAAATCAGTTAGGGTTTTCCATGAAATTAGAATTCTAGGAGAACTTTCACGTAGAATGAATCCAGACAAATTAATAAATCAAGATACACATCTAGGATTCACATTGAAATTAGATTCTAGGATGCATGTCACTTAGTTCGCACATTAACATAGAGTTGAATGAGCCATTTAAAATAAATTTAGGAGTTAGCTTTTGGAATCGAAGACCGATTATCGGGCAGGAATGGTGCATGTGGCGGATAACTCCCCATACCTTCCATTCTCGTAACCAGGTAGCGAGTCTAGATTTCTGGTTAATTACGGGTCCTAGATCCCACATCTAGGTGGCGACTCTGTCAGTCTCTTTCGTGTGGAATTCGGATTGCCTTAGTGATCCCAAGTCCACAGGAAAGACGAATTCAAATCAATATTAAAATGCACACGCCAATCGCGTGGGAACGAGAGACCAAAAGAGAGAGCGCGCGGCGGCTCGCGCCCCACGCCCCTCTCGTGGGATCATGTCCCACAGGTTCCAGGTTCCATCTTTGAAGATTTCAGAGAGGAGATTCAGGGAGCTGAGGGAGTAGTCAGTCCGGCTTCTAGGGATAAGGGAGGATAGGGTGCCAGAAGGGTGCCAAGGTTGGTCCCATAGGTCAATATCATCCTCCAAACCAATGTCATAGTAGGTAAAAGGTTTTGCATATTCTCGAGGTCTGAGGATCATCCTAAGGCCCCATGATGGCTTGGATGGCATCGGCAAAGTCCATATGTTCTTATCTTTGACATATTTGGAGTAGATCCACTTTGTCCACAGAGAATTCTTTTCCTGGAGCAGATGCCATAGTTGCTTAACTTGAAGAGACTTGCTTAATTCATCTAACTTTCTGATTCCAACTCCCCCTTCAGGTTTGGTTTTGTACATGTCAGCCCAGCTTACTGAGTGAAATCTTTTCGAGCCTTCAGATCCTCCCAAAATGAAGTCTCTGAAAAAAATTTCCAACAGAGTGAGGATGCCTTTTAGAAGGGCAAATGAGGCAGCCCAATAGATATGAAAAGTGCTGAGAACTGATTTAACAAGCTCGATTCTGCCAGATTGGGTGAGATATTTGCTGCTCCATTGATGAATTTTTTTCCTGACTTTGGAGACCAGAGGAGTGCATTCATTTGCGGAGAGCCTGGAAGAGATTAAGGGCAGACCCAAATAGCGGATGGGCAGCTTTCCTTCAGTTATGCTCAAGGAGTCACATATTTCTCTTATGGTTCTAGGGCCAGTGCTAGCAAAGAAAATTTCTCTTTTTCCTTTGTTTGCCTCTAATCCAGTTAGCTGCGCAAAATAGCTCAGACAATCTAAAATTTCATTAGCACAAGAGGTGGTTCCTTTTGCAAAGACCATTAGGTCGTCTGCAAAAAGGAGGTGGTTGATTTCAATATTTCCTTTGTGAAATGGCGATTTAAGCCTATTTTGGGAGGAGGCTTTTTCAAATATAGTGGACAACATCTCCATTGTAATGCAAAAAAGCAGAGGGGACAGAGGATCCCCTTGTCTTAGCCCATTTGAGGAGGTAAAATATCCATGAGGGGTGCCATTTATAAGAATCAAGAATCTGGGCTTGTTTATGCATTCGGAAATCTAGTGGATCCATTTATCATCAAAGCCTTGCATCTTCATGAATTCCAGGAGGGCTTTCCTATTTACATTGTCAAATGCTTTTGCCAAGTCAAGTTTTAAGCACATTGCATTTGGGGACCGAGGGGAGTGGAACTTATGGAGGAGGTCATGGGTTAGGAGGATATTATCTTGAATTTGTCTTCCTCTTATGAAGGTCGTTTGAGCTGGATGGATGAGGGAGTCCATGACATTTTTGAGCCTATCAGCAAGGATTTTTGAGATAGTTTTATGAACAAAATTGCAAAGTGAGATAGGTCTAAATTTGTCTGGAGAAGAAGCATCAAGACATTTGGGGATAAGAGCAAGGAAGGTGGAGTTGATTTCAGAGAGGAGAGTACTTTTTCAAAGAAATTCAGCACTGCTTTGGTGAAATCATCTTCCACCAGGTACCAGAAAGTTTGAAAGAAGAAGGCATTAAAATCGTCTGGGCCAGGGGCTTTTTCACCATTTGCTCTGAGGACCACTTCTTTAATCTCTTCCTTAGTAACAGGTCTAGATAACAGATCAACTTCTTCTTCATTTAGAGTTCTGAGGGGAGGGGGAGTTTCTGAGTATTGTGCTTTTCCATTATTTAGAATTTTTTTGAAGAACTGCACAAGCGAATCCGAAATCTCTAATGGGTCAGTCGATTGGGTGCCATCCTCACTGTTGATTGCCAGGATGTGATTGTTGTGCTCTCTAGATTTAAGAGCTGAGTGAAAGAACTTTGAGTTTGATTCCCCCAGTTGCAGCCATTGGATTCTAGATTTTTGCTTCAGCATGGATTCTTCAAGGGCAGAAACTTTGAGGAATTCAGTTCTCAGATCATCTTCCAAGGCAATGAGGGGGGATCAAGGGGATTTCCTTGCAGTAATTTCTGGGTTTCTTCAAGCTTACTTCGAATTAAGGGGGTGCGAATGTCAATACGCCCAAAAACTTCTTTATTCCACACTTTCAGATAAGACTTTACCTCTCTGAGCTTTTTACAGAGTTGATACATTGGGTTCCCATCAACATGTATACTCCAGGCCTTTTCAACAATGGGGAAAATTGATAGATCTTCAACCCACATGTTCATGAATTTGAAAGGCTTTGTACCACGATTGGTGAGAGAATCAAGTGAGATTGAGATTGGGCAATGGTCAGATATTCCAGGAGGAAGGAAAGCTGCAAGGGAAGCAGGGAAAGATTGAAGCCAGAGGGAATTTACCAAGGTTCTATCGAGCTTTGCCAGCTTCCTGTTTACTTTTGATCGGTTGTGCCAAGTCCAAGTTTGCCCATTTGATCTAAGATCCGAGAGAGAGCAGTTGGAGATACATTCATTAAACTCTTCCATTTCACTTTGATGGTGGCTTGTGTTCCCAATTCTCTCATTTGAATATCTAACGACATTGAAGTCCCCCACCAGGATCCAAGGGAGGGTTATGCCAGGCTCTAAATTCTCCAGGTTTGACCAGAGGGTTCTTCGAGAGACATAATAGTTATGCGCATAGATAGCAGTGAGGTTGAAGCATTTGTTTGAATGCAGGATTCTTACCTCTGAATGGACATGCTGAGAAGATTCTTCAAGGATGGTGATATCCACCATAAGGGGGTTCCACAAAATCCAGATTCTTCCCTTAATGACTGAAGAGTAGTTTCCATGAGCTTGCCAGCCTTCACATATATGAGAGGAGTATTCAGCCAGCTTGTGAGTTTTTGCTTTTGTTTCAATTAAACAACAAATGGGAGCATTTGATTTTCTCATGAGATCTTTGATTTCTGCCCTCTTTTTTTGTGTGCAAAGGCCCCTTATATTCCAAGCATTTAAGATTTTCATTGATGGTTGAGAGGTTTGGGGGATTGGGCTCTAGGAGAGTCAAACTTCATTTGTTCAGGATGGTTTTCGATGCTTTCTGGTGCAGGGGGGAAGGGATGGCCTTCCGGACAATTGGGAATAGAAGGAGAGATGATGGGGAGGGTTGAACTAGAGGCTAAAGGAGGGGGAGTGGTTAGGGGCAGATTTAGGATTGCAGTGGGGGAAGTTAAATCCATGGATACTCCTTCCTTTTCTATGGGTGGAAGAGGATTTGAGGGATTGGCGGGTTTTTTGGGATTCTTTTTCTTTTCTTTTTTGCGAGAGGAATTTGTTTTTTGCTCAGGAGATTTTTCTTTGGCGGGATTTTTCGGTTCTTTTGGGCTTGGGGGTTGAGAGGGAGGAAGGATTTGGGGGGGGAGGATTGCTTCAGGTCCTGATTCCTCGCCAATTTTATCTAGAATGCCAAAAGGATTTGAGATGGACAGTATCTCAGCGGGGGTGCTGGCTTCAGGCTCCAATTGGGGTCTTTGATCCTCAGATGCTTCTGCTGGATCTTTTGCAATCCATTTCTGCATTTGGGTTGGGATACCTCGGGGTTGATTTTGGGCACATCTTTCTTGTGGGTGACTGAAATCTTTGCACAATTGACATGCCCGGGGCCTCCAGTCATACTCCACAACTTGAGTTTCTAAGCCAGTCGGGGTTTGGATATGAATGGTTTCAGGAAGAGGGTCCTCAGCAGAAACTTCAACACAAACTCTAGCGAAGGTAAGACGAGTACCCTCAGCGGTCTGGGTGTCCATGTAGAGGGGCTTCCCTACTAGACTTGCCAATTTTCCCAATCCTGTCTGGGTCCAATACTTCAGGTGAAGGTCAGGGAATTTGATCCATAGGGGTATAGAAGTGAGCTTCTTCTTCTCCAAGGCGCAGTTTGGGGTCCATCTTTGGATGATCAGGTTTCTGCCTCCATAGGTTGTAGGTGTTTCCAGCACCTTTGTGCAGTCTTCTTCATTGCTAAAGCGGAAGAGGAAGAAACTATTTGGTAAAGCCATGAGGTTGAAATCTCCTTTGATCTTCCATTTCCGAAGGAGGTGCTCCTTTAGAGAGAGGTAGAAAGGTCTCCTCCCAAGGAAGTAGCCTAGAAGGCAGTGGCTCCACATTGATTTAGCTTTTTGAAAGTCAGCTTCACCAAATTGGGCTCTAATGGGACCTTGGTCAGGTTCAATAGGGGCATGATACTCAATTTTGGTGTCGGCTACTTCCGGTTTTGAGGAGGAGAACAGAGCCTTCGAAGGGGGAGGTGAAGGAACAGAGATAAGAGGGGGAGAAGGCAAGTGGGTTTGAGCAGCAGGGATTTCAGTTTTGTTGTTGGTAGGGGGCAATAAGGCTGGCCAATTTTGGTCCTGGGGAGGTTCCTGGATGAGGGCAGAGCTTTTTGATTGGGCGGAGGGGTTTCTATCTATGGAATCTCCATTGACTTTAGAAGGCGGGAAGGGAGGGGTTTGGATTTTTGAGAATACACCATTAATATTTTCAAATAGGCTTTGGCGCCCATTTTGCAAGCCCGTCAATATCTTGAATTTTCCCGCTTGCACAAGGTTCTGGTTTGGCAATGGGCCCGAGGAGACAGGGGATTCACAACTAAGTTGATGAAGTGAGTTCACTCGGGTGGGGGGGTTTGCCATGGCAATGGCACCTGAGCCGCAGAGAGCTTTTTGAGTTTTTGGAAAAGCTGAGTTCAAGGATTGAGCATGCTCTGATGGTAGGGTGTTGAAGAAGGAGGAGAGGTTTGCTAGTGGTGGAGGGTTTAGATGCGTTACTGATTCAGGGTCCAGAGAATGCATCGAAAGGGGTTTGATGTAAGGATGAGAATCAGGTTTCCTCCTGGAGGTGATTGATTTGGGAGAAGAAGAGGTTGCCTTTTGAGGTCTATCGAAAATTTTATGGGTGCGGGTTCTTCTTTTGAAGTGGGTACTAGGGTCCAAATCTAGGTTATCCAAAGGGTTGAGCTTGGAGGAGAGTTCCAGAAGAAGGGAGGTGTGGGTCCTACGGGGGTTTTCTGATTTTTGTTTTTCATTTGGCCAGTACAGGTTCTGGGTTTCGAGAGCTTGGGACGCGGAGACGCTGACAGAAGAGAGCGAGCACTCTTTTCCTTTCAATGGGGGATTTTCGTAAGGAGGGTTTTGAATGGAGGGTTTTTTGTTTTTGAGATCTTCAAAATGATTGAAGAGACCAGGTGCTGGATGATACTGGATCGGCCATCCATCTGGAGCTTGCAGGAAAAGGGATTTCAGAATCCCTGGATCTGGGGGTTCCATAACAGGGAAGGATATCTTGCAAGCTTCTTCCAAACCCAGCACAACTTTACCTACGATTGGGTAGACCGGACCCGGGTCGATGGTCCGCCCCGCTCTCGCCGGAAAACTTCGTTTATGCCGGCTGTAATAGCTGATGGTAGCCGAACAAGGGGGTAATGCTCATATTGCAGTTGTGTAATCGAGCGACAACCAAGAGAGCTCAAAACCCAAGGGCAACAGATTTTGAAATTGAGTATAATTATGGGTCTTCTTCTTTCAAGCTTCTGATATGCACTTTTGACTTTGATGGAGTGAAACTTGTTCTTTAACATCCTCCATTTATGAATCAGTAACTTTTGATATTTGACGATCGCTTTTCAACACTTGCTCTTGAACTCTTATCTTGAATTTGTTGGTTTCATATTATGAATTTGGGAACCAAGGTCATTGACTGGAGATATGAAAGTTGTTTTCAATCCATGCCCCTTGTATAGTATATGTCTCTCACTTCCTTCATTCTCTTTAGCTTTGTATCTATATCTTACCCCTAGTATCGGTTATAGAGCTGCTAGATAATCCTCTTATCCTTGAAATGAGTTTATTTCGCGCTCTTTTGGAGGGTAATGCATTTTCAATTGGTATTTACTGGATTAAAATTTTCGTGCCAATGTTTATCATTTCAATTTTCTCTCTGAGAGGTGGGGCCCCCGACACTCTTCCTCTTGTTTGAACATATGCTGCAAATCAAGGGAGTTTCGTCAGTATCTTTTTCCTCACTTGAGGAGGGAGTCTCTTTTTTATTTATTAAGATCAGAAGCAATCACTGAAACATTATTGGGAAGCAAATTTCATTTAATAGAAAAATACTACAAATGATGACCTATCCTGAACATGCTCAAGATTCATAATTTTTGGAATTAAAAATAAATGCAGAAAAAGAAACTCATCTAGACTAGGCGTTGACTCTAACCTTGTAAGACTAGACTCAATTTCTGAACTAACATATTGACTGACTCAAAACAAAATAGTAAATGACTGAACTTTAAGTTTAAACGCTGCAAAAGTCTGGCTTTGGAGGCTCGGCAAAGGCGGCTCACATCAGGATAGCAGTTACTAGAACATCTTCACTGTCTTTATCTTCTTCTTCTTCAAAAGGATATGACCTAGACAACTCCTAGAGGTTCAGAGGTTGGGAATAATTTGTCGGCGTTTGCTGCTTCATTTGATGAACCTCATGAGCTAAGGTGGCAACTTGTCTAGAGAGATTCGTAATCATTTCTTCCATTCTCATAGCCATAGGATTTTGAGATGGCTGTAATGTATCCAGGAAGCTAGGACTCGTGACTGGTATGCCATGAAGCTCATGAGGTTAATAATGGAAGAAAATAAGCTAGGACTCATGATTGGTATGGCTCCAATGAAAAAAAATAAAAACTACCCTAAAAAAAACCCCACTGATAGTGTGTGGGGCCGACTCGTGATTGGTATGCCATCAAGCATCCAACCTGCCAACATACCCAAGCCTCACTGGGTTCAGAGTCGACGTAGTTCGGTGCCTAAACTAAGCTATATGCCTAAACACCAATCTAAACTAAACTAACTGTTTCAACAGTTTTTAAAAGATTACTTAATTCAAGTTGAACGGATTTTATAATCTTAATACTTCATCTAAGATGCTATATGATCATATCTAAATGCAAAACATCCCTTAGACTAATGCAGGTTAAACCTACATCCTAGGTAACTAGGCATGTCCTATGGGAAAAGAGGTAACTAGTGTAACTAGATCTATGACTCAATGGATAATAATAGCAATTGGTCGTGATGAGGCTGGACTCCCTAACTCTAGGACATCCTAAAACATAAAACACGACGTAAGTGTTCCTAAAGGGGCTCTAAAGGTTCCTACGAAGGAGATACCGTTATCCAACGGTTCCAAAAGCATGGATCAAATGATCTTAATTTATTAAGTTAATGATTTTCAATTTTTTAAAGATTTTCGATTCCTAATATCTAAGGAATACCAATGGCTCTTTTATTGACAAGTTTCAGCGATGAGTTGCATTCATAGAAGGGAATCGTGCTTTCCACCCTCGCATAATTTAACACGTAAGTTATAGTATGTTATTGCTTGGCATATTTCTCAGGATTTTCGTGGATAGTGGACCTCACATCCAACAACATACTATAATTTAAATCCTCAAATTATTAAGGATTGATCGCAATTAAGATATGATTATGAACGCAATCTTGGCGATTAAACTATCATAACATTGCAAATTAGCAAAGAAAATCAAAGGCTCCTAAAGTTACTATTTCAATAGTTTAAAGATTGAATACATGATAGAGCAATAGATGTCTTTTGAAATTTTGATAACAATTCGAATTTATTTTGATTTTCTTAAGTATTTTCAAGAAATTCAGTTCAGATTAGAGATTTATACATTAACTTATAGCAAATCTATTCGGATTAAGCTGAAATTTTTACAGTAGCTTTATCTTGACCAGAGAAGATTACTCTAAAATTGTTATGGATTGTAAATATGTTATGCTATCACTTTTCCAATGTTGAAGAGTTCTGTTCAGATTATAGATTTACACAGCAACTCATAGTAAATCTAATCTAAATAAGTTCAAACTTTTACAGTAACTTAATCTTCACCAGAGAAGGTTACTGTACAATGTTCATGAATTTTAAATGTGAGTTACTATCAAATTTTCCCATGTTGAAGATATCTGTCCAGATTATAAATTTACACATAAACTCATAGAAAATCCGATCAAAATAAAATAAAAAGTTTACAGTAGCTTTCTCTGGACCAGAGAGAATTACTGTAAAAATTTCATGAATTTTAATGATGATTTACTATTAATTTCCAATTTTAAAATTATCTGTCTAGATTATGAATTGACAGCAAAACACATAGTAAATCTAATCCAAATAAATCCTAACTTTGTGACAACATGTAATTCCAGCAGTAAATCTTAATAACATATTTCCAAAAAATTTCATGGCATTTTTCTATTTTTTTCGATTTAATATGGCAAGCTTGATTTGGCATAAAAAATCATAAACAAGTATCTAACAGCAACAAAAAATCTTAAAAATTTCACAGGAGATTAGATCAAGTTTTAGTTACTCCATATATTTTTCGAAAATCAGTTTTTTGCAAAAATACCACTAGGATTAAATAAATTTTCAAACCCCTTAAATAAAATCCAAAATTCTTCAAAAAATTCGTACTGTTTCAAAACCGTAAAAGTATGTTACATTTAAATTTTCATTGATTTTTGATCTATTTTGACATCTTTTTAAATTCGATCTTTAGAATTTTACCCTTTTAAGGGTAAAGTTCAAAATGTCAAATTATGGTCAAAACGATGTCAAAATTTTTGAGAATTTCAGATTTCTATGCTTTTTATTACACAAAAGACTCAGACATTGAAAAATTCAAGAAATTTTAAAGGTTTATTAAAGTTGCTTTGTAGAGTGGATTTAAATTCTCTCAATTTCAAAATTTGGATTTTAATATTAAAAAATAGATTTTCGAAGAAAAATTTTAGATTATGAAATAATCTAAACCTGATCTCATCTCCTCAAAATTTCACATGCAAACAATTTCATATTCATAGCTTTTCAAAGAAACTCACAAATCCAATCCTAGCATGCTTGTAGTTTAAACTACATGAAAGAGGGTTTTAGAAGACCGACCTTGCTAGCTCTCCTTGTCTCTAGGGTAAGTAATCCTTGGATATACGCTTTGACTTACCCTTTTAATCGCAAAAGAAACCCCAAAGAATCATAAACTAGCCTCCAATATGTTGAATGTATTGAGTATGTGAAAGCACTTTGTGTAGAACCAAGTGGAAGAGAGGAACACGAAAGCAACAAAAGAGAGGAATGAATTCGAAGGGGGAAGAAAGAGAGGGATGAATTTTCTAGAGAGAGGCCAAAGGTTGTGCTTGCTTTGTTTCTATAAAAAATATTAGAGTTGAGAGAAGATTAGTAGTTTCCATGTGGGGTACTGTTAGATACAAAAGAGTTGTGGGAGACTTCAGGCATTTGTCTAGTCTTAGTGAGTTGCTAATGACTTGTCTAAGTAAATATTTTTTGTAATTGTGAAATATAGCTAGGTTTAGTATTAGTATATGGATATGTGATTACGTGGGAAATGACAAGTCTAATATACTAATGATATATGCATGAGAATGCAAAACAATATTAGTGAGTGTGATGTAATGAGATTTACAAGAATTTAGCAAAGTGTATAGATAGTTATAATCAGAGAATTTATGTGTGAAGGAATGCACAAATCTATCAAGGATTAAGCAAAGGGCTAGTTAAAAAAGAAATTAAATGCATACGAAATTATATGATTGAATAGTAAAATAATAAAATGTTGATTATTTGAAATACTAAATGTATGGTTTTGTAATAAAATAGGGGAAGGGGGGATTTCGGGCGTGCCAAATAAAAACAACAAAAATTAAAAATGGTGATTTTTTTTTAGTGAATTTAATGATAGATGATTGAAGCTTAAGAAAAAAATGATTAAAGAACTATAAACACATAAATTATTATGAGAAAACGGTTTCTAGACACAAGTGTAGATAAGTTATCTACACACTATCTCAAAATACAGTGGAGGCCCACATTGTTTGGGTGATCCAAACCATTCATTTGATTGGCCCTCACATAGATATGGTGTTGTGGACCCCGATCCTGAGGAGGCGGTGAGAGAATGGGTCCCCCGTCGGTCCTTTGGATCTCCACATGAAGGAAAGCTCAACCAAGGAACTCTCGAAACGGTGCCACCCTCATAGCATAGCTCGAGTGACAATATAAATGAGATACCTCTTGATCCGGAGACAAAAGCCTCAAAACCAAGATATACCTAAAAAACTCAGAGTCGCCATCCATGAATAGGCCATGGAACAAAAAAAATCCTCTGTTTGCAATGGATCACCAGAAACAATTGGGTCCGTGCCTGATTACGAGTTGGGAAGGTCCGAAGAGCAACCAACTCGCCCGAGCGAACTCGATCTCTTATGCCATTTATTTATTAACTTTGAAGGGTTTTGAGCGAAAATCATGTGAGATGGGAACAAATATCCCCGAGAAAATGTCTACTTAAACATGCATGTCCGGGGGATGGGTAAAAGAAAATAAACATCCAAGCCCTAACTCATCACATCTAATCCTAACTCAATACGTCTAAGAAAGCGGTAAACATACGCATGCATAGCTACAGCTAAATAGGTGATAAATGAACAGATATGATGAGATATGATAAACTGGAAAAGCAGTAAAAGACTACAGCTAAGCATGTGATATAGCGACAAAGAAAATAGTAAAGAGCTATAACTAAACATGTGAATAGCAAAAAGAGAAACGGTAAAAGAATAAGATCAATACATCTAAACATGTGAAGAGCAATAAAGAAAACAACTCAACACTACAGTTAACTGTGTGTAAACAAGGAGGCTGTGTAAAAAATAAAGATAACAAGAAGAAAAGAGTAAACACACTAACATGTACCTACATGATGAAACAATGCTGAATAACAGACTCAAATCCAAAAATGCTAAAACCAAACACTAAAACTCTAAACATTTTTGCCCGAATCTTAGATAGTCTGGTTTTCATCCAAGCTGCCTACGTATCTCCGCCTCTAACAGGAATCAAAGCCATGTAGTTCTTTCGTGCATATTCTAAACTATGATGCCTAAGACATATAGACCACTAAACTAGACTCAACCTAAAAGACCGAATTGATTTTTAAGGCTTCTTGAACGTTTACTTAAGTACAAGTGAATTATGGATTTTAAGACTCTTATATGCCCTAACTAAATGCAAGTTAGTCCTAGACTAATGCAAGTGGGCCCTACATCCTATGTACAACTAGGTTGTGTGTCCTAAGAAAAACAATGGGATCACTAACGCACCTTATTCTAGTCATCAGTCGGCGATGTGGATCGCCAATTGACCGGACAGAGGTGTAAAAAACCCCTAACTAGGACAAACTCCTAACTCTAAAACAAACACAAGAACTTTAAAAATAAACATAAACAAACCAAACAACATATCAAGGACAAACTCCTAACTCTAAAATCCACTATCCAGGACAAACTCCTAACTCTAGAGGAAGATCTTTTCGAAAACAATTTATTGGAAAATGTTTGTGTTTTTAAATGTTTGAAAAGTTTTATTTACAAAGTTTGACTGAACTTGGGATAAAAATCCCAAGCTGCCTACATACCTTGTGGAAGAGGATCAAGCCAACGTAGTTCGGAAACAAACTTTCCTAGTACGCTCTAAAAAATTTCGATGTTTTAAATGTTTCATTGTTTTTGAAGTTTTAAATTTCAAATATTTTTTAGTTTCAAATTTCTAATATTTTTGGATTTTAAGTGTTTTTAGATTTTTAAATGTTTTAACCCTTAAAAAGGGAACATACAAAACAACACACTAGGGCCAAACCCTAAGGCTATAGGGGAAACCCTAAACAAATAAGCTCACTAAAAGTGAAATGATCCTAAAACAAGTGAACTAGTGTCTGTAAGCCCAATGGTTCCCACCCTTGGTATCTCATTCTTATTTTGATGATTCCAATCTCAAGTGATTTTGTATCACTAATGAGTTTGATTGTCTTTAGTTGTAGATCCCATTAGTATGCATTCAAGGAAGCTTGGATCGAGGCCTAGAAGCTTAATTGGAAAGCATTTGGAGTGCCAAAGCTAGGAAGATCCAAGAAATAAAGTTGACTTGAAGCCTTGAAGTTCAAGAGAAGATTGAAGTGTTTTTCAAGTCTTTTCAGAATGTATTCTCCTCTCATTTGCTTTTAGAGACATCAAAGGCACTTAACAAAGGTTTAAAATGAACTTTAAAATGAACTTGAAAGTGTATTTAAGAACTTAGGAGGATGTATTTGAAAACTTAGGACTAAAGCCCAAAGACCATGGCCCAAAGCCTCTGAATTTAATATGTTAAAATGGAATTTAACACAAGGCCGGTCGACCGGGGTGTACCGGGCAACTGCGGAAGCAGTGCTGGAAATCCAGCACTTGCATTCCAATAGCAGGCCGGTCGACCAGGGTAAACCAGGCAACCACGAAAATGGATCTGTCGAGATAGAACCATTCCAACATAGTTTGGGTGAACGATCGCCATGGGTCGGTCGACCGCAGAAAGGTTTTGAGCTAAACAGGTAGCCATTGTCGGGCGACCTCCTTGCTCCGGTCGACCGCGATAGTTTGAAATTTAAAATCAAAAAGGTTTGCCCGATAGGGGCGGACGATCGTTGTGGCTCGGTCGATTGCGCCGGTCTGGCAAAAGAGTCATTGGGGCTTGCGCAGGTTGACTTTTTCAACCCAGTTTATTACAGTTTTACCCCCAAACGGTCATATTTTCAAATGAGCTATATATACAATATCCAAACCTTTCTAAAACATCTTTTTGCATTATCTTGAACATCTAAAAGATCAAATCAAAGTATTTTAGTGCCTCTCTCATCTCTAACCAAAGAAGTTGATTAGGCTTATATTTGTACATTCTTTATCCATCTTTTGTAACCCTCTTTGAAGGGATTTATTTTTCTTTCTTCAAAGATCATTGTAATTTGGCGAGTGTTTGTGGAGACGTGTAGCCATCTCCACAAGGGCGAGTGTTGGAGACGCGGAGCTTTCTCTGAGTTTGCGAGTCTTGTGAGGCGGAGCCACCATCTTTGTAATTGGGTTGATTCCCCTCTGTTAAGGGAATCCATAGTGAAATCATCAAGAAGTCTTAGTGGAGTGGAGTAGGTCCTTGGTAGTGACTGAACAACTATTAATCCCGGGTGCACTCTTTCTATCTCTTTCTATCTCTTTGTGCATTTGTGATTTGTTTTCATTTGTGTGCTTAAAGTTTTTAAATTGCCATTTAGTTTTTAATTCCGCAATAATTTTGGCAAAAGTTTTAAACCCAATTCACCCCCCTCTTGGGTTGCCATCACCCCTGGGATTTCATTTGGTATCAGAGCACAAGGCTCTTATTTAGGTTTTTGAGAATTTTTAAAAATAGAAGAGAAAAAGATTATGGCAACTCCATCCGGATATGTTGAAGGACAATCCGTTTCCAGACACCCATATTTTAATGGTTCAAATTATGGGTATTGGAAATCTCCGATGAGCTTCTTTTTACAATCTTTAGATTATGAAATGTGGGAATTAATTGAAGATGGATACATTCCTCCCACAAGTGAAAGAAGTGAGTGGACGGCCGCTCAAAAGAAGAGAGCCGCATTGAATGCTAAAGGAGTAAACACAATCTTTTGTGCTCTATCTCCTGACGAATTCAATCGGGTGTCTAATTGTAAAACATCTAAGAAAATATGGACAACCCTTGAAACCACTCATGAGGGGACTTCACAAGTCAAAAAGTCTAAAGTTAGTCTTCTTGTTAGTGACCTAGAAGCATTTAAAATGAATGAAAATGAATCCATTTCTGAAATGTATTCTCGTTTTACTAATATTGTTAATGAGCTTGAAGGTTTAGGTAAAACTTATACAAGTTTGGAATTAGTGGCGAGGCTTCTCTGGTGTCTTCCATTTAATTGGGACCCCAAGGTCACGGCGATCGAAGAATCGAAAGATCTTGATAATGTGAAGTTAGATGAGTTAGTTGGATCCCTCATCACACATGAAATGAAGATGAAGAGAAGGGAAAACCAACAAGTCGAAGCTTCAAAGTACAAGGAGAAAGACAAAGAAAAATCCATTTCCTTCATCGCCAAATCAACATCTTCATCCTCAAGTTCCGATAGTGAAGAATTGGAAGCTTTTAAGAAGTTTAAGAAAATATGGAAGAAGAAGGGAAGAAAATATAAGAAGAAAAAGGAAGAAAAGAAAAGGGAAGAAAAGAAGAAGGACCCAATAAGATGTTTTGAATGTGACAAACCCGGACACATAAAGCCGAATGCCCTCTCCTCAAGAACAAAAAGAAGAAATATGGGAAGTAGTTTAGAGCACACATGGCAAATTGGGATGGGCTTAGTGAGAGCTCTAGTTCATCATCAAATGAGAGCTTCAAGGAAGAAAAAGTAAACATTTGCGTGTCGGCCCACTTCGATCCGAGCTTATGTCTCATGGCCAACACCGAAGTTAATGAGGTATGCTCCGATCCATCTTCCAGTCCAAGTTCTAGTCATAATAAATGTCTTATAATGAAGTTTGTCAACCCTTGGATTTGCAAATGTCTAAAAATAAAGTTTTAAAGAAAAATCTTTCTCAAATTCAAAAAGAACTTGAAGCTTTAAATCAAGACTTCTCTTCTAGATTTCAAGCCCAAGCCAAAATGGAAGATGATTTAGAACTTGAAAGTGAGACCCTTAAGGGTCGCTTGAGTGAACTTGAGACTCATGTTTTAAGCTTTGAAAATATGGCAAGTACATCCATTTCATTTGAAGATGAAAATTTTGAATTTTTAAAACAAACAAATCATCTTCAAAATGAAAGTGAGAGGCTAAGGATGTGTCGACATGGTTTTATGAATGGAGACAAAATTATAGACATAATCCATATTATATATATAAAGCCTGAATCAGGGGTTAAAGTCATCCTCATTTGGTCATTAATTCCACTCATGTCCCACAAGGTTTATCTTCTCAAAATACGTTTCTACATATTCCTATTTACTTCTCCACCTTTTTCCCATCCACACACAACGCTCCACGTAGCAGTTGCATCTTTGCGGTTTCTCTCTAACTTGTAAAAAATAAATACATAACCCTTTCTATGTCCTACTTCCCAGACTCAATGAAGAAAAGGGAAAAAACAAGAAAAACAAAGCCCAAGTATGTATATTTTCATTTTTGTATTCTCCTCCATTAATAGTTTTGATCTTTTAACCATGGTTATTTGATCTTTTTCCCCTACTTTGATCTGTTTTACAGATTTGCATTAGGGGAGGACAACTCTCTGTGAAATATTTTTTGCTCAGGAGAAACACAAGGTAATTTCTATGAATTTGTATGTTTACGCTGTTTGCTGTGTTTTTTTTTTTACATCATGCCCTATGAATGCCTAAATTTGTATCTGTAGATTGCTTCCTGTTTTTTTGTTTTGTTCTTGCAGTCTTGAAATGCTTTGGAATATCCTTTTGTCTCCTCTATTTATTGGATTTCTTTTCTGATTTGATCAAGAAGTTCTCCAACTCTGTATTCCAAGAAAAATATTTTTGAAAGAAATTTTTTCATCGGGTTTTTTTCTTTACACAATTTAGGCCCTGCTTGTTGCGGATTATCACGGCTGATTGTGAGCCCCCCAACTGATTGTTGGCTCAAAATATGTTAAATTCTCAGCCAATAATCGGATGGGGGCCTCACAATCGGTTGTCACAACCTGACATGAATAGGGCCATAGAGAAAAAAATTAAATGATTATGGTTAGTTTAGAGGGATGCTATCAGACATTGAAGGTCTATCGTCAATTTTCGGCCAATAATGATGAATCAGATCTGAAATCAAGGGGATGAAAATGAAGAATATAGGAGCTTGATGATCCAGCTCAAGAAATCTTCCTCTGAACAAAATTTCCATGATTTTCCTCAAATTGAATGTGAATGCTACTGTTAAATAAAATCACAGTAGTGACGTGTCTTTTTATCTTTTTTTTTACCTGGAGAGAATTTTGTCGCTTTTATAGGGTATTTTCTTACATGCCCAAAGCTAGAAACAGATAATAGCAAATGAGTTTTTGGTACATATTAAAAAAAAAGAAAGACAAGGTACTAAGGCGAAAATTGATTTGAGTTGTGTTTAATGGCTCTTTCTCGCTTCCTCTAAATGCAATCTAGGCATGTAAAAAGGACACAATCCATGTAGTCTTCATTTTCCCTTGTTTTCTGCTCTTTTAATTCTACTTTCCCTTCCGAACTACCTAGGAATTTCGCTTTGTTCTATATTTTTTTGCCACATCGGAAATCAATGAAGGACACAAATTGTCATAAAAAAGTGGCTTCTGCCTAAGTGCTTTACAACATCCTTATACTATATATAAAGCGTGAATCATCGGTTAAATTCTTCCTCACTTTTTTGTTATTTCCATTCATGTCCCGCAGCCCAGCACAATACCTTTTACGTTAATTCCTTCTGTGTCCTGTACATCTTTTGTTCAAGCTTCCATCCGCCATGAACTTTCATTGTCCAACCTCGTCATTTCACTCCTACCAAACTTCCAGGTCCAAAAAAGTAAAGCGAGAATCATGGGTTAATTTCTTCCTTCCTTCAGCTCAATCGTTAACTTTTTCTTCCTCCGCTAAATCCACGTGATTCCAAGTCCAAGCCGATGCCATCAATCTCGCAAAGCTAAAACCTAGGTAATGAATCTTCTATTTTTAGGGTTTTTCGATCGGATTGCTTTCTAGGCTTTATTTTTTTCCCGTAGTCTTTTAGGTTGTAGGGTTTGGGTGCAGTTAAGGGTTTGCTTCTGAATCTTGGATTTAGGGCACGTTTGACTGCCATGAATTTGTTTTCATGAAAAATCAGTTTGTCCAAGTGGAGATGAGGGTGAAGTTGCTGAAAATCAGGAAACAAATTGAGATGTGGCTACAAATTCTTGGAGTTTTTTTTACTGATTTTTATCCGCATCTCATCGTCAGTTGGTGTTCCCTGATTTTGTAAAGAAGTGGCTAATTGGCAAAAATCCCTTTCCACCCTGCATCCCCAGTTTTTCCATTCCTCCGCTTACCTTTATAAATTGTAAAAATCTCTTGGATGGCTTCCCCTTCTAATAAAAATCCTTTTTTCGATTGGTGTTCCATTTATATGATAGTTTCTTTTATTTGTTTTGTTGTGGAAGACTTGGAAATTGGATTTGTAGGTTGGATTGCTTGATCTGGGTTTGCTTTAATATGCTTTTAAATTATGTAGAAAAACATACGTAACATGTCATGGAAATTTATTTTAATCAAATTCTACTGCCTTGCATTGTGTATTTTTTTTTAATCTTAAATACATAGATTTTTTTTTCATCTTTTCTTTTGTTGTATTGCAAATGGAAATTCACAGTTCAATGGTCGTTGTCAACATTTTTATTTGTGAATAATGATGATTTTATTCCATTCTTTTTCGTATGCCCTTCTTTTGATTTTATGCCCTTCAATGGTTGATCAGGGACTAAGTGGAAAAGCTCTTTTTTCTGATTTGGAGAAGATCAAAGAAGGTGGGCTTTTGGGTTTCTAGAGATGTTTTTTTATTGTATGTTCTTCTTTTATTTTGACGTCTTACACTTTCTTTGTTTTTTATTTGATTTGTATGGATTTTGATGTGGTTTGGTTTAGATATCTACAAGAAATCGGATTTGTTTTCCTCAAGCTGTATTTTCTACAACATTTACTGACATCTAAGTTTCTACGTTTCTGGATTCTACTAATGATACCAACTTCCATTGGCCTTACCTCCTAACTTTCTGTTTTGCACAAACTTGATTCATTATTAAGATATTTGTTTTCATTTGTCAATGTTTTACTAATTAATAACACATAGGCCATTTTCCATTAATGGGTGAATCTAAGGAATAAAAGGTTTTCCCTCTTTCTCCATTCTTCTACAGTTGTAACACTATTTTCCTTCTTTTTTTTTGTGAGTCATTGCAAGAATGAAATTGCATTCTCGGTCGTCAGATAGTTGGCGTCTTGGAAGATTGCCGATGAGATCTCCCTGTCGAGCATCTTGGAAGATTGTCGATGAGATCTCCCTGTCGAGTGAGTGCTTCTCTTTGGGCCATTGTTGAATGGGTATTTATTTGGATACTTTTCAGTTAAGGATGGTGATTGTCGTAAAGGTTATATGATTTCCAATGCTATTTCTTCAAATATCAAGCAATGAGTTGCATATTCTTTCGTCTTTCTTTATCCACCTTACAAGGATCTTAGGAATGTTGGAGTACAGGCTTTTGCTCATGGCAGTCATGGTGTTCCATTGATGTATAGCAATGGGACGGACGTTCCCTACTAATGAAGTTCCTTGACGTAAAAGGTTACTGGATGAGGAGGAGGCATGGGGGTGATTCTTTGTACGACCAGATGTGGTTATACTTCCTTAGTGGGTCACCCTACTCTCATGCCTTAGTGGGCTCTAGATATGATTTTTCACATCATCCATTTCGCTTCTCTTCTTTTTTAATATAAATTGCTAGGACTTTCCAAGTAGAAGTAATTTTTTGCTATCAGATCTCATATTCTCCATTAGGATACAATAAGACTGCAGAAGAATTATAACCCATCAGGAGTGCCATGAAAAATGAGTTGAAGGTGAGATCGTGGTTGAGGTGGCTCACAAGATGATGATAATGAGGCTTTTTCGGCTACCCAAAAGATCCAATAACTAATAACAAGGTACTTTGAAAGATGGGTATGAGAAATTTCATTTTGTTTTAATCTAAAATTTTCTGCTTAATTTATGGACTGTAAATTCTTTGAGTTTTGTGAATGGTTATTTTTTTTATTAGATAGATTGTGTTGATTTTATAACAGTCTTTCCCAAATTCATAGCGTTTTCCTTTCTAATTGTCCTCATATTTTTATTTTCATTTATCATCTTTTAGGTATCATGACAAACAAAACATTCAAGGGAGGGGAAAAAATTAGGTATGCTCTGTTTTACATCATTTAATTTCTAAGCTCTCTTTGGTAATTGAAGTTTCTTTTTTATTTTTTCTTCATGTCATTATGACAATTACAAAAAAAATACAGTCAAGAAAAATAAAATAAAAGGTCTATCCTATCACTGTTTCTATCGACTTGCTTCCCATAGAAGTATTTAATAGTTGTTTTCTTTCTCTCTCTCTCTTTCACTATGATTATGGATATAATTGAGGAATATCACTGTCGACAAAAGTGACCGTGAATTGACAAGGATGGACTCCACTACCCATGAAAGTATAATACATTAGGACACTCAAAACTCTTTCAAGAGCAACAGGCAAGTAAACTAATTACCATACCAATTTTGTAAGCCATTGGCCTTTTTTATTATTTCGGATTTTCAAAAGCAACAGGTAAGTAAACTAATTACCATGCTAAATAAATGGGTGGGATAATTCGTATAGTTTCTGCTTCCTCTTTAGGTTCTATAAATTAGGTAAATGGTCTTGTGCATGTACTTTTGCAGATTTTCCAGACATGTCTTTTCTAACTTGGAATTCCGTTCTTTGTATATATATACCACTACTGGCATACCCACTTTATCCCCACTTTCCACAAGTTTCTCCTTTTGATTTCTATTTTTAATTGCTATTATCAATTAAAAAAATGGGTGAACATAGAGTTTTTTTATTTTGATGTCGTGGATCACTTCCTATATGGCCTTAAATTTAGGGAGATGATATTGTACAGGTGCAGGTGCAACAGGATAATAAAGTAAAATTTCAAAACAAAAAAATCTTAAAATTGAGTATTAGCTACCTAATTAATTTGGTGGCAGAATGAACATATATATAGTGAAAATAGTATTCGCGACCCAATTACTTTGGTCAGTAATAAAACATGTATACGTTCAAGATAGTATTCACGACCAAATTAAGTTGGTCGCTACAAAGATCTGATGATTACTAGCAACACGATATGTTGGTTTGCTAACAGAGTTTTATCGTCGCAAATTTATTCTTATCGCTAATAATTACTATTAGCGACCAACATATTTCGTCGCTACAAATATATATTGCGACTGTGCTGACCGTCACTAATGTTTGATTTGGTTGTCTTTTTTGGTTGCTTACAAACCTTTAGCTACGGTTGTATGATGTCATTAGTAACAGTTTCATGGGTCGCTAATGGGTAACATTTATCAACTCTCATGTTAATTTGGGTCGCTAAAGACAATTAGCGATGATCGAATTAGCGACCACACAGCGACCCAAAAAAATGGTTGCTATTACTATTAGCGATGGTATTTTTAGTATTAGTGACCCAATTTAGTGGGTCGCTAATACCAATGGTTCTTGTAGTGGCATCTCTGCTTTAATCTCTATTGGAATTGGAGGCTTGCTAAATAGGTAATATTTTTTATTGATTCAAAGCTTGGGATCTACGTTTGGTTTTATATTTGTTGATGTTGGGTTTTTTTTTCTTAAATGGATTGTATGAATTATTTCATTGGCGGTTTAGCACTTTTCATGGTTGAGATTTTGCTTCCATGTTTCTTTGCAGATACGACATCAAATTCCATTCTTGCAGAGAAACAGCATCTGATGATGTAAGAATTTGGTCAATTTTTTACATGTGATAGACCCTCATAATCCGGGATCTTCTATTTGTGATATGCTGCCGCTATTTGTATTTTTACTTATACAATTTTATTTGTTCCTTCAGGGTGTTTTCAATTCATTTTGCCCCCTTCCCTTCTCCATTGTAGGAGTTTTGGGCAATAAGGCTTTTATCAAAAGTCTTATCGGTGCTTGGACTTGGAGTTCATTTTCTATTATTACATTGAACTCTCTAACAACTCTTCAACTCCCTTTGGCCCTACACATCTGTTTAAGTATCATGCATTATAATTTGATTCTACTTTTGAAAGAAACTATTGATTATTTAGTCTAAAGCTTATATTTTGACCATGCTTAATGGCACTTTGAGTTTTCTATAAGTAATTCCTCCAAATATCTTGTTGATGTTCTTATGATTTTTTTTAGCTTTATCCTTCTCCGGATTTCTTTTGCATGATTTTTCATGTTTCAGATCTCTCCAAGAAGAGTTTTTTCAACAATCATCTGTCAGATCACTATTCGAGGGACGTCATTTGAGGATTCATAGATGGTGAGCAATCATGGATATGTTCGCAAGGTATGGTTTTTTATCTCTTTTCTAGTATCCTTGGATAAGTATTCTCTTTTTGTTGGCTTTCATGAATTTAGAATTCGGCTGAGCATCCATAGTAAATGCCCATCTGATTATATAGATGAATGCTTGGCAACATTTATTCCTATTTTGATTGATTGAAAATCTGTTTTTTTTTCAAGTATTCTGTAGCTTTGACACCTTCTGCTCTTAACGCAATCATAGTCATACTCCCGACTGCTTTAATGTTTAGTATTTATGTATGTAAAATGTAATATGATCATATATGGGTACTTTTGCTTATGTATCTTACCAAATTTTGAATCTGTATAAAACATAGTCGTAGTCGTACCGATGGCTGCTTTCATGTTTAGTCTATATATGTAAAATATTATATATCATCATATAAGGGGACTTTATAAATCTATTTTTAAGGACAGTACCAAAAAACCATTTGTATCATCAATACAAACAAATTTTGAATTTGTTAAAAATTTTGTCTCCTTTTAAAAATTTTGTTAAACTTTTGACTTTATGGATTTGTTGTTGTTGCAGTGTTTACTTTGGCAATTGAAGAAGCTATTGTGTGTTACTCAAAATATTGGGCATGTTGCATGTGGAACCAGCCACCTCATTAATGAAGACAAAATCTGCTGAAAAGTGGGCCTCTGTGCCTGCTCTCATTCATTGAAAATTTTCATCCATTGAAAATTGATATTTTCATTTACTATACTAACGATGGTGGTCCTGGCATGGTTTTCCATGCTTAGAAATCTCAGCATCTCCACTCGAAACTTGATCAGGTTGACTACACTCGGTTAAGATTCCATCTATCATTAATTTTACTTTTTAACTTGCTGTGATTTATTTTCAGGTATGCCAACCAATTTCCTCTACCTCTATGCAGATGACCTTGTCACGGTTGAAAGAAAAAGCATGCTTTTGGAACTTATAAAAGATCAGTGTTGAAAAACGTGATGTTATTTTTAACATTTTCGTAATCTAAATGACTTTCAAGGATTAATTTTAGTAATTTTATGTTGTACCTAGGTTCCTAGAGGAGTGAAATCCTGGCCTTAGGTTTGCTACACTGTTATGTACTGTATTAAACAGAAAAACTAAAAACATGAAAATTTTCATTTTAGTGTTAAATTTTGTACTTAATTTGGCATGGTGGATATTTGATTGCACCGGAATCAATTTCCCGTAAGAATAATCACAAAATATGGTCTCGTTTGGATGGCGAAAGGTTTGTTTTGACGAGCGACACCTTTGCGTGACAATTTGTACAGGTAACATAATGAAGCCCACCTCAAACTTATGTATCGTTTGGTTCCATTTCATAAATTCCATTTTCGGTCTTTGTGCACATATGAGCACTGGCTGAAAATACTCAATTTTAAAACCTAGAGTTGTTATGAAAACAGGCTAACTGTGTGTTTTATTTTTGTACTGTACTTTGTCAGGTCATGTCTCATATGCATTATATTATCTCTTGATGAGAATATTCTGAAATATTTCACCCAAGTTGCTGACATGTGAAGAATTTCTTACAAAAGCTTGATGTCAAATGACTGAATTTATTCTTAGAATTTATTGAACGTTCCATGTATCAATCATGAGATCATCCAAATTTTGTGGATGAATTTGCCTACTATTGTAATGTCAAAATATTATATCCTTTTTCCTATCTAGATATAACCTAACGATGCTCACTTTGATGTTTAATTAGTTCGCAACATCCAAATTTTTTTGCTCCTCATCCACTTATCCGTCATGTATTCATCTTTTTACGTTCATGGTAGCTACTGATCAGATGATTATTTTTCTTATATAGATAAACCGCACATGCAACGCACGTGCATTTTTACTAGTCCTCAAAAAAGCTAGTTCAAGACCTCAAAACGTCTATCATAATCGAACTGGTCTTGCTAACCCCTTACTTAGATGTCATTATTGTGGCCTTAATGGGCATTATCAATTTCAATGTGCACCTAAGCTAAGTAGGGATAGCCGTGGGACCAAGAAAGCTTGGATTCTCAAAGCCCCAACTTGATTTCATTTTGAAATTGGCTTAGTTTAGGGGCTTATGATAAATCTTGAATATCCTTCATAATTTGTGATTTAAAGCCTAAGGTTCAAATGTATTCTTGGTTATTTGCTTACCTTGGCAAGTTTTTTTTATCAAAAAAATGTTTCCCTCTTGTTTGAGTTTTTATCTTTGATAGGGGGAGTTATTTTCACAAACGGGGAGAGCTTTAACTTATTTTGTATATCTTTTTGACAATCCCTCATCTATTATATTTGTCAATTAAATAGGAGGAGTTGTAGTTTACAAAATTTCCTTGATTTAGGGGGAGCCTAATAATTGAAAATGTTATTCTCTTAATTTGTCTCTTGCCCCAACTTTTTGTTGATTCCAAACGGGAGAGAAATGTATAGCTTTTATTGGAAAATCCCTTGCGGTTGTCTTCATCAAAAAGGGAGAGAATGTAAGCCCAATAGTTCCCACCATTTGCATCTCATTCTTGTTTTGATGATTCCAATCTCAAGTGATTTTGTATCACTAATGAGTTTGATTGTCTTTAGTTGTCGATCCCATTAGTATGCATTCAAGGAAGCTTGGATCGAGGCCTAGAAGCTTAATTGGAAAATATTTGGAGTACTAAAGCTAGGAAGAAATGAAGTTGACTTGAAGCTTTGAAGTTCAAGAGAAGATTGAAGTGCTTTTCAAGTCTTTTTAGAATGTATTCTCCTCTCCTTTGTTTTTAGAGATGTCAAAGGCACTTAACAAAGGTTTAAAATGAACTTGAAAATGTATTTGAAAACTTTAAAAAATGTATTTCAAAACTTAGGACTATAGCCCAAAGACCATGACCCAAAGCCCCTGAACTTTATATGTTAAAATGGAATTTAATACATGGCCGGTCAACCGGGGTAAACCGGGCGACGGCGGAAGCAGTGCTGGAAATCCAGCACTTGCATTCCAATAGCGGACCGGTCGACCGGGGTGAACCGGACGACTGCGGAAATGGTTCTGTCGGGACAGAACCATTCCAACATGGTTTGGGCGGGCGACCGCCATGGGTCGGTCGTCCGTGGAAAGGTTTTCAGCTAAAATTTAAAATTAAACGGGTAGCCATCTCCGGGCGCCTTGGTCCGATTGACCGCGAGGGTTTGAAATTTGAAATTAAAAAGGCTTGCTCGATAGGGGTGGACGACCGCCGTGGCTCAGTCGACCGCGCCGGTCTGGCGAAAGAGCCGTTGGGGCTTGCACAGGTTGACTTTTTCAACCCAGTTTATTATAGTTTTACCCCCAAACAGTCATATTTTCAAATGGGCTATTTATGCACTATACAAACCTTTCTAAAACATCTTTTTGCATTATCTTGAACATCTAAAAGATCAAATCAAAGTGTTTTAGTGCCTCTCTCATCTCTAAGCAAATAAGTAGATTAGGCTTATATTTGTACATCCTTTATCCATCTTTTGTAACCCTCTTTGAAGGGATTTGTTTTTCTTTCTTCAAAGATCATTGTAATTTGGCGAGTGTTGGTGGAGACGCGTAGCCATCTCCACATGGGTGAGTGTTGGAGACACGGAGCTTTCTCTGAGTTGGCGAGTCTTGCGAGGCGGAGCCACCATCTTTGTAATTGGGTTGATTCCCCTTCGTTAAGAGAATCCAGAGTGAAATCACTAAGAAGTCTTGGTGGAGTGGAGTACGTCCTTGCTAGTGACCGAACCACTATAAATCTCGGGTGCACTCTTTCTATCTCTTTGAGCATTTGTGATTTGTTTTCAATTGTGTGCTTAAAGTTTTTAAATTACCATTTAGTTTTTAATTCCACAATAATTTTGGCAAAAGTTTTAAAACCAATTCACCCCCCCTCATGGGTTGCCATCACCCCTGGTATTTCAGTGTCCCAACGTAAAAATGAAAAGATCCCAAGTAAGCAAAGCTATAATATGACTGAGATAGTCTCTAATAAAGGGAGTGACAACAATACTAAAGGAGAAACTCCTAACTAACAACACTAAGGGGGGTGACTCTAAAGCTAGTAAACAAACCTCTAAGCTAAAGGATAAACTTTTAAGCTAGAGGACAAACTAATAGTCTATGAGATAAACTCCTAAACTAAAAACACTAAAGAAGGGGTGCAAATATGTCACAGACTCCCTAATAACACTACCAAAATACAGGGGCAAATAAGTCAAAGACTCTCTAGAAAAAGAGGAAATAAACAAGAGTGCTAGTGAGACTAGGCAAGTCCCTAGACACAGAGGTGGGCTCCAAGTATCCCTATCATTGCCCTTGCAATGATAAATAAGGGATTAGGCAACTAACAGACTAGGTTTGTCTCCAACTAGTAGGGGGACAAGTTGGGGTACAACTTAGGGAGGGTTATATAAATGAGGCCAAGCATGCCTTCTATGAGACCAAAATGGCTTCCTAAAAGGTAAGCTCTAAAATGACTATCCTTGTCTCCAAAGGAGAATCACCTTAATGAGACATAGTGTGTCTGCTAGTGGGGCTCTAGATGACTCTTTCATTGCCCTTGAAATAAAGAAAAGACCTAAGGTTTTAGGGCATCTAAAAGACTAAGCAAGTCTACTAAATAAAAGAGAGGAGTGCTACTAGGACCGAGCAAGTCCCCTAAAGATGGGCTTGGGCTAACGCCTTCATTGCCCCTTATAAGACTGTGTAGTACCAATAGAAATAAAAAGTAATATACAAGATAAGAAAACACAATTCCTGTACTGCCCTAAAAAGATATTCTCTATAAACTCTATTCCCAAATGATTGAGCAGAACATTCATTCACTTAAACAACAATATAAAAATGCTTTTGTCATGATAGAGGAATTATATTACTTTTACTGAACGCAGCTATATATGTAAAAAAATTGCATGCCATTTATACTAAATTAACATTAAGCTAAGTGAATAACCATCAGACAAACAGATTAAATATGTTTCCTGAAAACTCCAACTGCCTTAATTAAAATCGTAGCCCCATTTCACAAATCTTGCACTAAGTTATATAAATGACAAGAATTCAAGTTTATATTGTACCTTGTGTATGATAAGAATTAAACAGGTGTGGTACCACTATCCTAAAACCAAATATATCTAAGCCCTAAGCAAAATAAACAGTAATAATTGTAGAAAAGCTTCACTATGTTATATGAATCCAATGATAACCCACAAATATATCCATAAAACCCAGTTTGAATCGCATTCCCACATATCGATAGAATATGAACTATAGCCAAACAAATAGTAGAATTGTTAAGACAGCTTTGTTCGAAGAACAAGTACATATAAACCCATGATTCTCTATACAAACATGGCATATATATTAGTATAACGCAGAAGGAACATGCATATGGTTTCACACCCAAGGTTTCAGGATATGTACACTGTCATTTTTATTTCTCTACACTAAATCACTTTAGAAACATTGGTTAAACTATGCAAAACAAGGACTGAATTAATGCCAAACAGGGGCTGAATCATGGGCTGAACTTGTGCAAAACAGGGGCTGAATCATGGGCTGAACTTGTGCAAAACAGGGGCTGAATCATGGACTGAATTAATGCCAAACAGGAGCTGAATCATGGACTGAACTAAATGTGAATGAGCTAATATAGAACATGAGCTGAATTAAAAATGAATATGTTAATATGGAACAGACTTTTTGGCACCACAAGTATTCTGAAAAATTCATTTTACATAATAATTGTACCTCACAAAAACAAATGATTTTGTGCAATCATCATTCAGTGAAAGAACGTATTTCTAAGTATAAAACATAGAGCTACTTTGAATCGAAATTCATGGAAAACTGTCCATAAACTGACATTAAAATCTGAGCATGAGAGCTGAACTAGGAGCTACCTTCACCCCACACGCACACACACACCTACATAAGCACACACATATACACTCCCTCACACAAGCGTACTCACATACTCACAAACACACAACCATATATACATACACACTCACATATACGCTCACACTCACATACACAAACACTTGTATATGGATACACTTATACACACATCCATAGACTTTGAAACACACACCTGTACATGGATACACTTATACACCCATCCATGGACATGAAACACACATTTGTATATGGATACACTTATACACACATCCATGGACTTTGAAACACACACCTGTACACATATACGCATCTTCATAGACTTTGAAACACACACCTGTACATGGATACACTTATACACACATCCATGGACTTTTTTACAAGCATTGATGAGTATATGCACTATCAGATTCACCAAAGGATGATATATTACGAAAAAAACATGAGTAATAGAGAAGAAACAACATACCTAAAATTGAAAAAATTTGATGCTCGAACAACAAGGACAGATAGCAAATTCCCTCCACAATCCCTTTATTAGGTGCTCATACAGCAGAATTGAGGCCTAATTTCTATGTGAGCTTACCTGATAAGCTTTAGATCTCAATATTTTGATGGATCTCTTCTCTTCTTCCTCAATTCATAGAAATAAATCCAAATGTATGCAGAAGATGAACAAATAATGCTCAGATTCAGAGTTTAGAAGGAGAAAGTTTCAGATGCTATCAAAACCTTTGGGGCTTAAGAGCTAGGATCTATCATTCTTATGAAAGAAATTTACAGATCAAAGGTTTTTAGTGATGAATGATAAATCCATTAGAAGAAAATTGAAATTAGAGTGCAGATTTTAAGAGATCCAAATGAAAATAGCTTTGAACAAAGAGATCCGGTAAAGATTCCGGCAATTTCTGCCGGAGAAGAAGACTCAAAAGTTAAGGTTTATATTTAGGGTTTGGAGTGAGGAAAATGGAAATATTAGGGTTTAAATGAAGTTAAAGAATGAAATAAAGGTGCTTAAATTATCAAAAGCAAAAAAAAGAAGGTGACCTGAGAAGGTGAGATCGGCTTGAATTTTTAGTCGGAATCCGACGAATCTGCCGAAAAAGATCCAACGGACAAGAAAGGGGAGTTAGGGTTTGGCTGCGCATTTCCTTCTCTGCTCGCTCTCTCTCTCTCTCCCTCTCTAACCGATTTTTCTAAAAAAATTAATGAAGAGCCCCCCGCCCCCCCAACGAACCCTCTTTGACAAGTATTTATAATAAAATGATGTATCCATCCCTCTTGTTTACAAGGACAGCCCCTTTACTCACTAATTAACCCCCCTTTTCGAATAATTGGAAGAACAACTTTGTTTTAATACTAACACCAACCTATTGGATAATTCACTCTCCTTTCTCCCTTAGTTAGATATACATGAATATTTTGGTAAGGGCACTCCCTTCCTGTTTAAACCCCCCCCCCCCCCCAATTGCATTACACTACAACAATACACTACAAATTTGGCTTGACTTATTAGGCAAAACTAAACAGATTTTTATGAAATTTTACAGGGACCAACATCGGATCCTGACCTACTCTAGGATGAAATCTGGGACACAAATTCACTTATTTAAAAGGATTTTTATTCAAAATAGAGGTTAAGGGTTTGGTCAAAATGGGGTTTCTACAAGTGTCCACAAAAAATCAGCTCCATAGGATCATCCTAACCCTTCGAACCATGGAGGCAAAAAATGGACAGATTTTTGAAGGTTTATACACGTCTATTTTACCTCCACAAATCATAGGGTTGGGATGATCCTATGGAGCTGATTTTTTGTGAACACCCTACCTATGTGAGTGCCAATCAAATGAATGGTTTGGATCACCCAAACAATTTGCCCTCCACTGTATTTTAAGCTAGCGTGTAGATAACTTATTTACACTTGTGTGTAGAAACCGTTTTCTCAATTATTATATGTAGATAAATAAGTAAGTAAATCAATGAGAGGGGTTTATTCTTCTCTGATTTCCGTGATTGACCATTTCGATCATTGTTGGCAGAGTCGTCGCGCGTGGAGGGAGAAGTGTGGTGGGTCACAGAGACCCTATGTAGATCGCACCAATGGATGTTAGTGACACAACGTTGTTGACCCGGAGTGTGAGATCGATCGGATATTGAAAGAACAATGTAAAAATAATGAATAGACAATAATATTATAGAGGAAAATAAAAAGAGGAGAACTTTGCCTTAAAGCAAGGTGTATATGGGAGTGTGTGTGTGTGTGTGTGTGAGAGAGAGAGAGAGAGAGAGAGAGAGAGAGAGAAGCCTTTTCTATTGTTTTTGTAAGAGAAGATGAAAAGTGAAATTTTGTCTCTTTGTGTTAGAGAAAGGTTGGAGAGAGGGAAGAGAATCTTGTTTTGCCTTTTTATGAAAGGAGAGAAAAATGAACATTGGGGAAGAGAGATTTTTTTGACTTGGAGAGAGAGAGAGAGAGAGAAAATCTTGCTAAAAAGAGAGAGAGACGATCAAGGGAGAGAAAAGTATTGTAGGTTGGCCTTTTGATAAATAAGGAATTTTTTTGAATTTGCTTTAAGAATGTGTTAGGTTAGAAAAGACAAAGGAGAGACTTTAGCAAAATTAGAATAGTGAAATGATATCCCCCCCCTTCACGGATAAAATCCCCCTCTTTAACGTTATCCGTTAACTTTCAAAGGTAAGGAAAAACATTAAAGGGGGTGAATTTATCCTGACAGTGAACCATTCTCAAGGAAAACGTTAAAGGGGGGGGGGATTTTATTCGTCAAAGAAGGGGGGGATATCATTCCCCTTACAATAGAATATATAAATGCAATATTTTAAAATCAGTTATTTAAAGAAACAAATTATTTTATGATTTTAGGTGTTTACAATGGAATATGCACATATGTGCATATTTTTTTGGTGGCGGAAAGGCCATCGAACAAGGTGGTGCCCCACTATATCTAGCGTTTGTACTTATATGCGTATATTTTTTTTTGTTGATGCTAGAAGGCCTTCGAACAAGGTGGGGAATATTAGGAACTGAGCAATTGGAGAAGAAGAAGTGCTGTATTCTCAGTTGAATATCATTCTATACACAGTTACATATTTATAGATATTACAATCATAGAATCCCTTATTAGGGAAAATCAAATAAATAGAATATTAGATTAACTAAGTAATAATCTAAAGATGGAATATGGAAAACTAGCAACAAGCAATACAAGGCAACAAGAATACAAGGCAATATGCTATACAAGGAAATGTATCCTTTGTTGCCGTTAACACACCCCCCCCCTCAAACTCAAGATGCTTTTGAATGCATTTGAAGTTTGGAAAGAAGAAAACGCAATTGGGAGGATGAATGAGACTTGCTGAATAAATCAGCAATTTGATGGTCTGATGGCATAAACGGCAAGGATATCATCTTCCATAACACATGATCATGAATAAAGTGACAGTCCACTTCAATGAGTTTGGTGCGTTCATGGAAGACATCATTGTGAGCGATTTGAATGGCACTTTTGTTATCACAGAAGAGAGGGGTAGGATCAGAAAGACAAACACCCATGTCACGAAGAAGCCATCGTAACCAAATAATTTCTGTTGTAGAATGGTCAAGAGCACGATATTCAGATTCAGCACTGGAACGAGCGATGACTGTTTGCTTCTTGCTTTTCCATGAAATAAGAGAATCTCCAGGAAAGACACAAAATCATGTGGCAGAACGTCGATCGGTAACATCACCAGCATAATCAGCATCAGAGTATGCGCGAAGAGTAAGTGGTGACTTGAAAGAATAAAGGATCCCTTGAAACATCGTGCCTTTAAGGTATCGTAAAATTCTTAGAACGGCAGCAAAATGAACAGAGCGAGGGCCAACCATAAATTGACTGCCAACTTGAACCACATGACTGATATCAGGTCGGGTAATGGTGAGATAGTTGAGACTCCCGACCAGCTGGCGATACAAAGCAGGATTAGAAAGAAGGGTGCCATCAGAAGGACGAAGCTTCACATTTAATTCAAGAGGAGTGTCTACCACCTTAGCGTCAGTAAGATCGGCTCGACTAATAATATCATATGCATATTTCACTTGTGACAGAAAATATCCAATGAACGTGGAATCAACTTCTATCCTATGAAAGTAACGAAGAGCACCAAGATCTTTCATCTCAAAGCATTTGTGCAAATGATTCTTAGTGTCATTAATGCCGCATAGATCATTACCAATAATAACCATATCATCAACATATAAAAGTAGAATGACGAGTCCACGAGTTGATCTTTGGATGAACATAGCAGAATCGTATGCACTTTGATAAAACCCAAAATGGAGAATGGCAGTACGAAATTTCTCAAACCAAGAGTGAGGGGCTTGTTTGAGACCATATAAGGCACGACAAAGTTTGCAAACTTGTCTAAGCTTGTGTGAAAGACTAGGAGGAGGCTGCATGTATACTTCTTCATGAAGATCACCATTGAGGAAGGCATTCTTAACACCCATTTGATGCAATGGCCAGCATCGAGTAGAGGCAATGGCCATAAGTGTTCATACCGTCGTCATACGAGCAACAGGGCCAAATGTCTCCTCGTAGTCAATTCCGTACTCTTGGGTGAATCCTTTAGCAACAAGGCGGGCTTTGTACCATTCAATAGATCCATCTGATTTGGTTTTGATCTTCTAAACCCATCTGCACCCTACAATAGAGTTTCCACGAGGAGGATCTATAAGGTCCCAAGTATTGGTATTTTGTAAGGCTGTAAGCTCTTTTGCCATAGCTTGCTGCCATTTTGGATCAGAGGCAGCCTCTTCGTAAGTTTGAGGCTCATGAAGAGACAAAATAGTAGATAGAAAACAATGATAATCCTTAAGTTTGGATGGGGGGATGGTGTTCGTGTTGCGGGTAGGGATGCGTACGAACAACATGTGATGGATCACTTGTAGAGGCAGCGTTGTTGGGATTAGGCGCAGACTGGTCCAGAGCAGAATTAGGAGGCGTAAGATGATCTAGGAGAGTAGGGAAACTATCAGGAGACTCAGTAGAGGTGTTAGAAGGAACATTAGGAAAGGGGTCCACGGGTTGAAAAGACTCAGATGATGGAGTGGAGGAGATGGGATAAAATGGTATCTTTTCCCAAAAGACAATATGCCGAGAAATTCGTAATTTTTGTGCTTCAGGATTATAGCAACGGTATCATTTTTGCTGAATACTGTAGACACCCCATTTTGACCGGACCCTAGTTCGTCATGTTTGTGAAAAACCCTACCAAATCAGGGAATTAAGACCTAAATTTCACCCCAAGCTAGCTTAGGGTCCCACCAAGGTCCCTGCAAAATTTCGTTGAAATCCGAGTGCGTTTGCCTAACGAACGAGTCAAGATGATGTCCGTTGTGCAAATCAGAAGGGGGGTGAAATATCCTGGAAGGCGAAGAACTGAAATCCTAATAGGACACGATTCTTTGTGCGCCTATCAATTTTTTTACCGCATTGGCGCGCTTATCAAGAATGGTAGTGCAAATATCAGCCCCCGGCTTTGCCTATAAATAGCAGCTTAACCCTTGTTTTACATTGATTAGAATTTTTCCCCAAAAATTAGAGAGAGAACGAGAGAGAGAAACCAAAAATCTCAAAACCCTAACCGTCCTTCATCTTTTCTTCTCTGATCAAACGCATGTCAATACTCCGGCAAGATCGCGATCTCCAGCTAACCTCCGGCTGATATCTCCATACTCATTCTTCATATAAATCTCTGTTTTTCTCACTTTGTTTCTTTATTTTCTTGATAAAACCCTTCCTTTTCTGTCATTTTCCCCAAATTCTAAACTGAAACCCTAACCCTAGAGTCATCCCTTCCGATCATTTTTTGATCATTCTTCGAAGATTTAAAATAGAGCAGACTAAACTCAGAACTCAAGGTCCAGAAGTTTGAAGCTCAGATTTGAGTTTCATAGCCATAACTCAGGTGATCTCCATCGAATTCAGCTATCTTCTTGAAGGTTCCATCGAGAAGAAGAGTGATCAAAGTATTACAACATATTTTCCATAATAGCTGATCAGCAGAAGAGTGAGTAAAGAGAGCAAGGAATTCAGGTTTGGATCTAAGAAGTTCCCTCCATCAGTTGAGAGTTTCAATATCTTCAAAGGTTCAGGTATTTTATTTTATTTTTAGATTTCATAGCATTTTATTGTTGAGCTGATATGCATGATATAATTTAGACATATTTTTGGGAGTTTTGTTGATTTTGATTGAGTAATACTCATATACCTGTGCATGAGCTTTTTTAGCCTATCTCTTTGGTTTGTGTTAGAATAGGTGTGGAATTTGTAAGATCATAAAAATAGCTTGTTTGAGATTCATTTTCTTTTTATTTAATTGGCTTAAAATTCTAAAAATATCTGGTAAGAGTTAAATCATAATGCTCGCTGATGTCTTCTTTAAATATAAACTTTAAGGTATTTTGTGGAAATGCTTTAAAATAAGGATAGATTTGAGAAGAAAAATATGTGTTAGAACGACATGATAATTCTGTGTAGTAGTAATTTTAATGGCTCATCTAGTGCCGATTGGCTGTTTGTATTTTTGCATAAGCTTTTTCATGGAATTTCATTTATATGAAATACCTTAATGACAATATCTTGGATGCATTAAGCTATAGTAAAATATTTGTTGTCCAATTTGATTATGTTAATTTCTCACAGTTGATGTTTATCCACTCTCTCTAGAACCTTCATCTTGTTTTGTGGTAGCTGGAATAGTGCAGAATAATACACATGTCACATCTTTAAATTTGTGGTCATATACACATCCCTTCTTATTACATTTATTATTCAGGCAAAATAAAATTTATAGAGCCAGTTTTTTATGAGCTCAAAGGTAGGAATCTAAGAGAGCCTATCTTCTTCTTTTTCCTTTGCATGCTTTGGATATTTAAACATTTTCAGAGTTCAAATTAATTTTCCTAAATGGATTTGTGAATCAGAATAATTCTTACATAATTGTGAAGATATTTTTGTTGACACCATTGAGTGATTGAAGAGATTTTTATAGAAATATTAATAGAAAAGTAAGCTCAGTTTTCAAAAGAGTTGAACATGTGAGCCTTCAAATTTGATTCCATCATATAGTTCTGAAAAGCTACATGAATTCCATTACCTTGAATTTCTTCAGTTTTTATATGATGACTGGCAATGGGGAAAGTATCTATCTATATGCATAGCTCAAGGCTAAGGGTTTATTAAATTCTATTGCTTTACATTAGTTTTGGCTTAACTATTTTGAGTTTTGAACAGAAGAGTAGAAATATGCTTACTCTTTAAAAGTATTTGCATAGCACAAAGGTGAAGCTATAATGTCTTAAATGCATTAAACACCTTTGACAACTGGTTTCAATTTCAATTTTGGCTTTGTTCATTATTTGTTGATTTCTAAGATCGCCTTTTTTCATTGACTGAGTTGCTTTTAATTGTGGTGTCAAAATGTGATTTTGTAAATGTCAGTGTTGTGTGCTCAGCATTTGTATATTATTCACTGTGTTTTGAATGCCCATACCATTGTAGCTTGTTTTTTTTTTTTAGTTCACAAGAGCTTTCATGGGGAACTGAAGGGAGTTTGTGATAGCTCATTGGAAATTAAAGATGGGTTACAATTTTTGAAAGAAGTTTGTAATAATTTCATCTCTTCAAGGTTGTTATAGGGGTTGATAAATATACCTAAATCTGTTAATGTGTTTTAAATATAGGTACTGTTTTTGTAAACGTTTTCAAAATAGGATATGGACAGCCCTTTCACCACCTTGATATTGGCAGCCCAGACATCTGTTAACATTGTATAAAATTAAATTTTGTTGATTAGTGTATAGTAATCGTAGGGGATTGATTCAGCGGTAAGGGACATAATTGATTAGTGCTTATATTATAATGCTGAAATTATTTCCTTTAAGCAATAACCTTATAACCATAACTTGATGATGATTCTCATTTGTAATTTTATTTCACATTTAAATGGGTAACTGCAAACGTACAATATTTCCATCATCCAAATTAATAGAAGTTATGTCAAGTACAGAGTATGCTTTGGAATTTATAAAATAATAAATTCATATAAAAAAAAAGCAGTTAGAGATGAACTTGTTTGTGATGATAAACTCAATTGTGGGCAGATCATTTAATTAGATGTAATATAATTTGTGTGATTTTTTTATTATTATTTTTTTTAAATTTGGTAAGTGGACAGATAAGTGTTAGATGTGTATGGTGTATGAGTGTTTTCAAAGGATGAAGCCAATACAGTTATGATATACGTATTTGTACTAACTTGTTGACTTTTGCTTAGTCATTTGAATATTACATTTGTCCAGACAGTTTTTTTAATTACATAGCTTGAGTATGATTATAAAATTGTATTGATATCAGTCGCTATATGTCCAATATTTTGTAGTTTTGTTATATTTATCTTGCTCTACCATTTGTCTCTATATAGAGATCATAAGATTAGAATAATATTCACTTATGGGTTTTATCATTTGCTTCAGTACCTGTGCTATCATGTTTTGATCAATTTATGAGTGCATTTTATTTCGATAAGTGGCAATTGATAGGCGATGAAGGCGTTAGCCCAAGTCCATCATTAAGGGACTAGCTTAGTCTATATAGCGTTCCCCTTTATTTTATTTTCTTTTAGAAGATTCTCTAAGTCTTTTACACAACCCTCTATCATAGTATAGGGCTCGCTCAGTCTCATTATCTTGCTTGCCTTCTTCTTTTGGAGAAAGGTTTTGTCTCATTTGGTTTAGGGGTATCACCTCCTTTAGACATGTTTTATCTGATTAGCGTTTCACTTGTTTGTGATCATGCTAGTTTAGTTGTTTATGATTATGCTAGTTTACTTGTTTGTGACCATGCTGGTGTACCTATTTGTGAGCAAGCTAGTTTACTTGTTTGTGAATCACACCTGTTTACTTGTTTAGCATCTTTATCTCGGAATATATTCCGAACTACATTGGCTTGATCATCTCCCACGAGGTACGTAGTGCAGCTTGGGATCGTTATCCCAAGTCCAGCCAAACTTGTAAATCTTTTAAAAACTTATTTTTTAAAAAGCTCTTCCTCTAGAGTTAGGAGTATGTCCTAGGTAGAGTGTTTTGGTGGTTGTGTGTTTGTTTTAGAGTTAGGAGTTTGTCCTAGAGTTATAAGAACGCCTCCGTCTGATCAATTGGCGATTCACATTGTTGATTGATGACTAGGTCTAGGTTGCGTTAGTGATCCTATTATTTTTCTTAGGACACACGGCCTAGTTATACATGGGTTGTAGGAACCACTTGCATTAGCTTAGGGCTAACCTGCATTTAGTTAGGGCATATAGGGTGTCGTAAAATCCACAATCCACTGGAACATAAATAATCGTGTAAAAATCTTTAATAACTAATCCGGTCTTTTAGGTCGAGTCTAGGATAGAGGTCTAGATGTCTTACGCATCATAGTTTAGAATAGGTGCAAAATACTACGTCCCTCTGATTCTTGTGGAGGCAGGGATACGTAGGCGGCTTGGATGAATATCAGACCATCCAAGAGTCGAGGAAATCGTTTAGAGTTTAGGATTTGTTGTGTTGTGTTGTGTCTGGTATCAAGTTATATTGCATGTTTTGTTGTGTTTTCTTACTTTTCTGTACAGACCTTATACTTTTAGCTGTAGCATGCATGTATTTGCCCACCAGAACATAGACACCCATTAGGCATGTCACCATAACCTAGCAATGCTTAGGTGACACACTTCTTTCATTTATTTTCTGTGTACTTATTATTTCTATTCTCAGGAAATGCATGCCTAGGTAGACGACTCCTGAGGATTGTTCCCATTTCATATGATTTTCGCCAAAACTCTTCAAGGTTAGTAACAAATGGCATAAGAGACCAAGTGCTTGCACTCGAACAAATTGGGGGTGTTCTTCAGACCTTCTCCATTCGTAATCAGGCACGATCCCATATATATTTATGGTTATCCATGGTATACAGAGCATATTTGTTTTTGGGGTTCCGTGGCCTATCCATGGATGGCGACTCTGAGTTATTTTATGTATGTCTCGAATCTGAACTTGTTCCCGACTCGAGAGGTATCTCATTTATCGCCACTCGTGCTATGCTATGAGGGTGGCATCCATTTCGAGAGTTCCTTGGTAGAGCTCTCCTTCACACGTGTATGATCCAAGAGGCCACTGGGGGCTCGTCCCCCACCTCTCTCTCGGATCGGGGTCCACATGCTGGCGACTCTGCTGGGGAGTTCTTAGAACATTGCCTAACTCTATTAAAAATGCCATTTTAATTAATTTTGGAGAAATTTGGGCTAAAATCAAGTAAAATGGGAACATTTTCGTTAGAAGCCAGGGGCACCAAATAGGTGCGTAAATAAAACAAGGGTTCACACATCACTCTCATTCATGCATATATTATATATTTTGTGGTTACTTTTTGCTATGGTGTGTTGTAGATATACTTTCAGATTACTTTCGGAGAGATACTATAAGTAGGAACCGTGAGGGCTATACCCGCCTTCTAGTGCCACCGCACCAGTAGTATCTCAACACCTGGACACCTTGTGTGTAAAACGGACATAGTTCGTATGCTGGGCGATAGTCACAGCGTACAAGTAACTATGCACCCGGCCAGGTGGACCTCGCAGCCTTACTCTCTCTATATATTGCATTGTCAATTTGTTTGCATATAGGGACGAACATGTGCTGCTTACACATGTGGAGCCTAGAGTCAGGAGCCTTGTCCTATTTATAGACTAGGGTAGTTCACTTTATGTGACTACAGATGCAGTCCGAGTACACTCACCAGTCTATCATGAGTCAAGACCTCCTTGACTCCGCTATATTAGACTAGGGATGGTGCCCCTGGTTAGGGTGTATATATGTATATATATATATATATACCTATTTATATTGATTATTAGTTTAGGACATTCATATTTAATGAGATTTCCCTATCTAATTCAAATCAATTATATCAATTCAATTCTCAGATTTAGACCTAGCATGTGGCTCTTTCTTTGCCACTCTTGTGGCTATGGTCTATCTTTTGATCCATTGATGATAAATTCGATCCTTAGACTCGGACCTACTCATCTTGTGAGGCTTCTTTGTCTAAGTTTACCTTTGATATCA